>NC_133520.1:44741607-45351428 GCF_049354715.1 Callithrix jacchus
CTTAAAATAATAATTTTAAGTACATCTTACTTTAAGTACTTCTGTTACTACAAATGCCTATCTATGTCCACTCTTATCTGGCCTGGAACAATTAACTGGCTCTAAGTCTCATGACTCCTAAGGCCCTCAACCTTAGGGAGTCCTGCCGAGGAAAAAAAATGACACTGTAGGAGGATGTGACTTGTCCTGTGACAAAACCTTTTCTCTCCCAAATACCAGTATATAGCGCAATTCAACAGTGGTGGGAAAAAGAGATTTGTCTACTGTTAACAAGTTCATAACAGTTTAAACACTGACGACCAGGTGTTTCTCGCATTTAATTTATACCCTCCTCAGGGCATAAGTTCATCTCTGTACCTACAGAGATGAATTCGCCATAGGATAGATTAAATATATTAAATTCTAATGTAATATTGGTCCCACAATTTCCAAATAAGATTTTTTACAGGATTCAAATAACCCTTCATAAGGAGGGTAAGCACATTATTTTCACTATCTTTTTGATATGTTACTATTTAGCATTAGACATTTCTTGGAAATGTTATGCCAGATAGAGCAGAAGGAAAGGCACAATTAAAGACCCGGATCACGATAGCTCAAAAACTAGATCTGACCCGGGATGTTTTTCTTAGACTCAATCCTAGGCCTGACTCCTCATCCCTTAAACAACTGGCTATTACCTCAGGTCAGACCTACATTATCCAAACTGTTAATATTTAAAACTATTACCATCAAATCAGAGAACTCTAGGAACAAGCCTTCCCAGCACCATGGGACCCTACCAGGTAGCTAAATCAGACAACTCTGGGAATGAGCCTTCCTAGCTCCATGTGAGGTGCTGCTGCCTTTGGCCTGCACGTGCATTCCATGGAATGCTTTATGGCCAAGAGAGGGAACTGAGGACTAAGCTCGGATTTTTTTTTTTTTTTTTAATCTTGCCCAAATTTCTTTCTAAGGGGCCTGGGGAATCATGCCCTATGAACCATAAATTCTCATCAGATGGGTTTTATTTAGCCCTTTATATAGTGACTTACTTTCCAGTCTGACTCCGGCATAGCAAGGGAAAAAAATCTAAATGTTTTTCCGAAAAATATATTTCCTTGCCATACCTTGGAATTGCCCTGCAGTCTCTTGTAGGAAAAATCCACATTCTATGGAGAATTCCCCTTTCCCATTGTTTTCCTTTCCTCCTTTCCAGGTCCAGGTGATAATCAACCAAGAGCCAGGCACCCTTTTAAGTCTGCTGAGAAACATTTTACAGCCTGCTTTCTGTGAAATCTGCTCTCTCAGAGCTTCCTCTGCACAATGAAACTTGGTCTCCACAATCCTTTATCTTAATCCAAACATTTCCTTTGATCCCAGGTCTTCAGATAAACTCAACCAGTTGTCAATCAGAAAATGTTTAAATTTACCTGCAGCCTGGAAGCCCCCACTTTGAGTTGTCCCGCCTTTCTGAACAAAACCAATATATTTCTTAGATGTATTTGATTGATGTCTCATGCTTCCCTAAAGTATATAAAACCAAACTGTACCCAGACCAACTTGGGCACATGATCTCAGGACCTCCTCAGGGCTGTGTCATGGGTCATGGTCATTCATAATTGGCTCAGAATAATTCTCTTAAAATATTTTACAGAGTTTGACTCTTTTTGTCAACAGGCCCACCAACAGAGAATTTTTACCAAAATGAAAACAAGATATTAATTGTAATTCCTAGGGTCCAAGGATTTCGATGTGTTCTCAGAGTGACTCCCCATGCCATCTACTCAATTTTGTTTGTCGCATTTCTTAACTACATGTGATTCAGACCCCCTACACTAAAGTGTCCCTCTACCATTTTTTTTTTTTTTTTTTCGAGATGGAGTTTCACTCTGTCGCCCAGGCTGGAGTGCAATGGCACAATATTGAGTCACTGCAACCTCCATCTCCTGGGTTCAAGTGTTTCTCCTGCCTCAGCCTCCTGAGTAGCTGGAATTACAGGCATATGTCACCATGCCAGGCTAATTTTTTTGTATTTTTAGTAGAGATGGGGTTTTACCATGTCAGTAAGGCTGGTCTCGAACTCCTGACCTCAGATGATCTGCCTGCCTCTGCCTCCCAAAGTGCTGGGATTACAGATGTGAACCACCGAGCTCCGCCTTCACTGTTTTTAAGTTCCCTGCGTTGTTAATCATTATTTATACCTTCAACCTGTATTCTCTTGGTCATGGATGCTTACGTTATTTCTGCTTTATGTCCCTTTTTCATTGTAAATCATTTTTTTCTTATGTGAGAAGACAATGATAAGAATCTAATAAAGGCCAGTAAATAAATATATATTGTTATTAGATTATCATTATCAGTTCAGTAGAGATCATTCCTTAAAACTTCAGAAAATTACGGCAAATATTTCTGGAAAGTCAAGCTTTCTGAAAAATGGAAAGTACCAGGCATTATTGTATGCTTAACATTTTCAAAGCAGTGTGCACTCATTTGCTGTAACATGTTGCTTTAATAGTGATGTCTGGTGTGTCTGGCTGCCCTGAGAACCGGGAGCCTGTCCTTCTGGTCAAGAGATCCCATCCAGTGCATGGTTCAAAGTCCTCCTGGGCTTTTTATTTACTGTCAGCACCCAGGAAGGATTGTTATGACTAGAATTGACCATTGTGTTTAAATTTCCACAGGAGCCAGTACTCTTTGATTTTCTCTTGTCCAGTTCACCTGTAACTGGTACCTGACAAAATGATATTTTATTTAAAGAATGGTAAGCCCCCAGCAAACTACAAAGATAATAGTGAAGTCATTGGGAAAGAAAATCATTGACCTTCAGGATAACTATTTTGGCTTGTTCAAATTAAAGTTCCGATTTGATTTGAATTGATTTCAGAAGTTTTGAATGGGAGACAGACGGGGAGTGCCTGGGGCTGCCAGGGACTGGTTTGTCTTCCTCTCAAGGAGTGAGTGAGTGTGGTTTTATGGTGGTCAACCTGCAGTGCTCCAGGGCCTGACCTGGCCTTGCAGACGCAGACACCTGATTTGGTTCACACACTGAGAGTCATCCCATCCCTCAGAATGGAAATACACATCATCTTACTAATTTGCAGCAAAAAAAAAAAAAAAGCGATGGCAAGGGTGCCAGAAACTTGTGTCTTTCAGTCAATCCAAACTGTCTCTGCAGAAAAAATACATAAAAGGAAAGCAGGTTGGTGACTCTTTTAGGGGCCAAGAGAAAACTTCCTTTTTGCCCTCTGAAGGTGTGCTAAAAAAAAAAATCAATGGACAAAAGGCAGATTCATTGGGAGAAAAGTGGACAAATTTATTAACAAGCACATGGGGGAAAACCGCAGAGTTTTCCAGCTCTCCGATGGGGTTCAGAAGCTGTGTACCGTCTTGAGGTTGCAGAAAGAATGGAGGCTTGGGTTGTGGCAAAACAGGTTGTGATTATAGGAGGGAGATAGGAGGAGGCCTGGCTAGCAAAGGTCACTTGTTCTGTACATGAAATGTCACAGGTAGCAGTCCTCAGAAATAATAGATGGTAAATTTTTCTTTCAGATCTTTAAAGGTGTCAGACTTGGCCTCACTAAGTGGCTCATGCCTGTAATCCCAGCACTTTGGGAAGCCGATGGGGGCCAATCACGAGGTCAAGAGATTGAGACCAGCCTGGCCAACATGGTGAAACCCCGTCTCTACCGAAAATACGAAAAGTTAGCTGGGTGTGGAGGTGCATGCCTGTAGACCCAGCTACGTGGGAGGCTGAGGCAGGAGAATCTCTTGAACCCAGGAGGCAGAGGTTGCAGTGAGCTGAGATCCTACCACTGCACTCCAGCTTGGGTGACAGAGGAAGACTCTGTCTTATAAAAAATAAGAAAAGAGGTGTCAGACTCTTAGTTCATCTTTCCTAGATCTGGAAGAGGACAGGGGAGGCCCTCTGAGAAGCCTGGCTGCATCAATGCCGATTTCTCTGCAGATGCAGATTCCTCCACAAAAGACAGCTTTGCACGGCTTCTTCTATTTCCTGACCCTCTGATCATCCATCTCAAAATATGTCCAAGAAGGATGTTTTGGGGTGATATATTTTTATTTCCTTTGCCCTGTGTTCGAAAAGAGGAGTGCTATGAAGTAATCTCCACAAAAAGCTACTCTTAGCCCTAGAACTGAGCAGGCTGAGTGAAATCATCTTTTCATGATAAAGTTAGGAGCTCACTACCAAGGCTTGCTTCGGGCCCCCTGTTTCCTGGCTCCCTCTAATTAACCCCCTTTCTAACCTATTGGCTGTGTTAAGCCGCAAGTGGTAATGCCTTCCCGGCCATGGAGCCTGTCTCTCTTTAATCTGACTTTACACATATCTGCTTCTATTATAAAGTTTATGTAGTGGAAAATTCCACAACAATTTAACTCCCATCTTCAACACATTTTTGAAAGTAATTCTTTCATTTCCAGTGTGCCAACTCTGGATCTTTATTCTAAATATGACATGGGCTTTAACAGTGGTGACAGTTATCAATAGACTAAAAACTGTGGCTTAGAACCAGAGTCAGACTGCCTTCCTTCAAATTCTCCTCCTCTATTTATTAGCTGTGTGCACTTGGGGAAGAAAACTTATAACTTTAAGACTCAGTTTTCCCTTCTGTAAAATGGGAATAATAATGGTAATGCCTACTTGATGATGTGACCTGCAGAGAACCTTTATGCGTCTGCAGCAACTCGATCCTCGCCTCTTCGAAGGAAAGAATGTGGCCAAGGGGTAGCAGAGGAAGAGATAGAGGCAAGTTTTAGAGCGGGAGTCATAGTTTTATTAAAAAGTTTTAGGGCAGGAATGAAAGGAAGCAAAGTACACTTGCCAGAGGGTCAAGTGGGTGACTTGAGAGAACCAGTGTCCCATCCGTCCTTGACGGGGATTTTATACATTGGCATGGTTTTGGGGTTTGCATTTCTTCTCCCTGATTCTTCCCTTGGAGTGGGCTGTCTGTCTGCATGCATAGTAGCCTGGCAGCGCTTGGAAGGGGCCATGTGCACAGCGTGTTTCCTAAAGTTGTGTGCATGCTCACTTGAGGCGGTCTTCCCTTAGCAGTTGAGTGATTCTAGAGGAAGGTCATGAACCAGTTACACTCCACCATTTTGCCTCTTAGTGCGAATGCTGAGCCCACTCACTCACCTTCTGGGATCTTACGTGGAAACTGCTGATCACCAGTTCAGGTGTTTTCTATTTATTGGGAGATGGTCGTTCTCTGGCACCAGCTGCAATCAATTATTATTTTAGAGAAACAGTTTAACAACCACCTGACCATTACCTAATGGTCACCTGACATTTCTGGGTTGTGGGGGCTCTCCTGCTCTGCTCATGTCTGCCTAACTACCTACTTTGACAATGGAACAATTATGATTACCTGAGATGGTGTACATCTCATGTTAGCAAATTTCCTGGCATTTGTGGAAATGAGCATTAAATTTAATATTGTTATTACTATGACAGTGTCATAGACTGCCATTGTGCAAACATTTGTAATCATCCCTTAAGAACACCAGCTAGGTGAAGAGTGCTGAACAGACCTGAAGGGAAATTTTGCATCTATCTAACACAGTGGTCTTCCTGGGTCTGTGTAAGAACTCACGGGATTCTTTGATGGCTACTTACAGATACACTGATCACTATGGTCCTTTCTCCTGGCTACGTTCCCTTAAAAATTACACTTGAGTTTTTCTGATACAACTGCATATGCAGATACAATCTTGGAATGATGTAATTTCTATTTTAAAACTCCTCGTGAAAGAAGGCATTTGATTTGAAGATTCCTTAATCTTTTCTGCAGGTGGTTTGGGTGTTATTAGGTTGGTACGGTGCAAAACTGATCATGGTTTGTTTTTTTTGTCCTCGCTCTGTCTCCAATGCTGAAGCGCAATGGTGGGATCTCGGCTCACTACAACCTCTGCTTTCCGGGTTCCAGCGATTCTTCTGCCTCAACCTCCTGAGTAGCTGGGATTACAGATATGTGCTACCACACCCGGCTAGTTTCTGTATTTTTTAGTAGAGATGGGGTTTCACCATGTTGCTGTGCTGGTCTCGAATTCCTGACCTCGTGATCTGCCTGCCCCAGCCTCCCAAAGTGCTGGGATTACAGGCGTGAGCCACCACGCCTGGCCAATCATGGTTTTTTAATGGCAAAAACCACCATCACTTTTGTAGTGACCTAATAAATCATGGCTGACCAAATTCAAATGCATTATCCACCATACTCATTCTGATCTCACACCAGCAAAATGCAGTGAGCAACAGGAGTCCACTTCACAAAGTCCTGATGTAGATGACAAGGCCTGGATGGTTTAACAAGGTCAGGAAAAGATGAATCAACTTTTAATAACTACATTTAATAAGGTGGAACAGTGCCCTAAAATATGCAACTCCTCCGTAACGCCAGGGCAATGTAGATAGGAAATTGGCTAATCGCCATTTGAATTCTGAATTGATTGGTTGCCATCATGAAACAGTTCTTGTGCTAAGGGTACAATTGATAGTACAGGGAAAGAGCC
Organism: Callithrix jacchus; assembly: GCF_049354715.1. NCBI lineage: Eukaryota > Metazoa > Chordata > Mammalia > Primates > Cebidae > Callithrix > Callithrix jacchus. The sequence continues at coordinate 44,748,115 of NC_133520.1, forward strand.
AATATAGAAAACTGACTCTGAGCTTGGTGAGCATGGAAGTTACAAAATCCAAACATACTTTTGGCAGCCAGTTCTTCATTGCTACTTGTTTCTCCTTGTTCCACACACGGTTCAGGGAATGAGTCACTCATTTTCTCTCACTTGGAAGAGAAATGGAATAATGTCCATGATACAATGTCTGACATGAATTTTATCAGGAAGATGAGATCCTACCCAGAACTCCTTGGACTGTTGAGTATGAAGGCATTTTGTTGGTCCACGAGCTGAGTCTGTATCACAAGATGATAGAGCAAGTGTAATGGAATATTTATTTTCCAAAGTTCCTTCAAGACGACACTTAGCCCCAAATATTTCCAGATTAAAATCTTATTTCTGACAGGTAATAAAAGGTAGAAGAGGCTGGGCACGGTGGCTCATGCCTGTAATCCGGCCAAGGCGGGCGGATCATGAGGTCAAGAGATCGAGACCATCCTGGCTAACATGGTGAAACCCCATCTCTACTAAAAATATAAAAATTAGCTGGCATGGTGGTGCATGCCTGTAGTCCCAGCTACTTGGGAGGCTGAGCAGGAGAATCACTTGAACCCAGGAGGTGGAGGTTGCACTGAGCCGACATCACGCCACTGCGCTCCAGCCTGGGTGACAGAGCAAGACTCCGTCTCTAAAATAAAAAAGGAGAAGAACATGAAATTCATATTATCTAAAGCAGGAACATCAAGCCCATATTACTTGACAATAATATAAAATTCTAAGTGCACTACCAGACATATGATAAAATGGCCCAAGGAGCAGGTTTTCTTTCTGCCATGTTGATTTGACTTTTCCAGTGATGCTCCAGTTTCTTCCCTGCTGTGTTTTTTGGCTTAGAACACCCTCTCCCTTCCTTCACCATCTCTCCCTCATCCACCTGGCTGCATAATTCTTGTCCTATGTGTACTTAACTCAGTATCACCTCCTCTGGGAAATGCTTTCCAAACTGGCCTACTTCCAGTTTGACTTTGAAGTCTTTCTTTTTTTTTCTTCTTCTCTGGTCCCATAACACTTTGCTGATATCTCAGTGTCCTTATAAACCAAACTGAAATAGCTAATTTTTTATATATTTTTGAGCATGCAATAGATGCTTAATATGTTTGGTCATTAAGGGTTAAATTAATTAGTGGGTGGGTGGGTGGATGGATGGATGGATGGTTGGATAGATGAAATGGCTATTTCTGCCTGGGAAATGGGAAAGTTCCTACATTTAGGTTGTTCTAGAAGGAAGAGTAATGTTTTTCCAAAAGAGGAGAAAAGGGATTTCTTTGTAGAAAGAACGGCACATAGAAGAGACATGGAGCCAATGAAGAGAAAGTGCTTTAGTGTGCAGTGAGACAGGTGGGTGAGAGACACTGAAATTGGTTGTGTAATGTAGAATGTAATACTGAAAGGATCAGGTAAGATTAAATTTTGAAAGACTTTTAAGCCAGAATAAGCTGAAAAGGAAGCATTGTAACTTCTCAGGCAAGCAATTAATGTAGTAAAAATGAACGATGTGTTCATAAACAATATGAAAGATAAAAAACATTTATTATTCCTTTGTGAACACTGGATGGAGTTTGTGAAGTTTATGGAGTTTGTGAACTTGACAAAGCTCAATGTATCTTGAAAAATAGGAATTGGCATAAGCTCTTGGGTGTTATTTTGAGACATATTGCAGAAACAAATTGATAGATGGAAAGAGATAGATGGTTTCTTGGGTAGATTTGTAATAAAATTGATGTTTACGATTTTCAGTGCCTGTGAAAACCCCAGGCATTTTTGTTTAATTGAACTTTAAAGTGGCTTTTGGGATTGAAAATCACATTTCTAATCTTTTGATATTTTTGACCATAAAGTTTTAGCATCTGAAGAGTAAGTGCTATTGTGTCAAAGCCTCTGACTCTCTGGGATGAATTAAAATTCTGGAACTGGTAGGGAAAAGGTCAGGGAAATGTTTTCTACCTGAGTTTGGGGCAGATCTAAACTACCCTTCACTAAATACTAAATACTTTGTCTCAAAGGGACAGATGCTTCTCTTCCATGCATCCTGAACATAGGTAAATCAGACAGACAGGTAAATTCAGACAGCTATTCTAGATGCAGAGACCATCATCTCTGCTAGGGGTCTAAATACTAAATACTAAATCAAGTATTATCATTGCTGGCATATTTTCTGTATTGCTTGTGTGTTAAAAGATCCATCCGCTTAATAAAGATTCATCTATTTAACATTAATGTGGCTACACTTACTTGACCAATGTTATTTTTCCAGTTCTGTCTTAAGATAGATATTTGGAACAAAAAGGATGTGAAGAAAGATGCACTTGTGTTTGAGCATAAACTGAAGTCTCTAAATCATTGCGCACTTACATGGAAGGTGTTCAGTGTTTAATGAGAGGTTGGATACTTACAGACATGTATAGGTAACGAGCCTATCTATGTGAATATCCACACATTGGATGTTCACCAATAAGCAGATGTGTGATATTGTGTTGTGTAACCCTAAATCACATAGCTCTGTTGTTGGCAAAGGTTTTCTGCAGAGGGCCAGATAGTAAACATATTTGGCTTTGCAGGTATCTGTCACAACTTCCCAACTATGCTGTTGTGAATCAAAAGCAGCTATAGACAATGAGTAAATGAACCAGCGTGGCTGTGTCCTAACAGAAGTTTATTTACAGACACAAAAAAACTAGATTTTATATAATTTTCACATATTATGAAATACGCTTTCTATTTTTGTTTTGTTTTGTCAACCACTGAAAAGCCTGAAAACATTCTTAGCTCATGGGCCAAATGAAATCTGGTGGCAGGCCAGATTTGGCCCATAGTCAGTGTTTGCTGACCCCTAGCAGAGATGACGGTCTCTGCATCTAGAACAGTTGTCTGAATCTGATAGATCTATGTTCAGGTTGCATGGAAGAGAAGCATCTGTCCCTTTGAGATGAATTTTTACTTAACTGTAGGTAACACTACACCACCTGCTGGTGTGAGAATCAATTTTGGCAGCAGGTGGTTGACCACAGGTAGCAAACCAAGAAACGCCACTGTGAGTCATGGAGGGGAGGCTATGTAGAAGGACCCCTTGCCTATTCCAAAGGTTTCCCAGCCTCAGGTCCTCTCCCTGTTTACTGAAACAGGTCAGGGCATCAGCCTGTTTTTAATTAGCATCCTGTATTCCAAACTCTAACCATAGTCTGCTTCCTGTGTATACAGGAAGACTTCCCTCCCTTCCCCTCCCCTTCCCTTCCCCTCTCCTCCCCTCCCCTCCATTCCCCTCTTTCCAGTAGCATCTCTCTAGCATCTATCTTTTCTTTCTTTCTCTCTTTCTTTTTTTCTGAGACAGGGTCTCTCTCTGTTGCCCAGGCTGGAATGCAGTGGTACAATCATGGCTTACTGCAGCCTTGACCTCCCGGGCTCACGTGATCCCTGACATCACATGTCAGGAGCTAACATCAGCCTGTGCTCCTGGAGGTAGATAGAAGCAAAGGACAAGGGCTTTCAGCAGGAGCAGAGTGGAACTTGTCTGGAGCTTGTTCCATATTAGCTGTCTCTTCCTTCTCTTTCAAGAGCTACAGTGGCATATTGATATGAATTGTACCAATAAAAGTGAAAGTCTTTTTTTTTAAGTTCCACCGGACAACTGGAGAAAGTGAAAGTTTTAACAGCTGACTGACCAAATAGCATGCTTACTCTTGCCAGGGATTTTAAAAATATGTATGTACACTCACACATACGTGTGTATGCATGCATGTATGTACTGGAAGCAGACTATGGATAGAGTCTGGAATATAGGAGGCTAATTAAAAAGGATCCTTGGTAATGACATCTGGCAGGGAAGAGAGGAAACTGTGGTGAGGAGGGGAGAAATGGGGCTGCAGTGCAGGCCCAACCGCAGAGACCTCACAGGGAACTCCACAGTCAGGATGGTTCTTCAGAGCTGTGCCAATTTGAGTCAAGGCAGACAGGTTTTATTGATTGTGTCAGTTGATTGTGAGTCACCAAGGAAGGGCTGTGACCTTGTATGAGGCAGTTCTCTGCAGCTGGGTCAGTCTCTGATGTAGTTGACAGCTGAAGGCTGTCTACTGCCTGCTCTTTGAGACCTGACGTGCAAGTCTTCAATAAAGGGATTCTTCTTTCTTTTTTCCTCCCTCCCTCCCTCTCTCACTCCCTTTCTCGCTCTCTCCCCTCCCCTCCCCTTCCTTCCCCTCCTCTCCCTTCCCCTTTCCATCGATCATCTATCTAGCATGTATCTTTCTCTTTTTTTTTTTCTTTTCTGAGACAGGGTCTCTCTCTGTTGCCCAGGTTGGAGTGCAGTGGCACAATCATGGCTCACTGCTGCCTTGACCTCCTGGGCTCACGTGATCCTCTTGCCTCAGCCTTCAAAGCATCTAGGACCATAACTATGCAGCCTTGGCTTTTTTTTTTTTTCAAATGAGCATAAATTTTGAACAATGTGCTTTTCAGGACTTTCTTCTAGTTCTCAAATCTCTTGGCCTTCCGTTGGTCTCTAAAAAAGATAAAAGATGTCATATGTCTTTTCTTCTTCTACCATGCTAATGTATGCAGGCCTTCATTTGCATTTATTAAAGACTTGTAATCTGGCCAGGCAAGGTGGCTCACACCTATAATCCCAAAACTTCAGGAGGCCGAGGCAGGCAGATCACTTGAAGTCAGAAGTTCACCAGCCTGGCCAACATGATGAAGCCCATATCTACCAAAAAGTAAAAAAAAATAGCTGAGCGTGGGGGTATGCACCTGTAATCTCAGCTACTTGGGAAGCTGAGGTGGGAGAATTGCCTGGACTTAGACCCAGAGGTTCCACTGGACTCCAGCCTGGGCCACAGAGTGAGACCCTGTCTCGAAAAATAATAAATAAAATAAAGACACATCATCAGATTGATTGTATTGCAATATCAACCCATTGAAAGCATTGATTTTTATCCTCATTACTAAGTGTAAAATCTGCCCTTTTCACTTTATCTTGAGAATAGTGAGTTTGGAATTAGCCCCTTTTCTTGATTTTCTTTTTCATGTCTTCATGGCATTCTTTTTGAAAAATGGCTCTCGGAGCAGTGTATTGTTTTGCAAGTTGCTGTCACTGTTGACTACACATCCTCTAGACGTGATCATTTGTTAGATGGGCTCCCTCCCCATGTCTGCCATCACCGACAGTGAGAGCTAGCCTGTGACCCTGAATTGTCAGTCATTTCTCTCTCCTTTTTGCCCTTGTCATCCAGTATGTCTGCCAGCTCTGCCAACTTGACCTCAGTTTGAGTTTTCAGATTTTAGCACCTGTAATAACTGCCCAAGGCTCGGTTCTAATTATCTCACACCTGCGATATTTTAACGACCTGTGGCCCATTTTCCTGACACTCAGGGAGGCACCCTAATGCAGCAGCGGATTCATTTTATTTTATTTTTTAAGTGAAAGGTCTCACATATTTATGCCTAAACCCAGCCAACCAACGCGTTCATAACAGATCCAGAGAGGAAACGCTGTCCAAAATTCTCCAGATAGTGGTTGCATTTTCAGCTTGATACAGTAACACGATTGTGACCTTCAGTCAGCATAAATATCTGTGCCATCTCATGTGCAATTCTTATAGACCCAACTTGGCTCTTCTCCAATGTCTCCTTTTTGAGTTGAACCTAATTTTATTACCAGTTTCCATCTGAATCTCCTGGGGAATGGGACGATTTTGCTTTAATTTCTTGGCTGGGAATCGCTTAATCCCGAAAGCCTTGTGAGAAGACACGGTGAGATGTACAGTTCAGAGCGTTTTAATCACTTCGCCTTTGCTGGGCACAGTGCTGGCTTCACAGGCGTTTTCTTTCCTTTCTTTCTTTCTTTTTTTTTGAGACGGAGTTTCGCTCTTGTTACCCAGGCTGGAGTGCAATGGCGCAATCTCGGCTCACCGCAACCTCCGCCTCCTGGGTTCAGGCAATTCTCCTGCCTCAGCCTCCTGAGTAGCTGGGATTACAGGCGTGCACCACCGTGCCCAGCTAATTTTTGTATTTTTAGTAGAGACGGGGTTTCACCTTGTTGACCAGGGTGGTCTCGATCTCTTGACCTCGTGATCCACCCGCCTCAGCCTCCCAAAGTGCTGGGATTATAGGCGTGAGCCACTGCGCCTGGCCTTTTTTTCCTTTCAAATCCCCTGACCTTGGATGTAGGGTCCTCCTCTGGCTGCTGCTTGTCTGTTTTCACTTTGTTCCGCTGGACTCACCCCTCCTGATCCCCTAGGGCCACACTGGCCTCCTCCACAACCAAACGCATTTCCCCTCAGGGTCTCTACAGTTGCCTTTCTCTCTGCCTGAGATTCTTCTCTTCCTAGTTCCCCTAGGGGCACTTTGTCTCCTTGGAGTTAGTACTTTGCTGAAAGACCTATCTACGCAGACCAGACCTAACCAAATGCCAAAAAGAGTGAGCCGCCACTGTCCGGTCTCCATCCCCTCCTTTGTTTTTATCCGTGGCACTGATCAGTATCTGAAAATAGTTTCTATACATACTACTTGCTTTCTGTCTAACTTCCCCACGAGAATGTCACCACAAAAACTGGACTCATGTCTGTCTCCTTCGCTGGGATTCCAGAGCCGCCAGGGTTTGGGCACAGAAGAGAGCACAGGACTTACACAGACCATCGGTGTCATTATACATTTTTATCATGTATGTGAGAGCACTTTACAGAACTCAGAATATAGGCGGTAAGTATTTATTCCTTGATTTTGTGCCATAGTGCTGGATCCTGGAATACTTCCCACCCTCCTCACTTTCAAACCCTGTCTCTGCCTTTCTTCCCATCTCAGACTAAGACTGGCTGCTCTGTTAGGACTTTCCCTTCTGTATTTGAAGACACCTGCTCCTCTGCCCATATTCTGGACAAATTTAAACATAGAACAAAACAGTAAGGCCAAGGAGATCAACTTTCCACCATTATTACTGAAAAAGCTACGCTGCAGGATGTGGTTTAGATCTGCAGGTTAATGTGTTATCCGATGCTGAGCACCCAAAGAGATGGGCTTACTTGCCCTGACACAGGTGGCCCGAGACTGAAGCAAGCTCCCCTCTGTTGGGGAAGGTCTTCCTGGAGGAGCAGTGCAGAGTATTTCCCTTTACGCATTTTCCTTCCATGTCTTTGTAAATCTAACCACTTTTATTTTTTCAAGTCATCTGAACTCATAGGTATAACTTGTATAACTCTCTTCTTCACCAGACTCTTCAGCACCTCACGATAGATGTTGTAACATGATGCTCGTGTGAAATGCTCAGCAACGATTACTAATGTTAAAGCGGATTGGTCCTTTGGTCTCTCAGTGCCTGCACAAATGCCGTGCCCTCATGGCAGGTGTCAGCACCTCTGATGTGTCTCTCTATGATCATGCTCCCATCCTCAATCATCAGCCTGACAAATCGATCTAATTTCTGTCTTACCAAGTAAACAAAATCTACCTGTGGGTTTATGTGTAAATCCACAGTGACTATTCATTATCAGTCAATGTTTACTCTTTGTGATGCTTGTATGGGTAATGTATTGCTTAAATTACCCCGAGTTCCAATCATAAAACAACTCATAGATCTTTATAAATAAAAATGGGCACTGAGTTGCAGTCCAGGCATATTCAGTAAGTGATCTGATCAGCCAGTATCAGTAAGGAGACAGACAATAAGAACTTTGTATCAGTCAGGGTAGATTAACAGGTGGTAACAAATAGCCCCTGAATTTCAGGGGCTTAAAATGAAGTTTTCTTCCTCACTCATGTCACGTGGCTGACTCTGGCAAATGGGAGCGCTGCACCTTAGAGTGCTCAGCCCCTGGGGCCTTGCTGCCCACCATGGGAGGAGAGGGAGAGTGTCCTCACACCCACATATATATGAAATCTGCAGAAGCAGCAAGTATCTTCCATTCACAGCTTACTGGCCAGAACCGACCACGTTGCTCCATTGAACACAGGAGTCCAAATGGTGTCCTCTTACCGTTTCGCCACGTCATGGAGAGCCAGAAGTATGTGACGAGGTACATGTCTGACTGTTGCTGGCTATCACTGAGTCAGCAAGACCTATGCACATTATATTCCAGAGTGCTCCATGGGCTTCAGGAATGAGTTGCATTTAGCGATAGAAAATAGCAATTGTTATTGATGAAGTTCTCAATTGTTGTTGAATAACTTGAAAGAGTAAGATACTCTGCTGTTCCTTCAATGAATGGTCATATTTTCAACAGTGGTGCAAAACATACACACCTGTATTTTCCTATTTTAAAATAATACGCATGAGGTTATATTACAATAAGGTGTTTGTACCTATTTCTAAACCTGGATGGGTTTTTGTTGTTTATATTCCAGAGTTGCAGTTAAAAGATCAAACATGGCTCTGGAGTCCAGCCCATTATTCCCTCTTTCTCCTCAGAACTTTGGCTTGCCCAAAGGTCTTTTTTTCTTGGCTGCTAATGAGCTAGAATTATGGGCTTATTTTGTCCTCTTTTTTTCATTTTCACTCACTGGAAGCATTGAGAATGCTGCTTGAGTGGCCAAGCATCAGGTTATAAGAAGCAAAAGCATAGAATGTTCTGGACTAGCTTTGTTGATGAAGTGACTCTACCACGGGCATAGTTTGCCAAACTGGCTCAGTCCATATCCTACAAGAGAGGAAGCACGTGGTACCGCGGAGCTCGCATTCCATTCGTGATATCGATGGATACCAATGTGAACATTTATTTCTCCCTCTCTGATTAAGTTCTTTAATTGAAGAGGAATTCGACTTCATATTTCCTTGACTTTTCTAATGCACACTTTATATTATAGTGCATCTTCTCACTTACCAGAATAGCAATACGATGGAAATGGAGTCACCCCATTAGATGTAATCCAAGTGCTGTGGCAGCCTGGTGTGCACACCCAGAAGAGTTCCTAATCCATGCTTCAGTTCACTTGACATTTCCTATCTGCAGTGTGTTTGACAGAGTTGAATGTTTCTCCTCTCCTGGTTGTTTACTATCCCTTCTTCAGCCCTTCACCCCCCACATGCAGGTGGCACCCCTGCGTTTTCCTTCTGTTGGAGTCTCCATGCATGGCTGTACAGGCTTCCTGGGCAGAGTCTAAGGAACTTGGGCTTTCTTTGCTCTGGCTCTCTGGGGGGCAGGCTGCTCCCCTCTCTCTAGGCCAGCATCAGAACTGAGTATCAGCTACCGTCTCCCTTTCCATGGATGTTACAGTACAAGTCAGATATCAGTGTGCATGAAGCTAATTGTAGGTGTCAACTTGACTAGACTGAGGGATGCTTAGATGGCTGGGGAACCATTGTTTCTGGGCACGTCTGTGAGGTGTTTCTGTAGGAGATTGGCACGTGCACCAGTAGACTGAATGGGGAGGATCCATCCTGATGTTAACAGGCACCATCCAAACAGCTAGGGCCCTGGGTAGAAGAAAAAGGTGGAGGGAGGGCAGATTCTGGCTCACCTTCTCTTTTGGAGCTGGGATGCCCTTCTTCTCCTGAGCTTGGACATCAGAATTCCAGGTTTTCTGGCCTCTGGACTCCAGGGCTTGCAACTGCAGCCCCCAGGTTGGTGTGCCGTTGGCCTCAGTCTGAGAACTATCGCATTAGCTTTCTTGATTCTCAGGCTTTCAGACTTGGACCGAGCTACTCTCCTGGCCTTCCTGGTTCTCCAGTTTGCAGAAGGCCTATAGTGGGATGTCTCAGTCTCTGTAATTGTGTGACTCTGTTCCGCTAATAAATTCCCTCTCTATCTGTATCTACATCTATGTCTGTATTCTATTGGTTCAGTCTCTCTGGAGAACACTGAATAATACAGTTTCCAAACCGCAGGGGCTACATATCAAGATGTCTAAATCCTTTCTCTAGGATAGAGATGAGAGGCAAACTCTCTCCCACTCTCTATGGGAGGGGGTTTATAGAACCATTTATCCAAATAAGCCTTATTTTAATTTCTAATCCCACCATTTTGAATGCTTACTATGCATATCAGATTTATATCCTCCAGATGACTGAGGGACTTTGTCATAAAGTTTCTTTGTCTGGTTATCTTGTTTTCAAATCACGAAAAATAAGGACTTGGGGCCTAGGGCAAAACTGAGATTGAAATAATTCTATTTTAATATTTTTACCATACAGACATTTCTTCTCTGTAAATTAACACAGAGTGAAAATATACATCTCTATAAATGGGTTAAATACTGCACTAAATGTAATTCTATTGATTATTATAGTTTATATTCTCAAATAAGTCGGAACCATTTCATCTTCTCTCTTCATTGTATACTCCAAATCATTATTATTATTTTTTGCTCAAATACACAGCAGCCAAAACCTCTTTAGCTCATGAACATTGTACCCTTTGTCTGTGTATGCCCCAGGTACAGGGAGGACAGGTAGTGTGATTCTTAAGAAATGCCTATCTTGAGAAGCTGAGGTGGGTGGATCACTTGAGATCAGGAGTTCGAGACCAGCCTGGCCAACATGGTGAAAACCTGTCTTTACTGAAAATACAAAAAAATTATCTGGGCATGGTGGCATACACCTATAATCTCAGCTACTTGGGAAGCTGAGGCAGGAGAATTGCTTGAACTCAGGAGGCTGAGATTGCAGTGAGCCAAGATCATGCCATTGCACTCCAGCCTGGGTGACAGAGCAACACTCCATCTGAAAAAAAAAAATGCCTATTATTCCCTCCCCTCCACTGTCAGCAAATGTCCCCACTGGCCTCTTTAGTCATCTCCCAAAATCATTTGTTGGCATGACATTGTCAGTATGGGGTGTGGTTAACCAAGAGTTAACAGCTGTTGCTGGTTTAAAGGACATGGCCCATTTACTGGACAAAGGGAAAAGGGTCTTTTATGGGTAGAGCTTACTCTGGACTATGTGAGTGTACCTCAGGGACAGAGGCAGGGGAGTGTCGTGATAAAACAGCAAGTCATGGCAGCAGCTTTAGTAAAAAGGAAAATGAAGTCAGGCATGGTGTCTCATATCTGTAATCCCAGCACTTTGGGAGTCCTAGATGGACAGATCACCTGAGCTCAGGAGTTTGAGACCACCCTGGCCAACATGGTGAAACCTGGTCTCTACAAAAAATATAAAAATACAAAAAAAACATCAACATGGTGGCACATGCCTGTAAAATCCCAGCTATTCTGGAGACTGGGACAGGAGACTCACTTGAACCCGAGAGGCGGAGGTTGCAGTGAGCCGAGATCACGCCACTGCACTCCAGCCTGGGCAACAAGAGCAAGACTTCATCTCAAAGAAAAGGAAAAAAAAAGAAAGAAAAGCTCACATTTTCTACTTGTAGAGTTAATTGGCTGTATTTTTTGCTTTCCACTTGCTTGTTTGCTGTGTATATAGTTAATACTTGAGAATTATTTTCTTCTTTCTGTTGAATTGGAACCACAGATATTTGTGCTAGGTAGGACATTGAAGATCATTTAATCCAGTGTTGCCTTCTTGGAGTGTGAAGTTTTTTTTAGAATGTCAAAATGGTTGTAATTCTCCATTTTTGAATATGCTTTTTAAGAAAACACATGGTAGCCAAAATATGTTATAAACTCTGCAGTGCTTTTAAATGATACTGGTTTTCTTAGACACAGTAATCTACATACATGTAAAACTTATTTGTTTTTATATGTGGTATGCACACACACATATATGACAAATAGTATGTTCTGTCTTTATGTAGGACTCATAGAATGTATATGCGTTTTCTTATCTTTACAATGACACCAGTTTCCACTCAGCTGGTTGGCAACCACCAGCCTTGTCTATCATTTTATGAATGAAGAAAATATCAGATGAAGTAACTTGCCTAAGGTCACCCTGAAGTAGAAGAGCTGTTTGTCATTTAGCATTATGATCATTATTTAATTTTGACTAATTGTTATTTGAGCCTATTTTGTGTCAGGCACTGGGTCCCTGAGCTAAGCTCTGGGAATAATGTATTAAGATACAGCCCAGCATAAATTTAGAAAGATATACATAAGGAAACAAAAGGGTTTCTAACTTATCCTGACTGTAATTATCAATAGAACCAATTCATTACTGTCTGGTTTTATAGAAATGAAGTCAATAGGAAATCTGGGGCCAGTCATGGTGGCTCATGCCTGTAATCCCAGCACTTTGGAAGGCCAAGGTGGGGGTATCACTTGAGGTCAGGAGTTCAAGACTGGCCTAGCCAAAATAGTGAAATTTCATCTCTTCTAAAATTATAAAAGTTAGCTGGGTGTTGTGGCACACACCTGTAATCTCAGCTGCTTGGGAGGCTGAAGCAGGAGAATCACTTGAACCTGGGAGGCAGAGGTTGCAGTGAGCCAAGATCATGCCACGACACTCCAGCCTGGGCAACAGAGTGAGACTCCATGTCAGGAAAAAGAAAGGAAAGTAAGTTTGATTAACCATATAGTCAAGGTAAAGCTATCATATCACCAGGTATATAGATAAAATGAGAGCCTGTGATGCCTAATATAGTTCTTTGAATATAGTAGTCACTTAATATTTGTTGAGTGGAAAAATGAATTAATGGGAAGAATGTAAAGGAGGAGTAAGAAAATAACGTATTTTGAGACCCTATATGATATTGCATTGATTTCTACATATATAACCCATATATAACTTAATCTAGATGGGATATTTAATCTGCACCTAAAAAAGGAAAAAAATGAAAACACTGTTACCTTGTGAATTGATTCAAAGTGATTTAAAGATGCGCTTTACTGATAACCTGCATAGAAGTTACATGTTGAAACTGCTATTTACTGGTAATATTGACATGATCGCATGAATCATCTGTGCCTATTATTTTCTAACCATCTTCTGTTGTTTCTTGATTATATGATATGGAGAAGGAAAAACCAGACTATATCTTATAGATGGTAGAAGACCAAGACAAAGAAGGTAATGCCAGTTATCCATGGTCATATAGCAAGTACATTCATCTAAAATCGAGAAAAGAATCATACTTCTAGATGAAGGTTAAGGTTTGGTAATCACAGCAAATTGTAATGGTGGTGAAACCCTGCAACACATTGAAAAACTGTACAATTGGGCTGGGCGCGGTGGCTCACGCCTATAATCCCAGCACTTTGGGAGGCCAAGGCGGGTGGATCACAAGGTCAAGATATCGAGACTATCCTGGTCAACATGGTGAAACCCCATCTCTACTAAAAATACAAAAAAAAATTAGCTGGGCATGGTGGTGCATGCCTGTAATCCCAGCTACTCAGGAGGCTGAGGCAGGAGAATTGCCTGAACCCAGGAGGCGGAGGTTGCGGTTAGCCGAGATCGCACCATTGCACTCCAGCCTGGGTAACAAGAGCAAAACTCCATCTCAAAGAAAAAAAAAAAAGAAAGAAAAAACTGCACAATTTAGATTATGTAGTTTAGGTGCATAAGGAATGATCACACTGGCTACAAATAAGTGTGGGAGGAAAATAACTGAGGACACTGAATTTCTTCATCTTATTCACTGTGTCTCCTGAATTTTATAATAATCTCTGCACCTTTCTCTGACTAGTCAGAGAGCAATTTCATTCTGGAGGATGGTATTGATTAAAAATGGAGTCGTGTGTGTGTGTGTGTGTGTGTATTTCATGTCACAGGCTGGAGGTGATGATTATGAACATCAGGCTGGAGGTGATGATTATTAACATCAAAATAAATGTGAAGCAAAATGACAAACCTTAACTATCAGTAAGGCAAAATAAAAAGAGCATTGCTGTGATCTGAGTGTTTCTATGTCCCCAAAATTCATATGTTGAAATCCTCACCCCCAAAATGATGGTATTAGGAGATGGTGGCTTGGGGAGATTATTAGGTCATGAAGGTAGGGCCCTCATGAATGAGATTAGTGCCCACACAACAAGAAAGCATCATCTATGAATGCTCTGAACCAAGAAGTGAGTCCTCAGCAGACACTAAATCCACTGTCACCTTGATCTTGGACTTCCCAGCCTCCAGAACTGACTGTAATACATTCTTGTTGTTATAAGACACTCAGTTTGTGGTATGTTGTTGTAGCAGCTGAATGAACTAAGACAAGCATATTTTGGGCAGGAGAAGCAAGGAATGACCTCTGGGGAGAAAGAAGATATTTTTTTTTTTTTTTTTGAGATGGAGTTTTGCTCTTGTTACCCAGGCTGGAGTGCAATGGCACGATCTTGGCTCACTGCAACCTCCACCTCCTGGGTTCAGGCAATTCTCCTGCCTCAGCCTCCTGAGTAGCTGGGATTATAGGCACACGCCATCGTGCCCAGCTAATTTTTGTATTTTTAGCAGAGACAGGGTTTCACCATGTTGACCAGGATGGTCTTGATCTCTTGACCTCGTGATCCACCCGCTTTGGCCTCCCAAAGTGCTGGGATTACAGGCGTGAGCCACCGTGCCCCACCTGAGAAGATAACTTTTTATCTTTTTCCTTTGCCAGATAGAGTAGATTGGGAATCTTGTTCTTAAATCCTTTATATTCAGAGATCAGCTCTTGTGAAAGGATCAGGTTTTTCAGTTTCTTCTGATGCTGGCATTTGGTTGAGGAAGGATAAGGAAACAATGGTGTGGCTCTTTTGGAAGTGCTTCAGCCCAGAGCACAGAGTCAGTTCTCAGTATCTGCAGGGAATTTGTTCCAAGACTTCCTTCAGATACCAGAATCTGGAAATGCTCAAGTCTCTTATATAAAATGACATAGTATTTGCATATAACCTATGCATACTCCCATATAGTTTAAATCTTCTCTAGATTACTTATAATACCTCATACAATGTAAATGTTATTTAGATAGTTGTTATACTCTATTGTCTTTTTAGAGTTGTATTATTTTTATCATTGCGCTGTCATTTTAATTTTATTTCTTATTTCTGGGATATTTTGGTCCTTGGTTGGTTGAATTCATGGATGCATGGATGCCAGTGTGGACGGAGGACTGACTGTGTTTGCTTTTCCTTCCTTCACTTTCCCACCTGCCACCCCTACTCTCCAGAGAGCTGAGCTGTGGTTACCTCTTTACTTTGCCTTTAGCCAAGAAATAAAAACTGGTTTATTCTTTCCAAATTTTGAGATTGAGATGCCATTGCTTCTCCCCCTAAAGGAGAACTTTAAATGGGAAATATCTTATATCTTCCTCAAGGTGGAAAAAGCATATTGGGAAATATGCAAAGTAGGAAAATACTCAAGGAAACTGTTAGTTTCACTCTAAAAATCACCATCAGAACTGTTCATTAAACTGGCAGTAAGATCATGACATCATAGAACGTTTATTTTTGTTTTTATTATTTTATTTATTTATTTATTTGTTCATTTTAGACGGAGTCTCACTCTGTTGCCCAGGCTGGAGTGCAATGTTGTGATTTTGACTCACTGCAACCTCCGTCTCCCAGGTTCAAGTGATTCTCATGCCTCAGCCTTCAAAGTAGCTGGGACTACAGGTGTGTGCCACTATGCCTGGCTAATTTTTATATTTTTAGTACATATGAGGTACATTTAGTAGAAAAAGTACATTTGCATTTTATATTTAGTTCATGTTAGCCAGGCTGGTCTTGAACTCCTGACCTGAAATGAGCCGCCTGCCTCAGCCTCCCAGAGTGCTAGGATTACAGGTGTGAGCCATCCCGCCCGAACCATAGAATTTTTAAATGTCAGGAGATCTTCAAGGTTATCTGATTCAACCTTGATCCTAAAGTGGAAATCTCATGTTTAAAATCTGGCTTGAAAACTTCCAAGTGTTGGTGGGAATGCTTTTGCTCATGGCTCACCAGCTTTTATGGAGCTCTAACTGATATGTCTCACTGGCTTTTATGGAGCTCTAACTGATACAAGTCTCTGCCTTCAAACTCTGCCTGGAGTGAATAGGCATATAAAACATTAAATTAACAACACCCAAGACTGAAATGGGAAAGCAGGAACAGAAAGAAAGAATGAACACACACATACACACAAACACACATGCACACACACACACACACACACCTCATCCTGTCCTGCCAACACCTCCTAATTCATATCACTTGTTCCTTTGGGTGGTTAAGATTTTAAGAAAGAAAAGGAAGCAAGAAAATGAAGAGGAGAAATGATATTCCTTGTGTTCCTGCAACCTCAACAGGTTCCAGGGTTCTTTTGCTCAACAGGTGGCTGTGGAGTTGGCTGGCTGGCTGTCAGCACTGTGCTACAGGGTTCTTGCTGCTGTGAGGAAAAGCAGATTTCAAATACGAACTTTAGCATCCCTCCGTGCTATCTTGAAAATAGAGCCAGATAAACAGCACTTATCTAAGCAGACCCAGGACAGCGCATCCACAGAGATGATTAGGCTTCTGCTGAGGAGTGCTGGCTCTTTGAAAGCAGTCACACAGCGGATTAACACCCTGCCTCCATGCTGCTCAGTGAAACATTGCATTTATGGCTTCCCAAGGAAGGTGGAGTTTTTATGCAGGTTCACAAAGCTGCTTCTGTGAGCCACAATAAGTCATAATAGTGCCTACAATTCTCATGGATCAGGTTTTTGGCCCAACATTGCTGTGAAGCTGTGAGAATAGTAGGAGTGGGTCCTACCTACAGTGTGTTTGGATGTGTGTGCATATGCATGTCCACATGTGTGTGTGATAGATGCGTTTGCAGGAAAAGTTTGGTATAAACACCAGAGAAATACACAACATATGTGCCAGCACATGTATGTCAATTTGGATGAGGATTTGAATTTTTTTTTTATAGAAAGCACTGTTGTTCAGCTTCCAGAAGTCCTCTGTTTGAAAATGCTCATATATATATGAAAAAGAAACTAGAAAAGCTAGATTTTTGCTATAAAAGCTAGCAAAATCTTTACCTTACTGCCTTAGTCCACTCAGGTGGCTATAACAAAATGTCATAGACTGAATGGCTTATAAACAATAGAAATTTATTTCTCAGAGTTCTGGAGGCTGGGAAGTCCAAGATCAAGGTACTGGCAGATTTAGTCACCAGTGAGGTTTCATTCTCTGGTTCACAGATGATTACTTCTCGCTGTGTTTTCACATGGCAGAAGGGACAAACAATCTCCCTCAGGCCTTTTTTATAAGGGTACTAATCTCATGCATGAGGCTTTGCCCTCATGATTTAATCAGTCAGCTCTTGAAGCCCCCACCTCTTAATACAGTAGTGATTATAATTCAACATATGAATTTCTGGGGAGACACAAACATTCAGACCATAGCCATGGTAGTATTTCAAATAAATAAGCAGTTTACTTCTATTCTAGGTACTTTGCTCCTTGTTTGCTGATGTGGTTTGTCTGTGTCTCCACCCAGATCTCATCTTGAATTCCCATGTGTTGTGAGGGGACCTGGTGGGAGGTGATTGAATCATGGGGTCAAGTCTTTCCCGTGCTGTTCTGGTGATAGTGAATAGGTCTTACAAGATCTGATGGTTTGAGAAAGATGAGTTTCCCTGCACAAGCTTTCTCTCTCTGCCTGCTGCTATCTGTGTAAGACATGACATGCTCCTCCTTGCCTTCTGCCATGATTTTTGAGGCTTCCCCAGCCATGTGGAACTGTAAGTCCAGTTAAACCTGTTTCTTTTGTAAATTGCCCAGTCTCAGGCATGTCTCTATCAGAAGCATGAAAATGGATTAACACAGTAAATTGACCAGTAGAATTTGGGTGTTGCTGAAAAGATACCCAAACACGTGGAAATGACTTTGGAACTGGGTAACAGGCAGAGGTTAGAATGGTTTGGAGGGCTCAGAAGAAGACAGTCAAATGTGAGAAAATTTGGGACTTTCTAGAGACTTGATGAATGGCTTTGACAAGAAATGCTGATAGTGATAGGAACAATAAGATCCAGGCTGAGGTGGTCTCAGGTGGAGTTGAGGAACTTGTTGGGAACTGGAGCAAAGATGACTCTTGTTATGTTTTAGCAAAGAGACTGGCAGCATTTTGCTCCTGCCTGAGAGATTTGTGGAATTTTGAACTTGAGAGAGATGATTTAGGGTATCTGGTGGAAGAAATTTCTAAGCGGCAAAGCATTCCAGAGATGACTTGGGTGCTGTTAAAAGCATTTGGTTTTATAAGGGAAGTAGAGCATAAAAGTTTGGAAACTTTGCAGACTAACAATGTGACAGAAAAGAAAATTCTGTTTTCTGAGGAGAAATTCAAGCTGGCTGCAGAAATTTGCCTAAGTAACAAGAAGTTAATCACCAAGACAATGGAGAAAATGTCTCCAGGGCATGTCTGAGTTCTTCACTGCAGCCCCTCCCATCACAGGCCTGGAGGCCTAGGAGGAAAAAGTGGTTTCATGGCAGGCCAGGTCCAGGATCCCCATGCTGTCTGCAGTCTAGGGACTTGGTGCCCTTTGTCCCAGCCACTACAGCCATGGCTGAAAGGGGCCAACGTAGAGCTTTGTCCAGTGCTTTAGAGGGTTAAAGCCTTAAGCCTTGCCATCTTTCACTTGGTGTTGAGCCTGAGAGTGCACAAAAGTCAAGAATTGAGGTTTGGGAACCTCTGCCTAGGTTTCAGAAGATGTATGGAAATGCCTGGATGTGCAGGCAGAAGTCTGTGCAGGGGTGAGGCTCTCATGGAGAACCCCTGCTAGGGCAGTATGAAAGGGAAATGTAGGGTCAGAGCTGCCACACAGAGTCCCTACCGGGGTACTTCCAGAGCTGTGAGAAGAGAGCCACCATCCTTCAGACCTCAGAAAGGTAGATCCACTGACAGTTTGCATTGTGCACCTGGAAAATCTGCAGACACTCAGTGCCAGCCCGTGAAAGCAGCTGGGAGGGAGGCAGTATCCTGTAAAGCCACAGAGGTAGAGCTAGCCAAGACCATGGAAACCCACCTCTTGCATCTACATGACCTAGATGTGCGACATGGATTCAAAGGAGAACATTTTGGAGCTTTAAGATTTGACTGCCCTGCTGGATTTTAGACTTGCATGTGGCCTGTGGGCCCTTTGTTTTGGCCAATTTCTCCCATTTGGAATGACTGTATTTATCCAATGCCTGTACCCCCACTGTATCTAGGAAGTCACTAGCTTTTGATTTTACAGGGTCATAGGTGGAAGGGACCTGCCTTATCTTGGATCAGACTTTCGACTGTGGACTTTTGAGTTAATGCTGAAATGAGTTAAGACTTTGGGCGACTGTTGGGAAGGCATGATTTGTTTTGAACGTGAGGACATGAGATTTGTGAGGGACCGGGGCTTAATGATATGGTTTGACTGTGTCCCCACCAAAATTTTATCTTGAATTTTAGTTCTCATAATCCCATATGTTCTGTGAGGGACCCTATGGGGGGTAATTGAATCATGGGGCTAGTTACCCCCATGCTGTTCTTGTGATAGTACGTTTTCAAGAGATTTGATGGTTCAATAAGGGTTTTTTCCTCTTTGCTTGCACACACTCCATCCTGCCACCCTGTGAAGAAGGGGCCTGCTTCTCCTTTATATTCCACCATGACTGTAAGTTTCCTGAGGCCTTCCCAGCAATGCAGAACCATGAATCAATTAAACCTCTTTCCTTTTAAAATTACCCAGCCTCAGGTATTTTTTCGTAGCCATATGAGAATGTCCTAATATAGTGGGTCTCTAGTGGCCCAGTGATTTCCATTTGAGTGTGGCATTTGTGACAGTTACAGCACTTGGGGATTCCCAGGTCCTTGTCCCAGCTTGGCTAGGCAGATTTGAACTGCTTCATGGCTGTTTCCTCCTGGTCTTACCCTCTTAGGAGGCTTTACATGACTCTTTATTTCTTTCTTCCCCTCACTCCTCATCTCATTCTCCTAGTCAGTAGAGAATTTAGACAGTTAGCAATTCATAATTCCAATCTGAATAAAGAACATCTATTTAAAAAAACATCTATATGGACAGGCTCTTAGAGTAATTGCACTCCTCTGGGTTGGGGGAGTTTCTCAGATGACTTTAGGGAAACTTGGAAAAAAATGTTTACATTTTTATGCTTTTTGGGGTGAAGGTGGTAGGAATTTTCTCCTACTGTAAGTGAGTATAAAACAAGGTAGAGGGTGACAAGTCCTTGTGAAAAGCCCCAAATGCTATAAGATCAGAGGTTAACAGGTGCAAATGGGTAACATTGTGTCAAATATGTCTGAAGAAACTGATTTAAGTTAATCGTTATCACTAACCTTTTGTTTTATGCATAAAAGTGCTGGTCTTGGGTTTTAGAAAGGAGCTTTGCTTATCCTGTGTATCAATCAGAGTTCAATACCAGCCTGGATCACATAGGAAGCAGGAAGACCCTGTCTCTACCAAAAAATTAAAAATTAGCGAGGCATGATGGCACTTGCCCATAGTTCTAGCTACTCAGCGGGCCAAGGTGGGAGCGTCACTTGAGTCCAGGAGTTTGAGATCAGCCTGGGCAACAAAGTGAGATGCTATCTTTATTCTGTTTCAGTAAATAAATAATTAAAAAGAAGCTCTCTCCAGAAGGGCCGAGAAGGTTAAGGGAACCATCAGTAGGTGGAGAAGAAAAAGGGACCAGTCATCCAAAGCAGCCCTTACCAATTCTACATTTTGAGCAGGTGTGTGCCAGCTCCAGCACATACTGCATCCAGAATTGATCCTAATCTTATTGGCATCCAGCAGCCTGCTGGGACAGCCTGACTTGGCCTGTGATAGATAGGATGGTAGATCTTATTTGACACATTTAAGCCTGAAGGTATGAGAGGAGGGAGCTCTTGGTAGAAGCTTTCAAGGGTATTCAACCCCTGGAAAGGGTCTGCTTGGCCAGAACTAAAAACTAGGAAGTGAAAGGTAATGGCTACTTCTAAACTGCGCCCCCAGTGAGGGGGCAGAGGAAAAATGCTCTTCAGTGCTGCTCTCTTCCTGCCCTTGTCTCCATCAGACACCAGACACAAGTGATCCTGATACAAAGTCAGCCTCCAGAGCACAGATAAGGGGAGACAAGAGGGAAGAGCAGGTCTGGAGGCCCAGCAAGAACATCCAGCAGGTTCTTCCCTGCAGGGCTATTCACATAAAGGGGTAGCACACAGAAACAGGACAATTATTGGGTGCCATTCTCTAAAAGAATCTATGCAGGCTGACACCAAGGTAATGATTATAGACACTGAGACAATACTCTTAAGAAGAAGAGTTTCTTCTAAGTTGGGGATTTATAGTGACAAGAAAAGATTAGTTGACAATAGTCAAATGAATGCATTTTGAAATGAATTCTTTATTAGAAAGCATGGCATAAATGCATGAAAAGATGATGAACATCAGTTGTCATTAGGGAAATGCACATCAAAACCACAATGAGATACCAATAAACATTCAGAACAATTGTTATAATAAAAAAGACAGACAGTAAGGAGTGTTGGCCAGGATGTGAAGTAAGACCCCTTCTCACTTGCTGATGAGAATGTGATGTGGTACAGCCAGTCTGGAGGATGGTTTGGCTTTCTTAAAAACGTAACATTTAGCCCAACAGTTCCACTTCCAAATATCCACTCTTTGCCCAAAGGAAATAAAAACATATTTCTATCCAAAGAATAGCACATTCATGTTAGCTGAAGCATCATTCACAGTTATTTCTAAAGTGGAAACAACCCTCACATTTGTCACAACTGGTAAATTGATTAGCAAAATGTCGTACATTCATACAGTGGAGTGTTATCTAGGAAAGAAAGAAATAGAATAAGAATAAATGGAAGGAAGGAAGGAGGGAGGGAGGGAGGAAAGAGAGAAAGAGAGGAAGGGAAGGAGAGGAGAAGGAAGGGAGGAAGATGGGTGTGGATGAGGAAGCGAATAATCTACTGACACATGTTAAAACATGGATGAACCTAAAAAAATTCTGCCAAGTAAAAGAAGCCAGACCCTGATTATGTGATTCCATTTATACGAAATGTCCAGAAAAGGCCAATCTACAGAGGCAGAATTTTGCGACATTTTAAATTTTTGATAGTATCTCCCTTCTCCTTGGTCCTGTAGTTGAGTGTTACTGATTGTTTTGTGTCATGTATTACAGAAAAAAAGCCTGGGGTTTGTACTTTGCTTAATGCCTGGTGCGTTTGTTTAGCTTTAATCTGGATTATGGAGATACTTTTTTTTTTTTTTTTTAAAAAGGCATATCTAATGAGGAAAAACATGCAAAGCTTTTAACAAAAATAGAAATAGCCCCCAAAGCTTTTAAAGAAATAATTTGAAGAGAACTTCTAACCATAAGTGGAAAGGGTCAAGATGACTTTTTAAACAGAGGCCATAGGTAATAAGCAAGACAGGTGACATAGAAGAGGCACCGCCTATGCAATCCCCTTAATTTTCAAACTCTAAGAATCCATGGCTCTGCTACAGCTGGACCAAGACAACAGATGTGGTACTTCTAGTAACCGAGTTCCACAGAAGCCAGACGTGTGCATTGGACTCTCCCTGTGTGTTGCCTGCTGGTTTCCCTCTTTGCTCTCCTCTATACACATGTGCAGTGCTTGGCTCCACGTGTCCAACTGTGTTCAGCTGGTTCCTGAACCTGAACACATCCCTCTCCTGTGTTCTCTTCATCTTCTTCCTGAAGATCCCCCCATAACTTTGGTTGACTCTGACATCTCCTATTTCTGACACCTGTATCACTTATTATCTGTGTTATAACTGTTGGCTCTGGATTATATTAAATTTAGGGCTTGATTATGGTTTAGTTTTTATTTCTGAATTTATTATTAATATTTTTTGAGACGGAGTCTTGCTCTGTTCCCTAGGTTGGAGTGCAGTGGCATGATCTCTGCTCACTACAACCTTTGCCTCCCAGATTCAAGTGATTATTCGGTCTCAGCCTCCCAAGTAGCTGGGATTAAAGCCCACCACCATGCCTGGCTAATTTTTGTATTTTTTGTAGAGAGAGGATTTCGTCGTGTTGACCAGGCTGGTCTTGGACTCCCAACCTAAAGTGATCCTCTTGCCTCGGCCTCCCAAAGTGCTGGGATTACAGGCATGAGTCACAGGGCCCAGCTGTTATTTTCTAATTTCTTTGTGCTAATTCATATGATCTTTTCACATGATGGCATTCAAGTTCCTTTTGGGTAGCATGTAAGCACCCTCCTTTGCAACCCGTTAGAAGCAGTGGTATTATTTGTAGTATTTGCCAGTTGCTGTGGCATAGATACTCCTGCCATTGCCAATTTCAAGCTATTAATTGTTTAACAGCTTCTCGTGTAATTCCTGAAAATTTAAGTACCAGCTCTTTTGAGCAGGTGTGTGCCGGCTCCAGCACATCCTGCATCCAGAACTGAGCCTAATCTGACTGGCATCCAGCAGCCTACAACAGCCTGAGCTGGCCTGTGATGGATGTTGTGGCTGTTGAATATTTAGGATCTGATAATGAATATAAAATTTGGGAGCTCAAAGTCCTAATACACCATAGATAAGCTCTTATGTATTTATATTCCCTAAAACAACAATAAAAAGAACACCATAAATAAAGATATCAATAACATTCTACACATCTTAAATCACCATTAATAATAGGTTCAGTGTTTTTAATTTGGTTATAATTCATTAAAGTTGTTTAATGCAGACTTTGTGTTGCTTTCTGACTGAAGCCTTAGAAATGCAAAGACCCAGGAAACATACATTTCCCTCAAGGAGTGCACAGCAGGAAAGAAAGAAAAGGAAAAAGAAATGTGAATAAAATAGTCTTTGATAGTACTACATTGGAAAGCAGAGATCCCAGAGTTGTGGGGCGGGGAGAGGAAGGAAAAGAATAAGGATAAACATCCTGAAGACATGGTGCCTGACAGAGCCTCAGGGACCATCCATCCCTTAGGAGTGTCTTCCTTCAGCTAAGGTGGCCACAGCAGCTGAATGTAACAGACATTGTTTAAGAATTAGCTTTATGATAGAATTTAGCCTTTGCTTCAATAGGCATCATCCAATGATGATGGCAGGCCACCAACAGTTGATCAGGAAGCGCATCTTCATGGCTTCTTTGGTGCCCTTCTAGCGCTAACACATGAAAATTATACATTTTTAATGCGAAGGAACATAGTCTGGATGCCAAAGCATTGCAAACACTAAGCAAGAATAACATGGTTCTCATTTGCAGTTTTTTTTGACATGTGAAATCACAAACGCACTTGAGCTGAACTAAGGCAGTCTCTGAAGGAACTGAAAATGAAATCAAGGTGGGAACGAAACATGTAATTTTCTTTGTTCTCTACAAAAAAGAGGATGGCCATCTTCAGGTTACCAGATGCTTTTGTTCTGCCATCACCTGGCCTTTCCTGGGTGCTGCCTAGGAGCTTTGTGACTGGAGCTCAGGATTGGTGTGCAGTGCTCCACATGGCTTCTCATTGTGGGACTGTGCTGTGGCCACACATGGCAGGAGAGTGCTCTGAAGTGACACTCGCCTCTACACCATGAACATCTCCTCTTACCTCCTAATTATGAAAGCAGGTTTTCACAAGGTGCCGTCCAGTGAAAGTCTCCACTGTGATTACTTGTGGAGAGAGTGGAGACCAGTGTTAAAAGGTGAGGATTACTGGACCCCACCTTGGAAAGGCTCTGTCAGAATCTCTGGGAGCTGAGCCTTGAAATCAGTATTTTTATCAAGGTACTGAAGTAATTGTTTACACCCTCTAGAGCTTAGCACAGTGTCTGACACCGCAGACGTCTGTCTATACATGTTTTCTAATTGAACAAAACTTACCTTTCCTCCACCATCTACCCTCACCCACTTAAAACAGCTTCACTTACTGGCTACTGAAGAGATTTCGTGGATGATAGGTCTTATTTGACACATTTTATTTCCCCTTAAAAAGACTCATATATTGTTTGTAACATTCTCTATTTGTCTTTTTTTTTTTGTCCAGTCAACACATTTTCTCCTTTTTCTAATATGTCTTTCTTTAGAAAAATAAACTAGTGTTTTTATCATTATCATGTAACCACCCAAGGGATTCGTCCTGCCACTGCATAAAGAAAGGCCACTGGTTGGGTGGCAGAGGCAGGAGAATCGCTTGAACCCGGGAGGCAGAGGTTTCAGTGAGCCAACATCCTGCCATTGCACTCCAGCCTGAGCAACTCCATCTAAAAAAGAAAAAAAAAAGCCACTGACATTGTAATAGAGAGTTTAATAGACACAAGGCCGGCCACACCACATGGGAGATGGAGTTCCCAGTCAGATCATCATCATCATCTCGCTCAAAGCTCTTTGGTTAGAAGTCTTTCAAGGGCAGTTTTGGGGAAAGGGTGGGGCTGGCCAGCTAACAGGTGCTTCCTGCTGATTGGTTGGGGCAGAGATGAAATCACAGGGGGCTGAAGCTGTCCTGCAGGCCAAATCCTTTCTGCGTTGGGCCACAGGAGTGGGGTCTTTGGTCCAGATGGAGCCATGGGTGTCAGATGTGTGAAAACCTGGAAAGATATCTCAATAGGCCCATCTATAATAGTGGTGGTGTTTGCAAGAGAAATTGGGGAAGTTACATATCTTATAACCCCTGCAATCATGTCTGCATTAGCAGAACTCAGGCTGATGGCCTCCTATTATTAGCTCTACAAAAGTGATTGAGTTTTGGGTAAGAACTATTATCATGTACACTGTAGCCTAAGTGTTTTCCAAAGGCAACTGGGCCCAAGAGCCCAGGAATAATTAAGGGTAAGGCAAGGTGGGGGTTGGGTTGGCTTAGCTTACTATTACGATTTTCTCACTAATACACCTTTCACAAAAGCAGCTTCAATCACGAGAAAACATACACACACATAGTTTTATTTAAAAGCCAATTAAAACAATGACAAATGTGGATGTTTACCACTGTTGAGTCTCCTTCAGATGGTGAGACTGTTTCCCACTGCTCTCTAATTGTTTTTCTAAAACCTTACTTCATATGTAGGGAGGGTTGCTTATGTATTTTATGGACTACTGAAAAGGAATGGGGTGTCCAGTTTGGGCATTTCATATGGAATATGCAGGTGGAGATTCTTGTGTTGGACCATCTTTATGTGACCTGAAATTCACATTTAAGTTGCAACAGTCAGTCAGTAAGTTTTAGCTCTACTTCCATGCACCTCCCACAGTGATTCCTAGAAATAGGCCGGTGGAATTTTTGACCACCTCTCAGTCATTACTCAGCTCTTTTCCATGAGAATCTTTGCCAAACCTGGGCGTCCCAGAGTTTAGGTTCCTTTCTCCCTAGGTAAAACACAGTGCCATTATTCCCTCAAAAAAGAGTTGCAGTGGCTCATGCCTGTAATCCCAGCACTTTGAGAGGCCGAGGTGGACAGATCATGAGGTCAGGAGTTTGAGACCAGCCTGGCCAACATAGTGAAACCCTGTCTCTACTAAAAATACAAAAGTTAGCCAGGCATGGTGGCATGCAGCTGTAGTTCCACCTACTCGGGAGGCAGACACAGGAGAATTGCTCAAACCCTGGAGGCAGAGCTTGTGGTAAGCCCAGATCATGCCACTGCAGTCCAGCCTGGCCACAGAGCAGGACTCCATCTCAAAAATAAATAAGTAAAAAATTGCAGAAAGAAGAAACATCCCAGAAGTGGTAAGGATCTAGTAAAACTCCTTTTTGTTTCTAGTTGTGGTAAATCTTTCTGCCTTCTCAGCACTCTGTTTCAACTCTCTCCCGTTCATTTCCTGCAAGCCCCTCCCCTCTCTGGTTAGGGCACTTTCCCTTGTGGGCCTTTTAGAAACACAAGAGTGACTTCGGCTTCTGAAGAGTAGGTGTGGAGATAGTCATCTAATATCCATTCGATTCTCAGATTTCTCCAGGTGTCCTCCTAATTCAGTGTTCAGTCAAGATTCTCACATCACATTTAGTTATTACATCTTTTACATCTTTGTAGTATAAAATAATAGTTGCATTTTATATACATATGTAGATGTTCAAACACCACACACACACACACACACACACACACACACACACACACACACAATGTAGAAGTCTCATGTCATTCTGTCATTCTGTATTTGTCATATGGTTTTCCTATAGTGTCATTTTACTTGGTTTCTTGGTTTCCATATAGTTTGGAAGTTAAGTCTGGAGCAGCACTGCCCAACAGATCTTCCTGTGAGGGTGGCTGTGTCATCATTGGTAGTGGCCAATACAGTAGCCACCAGCCTTATGTGACAGGGCTAAGATGATAGAGGAAGATGAATTCTGACTTACTTAAATCATCCTAAATTTAAATCTGAATAGTCATATGTGGCTAATGGCGACCATACTGAACAGTGCAGGCTGGGACGCTTTATAAGATCCAGGATAGACGTTTTGGCAAGGAGAGCTGATGTGGTGGGCTTACTGCTTTCCTCTCTTGACTGCATCTCATTCACTTTCTCTCTCTCCCTCTTTTTCTCTCTCTCTTTCTCTCCCTCTTCCTCTCTCTCTTTCTCCCTCTTTCTTATTGTGAACTCCTGAATGCTTTTTGAAGCTAATTTTTGGATCCTTTGATATAGCTTCATTTAAATTAGTCTTTGGCACAACAAATTGTGACCAGCTCACCTCGGCCAAACCTGGACTTGGAGTAACTAGTTTGTTTTTTGTTTTTGTTTCTGGGAAGGAATGTTATTTAGAAATCAGGACCAGGCAACTAAATTTGCTTGTTGCTCCTGTGTCAGTGTTTCTAAACCCTTTCAGTAGAAATGCTAAGGGAAATTATGTTTATAATCGTTGGTTCACCCTATATTTTTCAATTCAAATTTAATATTACAAAACAAGTGGGAGAAAATATTATGAGTGTTCTTTTTCTTGGTTTCTTTTTTTCTTTTTAAATATTTTAATCTCCTTTCCCTTAAAAAAATCATGGTGACTAATATTTTCTACATATCTCTTTAGTTTTCTACTATATAATATTGTCTCAAAATTAGAATATCAATATTACTACTAACAAACCCATTAATAAATTTAGAGTATGTTTTCAGACCTGTTTTTTTTGCCCTTAGACTTATACAGCCCACTAAAATGGGTCAAAAAACTATTTTCAAAAATTATTTGAAATAATTACTTTTTTCTCTGTGATTATCAATTTGATATGTAGTTGATTTCATTTATTTCTGTTTATATTCAGTTTTATATCAAATTGCATTTTATATACATATGTAGATGTTCTTTTATTTATTATACTAATTTTTTTATTTATTATACTAATTGTTTTATTTTTTTCTTTTATTTATTATACTAATTTCTGTTCTTTATGAATGTAAATAAAAAGCATTTTAATTGTATTGTAATTTTTACAATGTACCACAATACAATTATATCACTATTTTTCAGAACATTTTCTGTAGAAAATGCATTCTAATATTAATAAGTTGAATTATTGACAGACTTTCACAGTAAAACTCATTTTGTAACTTTGAGATTCCATGTATTTTGTGAAAATTGAGGCTAATGTATCCAGCCCCAAAATGGAAGTATCTCTTCTCCTAAATATGCATCATGGG
This sequence comes from Callithrix jacchus, assembly GCF_049354715.1. Lineage (NCBI taxonomy): Eukaryota > Metazoa > Chordata > Mammalia > Primates > Cebidae > Callithrix > Callithrix jacchus. The sequence goes on from NC_133520.1 coordinate 44,776,482, forward strand.
CTTTCATGGAGTCCTGCACTTGTGACAAATGTATTTGATTATTTCGTTGTGGGATTAGTTCTTTTCCTTTAATTTAAACAAACATTGATGGAAGCTTTACTCTTTGCCAGGTGTTTGAGTGCTTGTTAATTACTGATATATACTGTAAACTGCATAGGGACCAGGGTCTTGTCTGTCCCATCCATTCTTTCATCCCTACTTAAAGCCCCTCTGGCCCAGCGTAGGTGTTCCGTAAATGAATATTGGCCAGGCACAGCGGCTCACACCTGCAGTCCCAGCACTTTTGGTAGATCTCCCAAGGTCGGGAGTTTGAGACCAGCCTAACCAACATGAAGAAACCCGGTCTCTACTAAAAGTACAAAATTAGCCGGGCGTGGTGGCACATGCCTGTAATCCCAGCTACTCGGGAGGCTGAAGCAGGAGAATCACATGAACCCGAGAGGCGGAGGTTGTGGTGGGCTGAGGTCAAGCCATTTCACTCCAGCCTGGGCAACAAGAGTGAAACACCATCTCAAAAAAAAAAAATATGAATATTGAGTGGATACATAATCAAGCAATTCTCTGGGCTTCACTCTCCATGTGGAAATGGGCAAACCATTCAATCAAATCCATGTTACATTCTAACAAAATTCTTATGCATGGCCCTGAAAAAAATATTGGACCTCCCCGGCCGGTTCTTTTACATTTTAATGATCTCTGTGTATGCCGCAGAAGTGCAAGTATAAAACTGCCCTCAGGATTCCAAGGAGGATTAAATGGTGTTTATGGGAGCCTCTCATTAATGAAAAAGTGATCAGAGTCCTTGGATCTTGGATCCTGGCAGTCCTTTGCGAGACATACCACACTAATAGACTGCCACCCTTTCTCTTTATTAAGGCCAGTTCATCACATTTTCCAATTGGGATGGATGATAATGCCACATTTAGGTTTCTGTATTTTTAAGCATCATCTCTTCTTAACAGGATGTATAATGTGATTCAAGCTGATGTGAGAAGGCAGACCATTAGCGAAATGCCTTTCAGTCTCTGCTTGATTAACAAATATTTCCTCTGCATTTTGTTATGGGCAGCTTGCAAAGGGAGCCAAAGTTTATTGCTTTCTTTTTTTTTTTTTTTTTAAATCAGTGAAGTAGCATCAGCTATTAAGAATAATCAGTTCCAGCTTGTACATTTGTAAGGTTTTGATTTGGAGAAAGGAAAGAAAACAGTGAAGGCTGCAATGTTATGAGGTAAAATTCTGGTAAATTTATAACAGTTCAGGTGTCTTTTAGTTTTGCTTCTTAAATACTTTTCTACTTTGTGCCCAACTTCTAAACATATATCTAAAAAGAATCTCTTTCTTACACCCACCAATTTTTACCAGTCTTCTGGAAACAGTAATTCTCCAAATGTGTTCCCAACCAGCGACATCAGCCAGTGTAGCTAGAGAAATTGTTAAAAATGCAAATTTTCAGGCCCTACATAGTCCTACTATGGAAGTTGGGTCCAGCTATCTGTTTTTACTAGCCCTGTCAGTGATTCTCAAATTCAAGTTTGAGAACTATTGTTCTAGAAAGAGTAAAATGACATTCTCTTCTTAGTGATTAGTTTCAAGTAAATGAGTAGACAAATTCTCTTGACATTTCTAAATAGTCATTTGCCTTTTTGTTTTCCTATGTGCTGTGAGTGTTTTTAATTTGAGAATCAGCATGACTCATGTATGATACTGGAAAGGTATTTTTATTTTTAAGGTACAGAGAGTAAAGTCTAATGGAGAAAAATATGTTTTACTCATTTAAAAAACATGAATCATGTCATCGGCATAAAGATATTCTTCAAACTGGCATTAAATAAATCTCTGTAACAAAGTTAATGTTGCTTTCTAAATTGCTGCCATCATAGTGATGTTACAGCCAATTTTTCTAGGGTAGAATTATCTGGACTCTTGTTTTCTTTTGTAATTAAATCTTTTTCCTACTATTTTTTGCATTGAACTGCTATTAAGACATATCATCAAAGATGGATGGGACAGAGAAATGAGTTGTTACCTTTAGATTATATCTGCAAGAGACATGGAGAAATGCAAATCAAAAACACATTGAGATACCATCTCACGGCAGTTAGAATGTCGATCATTAAAAAATTAGGAGACAACAGATGCTGGAGAAATAGGAACACTTTTACACTGTTGGTGGGAGGGTAAATTAGTTCAACCACTGTGGAAGACAGTGTGGCGATTCCTCAAGGACCTAGAAATAGGAATTCCATTTGACCCAGCAATCCCATTACTGGGTATATACCCAAAGGATTATAAATCATTCTGTTATAAAGACGCATGCACATCTATGTTCATTGTGGCACTGTTCACAATAGCAAAGACTTGGAACCAACCCAAATGCTCTTCAATGATAGATCGGATACAGAAAATGTGGCACACACACACACCATGGAATACTGTGCATTCATGAAAAAGTATGAGTTTATGTCCTTTGCAGAGACATGGATAAAGCTGGAAACCATCATTCTCAGCAAACTGACACAAGAACAGAAAACCAAACACTGCATGTTCTCACTCATAAGTGGGTGTTGAACAATAAGAATGCATGGACATAGGGAGGGGAAAATTATACACCAGGGCCTGTCGGAGGGTGGGGACTAGGGGAGGGATAGCAGGGAGTGGGGATTAGAGGAGGGATAGCATTAGGACAAATACCTAATGTAGATGATGAGGCGATGGATGCAGCAAACCACCACGGCACGTATATACCTGTATAACAAACCTGCACGTTCTGGACATGTACCCCAGAACTTAAAGTATAATTTAAAAAAAATCAAAGGAGAACTTAAAGAAAAACCCATACACCAAATCTAAGCCTTAATGGTTCAGATAAGGAAAGCAATGCTCAGGGAAGTTAAGTGACCTATAAAATTTAGACACTTTGTGTTTTAATTCAGTATGTTTTCCCTTTGTTATCAGTAGTTCTTGTACCTACTGAGAAAAAGATTTTAGAGTTATCAACTCAGAAATACTTTTTTTTGGCATGAAGTCATGACTGAATTTTACCTTAGCCTGTTTCTTTTTGTCCCTCTTCTCACTAACAGACATCGACAATTGAAGCTACCTAAAGGATTTGTGGCCATACTCAAATGTTACTTCCTCAAATGTTGCCAAGCAGAATAGCAAATTCATTCCAGGATGTTTTTTAATGTGTCAGAATCATCCTAGTTCTTAAAAAGTAGAAATGAACAATGGTCCATCGTACAATTAAAAGCATCGGGTCAGAGTCTAGTGGGTTGTTTTTTTAAAATTGATGTTAATCACTTAAAATAGATAATTAATTCTCAGATTAATCCCTGAAAAATTACAGGAGCATCTAGTGAAGTGTACTATTTTTGGGCTTTTTGTCTAAAAGTGGTTACAAAGTGGGCTCTTGCTGGGCTAAAAAAATTCTAACCTCCATTTCCATTTTTTCTCCTTTTTAAAGTTATCCAAACAATTTTCATACCACATAAAAGTTGAATAGCTCCATTTACAGTGACACATTGGCAATGAAGGATGCGATGCTCAGCAGTGACAGTCTCACTATTTCTTGCCCTAGTAATAGCTTCGGAGAGGTGGAGCATAGTGGTGATAGAATATCAAAATTTGCAATTCTAAAATACTCAGAAGACACTCAGTTACATCTTTAATTTGATGTAATAGGAAGTCTTGAAAAGCAGTTTTAAAATGATATTAGATCTAGGATGCACTTTGGTTAATTACCGGAGTCACCTCCCCCAGCCTTTTGCTGAGATGCTCTCACGTGCTTTAGGGCAGTGCAGGGGGTTTGTAAAAGGACCAGCAGCATCCATAGCATCTGTAAGGTTTTTGGAAATATAAACTCGTGGGCCCTATCCTATGCCTACTGATTTCCAGGTGGAGCCCAGAAATCTATTTTTATAAACTCTCCAAGTAACTGTAGTGCCCACTCAGGTTTGTGAACTACTGCTCTTTGGGGGGTTGATTATGTCTGTTTTATTCTTTCTGCCAGTGATTGGCTTATAAAATATACTTACCCCAATTTTAGCTGATGTGACCTAAAGCGATTTCTTCTGTGAGGGCGCTGGCAACGCTTTTCTGCTATTTAAAGAAAGGAAAAGTAAGAGATTGACCCCATTTTTGCCTTTGGGCACAGGCTCGTGACAGTGTGATCATGTGGCTGGCAAGGTCACATACTGATGATGTAGAGTCGAAATAGAGAAAGAATCTGACTTCACCAAATCTGAAATCATCCTGCCTTGGGACTTTTTTTCATTTTGTGAAATTTAAATATCAAACAAAAAACCTTTTACTGCTTGAAGTGTTTGCAGTTCTGTTTGTTTTTTGAATTGTTTGTCTCTAGTAGCCAGTATCCCCTCAGTGGTACATTTGAACATGCAAGGTCATTTATGGCATTTTGCAGGAAAATCTTATGGTGACTTTCGGTGTTACTTAGCATGGAGACTGAGGGTAAGAAGCTCACCTTTTTTTCTATCACTTCTATTTTTAAAACTTTTTCAAAATGTTAGAGAAGTATAATTTGGAGAAATGATCTAAAGTTATGTTTAATTACCCCTCTCCTTCATGTCAGTTGTGTATAAATAGTAGCTGTCCTTCTGTTAACATTTTTGAGAAGGAATATCAATATAACAATTAATTTAGTTGTTCAACTGGTATTTAATTTGCTTTCTTTCTGGCCCCAAGGGTGTGTATTATTATGGGGTATGGAAATGGCTAAAATATCTTTAAAGTTATCACCCTTTTATACGAAATTTCCTACTTATTTATCTGAAGAGTTTTTTTTCTTATTTTTCTGCAGGTTCAAATAGCATTTAAATACTCAATTTTTGAGACGTTGCTTTATAAAATAATTTTAGAATATTTTATAGAGATGTAAAATATATATACTTATGTACATATATTGTGTAATTTATGTTTTTGACATTATAAAATATTTTCTGAACTTTTAAAATTTATTTATTTATTTGGAGATGGAGTCTGGCTCTGTCACCCAGGCTGGAGTGCAGTGGCGTGATCTCGGCTCGCTGCAACCTCTGCCCCAGGCTCAAGGGACTCTCGAGCGTCAGCCTCCTCAGTAGCTAGGACTCCAGGCACACGCCGCCACCATGCCTGGCAAATTTTTGTATTTTTAGTAGAGACAGGGTTTTATCATGTTGCCAGGCTGGTCTCAAACTCCTGAAGTCAAATGATTTGCCCGCCTTGGCCTTCCAAAATTCTGGGATTACAGGCAGGAGCCACCGCACCTGGCCATTTTCTGAACTTTTTAGATAACATACTGCTCTATATTTCCCCTTCAAAGCTATTCAACTAGACCTTTTTTTTCCTTCAACTGTACTTTTCCTTCAACTGTACTTTTAAAAGCTCAGTGTTATTATTTTTGGTTGAAATTTATCATCTTCATATATTTTTGAAATATGCTAAATCATTGGTAGAGAACAATCTCCAAAACTGTGTTTTTACATCAAATATATATATACCTATATACTAATATTTGTAGTTAACACTATTTAAACTTTTACTTCTATTAATTTCAGTTGATAAAGTGGAAAGTTATTTTTAAATGGCTGTTGAGTGGGGATTATTGACTGATTTAGTAGTTTATTTTTAGCTTAATAGAATTGTGCTTTCTATATGACTTCAATCCTTAAAATGTGTTGAGGCATGCTTTATGACTAATATATGGTTACTTTTTATATTTGTTGTATGTGAGCCTAGAAAGTATGTATTACAAAACAATTGCCCAAGCATTTCAAGGATTCTTTATTTGGCAGAATAAATCCTATTTATATGCCTATTTATACTTCAAGACTCAGTTATAATGCTACCTCCTCAGATGAGACTTTCCTGATAGTATCAAGCAGAATTAGTTGTTCCTTGTTTTGGATTCTCTCCATGATATTACTTTAACATTGAGTTGAAATAGGAAGGTTTATGTGCATATTCTCCTTAGACCATAAAGCCAAATGTGTCTTCTAAATTACCTTTACTACTGTACCTTTCACATAGTAGGCACCTGGAAAGTATTTCTGGAAGGAAAGGAAGGGAAAGGAGGGGAGGGGAAGAGGGAGACGGGAGAGGAGGGGGAAGGGGAGGGGAGGGGGAGAAGGGAGGCATGGGAAGGGAAGGGGGAAAGAAAGAAGTGAACAATAGTATGGTAATATATTAGATTTCAGTAAATGCTTAGAACTCTACAAGGTTGGTTTCTATAGTTAGGCAATGCTGTCACCTAGACCGAAAAAAAAAAAAAAAAGAGAGAGAAATCAACTTAAGGTTGCTAAATAAAGAATGCACAATTTGAAAAGGAGAAATAATTATCTCTAACATTTATGTAGCATTTCTCTATAGCAGACACTTTCCTAAGCTCTCTAGTGGGCATCTGGGGGCTGGAGGTCCGAGGGGTAAACTCATTCAATCCTCATGATAACTGTGAGAAGGATGGAGTTGCTGTTCAGCACATTTAGTTTTCAGACGCTGAGGCTGAGGCAGCACAATGCTGAGTAGCTTTCCCAAGACCAGAAACAGAGTAGCAGAGCCGTATGTTTTACCCCCGCAGGCTTGCTCTAGAGCCTGGTGCTTGAACTCCCGTGCCCCTACTACTGTAGCTCAATAAATATCAACGGGAAACCTCGATTATTCACATATCAGAGAGCAAAAGCAACCACGTTGGAAAGCTCTTTGTAAGGCGTCTCCTAACCCTAGAAAGGGGTCACCAAGACTCCAGGCCCCAGCTTAGCTTCTGCTCTGTGCTCCCTGTGGGCAACCTTGGGAGTCACTTAACTTGCATTCTGGGCTCCATCTGTGCATTGGAGATAAGGGCATTTTTTCCTCTCATAGGGAGGAGCTGCAGGGATTACAGAAATAAAGTCTGAAAGCACTTTCAGTTCCAAAGAGGAAATACGATCTAGGTAGAAAAAGGATTTAATGTATGACTTCCCTTATCCTTATAAATTAGATGGGGAGTATCTCAGCCCCAGGCTGCTTCTGTGCAGGGTCACCCTGAAGAGGACCTGACATAGAACAATAAATATTCACACACTTAGTATTTTCTAAGCACCTACTATGTGTCTAAATTAGTTTAAGAAGAAAGAGTGTTTTAATTTTTTTAGCAACTGTCATGATGATTTTTTCTAACTAGAGAAGTGCCTTTGTTGGGAAAATTCCTATTTAGGATCGAAGCTGAAAGCTGAGTGGGAGGGATTCTGATCTGTGGGAGAGCAGAGGAGGAATGCTTAGTTTTCTGTGGATCAAAGGGAGGATGAGTTCAGAGTGTGTGTGTGTGTGTCTTTGTGCATGCCGGGTATCTGGATGGCTGGAGGAAAAAGGGGCAAAGACCTAGAGAAATTGGGATACTGTGCAGTGAGATCTCGGCCTCTCATTGTTATCCCCTTAAATATTACATGAATTCTGGGAACCCTCATAAAGCGCTTAGAGCGAGTAGCATTGTTATGGAGATTGGTGGAAAACTGAGTTTGGACTCTGTGTGGCACAAGCACAGAAAATGACCGTGTGTGTGGATAGAGCTGAACCATGAAAAGAATGACCACAAATCTCCAGGAGGCTTAAGACTTCTTTACACTGTCCAGTGGGAGGGTCAAAGCAATCCTGCATTCACCATGAGGACACGGAGTCCCCAGCTGGCATCTAGATTTTAGCTCAGGAAGTAAAAAGGCATGACCATGCAAACCAATTTGCCATCCCAAGTAGTATTTTCCACCTGATGTCTTGGGAGGGCGCAAATGCTTTTGTCTCTGAGGGAGGCCTCACACTTCTTTATATAACTAAGTTTCTTTAGGCCTCAGCAGTTTAGTAGTCCAGAGAGAATCCGTTGATGAGTAACAATGCAGGTTCCTGGCCTTTGCCTCTGCCTACCTGCAGCCCCCACAGTGTCCTATCACTACTTCTCTAACTTTCCTGGAAGGTCCCGAGGTATGTCTCACCTGCCCACACAATTGGCTCATCTCCCAGCGGGTCCTTCCTGTTTCTCCTGGTGACCAAATGGACCCCATGCACTGGGCATCTCCTGCCATGATTCCCCCAGCGGACATCACTCTGCAGGAAGCCCAGATTGGTCCTAAAGCATTACCACTGGCTTCCATCTAATGCCTCCGCAGTTGTAATAGAACTGCTTTCTATTACTTGGTTTTCCTTTGGATGTCACCCCTAACCCTCTATCCCAGCCTTAGGAGAGATTAGGGCTATCCTCAAAACCACGCTTCCATCTGTTGACTAATGCTTTCATAAAGCTAGATAGAGGAAAACAAAAATGCATTTTCTGCTTCTTTTTTTATTTTTGATTTTTCAAAGAGACTAGGTCTCACTCTGTCACCCAGGCTTGAGTTCAGTGATGTGGTATAGTTCACTGCAGCCTCAACCTCCTGGGCTCAAGTGATCCTCCCACCTCAGCCTCCCAAGTTTCTGGGACTATAGGTGTGCACCACTATGTCTGGCTAATTTTTTTAATTTTCATTTTGCTAGAGATGGGGTCTCACTAATGTTGTCCAGGCTGGTCTTAAACTCTGGTCTCAAGTAGCCCTCCTGCCTCGGCCTCCTAAAGAGCTCTAATTAGAGACTTGAGCTACCACACCCACCCTGGTTCTTCATAAGAGGGATACTCTAAGCACATCTCTGGTTTATCCCCACCTCTTTATTAACTCTTGACATGGGAAATTTGGAGTGATTCATTTCGTCAGTAACTTTCAGAAAAATATCTGAGTATGTTTGGTCCACCTTTTTTCCTCTTGAGGTCAAGCTTCCCCCAAGGGGAACACATTCTCCTGCTTCTCCAGGGGACAGGTAGGGGTGAACATCATGGTGGGGGAATGCCCAGTCCCATGGTACCAAGACTGGGACATAAGTCTGCATCATTCTGGGTTAAGCATCATTCTGGGCTTGTGTGATGCCAAAACCTAAAGCCATGTTCTCTTTTCTTACCCCTGAGCCTTTGATTGATTGTTTATTAGGGAGAATCCATTTGCCAGGGTGTGGGTGCTCATTAGAATGGTGGGAATAGTGGCATTGTCTCTCAGTCATCCACCCGTAACTGCCTGAACTGGACAGAAAGGAGCAGCTGGTTTGGGGAGGCCTTGGTAAGGTAGATAGAATTGTAGGCTGATTAAATAATGAATGAATGAATGATGAAGAAGAGGGACCTGTTGGTCCATTTACACTGAAGGCCTCAGAGCCAAGGGTGTTGCTGAGGCTGAGGACCTGGGGTTCCAGCAGGCCAGGCTCTGGCAAGTCACTGAAAAGCCCTGATTGGCACCACCCCTGTTTATGTCCTCTAGGGTTCGTGTGCACTTGTGAGAGTAGCTATGTTGAATTCCAGAGGTCTCTATGATTGCACAAAAGCAGGAACTTTTCCCCATTTATTCATCTGTCTGACAATCACTTATCAAGTATCTAATGTTTACAGATGGTCCCCAATTTAATGTGGTTTGATTTAGAATTCTTCAGTTATACGTGGTGTGAAAGAGATACACATTCAGTAGAAACCGTAATTTGACTACCCATACAATCACTGCGTTTTTCACTTTCTGCATAGTATTCAATAAATTACATGGGACATTCAACACTTTATTATTAAAAAGGCTTTGTCTAGATTATTTGGTCAAACTTTAGGTTAATGTAAGTGCTCTGAGCACAGTTAAGGTAAGACTAAGCTAAGCTATGATGTTTGCTAGGTTAGGTGTATTTTTTTTTTTTTTTTTTTGAGATGGAGTTTTGCTCTTGTTGCCCAGGCTGGAGTGCAATGGCACAATCTCAGCTCACTGCAATCTCCTCCTCCCAGGCTCAAGTGATTCTCCTGCCTCAGCCTCCCAAGTAGCTGGGATTACAGGTATGCACCACCATGCCCAGCTAATTCTTTGTATTTAGTAGAGATGGGGTTTCACCATGTTAGTCAGGCTGGTCTCAAACTCCTGACCTCAGGTGATCCACCAGCTTTGCCCTCCGAAAATGCTGGGATTACAGGTGTGAGCCACTGTGCCTGGCTGGTTAGGTGTATTAATTGCATTTTTACTTACAATATTTTCAGCTTATGATGAGTTTCTCAGGACATAACTCTGTGGTTAAGTCAAGGAGCATCTGTAGTATAAACTAGGCATCCAGATGGCGGAGAGCAGTGAGAATGCTGAGTAGAAGGAATAAATTCTAACTGCAGATCACATATACATTTAATTTTTCACTTTCTACTCCTTCAGCTTGCCAGCAGGATGAATGAAGTGCCAAGGGTTGAATAACTTTTGTGTGAACCTACTGAACAAATTCACTGAAGGTGGCAGCTGCACTTGCATTTAAAAAAAGCCATATATAAGTGGTTTTTTTAAAAAAATAATAAAGCAATCATAGAACAGAACTTAAAAATTACCTTCAGAAAAAGAATTAAGGCCAGGCACAGTGACTCATGCCTGTAATCCCAGCATTTTTGGAGGCCAAGACAGAAGAACTGCTTAAGCCCAGGAGTTCAAAACCAGCTTGAGCAGCAAAGATTCCATCTCTACAAAAATTTAAGGTAGCCAGGTGTGGTGGCACACACCTGTGGTCCCAGCTATTAGGGAGGCTGAGATGGGAGAATCATCTGCTTGAGCGCGGTGGTTGAGGCTGCTCTTGCCACTGCACTCTAGCCTGGGTAACAAAGTGAAACCCTGTCTCAAAAAAAAACATTGAAAAAGAAAAAGAATTAAAAATTGCAACACAGGTGGACAGACCAGCATATGTATGTATATATGTGTATATACATAAATTCTCTAAACCTCAAAGTTGCAAGTTTACCATGACAAGAAATTTTAAGAAACTTAGAGTAGTATATTCTCCTATAAGCTTCCAAACAGCCCTCTCTATCATTCCGCCTCACTCCCAGACATACTATTCTGGAAAGTCGAGCCATAGCTTGTCCCCTTTTATGTAAGGCTGCATCAAATATAAAGTACAGGCCAGGCGCGGTGGCTCAAGCCTGTAATCCCAGCACTTTGGGAGGCCGAGGCGGGTGGATCACGAGGTCAAGAGATCGAGACCATCCTGGTCAACATGGTGAAACCCCGTCTCTACTAAAAATACAAAAAATTAGCTGGGCATGGTGGCGCGTGCCTGTAATCCCAGCTACTCAGGAGGCTGAGGCAGGAGAATTGCCTGAACCCAGGAGGCGGAGGTTGCGGTGAGCCGAGATCGCACCATTGCACTCCAGCCTGGGTAACAAGAGCGAAACTCCGTCTCAAAAAAAAAAAAAAAAAAGAAAGTACATATTCAAACAGCTTTTCAAGTGATGATTTTATTGTTGCTGCTCTCCAGAGACTTTGTTTCTGTTCCTTTTCTTTTGGTTGTACCTTCATCACTCAGCCGAGCCCCGTGCATACCGCAAGGTCTCTCCCAGGTGTATTCCACTAAGCCTTAGCCCTTGAAGTGCTCCTTCAAAACAAGGTTCTGTAGCTATGCTGTTCTGGAAGCACTGCAAACCACAGTTCCCTTTTAGAGATATTTGGTGCAAGTTAGAAAAGTAAAACCCCCGAAAGTTTTTTGACATCTGTCTAATACTTTTTTTCACCCAATATTTTGCAAACAATTTGGCCTCTGAATTCCTTTTCCTGGTGTCATCTGTTTGCTGTTGAAATCTGTGAAGCAATCTTTAGAGTCAGGAGCCCAGGCAAGAGGAGTCATGGAGTAAGGAATGCTACCTGCAGTGAGATCACAATCCAGAGAGGTGTTCTCGGAGAGTTAATCTGTTACACCTGGAGCGAAGCCTTCTTCTGGGGGCTAAATATAGGCGTGGAGTCCTCGCCTTGAGTCTTTCTCCAAAGTCCAATTTGTAGCTTGAAGCAGCCTCACTTAACCTATTTAAAATGTGTCTCACTTGCGCACCTCCACTCTGAGCGCTCTATCCTCCATTTCCCAAACTATGGACACCAACTCCAGAGCTTGCTGCTGTGCTGTGAGAAGTGACCCTATCCTTGTCAGCCAGTTTCCCTATTTTCCTCTCTAGATGCCTTGGCTTTTCTAGGCCTGAGACCATTTTGGGCACATATGTGTACTAGTAAAAAGATCTCTGTACAGTACAAAATTTCTACACAGAAGAATTTCACAGTTTAGACCAGGTGCGGTGGCTCACGCCTGTAATCCTAGGACTTCAGGAAGCTGAGGCAGGTGGATCACTTGAGCCCAGGGGTTTGAGACCATCCTGGGCAACATAGCAAGATTCCATCTCTACAAAAGATAAACAGTAGCCGGTCATGTTGGCATGTCTGTAGTCCCAGCTAATCGCGAGGCTGAGGTGGGAAGATTGCTTGAACCCTGGAGTTCCAGGCTGCAGTGAACTGTGTTTGTGCCACTGCACTCCAGCCTGAGAGCAGGGTGGGTGAGAAAAGACTCCTCAAAGCCACTGAACTTGAGCAGAGTCTTGCAAAATAAGCCCATTTTCACCAGGTAGGCAGGCCATGCCTTGGAGGCATGAGGATGGCTCACTTGGGAAAATGATTAAAAATTCCACTGTGGGAAGGATGGGGATTGCATTGAGGATGGGGAGAGCCTCATAGTATGCCAAGTACTTGGAACTTTATCGTAAAGACAAAAGAGAAAACCAAGGTATTTGCAATAAGAGAGAAAAATGAGGAGATTTGCTTGCAACACACCACTCAGACCACAGTGTGGAAGATGGCTTTGAACAGATCAAGCTGCATGGAAAGTGTGGTGTGCTATTATTTGAGTCGCAAACTGAGCTAGTCATTGTTACTTGAAAGAATAATTGAAAGGCAAGCTCTGCTATTTTAGACATGAATATTTGGCATACTTTTTTTAATGGAAAAAAAAGATAAGCCTGTCATTTCAAGGAAAACAACTGACAGTATTAGTTGCCAATAACAAACTTTTGAGTGAAAGTTATAATTTTGGAAAGCTTGTAATTGTCATGATGAGCCTGGGAGCTTCCCAATAGCAAAAGACTTTTCTCAGTGTATCAGTGGTGATATTAACAAATGTCATTTTGGATATTGTATGATGAATTGTGTCAGCATTTAAGAAATCTGCATAACTCAGTGAATCAGTATTTTCTAAGTCATCAGTACATGCCATTCCTGGGTAAAAAGATCCATTCGAAGTCCAAAATAGGCAAAAGAATTTTAATACAGTAGGGGTATGAAAAATTCATTATTAAAAGTTTCAGATTCTGCATCTCAGCTAATCACTGACTACTACTTGTGGAGTTTTGGTCCAGTAGCAGAGAAGAGTATCATTAACTGTCTGATAAGGCTACTAAAAATCCCTTCCTTTTCAAAGCAATTTCTGTGCAAAGCTGGATTTTCCTCAACCAAAACAACATATTGGAATTGAATGAATGCAGAAATAGATGTGTAAATCTAGCTGTCTTCCAAGCCAAACATTGAAGAGACTTGCAAAACTGTAAATGTCATTCCTCTTACCAAATGTTTTGAGAAATATAGTTATTTGTGATAAATATTCATGTTACCATGTAATGTACTTATTTTTGTAACTTTAATGAAATAATTAATATATAGTTTTACTGATTATTTTAATTTATTTCAAGGTTGGTAAACTTTAATTTTTAATTAATTTTAATTTTATTTTACACTGGGGGGAGGCACGTGCATGTTTGTTAAATGGGTGTATTGTATACTGATGAGAATAGGCTTCTAGTATAGCCATGGCTCAAAGAGTGAACACTGCATTTGATTGGTAATTTTTCAACCCTCAGCCTCCTCCCCTCCCTTTTGGAGTCCTCAGTGTCTATTATATTTTCATCTTTATGTCTATGTGTACCCATTGTTGAGCTCTCACTTATAAGTGAGAACAAAAGGTATTTGGTTTTCTGTTTCTAAGCTAATTCACTTAGGATAATGGCCCCTCTCCTCCATGTTGCTGCAAAGGACATAATTTCGTTCTTTTTTTATGACTGTGTAGCATTCCATGGTGTTTATATACCACATTTTCTTTATTCAGTCAACTGTTGATGAACACTTAAGTTAGTTCCTTGACTTTGCTATTGTAAGTAGTGCTGTGATGAGCCAATGAGTGCAAGTGTCTTTTTCATGTTATAAGATGATTTCCTTGGGTAAACACCCAGTAGTAGGATTACTGGGTCAAATGTTAGTTTTCTTTTTAGTCAAAACTGGTAAATATTAACAGGTACAGCCTATTTGATTTCTCTTTTTTTTTTTAAAAAAAAAAAACCTCTTTGGAATTCTCAATAATTTTTTTAAAGTGTAAAGGCATCCTGAGATGAAAAATGTTAGAACTGTGAGGTTAGAGAGCTCGTTGTGGAAGACAAGAGGTCTGGCTTTAAATAGAATGGGATGAGATGGTTGCCAGAGGAGGACTGGGAGTTGGTTGGTTTAATTGTTTAAGTGGGTGGATCTTAAGGATGGAAACTTCTTGTGTATGTTTATTTCCTCATGGAATGTACCCAATAGAATAGTGTCTTACAAACTGCTGGTTGAATCCTGTTCCAATTTTGAGTTGTGAAAACATTTAAGAAGGTTGTAAATCATACTTTAATTTTTGTTTAATGTAATAGAATAAAAATAGTAGGTTTCACTACCATAGAAAGAATACCTATTGTTTTGTAAAACGTTTGTTTCAATTAAATCTGTGTATGTAGGAGTACACGTGTATGTGCTGGGTCATGATGCGACATGTTTATTTTAGTGTAGATTGCTGTAAAAAGTTTTACAGCTTTTGCAGGAAAGGACTGTGTTAGTCCAGCCTGTGCCTGCATTCTGACTTCATGCTTACCTTGATTCTCTGCATCTCTGGCTGTTGTCCCCAGTGCTATTGTCTGATTTCTTCTGATTTACGTCTCTCTTGGCTTCTCCACTCTGATCTTAGATTAATCTGATATGAATTATATTGCAGCTTTACCTTTTCCTAGGGTTGTTTCTTCTTTGTTATCCATGTTTTATTTTCACTCAAGCCTGTGCATTATATTCTTCCACTTTATCCTACAGATAGCACTCTGCAGACAATCTGCTTCAGTCAAATTACCAGGAGTGTTCTCACTGCTGCAGTTCTGCTTAAGTCCTTCCACTCAGTTTATCTGATTTGCACTCCGTGTTCAAAGCACGAATCAAAGATCCCTCTCGGGGGAAGTCATTTCTTACCTCCTTTCCTGTCATCATCTCACAATCCACAATAGGCATTCAACATTTCTACATAGTAGATTCACAATAAATACTAGCTACCTTAGTGAGGTATTCAGAATCATTAAAAGTTTATTTCAGTAACCGCCATATGGATTGAATGATGCAGGTTCTACATAGCTGAAAAAATCCCATAATTCCAGGTAGCAATTCCTAGAGAATGCACATGTACAATCAGAAATTGAAGTAAGAGCATTTCAGTGTCCTGGTTGAAAGGTAAAGAATTGTGTCATTGTGTTCAATCAAATGGAACATAGTCAGTATGAAATGGCTTTTCCTCAAATTTCCCCTGAAAGGAGACTGTGTTCAAGGACATTTATATTTTATTTTAAAAGTCAGCTGACATGCATTTTTTGCAGTTTTTTTGAGATATAGTATTCCATTGTGATGCTCCATATACTACCTCATAGAGGGTCCCCTTCTTACCAATTGTGTAACCTTCAATCTATAGGTTTAATTCTCAGAACCCTAGCTCTGTTATCTCTAAAAGGAATTAATAATAGTTGCATTATCTATATTAAATGGTTGTTAGGAGTAAATCAAATGATGTATGTAAGGAAAAATAAGGTATAGTGTTCTATACCACTGTCAGATGACTATAGTTAACAGTAACATAGATTATATAATTTCAAATAACTAGAAAGAGGATACTGAACATTTCCAACACAAAAAAACTGATGAGTGTTTTAGATGATGGATATGCTAATTATCCTGATCATGATACATTACATGTATTGAAACATCACTATGTACACCATGACTAGGTACAATTAGTATTTGTCAATTAAAAAATAAAAATTTAAAAAAATACATATATAAAAGTAGAGGTCAAATTTATTATATGTGAACTGTTGTCTCTTACTCTCTTTTCTTTCATAAGTTTGGAGTCTCATAGGAAATAAAGAAGTTAGAAAGGCATTAAGGAAAGCCAGGTCTGGTGCCACAGGCAACTTAGCATTAAGAGAGGCCGGGAAGGCAGCAGCCAGAGCCTGCTGGGAGAGACCAACCACTTTATACATGGGAAATTTACACTAATGGAAAAAACAGTTTATGGTGCGTTTTCCTTAGCAATACTTTTCACAGAGACAGTTGGTATTCCTTTTAAAACGTTTAATAAATGGTGTTGGGAAAACTGGCTAGCCATGTGCAGAAAGCAGAAACTGGACCCCTTCCTGACACCTTACACTAAAATTAACTCCAGATGGATTAAAGACTTAAACATAAGACCTGGCACCATAAAAACCCTAGAAGAAAATCTAGGCAAAACCATTCAGGACATAAAAATAGGCAAGGACTTCATGACCAAAACACCAAAAGCATTGGCAACAAAAGCCAAAATAGACAAATGGGACCTAATCAAACTCCACAGCTTCTCCATGGCAAAAGAAACAGTCACTAGAGTGAATCGGCAACCAACAGAATAGGAAAAAATTTTTGCAGTCTACCCATCTGACAAAGGGCTGATATCCAGAATTTACAAAGAACTCAAACAGATTTACAGGAAAAAAACAAACAAGCCCATTCAAAAATGGGCAAAGGATATGAACAGACACTTTACAAAAGAAGACATACATGAGGCCAACAAACATATGAAAAAATGCTCATCATCACTGGTCATTAGAGAGATGCAAATCAAAACCACATTGAGATACCATCTCACGCCAGTTAGAATGGCGATCATTAAAAATCTGGAGACAACAGATGGTGGAGAGGATGTGGAGAAATAGGAACACTTTTACACTGTTGGTGGGAGTGTAAACTAGTTCAACCATTGTGGAAGACAGTGTGGCAATTACTCAAGGCCTTAGAAATAGAAATTCCAATTGACCCAGCAATCCCATTACTGAATATATATCCAAAGGACTATAAATCTTTCTACTATAAGGACACATACACACGAATGTTCATTGCAGCACTGTTTACAATAGCAAAGACCTGGAACCAACCTAAATGCCCATCGATGATAGACTGGATTGGGAAAATGTGGCACATATACACCATGGAATATTATGCAGCAATCAAAAATGATGAGTTCGTGTCATTTGTAGGGACATGGATGAATCTGGAGAACATCATTCTCAGCAAACTGACACAAGAACAGAAAATGAAATACCGCATGTTCTCACTCATATGTGGGTGATGAAAAATGAGAACACATGGACACAGGGAAGGGAGTACCAAACACTGGGGTCTATTGAGGGGAAGAGGGGAGGGACAGCGGCGGGGGGAGCTGGGGAGGGATAGCCTGGGGAGAAATGCCAGATGTGGGTGTAGGGGAGGAGGGCAGCAAAACACACTGCCATGTGTGTACCTATGCAAATGTCTTGCATGTTCCGCACATGTACCCCCAAACCTAAAATGCAATAAAAAAACAAAACAAAACAAAAAACATAAATTGGCATAATAAACTGAAGATTTTTACAGGTAGGGGGTGAGTATCTGCAGGTCAATGTGTTCTGTTTATTTTCATATCTATTTAAGATTTCCCACAATAAAAATTTCTAAAATTACATTTATAATGTAGTTTTTAGAGTAGTCTAAGTATAGGTGTTAGTCCATTCTCGTACCGGTATAAAGCACTACTTCAGACTGGGTATCTTATGAAGAAAAGAAATTTAATTGACTCACAGTTTCACAGGCTTCACAGGAAGTATGACTGGGAGGCCTCAGGAAACTTACAGTCATGGCATAAGGCAACGAGGCAGCAAGCACCTTTTTCACATGGTGGCAAGAGAGAGCAAGATGGTTGTGGGAAGTGCCACACACTTTTAAACCATCAGATCTTGTGCCAATTCACTCACTATCGTAAGTACAGCAAGGGAAAAATCTGTTCCCATGATCCAGTCACCTCCGACCAGGCCCTTCCTCCAGTTCGACATGAGATTTGGGTGGGGACGCAAATCCAAACCATATTGATAGGTCACATAAGATTTGGATTCATATGACTACTTAGTTCACAGATTTTCTACATAGGTCAGAGTCATTTTCGTCCATGTCAATTTATCCCTAACACAAACTAGAAAGACACAAGGATGGCCTTTCAAGAAGTGGGGTAAAGAATCTTTACACTCTCAAAGAGCAACAGATCCCAAACAAGGGACCAGGACTGCAAGAAGAGCAGGAGAAGCCAGGCTCAAGCCATTTGCCCAATGTTATGTTACATATCAATACACATACAGTGGGGGACAATCGTTTCTTCCCCTGTTGAGAAGTCTGAGTGTTCAGTGCTCACAAAGGTAGGCAAGTGGATTTTTGAAAAAATAACTGATATTTAGTAGAAGGATAAATGTCTCCTGAAAGAAATCATGTAACTTTATACCCATGGCTCTTAACTGAGCAGTATAATATTGCTGGGTATGATGTGGTGGGAGTTTAATTTGGTCTTTTAGAACTTGTAAGGTATACAAATGTAAACCAACAACTTAATTCAGAGGTTCAGCATAAACCATTCTATCAACCTGAAATAACTGCAAGGATCAGATCTAGTTTTAAAGAGCTTATTCCAGTGAAAAGGTGGGAATGGCCATTGGAAAATAGACTCCAGAGAAATGGGGTCAGTGCTCAGAAGTAAAAAGTTGAGGTCTTGCTTATGTAGGCAGAAAATAAATTTAATAGGATTATAGCGATTTCTATGCAAGGCTGGTGTATGGGTTACAGCAATGTAGTGCTTGGTTAGAGTTTGTTTTCTTTTCTGTAAAGCTTGTTTGCATTTTCTTTTCAATTTAAAGGTATATTTAACATTCCATCTTAGATGATGTGAGAGTCATATAGTCCCTGTGTGAGACAGGTAAGAAGAAAGTCAATCTATAATGAAGATCAACAGTGCAGAGGGAAGGGGTCTTCCTTGGTGTCCATCAGTCATTTGCAAATAGGAAGAAGGCTAATCTATAATCACAAAAACAAAGGTTGCAGCTGCCCATCACATGACTCAGGCCCCATAATCATATTCTTTTAGGGCTCAAAATAAGGTAAAGTTTCAACAGTTTAGATTTTGAATTACTTATTTTGACAATGCTTATAAACAGGCATAGTCTATTTCTAAAAAGTTTTTCAACAAGTTACCAAATCAGCATTTTATTTGACCTCAACATCTATTAGTCAAAGTATTAGAACTGGAAGGGGACTTTGCTTCTATAAGAGATGATTTGGACAAGGATTTACCCTAAATTCTTGTTGGGAATGTAGTGAGATGTACATAAATTATTTTTTAAAATGCAGAAATAAATGAAGGTCACCAAAATGAAAAAAAGAAATGATATGTTTTCAGCTCTTGCTGTAGCAAGAGAATCATCCACCACTGCTTGTGTCTAGTAAAGACTCAAAGGCAGGCAGAGGAATGGGAAAGCTTTATAATAAAAAGACAGATACAGAGAGAGAGAGACAGAGAGAGAGAGAGAGAGAGAGAGAGAGAGCGAGCGCGCGAGTGAGCAAGCTCCAATTGGAGGTTCTTGCATGGGGAAGCTGAAAGTGGATATCTTATGTGACTAGATTGGGGAGTGTCTAGCTTTCTCTGGTTTGTCTAGAGTTATAAGCAGAGGCAAGAATTAGGGCAGCTGGTTGTCATTGCCTGAGTCTTGACAATTTTGGTCTGACTTACTGCTGCTGAGCTTGTGGTTTGGCTTCCCAGGCTGGTTGGAGGGGCTGTGGGTCAGAGTTGTGTGCTCATATGTGGTCTAACTATTGTCTCTGTATATTGAGTCTCGCAAAAGGTATTGTTCAGGGTACAGATGTGATTAAACTACTATTTACCCTGAAGAAACTTTCAGTAAAAGAGAACAGAAGAAATAAGACATATACACATATGACTATAATATAATACACAGTGTGTCATAGGAAGGGAATAGAGAAAGTCATAATGGCCACAGAGAAAATAAGACACCACATTTTTTAATGTTGCACTTTCAGAAATAGTGTCATCTGAGTTTGCGCAGGAAGGAGGAAGGGGAACAGATGCTATAAAGTAAGTGTTTTATTAAGGAAGTAGCATTCTCATGTTATTGGGAAAGAGTACAAAGACCCAGCCCAGAAAGGCTAAATTATTTTCCTAACATCATTCATCAAATGACAGACCTGAGATTTGCACATGGCTTTGCTAAGGAACAAAGGCCACACTCTTTCCACTACAGGTTCTCAAAGTCGTTTATCCATGCAAGTATCAAAATGTTAAGGGAGCAGGTGCAGTTCTAAAAATATAGTCAGTATTTTAATATATTTTTTAAAACAATAAAAAACAAAGCTATTGTTTTTTATTATTTCAGCTGTAGAAAGTAAAGCTCTATGGGGTCCTCTTGGCTGGTGGAAACACACAGAAATTGTCGGCTTTCAGGGGAGGGCGTTTCAAACTGTCTAGGTGTCTCTGTGAGACTTTAACACTTACAAAATGGGGAAATGGTTTTAAATAATGCAACATCACTGCCATGGCCTTCTGATGTTTGTGTTCTAGCCCTAAGTTAATAGTCACAGATACCTAGTCGTAAGTAAGGCACGTTTTTAGTTTTTTATTCATTTCCTCATAGGATCATTGAGAATTGTTGTCAGGAAGAAAGCAACTAGACATTCTGATTTTCCTGGCACTCCTGAGGAAAACAAAATTGTGGTGGCTATAAAAGAACCAGTTATTGGACCAGAAGTTATATGTTTGTGTGCCAAGCCCTGGACCTACTGCGCCTTGAGATTTTGTATGATTTAGTCCACCATTTATTCTAATTTCTCTCTTGAGAGCAGAGTGAAATGAATAAATAGTTGAAACCAGGTCTGGTGCAGAAACTTCTTTCATAGAGGGGCCAGCAAGAAGGAGGTTTTTTTTCCAAATCCCCATACAAAAGGGCAAATCAGAAAAGTCACATTGAATTTTCCCTGCTTTAACCTTTCAATGGGTTAGCAAGATCGATATTGCTGTTCAAATACTTCTGAAAAATAAAATCTAGCTTCACATTGTAGTGCCTTGACTCGGCAACACTAGCAAAGGTACAATTAAAGTAGAAATCTTTTCCTTTTGCCCTTCTACAGTTTACTCATTGATCTCAAAGGAATTCTAGGAACTGGAAATTTAAAAAACATTGTACAAAATAAGTAAACCAGGAGTGTCACACAGAGAAAAAGGTCAGATTCAGCAGCTGCAGAAATGGATTTCCCGCTCTTCTGGGTTCACCTCCCACAACAGCGTGGGAGCTGTTCTCTCTCTCCCTCTCTCCCTCTCTCTCCCGCCCCCATGCATTTGGAATGCCACTAGTCCTGTACCAACCTTGAAAGAACTGGGAGAAGAGTCACCTGCATGATACTCTAAAGTGTTCTTGGCTCTGCATCGTCAAACACATGACAAGAGAGCCTTGTTTTCACCAGTCGTTGTGTTTATTGTTCTCAATCTGTTTATGGGAATAACAGAGATGCTTTTAGTTCATAGTGCATATCAGTCTTATTCTCCGGTTTGCAGTGTAGGAGTAGGATGGAAATAAGCATGCATATGGCTGTTCTTTCCACCATTAGTCCTGGAGTTGTGTGAAGGTGTTGGAGGGAGAATATCTGGAAATGGGTCTGTGATGCCCAGTGGCCATCAGTAGACCAAGTTGTTTTATACTTTTGTTTTCTTTTTTTTTGAGAGGGAGAGTCTTGGTATGTTATCCAGGCTGGTCTCAAACCCCTGGCCTCAAGCAAACCTTCTGCCTCAGCTTTCCACAGCAATGCGATTACAGCATGAACGACCTCCCTGGCCTCGACCAGGTTCCCCTTACAAATACCAAGTGGGGCAGACAATTGTAGGAGCATGTGCTCTATACAGAACTATTGTAAGGGGGAGCGGGGTGTACTCAGCTCCCTAAGCTCGTAGGTTCTTGGCCACTCTAACCTATAAGAATAGGGAAAGGGGTCCCGGAGCTTACCGGGTCGGTGAGCTTACCACTGGAATAAATATGGTGGGCCCAAAGAGTTTTTCAGAGACAGTGGGGGGCGGGGGGATGGGGAGAGAGAGAGAGAGATCATGCCATTGGAAATTACCAAAGTCTTCATAATCTAAAGGGAATATGTTAATAAATAACTTATATATAAGTCATGTATAAAGTAAGGTAGGGTTAAAAAATTTAAAAATAAAGATTTCAAGGAGTTTAACAAGGACTATGATTGTATTCAGTTGGGATGAGAGAGATGTAAGGGAAGGGATAAAGACAGATGTCAATAGGAAATTAAAATTTGGAATGATCCTTGAAGTATAACCGAATTTACACAGGCACAGATGGAAAAGGGAAGGGCGCAGCGGGCACTAGGAAGAGTATGTGAGAAGGTGAGGCAGGCAGGAGCAATTGCTGAGCATGTTGAAAGCATGAGGCATAGTTAGGGAGCGCAAATCCTAAGGCCAGAATGACAGTTTGGCGTCCTATGGTGGAGAAATTTGAGAGGTCATTTAGCTCAAATGACCGTGGGGTAGTCAGGACAATGAAAGTTTTAAACAGTAGATGAAATATTTGTACTTGTTTCCAAGTTAATTCTCGGATTTACTACTTGAGCAAACTGATGTGAGCTCAAATGGGATCAGAAGGTAAGGAGCTCATTTAAGAGAGAATTTCAGGCAGGCAGTATGTGAACGAAGGTGATAGCAAAGGTGGAAATGTGTTTGAGAATGACTACAGAGACACCTTCCAGAGAGGTTAAAATTGTCAAGTCGGAGAGGCAAAAGGAGAAGGATTCTGACAGAATTCATTATTCTGTGCAAGAGTCTTACTCATTCCCATCTTGACGCCAAAGATGAAGCAATTGATTAAAGTATTCATATGCTCTGCCTCCTCCTTTCCTTTATAGCTCTCTATCCTGCCTACCCTCTAGGATCAGCTTAATCTTACCTTTCCCATGAAGCCTTTCACAAATAGTTCAGGGGACATTGATAAGTCTCCTATTTAAACTTTGACTGCAATAAAAATTAGCCAGGAGGCTCCTTTTGAGAGTTAAAGAATTGATACCTCCTAGGAACAAAAAAGAAATCTGGAAACCTAAGTTACTCTGTCACAACAAACGTTTAGCACCCTTGGCATTTTCTATCTCAAGGGCAAAGACTTACCATGGCCAAAGAGTATAATGTAATTAACCAGGGACTTATATGTAATTAACCAGGTGAATTATTTGGTCATGCTACTTCCTTTTTTTTTGTCTTTCATATCTGTGAAGACTCATTTAGTTGTTTGGCTTGTCTGTCCAACATCCTTTTCTGCATCAATTTTTATCTTTCTTTGGCTTTTTTTTTTTTATGACATAGTCTCACCCTGTCACTCAGGCTGGGGTGCAGTGGCGGGATCTTGGCTCACTGCAGCCTCTGCCTCCCGGGTTCAAGTGATTCTCCAGCCTCAGCCTCCCGAGTCGCTGGGATTACAGAGCCACACCAACACACCTGACTAGTTTTTGTATTTTTAGTAGAGATGGGATTTCACCATTTTGGCCAGGCTGATCTAGAATTCCTGACATCAAGGAATCCACCCCACCTTGGCCTCCCAAAGTGCTGGGGTTACAGGCATGAACCTCCATGATGCCCTTTTGGCTCTTTCTCATTATTCAGCAATCCCCCACTCTTATTTTTTGAGACTGCTTTTCTTACACTTTTTTCCTGCTATATAACCATGTATTGTCCAGTTTGCATATTGAATAAGGTGATAACAAATATCTTTGATTTCTCTGCCCTGCACCCCTTCGAACTCCACCTCCAGTGTTATATATCAAAGTTTTTGCCCCAAAATTCAGGTATGAAAATTAGAGAAGGAATATCTTATATAAACTTGTCAACATTAAATAATGAGATTCAGAAAATATGATTAAGTCTTGATTTTATTTGAGCACAAAGTTTGAGATTGTCACCACCTGGGTAACAAAGACTCCTAAAGAATGGGGTCAGTGCTTCCAAGTGTGGAAGGTAAGGTTTCACTTATACAGGTAGAGACAGTGAAATGTAACAGAGTTGCAGGATTTTTCATATAAGACCAATTCTTACATTATGTTACAGGAATTTGATTGGTTATAGTTTACTACATTGCAAGGAAGACTGATTCAACATTTTATAAGGAGGGGTAATGGACTCTTATTTCTGGCACCTTCCAGCTTTACCTAATAATCCTCTTCAGCAGAAGAGAAATGGACTGTAATCTGTAATGGGAGAAGCAGAAGTTGCAGCTGCACGCTATGTGACTTGGGCCATATAGCCACATTTTTCTCAAAGCTCAAATGATTTAAAGTTGCAGCAGCTTTAAGTGTGAATTATTTAATTTTACAAACTATAATGCTCATGCAGTAAGGGCAACCCTTTTTGCCATTCTGTGCATTGAAGAACTAAGACTCTGGGCCGAGAAGAAAAAGTGAAATCACCACAGGAGCAGAGTGGAGGAGGCAGTGAGCAAGTCCCCAAGGCGGGCTGCCTATGAGACCCACTCATGTTCCTGTCTTGGAGTTACAGCAGACATCCAATACTTACAACACATTTCTTCGTTCATGACAATTTAAGACTCTGTCACTTGCAACCCAAGTAACCCCAGCAAATACAATGAACATAACTGTTTATTTATCTGTTTATATATTTTTAGTAGAAGTTATATTTCTTGAGATCAATGAGAGAAATGTTTTATTTGAAAAAAATGGTAATATCTATAAATTAGAAAAAAGTATTTGTATTTTATTTCTGAACAATCACAAAAGGATAAAATTTCTAAGCTTCTAAGCTTTCAAATTTCTAATCTAAGCTTTCAAATTTGTGTGTGGTTTTTGTTTTGGTTTGGTTTGGTTTGGTTTTTTTGAGATGCGGTCTCTCTCTGTCACCCAGGCTGGAGTGCAGTGGTGCGATCTCAGCTCACTGCAACCTCCGCCTCGTGGGTTCGAGGGATTCTCCTGCCTCAGCCTCCTGAGTAGCTGGGATTACAGGCACCCATCACTACACGTGACTAATTTTTTTGTAGTTTTAGTAGAGACGGAATTTTGCCAATTTGGCTAGGCTGGTCTTGAACTTCTGACCTCAGGTGATCTGCCAGCCACCACCTCCCAAGGTGCTGGGATTACAGGCTTGAGCCACTGTGCCTGATTGAGTTACTGGTTTTTAAATAAATCAATCTGTATTTAAGATGAACTAGGACAGAGTTACATGCAATAAGATTTTACTAGTTTCTATATTTAGTTATACTTATTCATGAAAAATGGCAGCTTTTTTATATGAAAAGAGTAATTAATTCTGAGTTAAGATACTGACTGCAGTCAGCTGTAACATGGGGGAAAATTGTATCAATTAGAAGCAGCGTTAATGAATTATTGCAGCAAGCAGTTTGTGTTCCACATTTTCATCTCATTATTCTTATTCAGCTTTCATTAGAGGCTGACTCTACTTTCTCTGCTCTTACTCATGAATTCAGAAGTGCAAATGATTTTCTTCATTAGAAAGGCTTCCTGAAGTAAAAATAATTATAGGTGGATTTAAATTATGAAAACCTGCCACCACCTAATTCCCCAAGAAATCCAAGAAGCACTTTAGTGATCATTTCTCCTATTTTCATAGCTAGCACTTAAAATGACAGTACACACCATAATTTGAAAGTATGTACACATAGAAAAAACCCATTCAAGCTGCCCATTTAGTCTCCCATTTACATCTCCAAATGCCTGTGCTTAATGGTGGTTATAATGCAAAGTTGGAAACTTTTGAAATTTTGATTGATTCATTTCTTTTTCAGAACTAGAGAGTACAAAACATTTTAGCTTTACTTCATACACGTGTTTTGCTTACAGTCAAGGTGTCTCTGTAAAGCTATTGCTTAATGAAATCAATAATAATGATATTGTGGTAAAGTGCTGGCAAATATAGCTACAAGTTAATTTAATTAAACTCCCATAATTGTTTAGAGCATTAGAGAACTGGAGAGACTTCAAGGCAGTGATTTTGTTTTCATCAATATGTGGGAGCCCTGTCTGGCGGCCCTTCGTGAATAATTACTAACTCTCTTCAAAGAAGATATACCTGCATAATATGCTCCTTCTTTCATTCCGCCAAGTGTGCGGGCGGGGACTGTTTAACCTGAGCCATGTTTGAAATACATTACAAGCTTGAAGTGACATCTAAACTATTCCAAAGGAAATGCTAATTATGAATTCCTGGGAAAAGAGCAGGGTGTTGAAGTTCAATAGTGCCTTTCATCTTGAGAGCTTACACATGGCAATGAACTTGAGTGTCACATCTGCAAACAAGAAGACAGCCTCATAAACAGCCACTGATTTACTCTCTTGCCTTAAAGGAAGAAATTCCTCTAACAAGTAAGCTGAAGAATCCCTGCATTAAGGCAGAAAGAGTGAGAGGGATATGAGTGTTTAATTTTTTTTTTTTTGAGACAGAGTTTTGCTCTTGTTACCCAGGCTGGAGTGCAATGGTGCAATCTCGGCTCACGGCAACCTCCGCCTCCTGGGTTCAGGCAATTCTCCTGCCTCAGCCTCCTGAGTAGCTGGGATTACAGGCACGCGCCACCATGCCCAGCTAATATTTTGTATTTTTAGTAGAGACGGAGTTTCACCATATTGGCCAGGATGGTCTCGATCTCTTGACCTCGTGATCCATTTAGCTATTCTCTGTTGCTATTTCTGATGCTAATAATGTATTTTTTCACAAACATTAGATACAAAGAAAAAAAAACAAACATCTCAAGACTAAATCTGAAGTTAACTTCCACTTTTGTTTGAGGCTCTCAGAGAAAAACAAACATATGCCTTAAGCAAAAATACACCAGTCCCCTCTCCTCTTTTGAAAGTGAGCCTCCATTATGGATTAGGTACTTTCTATAGTAGCAAAGCAAAGATGAGTAAGGTAAGAATTTTTTCCCCCAGAAGTTTACATTTAAGGAAAAACAGTTTTACTAGTTAATGAAATATAGAGGGGTCTGTAATACAAGCATAAGAAAGTTTTGAATGAGTTCAGCAACAGATACTATCAAAACTACTTTGCAAAATACAGTTGTTTAACGTTTACTTTTATCACACATAGTGAATCAGTTTGCATTAAAAATTTACATCTTGCAAAGAGCAATCCATTTAATTCATTTTTAAATCTTCCAAATAACTTCAAGAGGCAAATTTGTCAAGATGAGAGCAGAGACATTCTCATTTTGTTAAAAGTGAATGCAATTTTATTTCCTCTTTAAGTATGATTTTTTTCATAGTTTACATAGCCTTTGCTTATATGTACAGATATTTTCCCTGACATTTCTTCAAATCAAATCCTGTTTTTCAGGGGCCAACATGAACTCAGCTTTCTACAAGAAAGCAAAGACAGAGCTTATGTATAGGCATCTCTGACTGCTTATTGGTTGACAATTTATAGCATCTACTAAATATTTGCACTTAACTACAGCATCTTGGCCAGCTGAATTATAGAAGAAAAAAGGCCTGTACCTTCCTAGTACAGTGATGAGGGAAGAAAATTATGTTGTGGTTGATGATGATGATGGTGGCATTATACTATAGCAAACATTTAACCAGCATTGTTTCACTAATTCTCACCCTTGATAAGATGTATACAATTTATTATTATCTCCATTTTACAGATGAGATAACTGAATCTTTGGGTGTTAAATTAACTCACCTGTTTAGATGACTTGTAAGTAGCACAGTCAGGATTCAAACTCAGGTCTAACTGGCCTACATGCATGCTTTCAGTAACTATAATTTGTATTGAAACTTTGGAAGCAAATTCATTTGTATACAGTCTTGTTTGAGTTATTATTTCATTTTATTTATTTTGATACAGAGTCTCACTCTGTAGCCCAGGCTGGAGTGCAGTGGCAGGATCACAGCTCACTGCAGCCCTGACCTTCCAGCCTCAAGAGATCCTCTCACCTCAGCCTCCTGAGTAGCTGGGATCACAGGTGCTTGCCTCCACGCTGTTAATTTTTGTATTTTTTTTGTAGAGATGGAGTTTTGCCATGTTGCCGAAGCTGGTCTCAAACTCCTGAGCTCAAGTCATCCTCCTGCATTGGCCTCCCAAAGTGCTGAGATTACTGGTGTAATTTGAGCCCCCATGCCTGGCCTGGCCTTAATTTAATAGCCTCATCTATTTGTCTCTAACAGGAAATTGGCTCTTTGACTTAATGTGGAAACTTATCTACTTCTAAATGCTGATAATTATTTCCAGACTTTAATAATTTTGTAGCTAGAAGAAATCTTTCAGATCACCCACTTCAAACTTCTTATTTTAAAAATAAAGACAATAGCCTTCAGAAAAATCCTCGGTGACCCAAGGCATGTATACACACACATAACTATACATGCATATATATAGGTGTGTGTATGAATATATACACATATATACATATGTATATGCATACATGTATTTATATGCATATATACACACGTGTGTATGTATATATACATGCATATATATGCATCCATATGTATACATATGTACACATACACACAGAGATACGTATACACACACACACACACACAGGTACGTATATATGAGAGATACTTGAGGTACCTGAGTCTTTTGGCTTTAAAGTGTCTCAAATGTTTTCATATATCTTGGAGTTGAGTTTTACTGTCTCTCATACTTCTTACTGTCTAACTAGCTTGCTCTTTTTTTTTTTGCCTCCTTTTATCATTTTTTTCTCATCCAGTTGCTGTTGCTAAAGAGAAAACAGACCACCAAGCATGTTAAAGTCATGCTTATTATAAAAGGTAGTAGACTGTGAGTGAATGCTTGGGGAAACGTCAACAGATAAGATGGACTTTTTTTTATGTGACCTTGGTGACTCTGACAACCAAAATGAGTGATTGAGACATAAATCTCAATCATGGAGGCTTACTGAGCCAGCTTGAGGACAAGTTACAGATGCCTGTGAGGCTGTTTTTCCCAAAGAGGTTCTCAGAAGGTTTAGTAGTTATATATCTTCCTTAAAAAGCAGGAGGCAACAGTGAGAGAAATGATTACAGACTTGTGAGACTTTAATTAGGGCCCTGTAAGTTTACATTTTATGTAAGATAATGTGAACATTTGAAGAAAAGGGGAATGGGGGGAGCAGACATCTTGAGGAGTGAAGGAATGCATAATCTCATTTTAGTTTTGTTCTATACTGGGAAGATAAGTCATTAATGGACATCATCAATGTGGAATCTTTCAAAAGGGCCAGTTTCTGCTTAGCCCCTGGGGAAGAAAGCCTAATGGTGGTTAGTGAGGGAGGGGTGCAGCGAGGTGTGCCCCAATCGCATTCCATCATGGCCATGAACTTAGCTTCCAGGGTTTCCCTGGGGTCCCCTCAGTCAACAGGGGGTCCCTTCAGTCATTTGAGGGCTAGACTTTTATTTTTCTTTCTTCATAGATCTTAGTTTCTAGAAAGCAGGGTTTTGGTTTTTTGTATGTGTCTTTGTTTTTCCATTTGTTGTTTTCTGTTTGTTTTTGTCTCATTCTAGGCCATGGCAAAGTTCGTGGATAAATCATGTCTGAAAAAAGCTAAAAACAGCTGAATGCCTGTACATGATCACATTTTCAGTCTAGAACACCAATCCTATTTTTACTTAAAAGTTTTCTCTATTGTGGAAAGTATGACTCAGAAACATGGAAAATTTTGAAATACAGCCACAGAAATCACTTTTCCTTTCCAGCCTCCTATTCTCACTCCTTTGGGATCCAGTGAACCGAGCAGGGCTGAGACTGTACAAAGAAGACGCTGCCGCTCCTAGTTATGCGCCTTAGTTCAGCCCAATCAGAGGTGGCTGTTGCCACATCTCTAGGTGCTGAGATGAAGGTGGGAGTCAGAGAGGTTTCCATGTCCCTCTAATCCAGCCTGCTTTAAACCATTGAGCAGATAGTACAAGGGTTTAGAGGCTGACACGGGGCAGGACAAAGCAGCTTATTCTGCATTTCTCAACATGCGGCAGGTCAGTCATGAGCAAATAGTAACAAAATAAAAAGTCATGAGAGACCTTTATTACATGAGAAGTAGAGTATTTTATATTTGGTTATTGCTGCTGTTTCTTAGAGGCCTGATAAAAGCATCTTTTTTTTTAAGACGAAGTCTCACTCTGTCTCCCACGCTGGAGTGCAGTGGTACAATCTGAGCTCATTGCAACCTCTGCCTCTGGAGTTCAGGTGATTCTCTTGACTCAGCCTCCCAAGTAGCTGGGATTTCAGGCGCGTGCCACCACACCTGGCTAATTTTTGTATTAGAGACGGAGTTTCATCATGTTGGCAAGACTGGTCTGGAACTCTCAACCTCAGGTGATCTGCCCGCCTTGGCCTCACAAATTTCTGGGATTACAGGCATGAGCCATAGCACCCAGCCGTATCTTTTTATACTTGAATTCTGAGCCAACTGAGAACCGCAACCGTAAAGACAGGCACGTAGGGGTCACAACATCACCCTGATTGCTGATAAAGGTATTACGGAAGAATGTGCACAAGTCAACGTTAATCCTCAAGCACAATCCTGAGTAGACTTACTCACCTACTAGGGCAGGCATCTCTACATCAGCAGAGTTGGATGTGGGCTTCTAGCCAGGAGAAGAATGGGTCCTGCTGGCCAGTTTCTCATTCTCAGCTCTTCTGTCTGATAAGTCAGCTCAGCTCCTGTGGAGTAAATTAGGGGCCAGAGACAGGCAGGCAGATTCGGGCAATGGTGCTCCTTCCTCATGAAACGAAATATGAAGATGGAGAATAAGCATCCCCAGATATCATGAGTGTTCATGGACATTTGATCTAATATTTATTGTTCTATATATGTACTAGGCTTTATATATGTGGTGTCGTTTGCCCTTCAAATACTTTACCTCACCCTAGGCCCAATGCAGTCCCACGAACACTATAAAGGAATTATAAGTATTATGATCACCATTTTATGGATCAGAAAACAGAGTCTTAGAGAGGTTATTTAACTTACTCAAAGAACATAGATAATAGTTAGGAGAGTTAAAAGTCAAATACAAACCTGTGTTTCATTAAAACCCATTCTTTCCACATCCCTACTTGTCATAGTAATACGTCTGTTGATACCAAGCACATTCGATTTCTTAGCTGAAAACCATTCTAAAGCTGTGTTGATGGAAATTTGGTAATTCACTAATATAAAGTTTAGACTGTGATTTAACTTTTTACTTTGAAATAATTTTAGACTTACAAAAAAGATATAAAGATAACAGAATTCCTGTATACCCTTTACTCAGCTTCCTTAATGTTAATATCTTACATAACCATAGCATAATTATCAAAACAAGAAACTAATGTTGGTACAGCACTATTAGCTAAACTACATGCTTTACTCAAATTTCACCTTGGTTGTCACTGTGGACTGAAGTTTTTGAGAGTAGGAACTGTATTTGTGTGCATTTTTATATCCACAGTGCCCGGTAGTGTATCTGGCCGAGAGTTAATGAAAAGTGGCTGTGAAATGGATAAATGGATGACTGGATTTTAGGTCCCAAACTACAGCTTGTATGTGCTTGTGTGCCTGTACATCTCACAGGTTTAGAAGCACATGAGGAAAGTCTGTGGCTATGATTTGAATGAATGAATGTTCTTCAAAACTAAATTCCACATTGACTTTATGAAGCACAGGCCTTTAGAACTGTGAGCAATTTGTAAAAAAGAGTGTACTAACAAGACGGAAAGAAAGATAAAGTGGAATCTAGTAAATGGGCAGAAGCCTGTGGTATTACGTTCATTTTATTGTGTATATATATGTGTGTATCCATATGTGTGTGTACATGTATGTGTATGTGTACCGGTGTGCGTATATGTGTGCATGTATGGAAAATATGTGCACATGCATGTGGGTATGTGCACAAGAGTGTGTGTGTGAGTGTGTGTTTCATAACACACTTCAGTAAGTACCTGGGCAAGAGATGTAATAGCAGCTGGCAGTCAGTCCTGGATTTCCAGGCAGGTTTTAGAGCTTTATTGTAAAACAAATTCATGGAAAATATCTCGCTTGAAGAAGCAATTCAAGCAGATGCTTTTAAGGCTCTCCTTCCTTTTGCACTGACTTCGGAGGAGATAACATTAATGAAGCATGAATTTGCTATGACAATGGTTTCTGAAGACTTGAGAAATAAACACTCTTTCAGCTTAACCTTTATAACCAAAGCACATGAAGTCAGGAGAAAGGCAATATTCAAAGCACACAATTCCTATTGGTAGCTTTAATGGGCTCTAAAATGGCCATTTTTCTTGCTGTTTCCTCCATCCCTTTTTAACAGAACTTAAACTATTAATGTGGCAAAAACTAGAAAGGCAAGAATATGGCATTATTCTTAGTTGGGCAAAACTGGAATACAAAATTGTGATGAGAGCTGATTTTTTTTCACAAAAGTTCAACTTCATAAAGGTTTTAATTATGTTATTGTTGTTGTTTAGATGGAAGACGTCATAGCACGTATGCAAGATGAAAAAAATGGAATTCCTATCCGTACGGTCAAAAGCTTTCTTTCCAAGATACCTAGCGTCTTCTCTGGTAAGTCTGCATGGAGCATAGCTCTATTTTTTCCTATAAGTCTTAGATAACTATTTAAAACTGATTGCAGCTGTTCACGATTGAAACTCTCTCTCTGATCCATTATTCATAACTACTTGCGAAATGCCTGTGGCGTATTTATCATCATGTGAGACATTTGAAATGGCAGTAAAACAAAACACCAAAAATCACGACCCCGCTGTAGGTTAGTTTGTGAAGGCAGAATGAACAACTGTGAAGTAAAACAATATTAAAATAAATAAAGATGTGTAAAAGCCAGTGTTACGAAGCTTGTATATGGAAATTAGGAGGGTGAAAAAAAAATCAATGATTTCTTTTTCCTGACTGATGGGGAGTCAGGAAGGGGTATCTACAGAGCAGTGGTGAGCTGTTTGAAAGACGAGAAAGAGCCGTATTCGCTCAAGACCACAGCAACCACCAGCTGCGTTCACAGAACTCGACAGTGACCAAACCGCAGAGAACTGGGGTCAGGTTATGAGGGTCTTTGAAAGCTAGCCAAAAGAATCTAATTCTGATAAAAGGGGAAATATGGAGACATTTAACATTTTTTACACAGGCCTTTAGAGGATGTTGTGATGAAAATACTCGGAATAAACTGGCATTCAGTAAGGGCAATAGCCACTGTGACAAGGGTATGTCTTTGGCGGGAATAGTTTGGGAGCCCGGTCCTGATACCCAAGGGCTGAAGGAATAGAGGAAAAGAGCATGGGCGGGAGGGGGTGAATGGGGGGCATGCAGAATAAAAGACGTAGCCCAATGGATTTGGTTTTTTTTTGTTGTTGTTTGTTTATTTTTAAATGGGGAGACTGAGAGATAAAAGAATCATTATCCAAAGTGGGGAACCCCCACGGGTTTGATTGGCAGTGACTATAGAAACCCAAGACAAAATGAAGAGTAGTAAGTTAAACATCTGTGCTGTGACTCCGGAAGGCAGTGAAAGCTCCGGTTTTGGGGTCTGAGTTGTGCTGGGGCATGGCCTGGCACAGCTCAGGGAAGAGGTGAGATCTGACAGCCCAAAGCCTCAGCGGAGAGGGGTGAGAAAAAGGCGGCCGATGCTGAGTGTGGGTGGGAAGGGTGCTTGATGGGGTCCCTGTACAAGGGTTGTGGGCTGCTTCCTCATGACCGGGATCAAGGGAGGATTCGTGATCAGGAGGCTGTCAAGCCTGGGAAGAAGGCAGAGATCAGGACGGGAATAACAGGGAGGCAGGCCTCCGTGTTGGAGTTTGAGAGCTGTGTTGCTCTCAGAAACAAGAGGAGCTTAGAGCTGAGAGCTACCGTGGAATGACATTTTGCTCTAGCAAAATGTGTCCTCCTTTTTCCCTGTTACTCCCTCTCACTCCCACTTTGTTCCCGTTTCTTGCTCTTTCTTAATGATGCCTTGTACTTTTCACATCTGTGGCTTCACTCCATCTCTCCTCTCCTCACTGTCCCACGTACAGGCCATTCTGACTGTGAAATTCCATCCATTCTTCAGTAGTCTGTTCAGAGAGCTCTGGTGAAAACTGTCCTGAACTTCTTGTCTCTGCTCTCAAAGACCTTGGTGTTTTGCATCTCTTAAAGCAGTTCTTATGCTCCACTGTGTCTTAGAGTTATTTTGTATATGTCCTGTATCTCTAGCTAACCCTTAAACTCCATTTGGTCAAGGACTCAGAGAGTTCACTTCACATCTAAGCATACATATAAAAATGTTACTCATATATTGATGAGCTAATGAAAGGGATGAAATTATCACCTTTAGAATTTAGACAGATAAATGTACTGTGTGGCCAACCTGCACTGGGAATTATGGTCAGTTTAACTGTGCACAGCCTATTTAGAAGCATTCTAATTCGGGAATTATGAAAAAACGTAGGCTAAACGAAAAAGGTTTGCTCATCTGATTCAGCTTGGCTGCACGTTTGAGATATCCACTCTGTTGGAGTCTCAGATTTTTGCTTGAGTTCTTCAGCAGTATCTTGAGCAATATCTCAACTTGGAAGAATTCTTGGTTGACAACATTAAGATTTTAATTGAAAAGTAAGATTGGACATATAGATTGAAAATTAACCTGGGAATCTCTGATAATTGTTTTAGTATTTACTGATATAAAATAACATTTGTAGCTATTAAAAGAAAATATCAATGACATTTTTGAGGTTAATGTAATTAGACACAAGTAATCATTTTTTGTTCCCTGGAAACTTTAGGGGTGCTTTCTGCCTCATAGGTTCAGTTAGATGCTTTGTCGTGGATTTAGTTGTTACATCTAGTATTACGTCTAGCATGTATCAGCTTCTTTATATTAATATTCCCAAGTTATAATGTTTTCAGGCTCCATCCACTTTACTAGAAGTTTTCAGTCTTTTCTAGTAATATCCCTCCCCAGATATTTCTTATAATCCCTGGGGATCGTTAATTCTTCTGTTCTTTTGTGGCCCAACTTGAAGCCAACTGCTGGCTTTCCCAGTTTTTTCAGCTTCTCCCCTCTCTCCATGGTCCACTGCAGAGCTTCTAGTGAAACAAGGAATCTGCTAGCTTCATTGCCCTTAGTAGAACCAGAAAGCAGTTGTGAAGGCCTGTGACATGTGAAAGGAGGGCAGTGCAGTTGTAGACCGGCGTCAATCCATACTGTGAACCGTTCCATGGGGAAGGAAGGATCTCAAACGTTGTCCATCTAACTTTCTCAAGTTACCAGTCTGTGCTCCTTAAAGCCTTATTACTTCCATGGACCATTAGTATCAGAATCACTTGGAAACTTACAGGGAGAGATGTGTTCAAGAATGCAAAAATCATAGCCAGGTTGTTCCAGCATTCTATGCCACTGAAGAAGGACTATAGTTAACAATAATACTTAGCTTCAGATAGCTAGGAGGTCATAGAATGGTCCTAATGGAAATAAATGATAAATAAGATGATGGATATGTTGATTACTCAAAACTGTTAAATGTTAATCGTTTCTCAAACACTCACTATTTATCCCATACATTATTTGTTTCTTGTTTTGTTTTGTTTTGTTTTTTTGAGACAGCCTTGCTCTGTCACCCAGGCTGGAGTGTGGTGGTGCAAACATGGCAGCCTCGCCCTCCTGGGCTCAAGTGATCCTCCTACCTCAGCATCCCGAGTAGCTGGGACCACAGGCACATGCCACCACACTTGGCTAATTAAAAAAATTTTTTTTTTTTTTTTTTGGTAGAGACAAGATCTCACCATGTTGCCCAGGCTAGTCTTGAACTCCTGGGCTCAAGTGATCTTCCTGCCTCAGCCTCCCAAAGGCTGTGATTATAGGCATGAGCCACTCTGCCTAGTCATCATACATTATTTGTATCAAAATATCACTATGTACCCCATTAATATGTGCAATTATTATTTGTCAATTTTAAAAGAAAATGCAGTATCTGGACCCATTCCCAGATGTGCTTCACATTGAATATGAAAGTTTAAGATGTATTGCCTTAAAGTGTGTCCACAGAAGCTGGGCAGCTCTGGGGAGCATGCTTGTTTTATTGAGGGCTCTGGGATCACTGACCATCTTGCTTCTGCCAGTCTTTCTCTTTGAAGGGCTATAATAATCTCTGCAGTATGGTGTCAAACAAGGCCACCCCAATCTATCTAATGACATTTTTTTTCTAATTTTACTTGGGGAAGAAAAAAGCAGTTAAGAAGAAGAATCTAGTTCCTTCTCCTTCCTTTTCTCCCAAGCTGAGGGTCTCTGTTGCCCCTAAGATTGATAGCTTTCAACAGCTTTGTGGAGGAGTGGACCCTATCCAACTCCAGTGGACAACTCCCGTGCTTCAAAGGAAAATGTAGGTCATGGTGGCCAGGTAATGCCCACATCCACCTCAAGTGAAAACAGCTGTGTTGAGAAAGTGATGACATAACCCAATCCCCCCTGCAACTTCTGCAACCCAGACCCAGAATCATGTCAAAGAATGCTGTGACAAATATAACCAACCTAATAATAGGGTTCGTTTTGTTTTTGTTTTTCCTGCTAAGTGCATTTTGTGCAGTAAAATAGCTAAGACTTTTCTCTCTCTCTCTTTTTTTTTTTTTTGGTTTTGGAGTTGTTTATTTCAACCTCCTAGTTTCCATAGTCCCAAACCATAGGAAAATATCTTTGGATAATTCCTCTATGCCAGTTCCTCAAACTTTGAGACAAGAAATGTCCTTGAGTGGATCCAATCACAGCATTGCCTTTTTCTCCAGAAGTACCTTCTCAGCTGCAGAGGTAGCTCAGGCAGCTCCGTAGGTCATATGTGACCTGGTGCCTCAGGGCCAAGGAATGAGATCAGTGGTGTATGTACACTGACCAGAATATGGCTAACAACTCTCTCTCCTAGGATTCTATTGAGATTCCCAGAACTTTGGTGAAGTGTATGTGTGACTGTGTGTGTGTGTATGTGTGTGTCTGCACTGAGGCAGTGTAAACCTAGGGGCTGAATACTGACCCATGCAGAGAGCAGCAAAGGAAGCTTGTCTGCAGTTGAAAATAGTAAAACATGTCAGGAAGGAGAAGCAGAGAGTACTGGTTCCCAGTAGCTTTGCAGCTCTTGCCCCAATCCTCACAAACAGTCTTGCAGGCACAGTCCTGTCATCTGCACAAACTTCCTTCTGGTTTCTTCAGTTCCTTCAGTCCTCCACAGTAACATCTACCTTTTGTTTCACTGTTTTCTTTTATTTTTTTTTGAGACGGAGTTTCACTCTTGTTACCCAGGCTGGAGTGCAATGGTGCAATCTCAGCTCACCGCAACCTCCGCCTCCTGGGTTCAGGCAATTCTCCTGCCTCAGCCTCCTGAGTAGCTGGGATTACAGGCACGCACCATCAGGCCCAGCTAATTTTTCGTATTTTTAGTAGAGACGGGGTTTCACCATGTTGACCAGGATGGTCTCGATCTCTGGACCTCGTGATCCACCTGCCTCGGCCTCCCAAAGTGCTGGCATTACAGGCGTGAGCCACCGCGCCCGGCCACTATGTTTTCAACTTCGACTTCCCTTTTCTAGTTTAAACTTTTCCCATCTCAGTATTTCTTCTAATTATACTTAGGACTCATCCCCCATAGCACACGTATTGGACACACAGTACTTATAGTTGCCAAAAAAAAAAAAAGGAGTGCACAGAAAAGAATATTATAAAAGAAGAATATTTGGGATTGATCCAGTGCTGCTCTGGAGTATGGCTGGAACAAATTCACTGGGATTGATCCAATGCTGCTCTGGAGTATGGCTGGAACAAATTCACTGGGGAAGTTCTTAGGAATGCAGATTCCAAGCACAAACCGCAGATATTCTAATTCAGTAGTGCTGAGATGGAACTAGGGAATCTGTAATTTTTGTTTTTATTTTACTTTATTTTCTCCTTCCGATCAAATATCTCAGATTGTAGAAATCTGCATTTTTAAGCTGATTTTTAAAATACAGGATTGGTGACCTGCTGGTCTTAGGTGCATGCTGTGTTTTTCTTTATGTTTTTAATTCAATTCAATGAACACTGATATAATACTCACTATGTGCCAGTAACTCTACTGGGATTTGAGGGCTAGTATTTTGGCATTGCTGGGGAAATAGGTTACATATTCATTGGCAGTAAATGTTTAACTGGTATGATGAACCAAGGTAAGTTCCTTTAGCAGAGGTTAAAAAAGTCAGTTGTGGCTGGGCACGGTGGCTCACGCCTGTATTCCCAGCACTTTGGGAGGCCGAGGCGGGTGGATCACAAGGTCAAGAGATCGAGACCATCCTGGTCAACATGGTGAAACCCCGTCTCTACTAAAAATACGAAAAATTAGCTGGGCACGGTGGTGCGTGCCTGTAATCCCAGCTACTCAGGAGGCTGAGGCAGGAGAATTGCCTGAACCCAGGAGGCGGAGGTTGCAGTGAGCCGAGATCGCGCCATTGCACTCCAGCCTGCGTAACAAGAGCAAAACTCCATCTCAAAAAAAAAAAAAAAAAAAAAGTCAGTTGTAGGACCAGAACTGTTTACATGATATCACTTTATAATCTCATCTTCAACAAAGAACTTGAATTGTCTGTCCTTAACTACCAAAAAAAAAAGAAAAAAACCTTTAAGAACTTTGAGCATAATGGTATCAAAGCCTTTAGAGCAGGCAGATAGATGATTATTTGCATCTTATTTTGTGACTTCTGCAAAGTTGTACTAAAAGACATTTCTTTCATGTTCTCTAAGTTTCTAATGAAAAAAAAATCAATGTAATAAATGTATTTTATAATAAACCATTAAGAAAATTGTGTCTTTGAAGATAAACTTGACTTCTTCCTTTTTAAAAACAGTAATATATAAGCTGTATTTTTCTTTTCCTTTTTTATGTAGTTGCCAAGAAGTTCATTGCTAAATTTAATGTTTCATTCTTCCTTTTTCTCGTGTGATTCATCACTGACATATTTACTTTCTTTGTCTTCTAATTGTTTTTTTTTTATCTTTTATTGTTGTTCTTTTAATTTCATTGCGGGAGGGGGCTATATGGTAAATTACTTCAAGTCATGTTTTGAAGGCAGGTAAGGAATAAATCCTGAAGAAGGCATCTGAGAAGTGTCTACTTTGTATTAAAGAATGGTTTTGCCCAGAATCCTCCCCATTCATACATCTTGGCTTTGAACAAGTGCTCTATCACAATGTAAAATAAAAGATGAAGTTCAAATATTATCTTCTGAGAGTTTCATAAAAGTGCTCAGTGTTTATACCATTATGTCTTCAAATTGAAAAAAGTAACTATATAGCTAAAAATATATTTGCAGATTTCTCTGGGATTCACATCCTGTAACTTACAATGTTTACGTGTTCTCTCATCTGAACATCTTTGGTAAAGCAAACTATGACACTCATTCCAGCTAAAAGTCCTTTGTACTTAACACTCTAAATTTTAGAAGAATAGAGATACAAATCCAGATGAAGCATAAAAAATTGTGAATAAAAGAAGAAATGATTAATTTTACATTTGTAAATAGTCGCTCCATTTGCGATACTATTTTAAACTATATCATTTACCTTGGCTACAGGCATATTTTAATGAATTAAAACTGATACCACACGTTCAAATAGTGTTGCTTAACAAGACGTTGAAATAGTGCATGGTTTTTTGTGTGCTCTATTCTAAAAAATATGTTACATTACAATAATATCAAATACTACTTGGATATAGATGTGTTGATTCATAATCATGGGTGCTTTATAAATTTTAGGTACATTATAAAATAAATAGGCTTTAAACCCTGATGACCAGAATAATTGCTTTTTTAATATTTTAAACAATATTTTAATGTTTCTAAATAGTTTGAACGAGCCCTTGAGATTCTTTTAGTAATAAAGTTGGGTTTTTGGTTGGTTGGTTTGAGGCAGAGTCTCATTCTGTCATTCAAGCCGGAGCACACAGTCATGGTTCACTCCAGCCTCAAATTCCTGGGCTCAAGCCATCTTCTTGCTCAACCTCTAGAGTAGCTGGGACTACAGGCATGTGGCACCACATACAGCTAATTTTTAAATTTTTTGTAGTGATAGGGTCTCACTACATTGCTCAGGCTAGTCTCAAACTCCTGCTCTCAAGAGATCCTCCTGTCTCTTCCTCCCAAAGTGTCAAGATTACAGATGCAAGCTATTGCGCCTGGCCAATGTTACTATTTTGATGACATCTATTATTTTTATTTACTTTGGAGGAAAATATTAGTAAGTTGGAAACCTACTGTGTGGTTAATGGCTTTAAATGCATTAGTTTTATTGCTTTCAACACTTCAAGGTAATTATTGTTTTTCTCCATCTCCTAGAGAAGGAAACAGAGGGTCAGAGAGTTCAAGCTTTTGGCCCCATTTTGAACAGTTTACTGATATATAAACCATGGTGGGTCTGAGGCAAAATCCCATTCTCTTTCTGACCATCCCTTGGGTAACTCCATGTGTGTGGTCCTTCACATGACGTACTGTGTTGCTGCATCATGACAAACACACACGTCAGAATTGGTAGGATTCTGGGTGCCAGGGACTCTTACATTCATCTCCAAACATGCTTCTGTTGCAGATGTAACCCTATGGAGTACTCATCAAACACATCTGAGCTTCTGTCTCCATTTTACCTCTAAGGAGCAACATGACCTTGAGTAACCCACTATGGTTATTTTACCTGTAAAATTTCGAGATTATATGTGATAATCTCCAAGTTTGCTTTCTGCATAAATTCTATAATTCCGAGAACCCAGCAAAGGAGAAAGAGTGGAAGAATGATTAATGGGATAAGAGAGTAACAAACTAGACTATTTATAAGGCAGTTGGAGGAGCAACACATCAATGGAAATCTCACTGTATTTTTTTCTCAAGGCAGTGCCATGGTGGCCTTAATTAAATGTTTCCAAATGTATGTTTCTACTTAGACCTTTTCTCTGAACTCCAGTAAATTCAACTTCGTATACAGTATTTCAACTTGGATATCTCAAAGAAGTCTCAAACTGAACATGTCCAAAATAAGATTCATTGTCCTATCCTCAGCCCCTTCCTTGTTTTCTGCCTCAGTAAAAATTGCACGCCAGAAAGGCCAGAGTCACCTTGACTCTTCTCATCCTCCTCTTCTCATATCTGCTCCATCCACAAGTGCTGTCAGCTTAGCTTGGACCATCTACCCTTGTATTTCTCTACTGCAAAGTAGGATCTCCACTCACCTGAACTGTCTCTTCAGTTCCCAGCTAGTCTCCACATTCACTCCACACCTCATCCTGTCTTACTCCAGAGGACAGCCACATTACTATTTCCAAACTGCAAATATGTCCAATTAAAATTCATCTTCTATTTTAGGATTAAGACCAAAATTCCAAACAAGATTCCTATAGAAGAAAAAAACTTTTCCTGTTCTCGCTTATGGTCTGTGTGTGGTTCTTAC
Organism: Callithrix jacchus; assembly: GCF_049354715.1. Classification (NCBI taxonomy): domain Eukaryota; kingdom Metazoa; phylum Chordata; class Mammalia; order Primates; family Cebidae; genus Callithrix; species Callithrix jacchus. Next base: position 44,817,959 of record NC_133520.1, read on the forward strand.
TAATTAAGACAACAAAAGACAGATTAGCCAGAGAAACACAGAACATTTTCAGAGGAATATGCTCAAGATATTATTTTAGCATTAGGGTGGAAGTTTAGTTATTATATTTATTATTCAAAACAGAGGATTAATTTAGGAGGAGGACCTTAAGATTTTTAGGAAAATTACATCAATCAAGGGGTAGCTGTTGGGACGTTCATGGTTAAAATATGATTTCTGGGCTCTGACTGGGTTGCATTTTAGTCTCTTGTTTTTGGGGTTTGGCAAGGGTACATACATACATATATATTTATTTACCTATGTCCTGCTTTTAGGCAGAAAAGGGAAAGGTGGAAGTCCTTCATGCATTTTCTGTTTCTCAATTGCCTTTACTTCAGAATAATCAATATGCCAAAATGGTATGCTTTTTTGGTGGCATGTTCTGATCCCCTTCATCCTTAAGCAGCATCATGGTTCAGTCCCTCCCTGCCTCTCGACCTCATCTGGTATCACTTTCTCCCTTGCTCTCTTGATTCTAGCTATAGAGGTTACTTTTCCACGCCCACTCTGCTCGTGGAGACTTTTCACTGCTCTGCTTTTTCCTCTGTCTTAACAGCTTGCCTTCCTTTTCCCCATGCCAAGTCAAGACCCACTCACCTTAGGTCTAAGCCAGTTTCCTTCCATATATGTATATATTATTTTAGCGTGTGTGTGTGTGTGTGTGTGTGTGTATATATATATATATATATATATATATATATATATATATTTTTTTTTTTTTTTTTTTTTTTGAGATGGAGTCTCGCTTCGTAGCCCAGGCTCGAGTACAGTCGTGTGATCTCAGCTCACTGCAACTTCTGCCTCCCAGGTTCAAGTGTTTCTCCTGCCTCAGCCTCCTGAGTAGCTGGGATTACAGGCGTGCACCACCACACCCAGCTAATTTTTGTATTTTTAGTACAGATGAGGTTTTGCCACATTGTCCGGGCTGATCTTGAACTCCTGACTTCAAGTGATCTGCCCGCCTCAGCCTCCCAAAGTGCTGGGATTGTAGGTGTGAGCCGCCGCACCCAGCCTCATATGGTTTGACAAAACCACACTCCTTTCTTTCAGAGTATTTTCCTCCATTTTTATGACGATAAACTCATGAACACTAAGTAGTATTTGATCAATCGCCTTCCAGATGATGTGTAAACTACAGGAAGCTTCCATGTGCCCACTCTGCGAACCCCAGCACCATAAGGAACATCTGACATTGGAGGTGTTCATCGAATATTTGTTAGATGGGTGAATCATAATTATGCTTTTTAGAAGGAATATTTGCATTCATATCGTCACTTTTGTGATTGCATGGCTTTATCAACAAATGCAAGTTATTTGAATTTTTAAAATGACCTTTTGTTAATTTTTTTGCCCTTTAAATATTGTTCAGGTGAATAAAGGAACTTCTCTGAAATTATTTTATTCACAGTATAAATCACAGGAGTAGGAACCTAGGCATTACTCCCTTGGTTTCTCTGAAGTGGGTATCTGAAGTCAGCTGTACCTCAGGATCTGTAGAATTCGATTTGTTACAAATAAATTAAACATGTCTCAGGAGCCTACTGTGTGTGAGCATTTTGTCAGGCCTAGTGATACAGAGAATGAAGGCATGCTGTCTGTCCTCGAGAGGATCACAGTCTAGGGAGGAGAGAGGCAAATCAATAAAGTGAGATGATAATTTCTACGATAGAGGTAAACCCAGAGGGCTGCAGGAATGTGTGGAATCTCACTCAGGCTCCTGAGGCCAGAGGCTTTTCTTGCTGTTGGTGACATCAGAGCTCCCTTATAAAGCATGAGTCAGACTTAGCCAGATAAAAGAAGAGCACTTTTGCAAGAGCTCGAAGGTGTGGAAGGGTCTGGTGAGCTTCGGGAGCTCCAGACAGTGAAGAGTGACCTTTGCGCAGGCTGAGGTGTTTGGAGGGTGCAGAGACATGACTCCAGAGAGGAAGGCAGAAGACGATAGTCAGGATCTGGAGGAGTTCAAATTTCACCCAAAAAGAATAAAGAAAGAGCCATTGACAAATTTTGAGCAGAGAAATGGCATTCTTTGATCTCAAACAGATCCCTCTGGGGGAAAAATATGTCAAGCATAAACATGAGGTTGTAGAGAAGGGTGACAAGGCTGGGGGCTGTGACTGTAGTCCAGAGCAGAGACGATGAAGGCTTGAGCCAAGGCAGGTCAGTGAGATTTAAGAAAAAAGAGGATGCCTGGGAGACATTCAGGACTTAGGAAGCACTTCAGTACTAATTCAGTGGGAGGATTAGAGGTGGTGGTGCAGGGAGGTCAGAGGGCAGGTGAGTAAAAAGAGAAGGCACTACCAACAATGACACCTATATGCATGACTTTGACAATGAATCACCACTATCCCTTTCACATTGGGAAACACAAGAGATTCTCTCTTCCTCTATTTCTTCCTGGGGGAATGATGAAGGCCTGATAAGTTTTTGATATATTCAGTTTCAGGCAGCATACATAGAACAACCAAATGAGGGGTCCTGGAAACTGTTGGATATGAAGGTCTGAAACTTATGGGGGTTTATTCACACACATATTTGAAACGAATGAATACAGGAGATTCCTTGTGGAGTTTTGTACGGAACGAGAAAATCAAGTCGCTAGAGATGATGGGCCTCTGTGAAACAGAAACACCGAGGGGAGCACAGAGCCCACAGTTTCTGTGTGCTTGCTGTTAGCTCCTGGCTAGCAGGCTCTTTTGGCTTAGTTCTCTTGGAGCAGCAAGGGAAGCAGGCTCAAGGGAAGAAATTCTGGGGAACTGTGAAGACCTCTTGTAAGTAATCAGGAATCCCGTTGTGCTGTGTCTTGAGACCTGGCACTCAGTGAATAGGACTCCAGTGCTTTTGAGTCTTAACGAAGAGAACCAGTGAGCACATGAAGTCCAAACCTTCCATCAGCCTGCCTCATTCGAAGTGGACCATGACTGGTGCATTAAAAAGTGTGAGGGAGGCCGGGTGTGGTGGCTCACGCCTGTAATCCCAGCAGTTTGGGAGGCTGAGGCGGGTGCATCACCTGAGGTGAGGAGTTCAAGACCAACCTGGCCAACATGGTGAAACCCCATCTCTACTAAAAAGTATAAAAAATTAGCTGGGTAGAGTGGTGCGTGCCTATAATCTCAGCTACTCAGAAGATTGAGGCAGGAGAATTGCTTGAACCTGGGAGGCAGAGGTTGCAGTGAGCCAAGATTGCCCTACTGCACTTCAGGCGGGGTGACAGAGGGACTCTATCTCAAAAAAAAAAAAAAAAAAAAAAAAAATATGAGGGAGAAACTGTCCCTGTGTTCATGATGTACAAGCTTAAAACCAATGTTTGGTTAAACCTCAGATAAAAGCTCTGGAAATACCCAACACCACTGCCCGCAACCTATCCATATTAACCTAGCTAAAAATGAAACAGACTTGCCAGCAGGATGCTACAAAATGTCCTCATGGTTTGGATAATCATTAATTCAACTATTGTAGCATGGAGAAAAATGAGGCTTTCTCTGTTGGATGAGTTCTGTTCTCCTGCATGGATTCATTGGAAAGTTACTATGCTTCCAGTGTAAGCCACAGCAGAAAAGAAACCAGAATTCCCTTCTCAATTCCTTGTAATGGTGTAGGTTTTCATTAAACTTGAATTTGACCTGCTTGTAAAGCAGCCCACTGTGATTATAAAAGTGTGTAGGACTGCCTGTTGGCAGCAATCAAATAAAAAGGCCCCTATTAAATCGGGTCATTGAATGTGTTTGAAGATGGAACTTCCTGAACTAATTGGCAGGAGCCAAAAAGGCAGGTGTTCACTCCAGATCATCAAGCACTGTTAACAGGGAAGAAGATGGTCGGAAATTAATAGGGAGTTCTAGTCAGCCAGTCCTGTGTTTCATCTGTTTCTGTCTTGTATCTTTCATTAGTTTAAGAAGGTTCTTCATCATAAAAATGTTGTTAATTAAGGCATGGAGGCTCTTTTCTCCTCTTCTGTTGAAACTTGACTTCTATTCTTCAACTGATTTGGTTGCTTTTAAGATGCTGTCTTAACAAGGGATTATCACCAACTGGCAAGAGCAAAATTTGCAGTGAGAAGAGTTGTCTAATGGTACAAATGTCATATGAGCGTGACCGACCTTAAGTCTTAGGGTTCATAAGTGTCTAATTCTCTAGAGCTCATTCTTGTTATTTTTTCCACACTGTTCTATTCCTCTTAGCAAGTTTGATAACAAGGGAACCCTTAATTAGTGACATGATGACTTCAATTGCATAGACATAGGAACCTTTATATTTAATATCATTAGACATGGAAGAATTATTCATATTTTATTATTTTGGTCCTCTAGCAGTAAATAGTTCCTGTGATGACTTGTTTTCAGCCATGTATGAAAACTGAGCAATATATGAGCTTTAAAATCAAGTTGACCTTAAAGGTAACAATTTGAATAGATCCTGCCTGTTACCCCTTATTCCTCTAAGGGTTGTATGAATATGTCTCGGTGTCATGGAAGGGTGATTATTTAGCATAGGCTTAAACTTGTCATATGGACAGTCATACAGGTAAGAAGGAGCAAGCTTGGTAAAATGGACTGGGCCAATGCAAATTTTACTAAGGGTGTAGTCTGCATTTAATTGTTTTTGAGAACAACTTCTAAGGAACCTTATATGACTTAACCTGCTTATATTTGTAGTCAGTTGGAAGAAGATAAGACTAAGTAGGGTAGAATATTTTTCTGTGGAGCCTTTAAGACTGCCTAGGTAGTTCTAAGATGTTTCTAAGACTCTAATAAGAGACTCCTTCCTGAAACATACAACTAATTGTGAGATTTTTTTTCATTTATTATAGGAATCACTAAGATGGGTTCTACAGAAATTTAGACAGAAATAGATTCCTTTTGAAAACACTTATAAAACATTGTATCAGAAATTATGATTCTAATATTTTTTCTTTTATAACATTCCAAAGAAAATTCAAGATACAAACAGATAATGTGTAAATAAATAAGAAAGAAAAAGTATACTAAAAGTATTGGCAATTCCTAAACTTTAATTAGGAAAAAAGGTAATTCTTGCAGAAAACAGGAACTGTTAACTAGCTCTGCAAGAGACATGACCATTTGCAAAAAACTAGTTTTTTCTTTTCCATCTTCTTGACACATCCTCTCTGATGGAACTGAGTGACTAAGCAACTTGCACATAATACTCCATAGCCAGTCAAACTGAGGAACAGGAGGAGAAAGTGAGATGCTGCATAGTCAAATAGACACTTCAGTTAACTTTGTTACAAAAGATTCTACATTCCCTATTGGTTGTTACTCTTTTCTTACTGTAAAATAGCACCTTGAAGTAGTTAGAAATAGTCAAGAATGTTAATCTCAGCCACTTGAGCTCTGACATACTACTTTTTCTTTTTGTCTTGTTTTGTTTCATTTCGTTTTGTATTTTTGAGACAGAGTCTCACTCTGTCACCCAGGCTGGAGTGCAGTGGCACAATCTTGTCTTACTGCAACCTCCCTCCTCCTGGGTTCAAGCAATCCTTATGCCTCAGCCTCCCAAGTAGCTGTGATTACAAGCATGCACCACCACACCTGGCAATTTTTGTATTTTTGGTAGAGACAGGGTTTCATCATGTTGTTCAGGCTTGTCTTCAACTCCTGACTTCAAGTGATCTGCGTACCTTGACCTCCCAAAGTGTTGGGATTGTAGGCATGAGCCACTGCACCCAGCCTAACATAATTCTTTTTCTAATAGCTAAATCCTACTGGGGAATGACAAAGTTCTCATTGAATTTGCAGAGAAATAATTTATTTTATGTCATAATTGTACATATTTTGGCAGTACATGTTACATACTGATACATATATATATATATAGTGTATAATGATCAAATCAGGGCAATTACAACATCCATCTCTTCAAACATTTATCTTTTCTTTGTGTCAGAAACATTACAGTTCTTGTCTTTTAACTATTTTGAAATATGCGACAATTATTAACAATAATTTCAGTAACACACTATTGAATACTAGAACGTATTCCTTCTATCTAACTGTACTTCTGTGCCCATTAACCAACTTCACTTCATCCCCCCTACCCTTCCCAGACTCTGGTAAGCATCATACTAATTAGAGAAATGGTTTGTTTTAAAATGTGGTTGGATCCATGTGATACGACCAAGATGAAAAGCAACCTCTGACTTATTTTCACCAGAACGTTCAAAGGAACATTACAAGATTGCAAATACCTAAATGCTTTCATTTTACCTTTAGCTTTTTTTTTGTAGCCATGTATCCAATTCCCAGGGACTGTTTTCTCTTCCTAGATAGCTGTCAATTGTGTGCTGCTTCTGTATAGCGCTTTTTGAACAAGTAAGTTTGCTGTTTTGTATTTGGAGTGAATATTACTGGGACTGGAGGGGATTTTAGACTGGGAAATTGAAACCTTAGACCTTCACAGCTTTCATTGACCTATTGTGTGAATTACAATAATGACCTTGACATAGTTCTGTGCAAGTTACTCAGGTGTATAGACTTATTCCCAAACTTAGCTGGATCCTTTGTCATACAAATAACTCTATTCCATAAAGGGAAAATTCTTTCCAAATACGTAAATGTGTCTATCAAAGTCTACGAAGAAGACTTCTCTCTGACTCCCAGCTGTGCTGATTTACTGGAAGGTTCTAGTACGTCATCCTTTACCTAGAACACCACACCTTCTCCCTGTGATGGCCTTGGTGAAGGGAGATTCTTCTCAATACAACCAAATCATTTTATTGCTGTGTGGCCAAAAGCTGTAAATAAGTCTTTGGCGATGGGTTATTTTACTTAAGATTGTAAACTCTACTCAACAGTAAATCATCAATGATGGACCAAAATGCACATTTTTCAGTGACAAATATCACAGTACCTGCAGAACACTATCTGCCTATCCTTAAGGACTCTGGAAATTACCCCAAGAACCATAGGAATGAACTTCCTATTCTTATTCCTATATGGGACTCCCACATGATCCTTTCAGGGTATAAGCACAGAGCCAGGAGTCTATGAAGAAATATTGAACTTCACTAAGATCATAACTTTGTTTCTTGACTTTGAGGAAAGGGAAAATCGATGTACTTTAGTGTTTTCCCAAACCGCTAATACATTTGTACCCCAAATAGAACTCTCCATGGCAGTGTGTGGGACGGCATTATTTTGGCATGGCTAAGGAGCAACATAAAAGGCAGTAAACATAGTGCACGCATAAACAAACAACTTTCCGGAAGTCTGGGGAATCCCAGCTGGTGTTGAATTTTATCTAAGTTAGCATTTGAATATTATCTTTATAGGCATCTGGAATTTGAAACTTGCAGATTATGTCAGACTGTACTAAAAAGTGGAGATCTAAGCCAAGAAAGAAAAAAAGATGAGAACATTGAGATATGTGAGGAACGGAAAGTTATTGAGAGAGATCCAATTGAACCACATAGAAAATAATACATTTATGAAAAACAATGCAAAGGTGACTTTTGGAGGGCAGGTTCAGCACTAACAGTTAAGGCCCATTAAAGGGACCTGAGGGTCACAGATAGGCTAGTCCCTAAAGTCACTGCTCCAATGTGCTTCTTTGATCAATAAGACCATGCAAGGTCTTGAGTGAGGTGGGAGGATACTGGACAGAAACAGAAAACAATCCTCCCCATATTCAAAACTGCATGAATATGGGCTCCTCAGACCATAAATTAAATTAGGATTATTTTGTGTTATTTTTAAATCCAATCTCAAGGCAGACTTTGCAGAGCTTGAGAAGGTTCCATAAGAAGGTATTCCTGGAAAAGGCAGCTTTCAGACATAAAAGAGATGTTAGTAATTTACTTAGCATAGATAATTAAAAGGTAGAACTTGTTATCAGTCATGTGTTAGAAATACACATGGTTCAAAAAAAGTTAAGTGATTCTGGACAATGCATACCTAAGAGATGAACAAGAAAAAATGGTATATTTGGACTTTATCCTCATTTTTTGATGGAGTTGTCACTAGACAATTCAGTATTTCTAACTGGTTTATGAAGCACATAGAAGGTGAGCAATAACTGAAAGGATTATTATCGTTTTTACCATTATTATTATTATTATTATTATTATTTTTTAGGTGGAGTCTCACTCTGTCTCCAGGCTGGAGTGCAGTACACAATCTTGGCTCACTGCAACCTCTGCCTCCTGGGTTCAAGCTATTCTCCTGCTGCAGCCTTTCGAGTAGCTGGGATTACAAGCACGTGCCACAATTTTTTGTATGTTTAGTAGAGACGGATTTCACGCTATTGGCCAGGATGGTCTCGATCTCCTGACCTCGTGATCCAGCCACATTGGTCTCCCAAAGTGCTGGGATTACAGGCATGAGCCACCGCGCCCAGCCTATTATATTTTTACCATTATTATTAATGACTTTCTTACCACCTCCAGAGGCTTGGATTAGGCCCAGATTTAGATATTTTCTTACCTACTAGGTAGTTAATCTGTTGCAAGGACAAAAAATTTCTTACATTAGATGTAAGATAGAATCTGACACAGGTTTTCTTATCAGATAGTCAAAAGGTATTTTTTGAATTCTTAGCTATCACTTTCATTAAATAATAATTATTTTCTACATTCTCAAGGTGCCTTATAACCTCTTATACTCTTTAATGTGTCTTTTGTTTTATTCTTCACAACTAATGACTATACATATCAAATTGAAATCTTCTAGAAAGACGAAAGCCTTGCTCATTGGTCTTTTCACGCCTTATCCTTTAAATTTAAGATCATCATCTTTTGATATTAATTTCTATCTTATATCCATTTTGACTTTCTTAGCTATGTTTTTCTATGATGGTGATATCAATACTCAGAGGATACCATCTGGACTGTTACTGAAAAAATAAAATTGTCAGAGTCAGAGGCGTTCCTGCAGATCTGTTTCGGGAGATTTAACTGAGGCACACAGGCTAAATTTTCATTTTGTAGTCATCTTCTCTCTGGAAACTGTTTCCCACAAATATTGGCTATTCTTTAAAGCAACAGACCTCAGAAGTTTAATTCTGTTCATTGGTGAGTTATTTTTTTTAAATCCTAGAGATTATAGGTTGCTAAAAATAAAAAAAATTTTTTTAAGCCTATCGGGTGAGAGTGGGAGTGGCTTGCTTTCTTTGAATTAATGCATTAGCTTTCTTTTGAGAGAGTTTGAAATCAACCCCAGAGATAGACATTTAGTGAGGATGACACTAACACCTTCCTTATCCTCAAGAATAAATAAAACTTGATGACTGAATTGCTAGTCAGGATGCGTTTTTATGAAATACTGAATTATCTCACAGCACAGTCAAGGTGCATGCGGAATATACTATTTTGCACTGCCTTTCTATTCTGATGACATCATTTGGTTTTCTCCTCATGCCTCTTTTTCTTTGAACACCAGTAGAAGGGCTCCAAAGTTTTACCTCCTGATAAATCCGGGAGGGAGAACTGTCCCTGTCCTTAGCCTTGCCGTCATCATAATCCCCATCCCCAAGCTAGCTTGCATTAATCATTCCTTTTCTTGCATTTTCCTAGCACTCTGTTCTTCATGGAATTTATCTTACCTGACATTTTTTTCTCGATGGACATAGGATATGATTCTTAATAGCGGCTTTAAGCACCTGGGTACAAGAGTCATCTCTCATTTCAATTCGCATCCTCTGTAGTACTCAGTATTTGGCACACAGGAGACATTCAGCAAATGTTAATGACTTCTCACAGGACAGCTGATGTCCACAGCACTCAGGTGCATCCACAACAGAATTCACTTTCCGATTCGTGGGCTGGAGAAAGAGCACTCAGTCTAATTATTTGCTCTGTTGGCATCCGGTGCCGTACGTTGCTTTTATCTCAGCAGGGAACACTAGAAAGATGGCAACTCGGCTTTGCTGTCTGTTACTAGCTTAGAAGCATTTCAGGATGAAGAGCCAGGAAATTAAATCCAAGTTTCAAGTTCCTCCAGAGCTCCCCAAACACTCTCAATTTAAATTTTATTATTTGGTTTACAGTTAATTTTTAGAAGATTGGATCTTCTCATTCGAATGTAAGTATTCCTCTGTCTGAATAGTGGAAAGAGTACATACTGTGGTAAATGGCCTGGATTTTCGTGCCATTTCTCATGTTGCAAATGAGAACATTATATTTTAAACAGCAGCCCTGACTCTGATGCATATATGATTGTGAATGTGTTTTGGTCATGACTGCTGTCAGAAATTACCAGCATTTATTGAGTGTTTATGCTGTACCAGCATTTAGTAAGTATTCTCCTTGAATGTATGAATTTATATATATATAATCTTCTAAGTAAAGAGAAGTTAAATAACTTGTCCCAAGTGCTACTGTTAGTAATAGCGCTGATATTTGAATCTAGGTTTATCTAATATATTTGGAACAAGGAAGAATAAAGAATACAGATTGCCTGCGCACGTATTCCCTGAATCTAAACAGCAGCAAAAGTGCTACCAGAATAGGATATATATACGTATGTGTATGTATATATGCATATAATTTGTGTTTGTTTTTGTGGGTGTGCGTTGTGTGTGTATAGATATCTAGGACCATTGACCACATATTATGTAATGTATAATATTTAAATGCTATATACATATTTTATATAGACTATTTTCGTGGTCTGTGCTTGTATAGTATCAGTTTATGCCATACACACACACACACACACACACACACACACGCACACACACATACACACAGAGCAGAAGCACATATCACAGAAATATATGTTTTTATATGTATTGCATATTCATATTTCCATAGTCTGTGCTCCTCTGGTCTCCCTCCATGTAAATAAAATATATCATATATTCTTTCTATACTAGAATATTTTTATATGTGCCCATGTATGCATTCACAACAATTTGATTGCATAGAATCACAGGCGATGGAGACATATATTATATATAATTAATTACATTCATATATGATATACAATATTATATGTACATGGTATCTATATCTATTTCTCCAGTAAGTCAGTGGTATGTGTTTCTGGTTTTTTCCACCCTGTAATTCAGCATCATGTGATGTCATAACATCATCTGAGCTCTTTACTGTTTTTTGCTTCATTCTGCACTTTGGAAAATGGTCTTTACAGAGAAATCGGCCCAGTAAAAGACCTCTCAGGGGAGGGGTGACATGGATAGTGATTAAGAAGCTTTTTTTTCTTTCTTTCTTGGAGATTCAATTATTTTACAAGCAACAGTGTTTTTTACTTTACCCAGGGAGCAGGTGGCTTGCTTATTTAGCAGAGAGTAGCTGTCAGTGGAGGAGAGGCAAACAGCATACTGAGCTGTGCTGAAGGACAACAGTGTGAAAACGGGACAAAAACAGAGAACGATAGCTGGAGGGCTGAAGAAGCGTGAATCCTTGTGCCTTCCAGAGGCCCCGTCCCTGAGCCACGTATACTGGCTCATGATTCCTTTTTCCTCCTTTTCTATCCCTGAACAGCAGAAAGGGGAACAAAAGATCCAGGCCAGATTTTGACATGCCCAGAATTCCACAGCAGTATGTCCATCCCTTCTCTTCAAATACCATGATTTGAAGACTTATTATTGATCACACAGAACATATTTGTATCCAGTTAGCCAGTTTTGTGTCTTTCATTCATTCTTTATTCTTGGAGTCAGATTTCTGTGAACTCTTATCAATTTGCATGACTGCCCAGCTTGTTTGCAGGGAAACAGTTTTACTTTCTGTGTAAATTAAAATTTTGTTCTAGCTTCCTTTTGTCACGTTTTGTTATGGAGGAATATTTGGGCTAGTTATTTATTTTTAAATGTATTATCTTGAAACCTTTTCTTACAAAAATCCTGTGTAAAATTATTATTCTGAGGTAGTCCTACTTTTACCCTGTACAAAGCACTCAAGTGATGAAAAAGAATAGTTGGTATAAGAGGGTTTGTTTTGACTAGGGCAAGTCAGAAAAGGGAAGTTGTAAGGTTGGACTTTTAGTTTTTTTTTTTCTAGCTTGTCATCTGGAATTAATGTAGAACACGACCATCTTTTCTCAACTGAAGATCTGGGGAATTATTGACACAGTCAGGTTTTACCATGTGAACAAAAACGACCACTTTGAAAGCTACAGTCTTGCTCTTGAGGCACTGGAGTTCCCTCGATGAGTGAAACTTTTCCCACTGCTTATTGCAGAGGGCTTGATCCTCATATGAAAAAATCAAATAAGCAAAGAAATATCAGAATGTAAATAGAAGTCAGTTGACCATTGGGTGCACCGGTGATCAAAGACGAAATACACTTCCTTTAAACAGAAACTATACATTCAGTTTGTATATAAAGGAACTAAATTAAGTCCAAAGATCACTAGTGTGATTTTAGGTCCAATTCTTACTGATATGAGCAACAAATTCTCACCCCTTTTATTAATATCACTGGGAATCTAAACTTTGATATTGATTCAAACCAAACACTATGTGAGAATGCTGTATATCTAGCTTTAGATCATGTGTTTAGAGATTGCTCTGAGTGAGGTACCACGCCCGTAAGTATTTATCATAGCCATACTAAAATTCCAAATGTGAGAGCAGACTTTCAATTTGAACTAATTAGGGAGGAATGTAAGACAGTTTATCATTAAATGCAGAATCGTTGCTGTCTGTGGATTTCAAAGTGAAGGGAAGCCATGAGGAGGGCTGGGTTAGCCAGTGAAGGACTCATTCAGGAAGAGGCAGAGAGAGAGAGAGAGAGAGAGAGAGAGGAGGAGGTGGTAAATGAATAGCATCCTAGAAGGGACTCAATTAGAGAAACATAAAACCTGAATCAAATGGAATAAGCCACGTTGCATATGTCGTGTCAGGTACAGCTGACTCTCATGTTCCATGATCCCTCTGTGGGGTCCTCTAGGTGGGCTGCCCTGTGTTCAGTGCCATCTTAGGGAGGCCTGGAGTGTTAAGCCATTGCAAGTTGGAACCTGAAAGTTGCCAATTTCAAATGAATTTGGAGTAGTGTAGGGTGATGGATGTATCACTCCAAGAGTCAACATAGAAGATACATTCAAAAGGAGTTGTACTGATGGTTTGAAAACTTTGGAAAGCAAAGCTTGGTGTAAACTTGATGTAAAGCACCTGGTCACTTTCACTCCACAGACAGCAGCACCTTAAGGTGACGAGCCACCTTGGTAGCTCTTCCTAGTAGGACAATTGCAGAACCCAGACATCTTCATGAAATTATGGAAAGGTTTTACTGACCACTCTCTTTCACAACAAATTTCCTTTTAGAAAAATCATCTAGGGCAATCTTGTCCCACCCATGGCCCACAGGCCTCATGTGGCCCAGAATGACTTTGAATGTGGCCCAACACAAACTTGTAAACTTTCTTAAAACCTTATGAAACTTTTTTGTGTTACTTTTTTTTTAAGCTTATCAGCTGTGGTTAGTGTTAGTGTGATTTGTGGGTGGGCCAAGACAATTCTTCTTCCAATGTGGCTCAGAGAAGCCGAAATACTGGACACCCCTAATCCTGTATAGAGAAAATTCTGAGATGACTGAGTCCTGGATTGTGTGTAGAAGAGTCTCCTTTCTCTCTCTTTCTCCTCATCAAAAAGGGGGTTAGGGTTAAGGTTAACAAAAGGTTAATGATTCCCAAGTATAAAATATTCTCGTTTTCAAGTTTTTTGTTGCTTGACCTGTTTCTCCTTATCTGAGCCTTAAGCCTTAGAAAACCCAAAGGTGAGCTAAAAATAGAACTAACATTTTCTTTAAAAGTTTAAAGAATCTTCCACTTGTGGACGCGAGTGAGATTTTCTTTAATATTTGACTTTTCCCCCTTCTTTTTTTTGGCAGCCTTTAAATGTACAAATCTCACTGAAGTCATTCCATACTGAAAACATTGAAGATCAAATATTATAAAGCTAAAAATAAATATTCTACTCTTTCTGTAGAGGCTACTGGATATTTCTCTTAACCTTTCTGGTCAGGTGGCCTTTCAGCAAGAGGTGGATGCTAAGAGTTGCTGGGGGCAAATGCAGTGGGAAGCTCGGTAAATAATTTAAAAATAGCTACACTCCAAACCAGCCCTCTGTTCTAAGCAATTTGGCTTATTTCAAATATAATTATTAAGTATTTTGTTAAGTGGTGATGCAGCCAAAACTCCAAGGCCAGTATTAATTGTAACTATTGCATTTACTGCCTTAAAAGCCTCCCAGCTGGGCACGGTGACTCATACCTTTAATCCTGCACTTTGGGAGGCTGACACAGGTGAATCATGAGGTCGGGAGTTCAAGACCAACCTGACCAAGATGGCGAAATCCTGTCTCTATTGAAAATAGAAAAATTAGCTGGGCGTGGTGGTGGACATCTGTATTCCCAGCTACTCTGGAGGCTGAAGCGGGAGAATTGCTTGAACCCGGGCAGCAGAGGTTGGAGTTGCAGTGAGCTGAGATCGTGCCACTGTACTCCAGCCTGACTTCAGAGCGAGACTCTGTCCAAAAAAAAAGACTTCACCCCTTTTCCTGGCACCATTTCCTTGGATTTTCTTTGTGTAACAACCTGACCTGACTCGGTTCACATGGTTTGAGCAGGAAAACCCAGTCCTCTGGAGTGAGGCTGAGGAGGAGGACTGTGACCAGCCAGAGACGTGTGGCCAGTACTTTCACTAGAAATGTTGGGGAAGGAGAATCTCTCTGCCTGGATTGCTAAGCTGTTAGGTGTAAACTTGAGAATGAATTTTTTCTGAAAGTGAAGCCAGGACAGAAGAGAGAAGAAGGTTAACAGTAGCATTTGAACACCTGGCTCCAGCTTTACAGCTACTGAGACATAAAATTCCCACTTCCTTTAGTTTAACTTGGGTTTCCGGTAACTGAGTTGTAAGTCATAGATCCCTCTGAAGTACCCTTCTCTCTTCTTCAATCCTCACCTATTTTCGAGGGATTCTTTGCATCTGACACCAATTTGCTTATTTTTATTCTTTTACCCTTGATTGAAAGTCTTCTTTTAAAGTTGCATACTTCTATTTCTTCAAAAAAGCTCCATCTTTTTTTTTTTTTTTTTTTTTTTTTTTTTTTTTTTGAGACGGAGTTTCGCTCTTGTTACCCAGGCTGGAGTGCAATGGTGCAATCTCGGCTCACTGCAACCTCCGCCTCCTGGGTTCAGGCAATTCTCCTGCCTCAGCCTCCCGAGTAGCTGGGATTACAGGCACGCACCACCGTGCCCAGCTAATTTTTTGTATTTTTAGTAGAGACGGGGTTTCACCATGTTGACCAGGATGGTCCCGATCTGCTAAGCTCGTGATCCACCCGCCTCGGCCTCCCAAAGTGCTGGGATTACAGGCTTGAGCCACCGCGCCCGGCCAAAGCTCCATCTTTCTACTAAAAATAAGAACAAACTAAGAGACAGGAGGGCGTAATGGCTCATGCCTATAACCCCAGCACTTTGGGAGGCTGAGGTGGGTGGATCACTTCAGGTCAGTAGTTTGCCAGCCTGGCCAATATGACAAAACCCCATCTCTATTAAAAATACCAATATTAGCCAGGTGTAACGGTGCACGCCTGTAAGCCCAGCTACTCGAGAGGCTGAGGCATGAGAATCACTTGAACCTGGGAGGCGAAGGTTGCAGTGAGCTGAGATCGCGCCACTGCACTCCAGCCTGGGGAATAAAGCAAGACTCTGTCTAAAAAAAAAAAGAGAAGAGACAAAGTCAGAATAGACATCTCTACTTTTATCACTAAGATATGCATAAACTTGGTTTGCCACAATTGCAGGGATTCAAAGAAGGAACATGGTGTTCATAATGGATATTGAAAGGTGAATTAATTCCACAGGGTGTTGTCCATTAAGTTCTTAACAATATGACTGTAATCAGGTTTCTGTGACTTTTTCTTCCTCTCAGACCCTAGAAAGACTAGGCTATAAGACTGGATAATGCACGCTCTTGTTCCCACGAAAATGTTGCAGATTCACCCCGTTCCAAGGGAGTTTCATTACATTATTGACAACAAAGAATAAGAATTGTGTTTTATCGACTCTTGCATCCAGTGTCAAGGGTCCTAGTATAGAATACCAAGCTCTGCAAATGGTTGCTGAGCAAGCTAGTTAATCTGACTTGGCGGTCAAAATGTACATTTGTTATATGTAGCCACCTCTTCAATGATGATTTCCTTCTGAGTGCCTTCTACAGTCGGGTTCCATGAAATGCACCTAGGATACAAAAAGGAAGCATATTCCACCCAACTCCACTGGGAATTTCTCATTACAGATGGAAGACTGGCCGATAGAGTTAGTCTCCCATTCTTCCCCAAACCCATGGAAGTCACAATAGAGAAATGTTCAAAAGGTGGTAATCGACAAGGACAAGGAGAAGAGGACAGAAGGAAACAATGAATAAAATATGTGAATTTTTTGGGGGGGAATAGGGGAAGTGATGGAAGAGCAGTAATTGCCTTAGCAGAAAGGATAGAGTTACAACCCAACTCTCAACAGGGAGATGCCTGTGATAAATGAGCCAGTTTGCCCCAGGGAACTCAGCACCATGAGAAATGAAATTGAGGAACAGGGCTGGAAAGAGATGGATTTATTGCAAGAATGGATTTAAAGGAAGCTAGATCTCTAGGATCTTCCCCTATTCCATGCAGCCTCCCAGGGAGGCTACAGAGTTTTATTATTTGAAAATACTGAGATGCTCCAGACTTGAGAATACCAGACAGTGGCAAGACCTGGGATAGAAAAGACATGTAAGTAGGTGCCTATATTACTGAACTTGGAGAGTTTGACCCCTTTCTCCAGCCTGCCTCAGGTGCTGTCATGTGCATACTCCTAGCTGGGAGCTTAGGGAATCATAAATACACACACCTGGAGAAAAATGTTGATTCAGCTTCAATAACCCAGCACATATGTCTTCAGGGGTGACAGCAACCCCAGCCCCGTGGCCTTAAAGGTATCCAGCAGGAGGGTTTCCAATACTGGCAAGACAGGGAATTCAACTCTCTTTCTGAGTTTAGAGAGTAAATGATGGAACTTAAAATCCATTTATCTATATATTCTCAACAATTTTAAACTTTGGTCTTTTGAGCTTTTAACATGCATATAGTAGTTTTAGTACTTGCATGTAATAGTTTAAAAGCTTCTGGCTTTAGATAATGTAAAGGTAATTTATGATTCTTATATCTTTTCCTGTTTTTCAAAAATTTATTATGCATTTTATTTTTCTTAATATTTTTCAAAATTACTATTAGCTTCTACTATTAGTGATTATTCTCTTCTAAGGATTTTTTTTTTCTCTAGGGTAAATAAGCCGTCCTATTTCATTCTTTTTGATCTGTGAACTCCTTGAAATCAGGACTGGCTCTATATCCACTCACTCAGAGATGTTCAATACATGCTTCTCTTTTTTGCATATGTATTGTCAAGTGGTCAAGCAGTCCCTAAGCAGAGCGGTGTCAATCCCTCTTTTAACCTGCCCCATGTCCACAGATTTGATCAGTAAGGAGGCTGTGAGCCTGATGTATTCAGGCATTTTACTTACACAGATAGCAAAAGCGCCATCAGCATAGCATCAGCTCCCCACATCCCTTTCCCACAGGATGCCATCAATCTGGAGGGACCAGGCAACACAGGGAGTGAGCCACTCTGTAGCTGAGAAGTCAATTTCACACTAGAACTGCATGGTTTTATAGTCTGCAGCTGTATCCAAGTAGGTCGAGGTGGAAAATTCCATGCCTCACTGGTATCAGGTAGGCTGGTGGGAAAGAGCCTCGTGACAACCTTCTTCAGGACACGGAGCCTCCTGGAAGATAGGGAGGTGGATGTGAAGTGGCCTGCAACAGCCATGGATAGCCTGCTCATCATGCCATGTTCCAGAAAGGAACGCAGATCATTCTGCCCAGACCTGGCTCCGACGCCGTTGAGTCTTGGCTGCATGGCTTTTGTGAGAGCACGAAAGGACACAGGGCACTTTGGCCAGGCCGTCCCCTACATCTACCACCACTCAAGGTCTTCAAGAAATTTCTAGTGCTGTGGTATTTTAAGGAAAAAAAATTAGCTTTTACCTCCACCTGTCTTAACTCATCAGATGTGCTATGTGTTTATCCGATGTCTTTCAAGGTAGATTTACCAGTTAGATTACTTAGTTGTTCTGTAATGAGGAATAACATAAAGATGGCTTTCTAGCTCTCTCCGTTTCTGAAAAAAACTCCAACTTACTCTAGTAAATTTGAAAGTGAGAAGAAATTATTCAGTAAGACAAAATAAAATTCTAATTAACAACTATCATCTAGTACATTCTTTCCTTTTCTTTGTTTCTTGTTTTGTTTTTGTTTTTGCTTTTAGACAGGGTCTCACTCTTGTCTGTCAGGCTAGAGTGCAATAGTGTGATCATAGCTCACCACGGCCTTGAACTCCTGGGCTCAAGAGTCCCTCCCTCCTTCCCTCGCTTCCCTCCCCTCCCCTCCCCTCCCCTCCCCTCCCCTCCCCTCCCCTCCCCTCCCCTCCCCTCCCCTCCCCTCCCCTCCCCTCCCCTGCTCTGCCCTCTCCTCCCCTTCCCTCCCTTCCCCTCCTCTTCCCTCCCCTCCCCTTCCTTGCTTTTCTTTCCCTCTTTCTTTCCTTCCCTCTCTTTGCATGCAGTGGGGTAGGTGGTATGGTCTCATGTTCAAATATGAATGGACATGTTTGGTAATGTGATTTAATAAACATCAGAGAGTAAGGGTCAGAATTCAAACTGTAGCTTCATCCTATACTTCTTGACTTGACTTGATTATTAATTGCTTTTTGCATCTTTCTGGTGAGCTTAATCAGATAAGGGAATTAAGGCGTACATAGAAATTTAAGAAACATCATGACTTGATATGTACTTATAAACGTACAATATTCTTAGTAAAATTATACCTTAAAATTAACTGAGCACCTAAGGCTTAACAAAGATTCTACAGTGTTTTACTGTAGTCTTTCAAAAGACTTGTGAAATAAGCAGGACTGACTTTATCTTCATTTTACGGTAAAATGACTAAAGATCAGAGAATAAAAATTGTTTTGGCAAAAATATCACTGCTAGTAAATTTAAAAAAACACTAAAACATAGGCCTGGCATATTTTTACTTATTTGTAATAATATTTGAACTCATGCATGTTCTCTGAGGCATAAAGGTAGGAACTGAGGAATTTGGTAAACCAGATCCTATTTTTTTTTAGGCTAATCTAACTTTCTATTCAGGTCGGTCCCTAACAGAGACCACAGAATGTCTACTAAATTTCTGCCATGAAAGATGAATGGATTTCTTTTCATTTTATTTTTGATGAATCGCAAAATAACCAGCAAGACATGCTGGCTCTGAGAAATATCCTGTTACCTAAAATATAGTCAGTTCAGTCCAAAACCACCTGCCCAGCAAGGCAGATAGGAAAATTAAATGAAGAGTATGTTTCTGCAGCCATAAACTAAGGTGAAATCTCTACAGACACAGAAAAAAGGCAAAAGTATTAGAGAATGCTAGATTTTTATAGAAAATGCTACCTGCCACCAAAATAGTTAGAAAATACAGGTTTAGTATTTGCTACAGGTTTAGCAAATGTCAGAAAAAGAAGGACAATCATGCTCTTCTTACTCTGTTTCTTGGTGTTTGCTTGTATTAAAAACCCAGTCCTCTTGGCAGAATTTCTGAGAAGGAATGGACAGATTTTTATGCTGTCACTGATCTCTTTGAGTCATGTTCTAATGGGGGATCCTCTCCCATTTTCTCTTCCAGACAGGGAGCCTCCCACATTGCGCTTGACGGCTGGCTACCCAAACGTGGCCTTCTGTTGGGCTGTCACATTCTTATATAGCCGCTTGCTGAATCCCATGCCTAATTTAAACTTGGCTCATTCCCAGCCTCTCCTCACAGTCTCTAGGTTTGCTGTTGTGTCCACGGGCAGGGTGGCTGGAGCTGCAGTGTAGCCATCCTCTGTCTCAGGCACAGCTCCACCCAGCCTTAACCAGCGCCTCAAGAAGCTCTTTCACAACCATGTGGAATACAGCATTTCCCCAACTTCGCAAAGCCTTTTGTAAGATCACCTTTACATCAAGGTGAACTCAGAAAGCATTTGTGCAGTGAGGCCAGAAAACAATTGCTGGATGAGCATTAGGAAACCACTCATTCCCAGCCTACAAAAGTGAAAGGTCAAGAAAGAACTGATTTTGTTCAGCACAATCAAACGACTTCTTGGCTGGTGCCTTTTTTTTTTTTTTGTTTAACATTTCTCCCCAGCTGTGGAGAATTCCACAAGTTATTTGGGTTACCAGCCTATCTGGAATAGCACTGCGAGCTCTCAGCAAGCTACCCATCCATTTGTCTTTCATGAAAGTGATCAGCTCTGCAGCTCCTGGTGAACTTTCTTCTACTCATGTTTCCAGATGTTATATCCCTCTTCACCTCTGTCCCACCTGACACTGGCATCAGAGAAGAAGTGTGGATCATCTCCCTGTGAGCAGGTGACCACTGTCCCTCTTAGATGAGGTGTCATCAAAGGCAGAGGCTTTGTCATCTGAACCTCTTTGAAACCTGCCCGGGTGTGACATTGGGCACCTACAGTGTCTAAAATCCAGTTTTCTAATCAGTAAAATGAGGTTACCAATACCTTTCTCACAACATTACCACAAATATTAAATGATCAAATAAAGTGCCCAGTAAAATATAAGGAATTCATGATACATAAGTTCTTAATAGAGACTCTGTTGGGTATGGTGGCTCACGCTTGTGATTCCTGCACTTTGGGAGGCTGATGTGGGTGGATCATGAGATAGGGAACTCAAGACCAGCCCGATAAATGAGGTGATACTCCATCTCTACTAAAACCACAAAAGAAATTAGTCGGGTGTGGTGGCATGCACCTGTAGTCCCAGCTACTCAGGAGGCTGAGGCAGGAGAATTGCTTGAACCCGGGAGGTGGAGGTTGCAGTGAGCCAAGATCACACCACTGCACTCTAGCCTGGGCAACAGAGCAAGACGCCATCTCAAAAAAAGAAAAAAAAAAAAAAGAAAAAGAAAATAGAGACTTTAATTGTTTTTCTTCTTTCATTTGCTTTTGATTCAACTGAATTTTCTACTATCCTGTTCCAATCAACAGTTGTTTCGATTATAACATTTTCTTTCTTTCTTTTTTTTTTTTTGAGTCAGAGTCTCGTTCTGTCACCAGGTGCCAGGCTGGAGTGCAGTGGTGCGATCTCCGCTCCCTGCAACCTCTGCCTCCTGGGTTCAAGCAGTTTTCCTGCCTCAGCCTCCCGAGGAACTGGGACTACAGACGCGCGCCACCACGCCTAGCTAATTTTTTATATTTTAGTAGAGACGGGGTTTCACTATGTTGGCCAGGATGGTCTTGATCTCTTGACCTCATGATCCACCTGCCTCGGCCTTCCAAAGTGCTGAGATTATAGGTGTGAGCCACTGCACCCAGCCTGATTATAAATTTTCTGATGTTTCAGAAATATGTCAGCGAAAGACTAGTGTGTGCTTCTCCTGCATTTTTGTACATGAACTAAACATCCCTTTCAGCCACACCCTCGTGGATGCTTTACCATTTCAGTAGTACAAAAAGCCACATATGAAAAACTAAATAAATGAGAAAGGTGATATACTAGTATCCACCCTTCCCAAGGAGATTGACATCACTGTATAATTTCTTCTCATTATGATTGTTATTCAGTAATGCTTTTATTTTTCTTTTATTGACTTAAATAGGGAAGATTTAGCAAGATGTAAATGGTTCCACTTATGATTTATATTAGCAGATTTTCCCCCGTTTCTCCTTATTGCTCTGAGGTATTGGAGTATCTGGCAGCTTCTCAAGGTACCCACCCCCAGGTGGGAAAATGCTTTTGAATTAGGGATGTGTCAGCATTGTATTTATGGAGAAATGGAATAAGCAAGTATCAATTACTAATGTCTTATGTGTACAAAAATACACTACTAGTTTGAAAACACCTGTGTATCTCTGTTAACTTAAAGAACATGATAGTGGCCAAGAATGGGAGGAAAAAAGTATCCACATTTCTACAGGACATTCTTGCTCCAAAGAAATGCCCGAGACTGGGTGATATGTAAAGAAGAGAGGTTTAATTGGCTCGCAGTTCTGCAGGCTGTAGAGGAAGCATGGAGGCATCTGCTTCTGGAGAGGCTTCAGGGAGCTTCCAGTAGTGGCAGAAGGCAAGAGGGGAACAGACAAATGAGTGCGGTGGCTCACGACTGCAATCCCAGAACTTTGGGAGGCCAAGGTGGGCAGATCACTTGAGGTTGGGAGTTCGAGATGAGCCTGACCAACATGGAGAAACCCCATCTCTACTAAAAATAAAAAATTAGCCAGGTGTGGTGATGCATGCCTGTAATCCCAGCTACTTAGGAGGCTGAGGCAGGAGAATCTCTTGAACCCAGGAGGGGAAGGTTGCAGTGAGCTGAGATCGTGCCATTGCACTCCAGCCTGGGCAACAAGAGTGAAACTCTGTCTTTAAAATAAAAAAAAGGTGGAGGGGAACAGATACACACAGGTGAAAAGCAGGAGCAAGAGGACAGGGAGGTGCTACACAGTTTTACACAACCAAATCTCGAGAGAACTCTCTTCCAATTGCAACGACAATACTAAGGGGATGGTGCTAAACCACTCACGAGAAATCCACCCCCATCAGCCACTCACCTCCCACCAGGCCCCACCTCCACCACCGGGGTGCATATTTCATCATGAGATTTCAGCAGGGACAACATCCAAACGATATCAACATCTAAGCTACATCTGCATTTTAAACACCTTTCTCCCACTCACCAAGACTTTAAAATAAAGTACACCACTTCCCTCTGCTTCCATTTCCAACTCTCTGGAGAAAAGATGGTGTGGGACAGGGATCAGGATTCAGACTCAGAAGCTGTACTCTCTTGATCAAACTCAACTCCTCCAATCATACACTTTTTGATCTCGGACTGGTTCCCCAGTTTTATGGTGCTTCTGTTTCCTCATCTGCAATAAAGAGAGTGATGATAGTTGTTGTAAATCTTAAATTAGTTAATATAGGTCATGTATTACTGTAGTACCTGACTGCCGATGGAAGATGCTCGGGTGTTTTAGCTGTGGTTATGAGCTATCATAGAGCAGAATAAGGAGCAGAAGCGAAGGGAAACTCACAAGATCCAGATTTCCCTAGCTTTGATTGTTTAGTGCAACCAAATATGGGTCTTTAAAACATGATTATACAAGTTATATATATATATGTGTATGTACACACACACACACAATTTATGGATAGAACCCAAAAGCAAAGTAAAGTTTACTCTCCCTGATACAAATACTGACCCACTGAATTAATGCAGCTGAGTGTTGTGTGATTAGCTTTCATCCCACTTCTGACTGCTAGGGTTCTGTGGTCAGCAGGAAAACTTACGTGTTTCGGTCATCCATTCCATTCTATCTTGTTGCTTCTTAAACATTTAAAGGTAGGACTTTGGTTTTCTGATTTCATTTTCTTGGACTCAGCCCATCCCATACTCTGTGTACATTCAGATGGGAGGAACTCCGTATGCATCTAAACTATTAGGCCCAGAACTTCTTAGAACACATAAATTTTTATGGTTCTAATTAAAATTATGCCTGTAATAATCTATTTGCAGGTATTATTCTAAGAAAATCATTGTTCAGTAGGTCTGTACATTTTATTTGAATGCTCTACTAGCTGCATATAGAGATGTTTAAAGCCGCGGAAAGAAAGCTCTCTGGGATCTTCACACCAGCCCACTTATCTGACAAGCATTGATGACTGATGGAGAGTCTGCTACGTGTCAAGCGAGGATCATGGAATACAGAGTTAAGTCAGGTTCAGTCCTTGTACTTCAAAAGTTTCCATTGTAGTGGGGAGGAGAGAGTTGATCTTCATAGCACGGTGTTGTCAGTGTTGTAATAGAAGTTAAAAGGAGGCCACAAAAAAGACAAGTCCCAAACACATAGTAGAGAGCATTTCTTTTGCTTCATCTAACTGTCATAGCTTCTTATGAGAAGTGGGAATGTTTAGGCTTACGAACACAGGATGGGCAACTTCACACAGCGAATTAGCCATTAAGCCCTTTGGAAAATTCAAACCTCCTGATGCTAGCTTATGCAAAGTACGACACACTGTATTTCAGGCCCAGAGGGGAACATTCTTTTCCTCTCCTTCCACTGTAAATGAACCATTTGTTTCACTGGTCCCAGAAACTTCCAGACAACCAAGTTTGTTTGAAGATTCTATCGTATTTCCTCACATAGTGAGCTAAGGGGTCGAGTAGGTCAGTGTTATCTGAACATCTAGGAATGTTCTGCACAAATGCATCTAAATAGATTGGTTTTGTGGTTCCCATTTCTAAGTCAGTCAAGTGCCTTAATTTAAAAGCTTCAGTGAGTGTCTTTTAGTGGGTCTTAGATGTGATGGTGATTATAATTTGAGGACCAAGAGGAAAGAGTGTGGGTAGTTGGGCTCATCTAGAGAGATGAGTGTTCTTAGAAGTCTGCAAGAACTGAAGAAAGATGTGTTGAGCTCACAGTGTTGCTAATTGTATATATTAAGTCAGGATTACATGTTGTTTTATTTTTAATGGTAATGAACCTGGAATACGGCTAAGGAGAAGCAAACAGAAATTGAGATCTTCAACTAACCATTTAATGCAAGTCCTAGGACTATATGTTTCCTTTATTTGCATTGCTTGTGCTGTGGAGATCAGAGCAAACCTGAGCTGGAAGCCTTTCCTTCCTTCAGCATGATCCCTTTGAGGGGGCATCATCTTAGAATGGACTCGATGCTTCAGACGTCTATATCCACGTATCAGTGAGCACACATTTCTGTTTGCCCATCTATTCTTACATATAGACAGACTCAAGGAGGGGAAAGGAGGAACAGCTTCATGAAGAGTGAAAATAGAGTTAGGAGTGATATCAAATCAAAATCACATAATGTTGGTAGTTGAGTTTTCTTGCAAAAGGTGAGATAAATGAGAATTTCATTTACGCCATTATTCATTTATAAGATATACTTTATATTACACTTACTTCCACTTAGGTAAGTTTATATACTCTTTACCTTTTCAAGATGCTTTTTTAGCATGTATCTTCAGTGAGTATTCTTTGGTAAATAAGAGTAAATAACATTGCTTGAGTGCATACCGAATGCCAGGTATCGCTCTAAGTATATGATTTATATAATCTCTGCAACAATCTTGTGAGATACTATTATTAGCCTAATTTAACACTTGAGGAGCTTGAGGCTACAAAATAGCTTGTCTATCATCAATCAGTTAACAAAGTGTATTTACATGCAGACAGTTAAGACTTAGCTCTTCTGCCTGATGATATACCCTCTCAATACATTTCTTGGATGGCCAAAATGATTTATTGAATAAGTAAATGAATGATTTGTTTTAAAAATAACTATAAATAATATAGAGAGAAGAAACATTTTTTATTTTGCACATTAATTTTGCATCTAAATTTTCTGGTAATTTAAGCTGAAAAGAAATATGGTGGTTTAGATGACTCCCACTGATATAAAATAGAAACATAATGTGTTAACCTAAATATTGAACTCCAACCTGGCATCAAGCTATCTACAACATAAAGGCCAATGTCTTAAGAATAGCATTTAAGAAAACACATGGAAATAGTTTTTCTATAGCTGTGTTATAAAAGTTGGCAGAATTTGGAAGGGGTGAGGAGTAAATTTTGGGGAGTACCCAATGTGAGTAAGCCCAATCCTTTCCACGTGTTTATCTATAAATCTTTTAATCTGACTGTCTTATCAGTATTTCTTGCTATTGCCCTCATTTTATAGCTGAGAAAATCAAGACTCAAACAGACAAATTACCTTGTCTATTTATATAACTAGTAAGTGGTAGAGGTATATCTTCCTGATTCAAAAACCCATGGATTCTCTGCTGGGCCACATTTAAAATGCAGTGATGGGGAAGCTAAAGAGTCTCCTATATGTGACTTTCTAATGATGCTACACTTAAAAGAAGCGATATTTTTCCTGCATCTTTTTGTTTGAAGACATCATACAGGAAACCCAATAAATAAAAGACGTGAAAGTGGAGGTGTTTCTACTGAAGAGAATGTGTGCCCTTTTTGTTCTCCTCCTTCATGAAAGGGATGGATATGGCACTATGGATGCACAAATAACATCCAGAGTCTGGTAAACATGCAGATTCCTGGGTCCTGACATTTTTTTCTTTTTCTTTTTTTGTTTTTTAATGAGGTCTTATGTTGCCCAACTGGTCTGGAACTTCTGGGCTCAAGCCATCCTCCCAACTTGGCCTCTCAAAGTGCTGGGATTACAGGCATTAGCCACCTCACCTGGCCAAATGTTTGTTTTTTGTTGTTGTAGTTGTTGTTGAGACAGGGCCTCAGGGTGTTACCGAGTATGATTGTAGTGGTGCATTCGTGGCTCACTACAGCCTTGACCATCTGGGCTCAAACAGATCCTCCCACTTCAGCCTCCCCAGTAGTTGGGACTACAGGCATGAGCTAGCGTGCCTGGCTAATTTTTTTATTATCATTATTTTTTTTGTAGAGACAGGATCTCCCTATCTTGCTCAGGCTGGTCTCCAATTCCTGGACTCAAGCAATCTTCCCACCTTGGCCTCCCAAAGTGATAGGATTACTGATGGAGCCACCACACCCTGCAGAATCTGCATTTTAAACAGGCACCTTTAGGGATTCCAATATAGGTGTCTTGTGAAAAACACTGACCTATAAAAAGCACAGCACCTTTCTCTTGTTTTCTTCCTTTCATGTAGCAGGGCCCTTGGTTTCCTGACAAGATCCTCTAGATTCTTCAGTACAGGTAAATTGTACTTGGATTGCAAAAAAAAAAAAAAAAAAAAAAAAAAAAATGCTTATTTCATTCATTATAATATCACCATCAGTTTTTACATGCAATAAAAAAAAACCAGAGCAGTACTTGGTCCATAACAAGCTGTCAGTAATGTTTGCCAAATGATGGATGGGTGAGTATTATAATTTCAAGGAATTGTTACATGTTGGAAAATAGGGCAAGACACAATACCTGAGTTGAGATCAAAAGCTGGTGAAAGCAGGACATTTTAAATGGCCCTCAAAAAAATAAATCTGGTACCTTGAAAGAGAAGAGGCCCTGTGTTTAAAATAACTGCTTTGGGGCCTATTGACTAAATCACCTGCCTCTTGGGATTCACATGCTGAGAAGCTGTAATTCTGCTCTGAATCTCTGTGTGGAAGCCTGTGCTTCTCCTGACGGTTGATAGGCCTTCATCCAAGCCCCAAACGAGGCATTTCCTGCCTTTTTCAGAGGACAATGTTGAGTAAGTGTTTGTGGTGATAGAACCTCCACTTGGTATTCACCATCAACCCAGTAATGGAATGTCCGCTTAGACTGCAGCATTGCACTGCAAAGCTAATGCTCCTGTTCCTTAGAATTCCTATTTTTTTTTTCTTATTTTGCATCCCAGCAGTAACTGCTGTCATTATAAAAGTTGGAATAATCCATGCTAGCGTTATGCACATAAAGGACTATCATTGAACTGTCTACCCTGTGCTTGTTGTCTGCCACCGAACAAAGCAAACATCAAAAAACTCTTCCCTCCATTGAATGACTATCTGAGGTTGAAACGAACGCCTCCGACCGCACAACACTTATATCTGTGTGGGTGAATCCAGTGGAGGGTAACACGGCTCTTTCCAACTCACCGTTGTATGGAGTGGTGTTGACATCATTGCAAGGAGGGTAAACTTGATCTGTGCTCAAATACGCTTGTGAAAGGAGTTAACAGTACAACTAGGCTGTGTACTGAAGTACTACGGTCTTGAATACGCTAGTGCTCATTGTGAATTTTCAAACCTGGGCCCTATGCCAGGGGTTCCCAAAGTTATTTCACCCAAGAAGCCATGTTTAGAGCATCTCACAGGATGTGTGGGTTAAGAAACACACTATGTGAAATAGCACCTTTGTATTTATAGGGATGTGAAGACCTTTGGGGGAAAAAAGGGGAGAGATTGCATTTGTTTATTTCTCTTTTCAGAAGTAGGTGGAAAATATGAGCAGCCTTAGGAGTCAATTCAGTAACCGCAGAGTCTGGGGAAAACGACTTCAGTTTTAGGTCATCTATTTTGACATCGCTCCCATAGGAAATGCTCTAATTCTTCAAAACCATTAACTTCCGTTGAGAGATTCAAATAATTTGTGTCTCTCCTACCTCAGTCTCTCTGATCAAGTTTTTACCGGTAATCTGATGTTGGTGAGAAATTGTCAGGGAATAAGGTTAAATAAAAACAAAGTGAGGATTTGATGAATCTTTGTGACTCTACAGTGTGGGTGTTGGCTGGCCACATATTCGAGGGGACAGCAGCACGATGTGAAGCAAAGTGAGATGGGATGTGGTCAGCTGAGAGTTTGCAGTCTTGGTTAAATCGCCCTTATGTGACTTGCCATACAGATACCTGTCTTTAATGGATAAATATATATGAATACACAATGCTGAACAATGTGCATTGGTCACTTTTCATGAGAAGGAAGCCCTTTCTGTTTTTGTTTCTTGAGACGGAGTCTCACTCTGTCGACACACGGGAGTGCAGTGGCATGATCTCAGCTGACTGCAACCTCTGCCTCCTGGGTTCAAGCAATCCTCCTGCCTCAGCCTCCCAAGTAGCTAGGACTACAGGTGGCTAATTTTTTATATTTTTAGTAGAGACAGGGTTTCACCATGTTGGCCAAGATGATCTCGATCTCTTGACCTCGTGATCCACCCGCCTCGGCCTCCCAATGTGCTGGGATTACAGGCATGAGCCACCGCACCCGGTTGAAGGAAGCCATTTCTATATGAGTATCTAACCACTGGGAAAGATTTCCTATAGGAGATCACTTTTGAATAAAGTTTCGAAGTTGGCGATGATGCCAGCTGCCATTTGTTTAATGACTAATGGAAGTGTAGGTGATCACTGAAGGAAAAGCAGAACCAGAAACCATGAGCGGATGAACCTTATTGGAATAGAACAAGGATGCCGTGATTCTTGACTGCTAGGTTACAACCAAGCATGGAGCTTGGAGCTGGGTAGACCACTTAGGAGGGAAAGACTCAGAGTTTCACAGAGTGAAAGTTCAGTGTGGCAGATTTCATCAATAATAGAAAGTTAACAGACGATAGTCTAGGCTAGCGGAAAATATTGGGAGGTCTAGCTCAGAGTGGTGAGTGAGTCCCACCAGAGGGAGGATATACCTCTCCTAGCCTCCCAAACCTTCACCTGTTTAATTTGCCCCTCAAGACTTAGCTCAGACATCACTCCCTTGGACACTGCCTTCTTTCCTGTCCCTTACTCTCCCCTGCCTCAGCCTATTTAATTGTCTTCCTGTATGCTCCCAAGCATCCTATTTATGTATCTGTTTTAATGCTTATTAGGAATAGATTAAGATTTAAGAGGCCCCTTTTATTGGGGACACCAAACTATTGTGTAACCCTACATAATAAAAATCATATTAAATTATACCATAAGGGTAAGGAGTCCATAAAGCTCTGAACTTGTCCATTGGTGATTGTTTTGTTTTTTTATATCAATTCTGTCAAACTCCTCTAAATTTTTCTTGATGTCCTCAGTGTCCTGCTATGCTGATATCCTAAATATGAGTTTAGTCTTCCTGTTGGATACCACAACTTCAACATATATTTACTTAAATGACTCAAACTCATGTTTACTTCCACCAAAATACAGTGACCTTTACAAGAGAAAGAGGGCATGACTCATTCATCATTGTAACTGCAAGAGATAGTCAATGAACATGTATTGAGCTGTACTGTCAGTCTTGGGGGTCTTGGCTGACTGTAGGTAACCAGCTTCTCTAGTGGAAACTTCTTTCCATTGGTTTGATTCCCATCAAAGCTGAGTCTTAGGCACCATCTGATGCTCTTGCAGTTTATTCTGGCAGAGCCCTTACAAGACAGATGGTAGGACCAGGCTGGTGGCATGAGCCTGGTACAGCCTGAGGGGCAGATGTCCTATTGACCAGGAGGGTTTCTATCCAGAAACCATTCTTAGAGTTTTGGGGATTCTTCCCCTTTCCTTATGCCTGTGTTCCATCTGGGTCAGTTACAAGGTGTTTCTTTCGCAAAGGGAATTCAAGCTATTCTTGTAACATTAAGCTTTGTTTTAAGGTTTATGAGAATTGCATCTGTGCTGAGGTGGTTTTATCTCCTGCAAATCCCCAGGCCAAGGCTGGCAATCCCTGGGCCAAGATGCATCATACTGCTAAGTGACACATAATATAGGCCCTGTGAGATGTTTAACTGGCCCCAATAATGATCATTAACCGTATAGCCATGATACATCTAATACAATATTCTATATGGAGTTGACTAAACCCTGGTAGAAAATCAAGAAATTGGTTGCTGTAAGTCCAGGATATCAATCAATAGGATTTAAGGAAACTCCTCAGTTTCTTGGTTGAGGCATACTCCAATCCTTAAGACGAAAACTGGGAGTGGAAGTGTTGGGGGGGGAGGTTGATTAATTGAATTTTTTCCCCATTCATACTCTTTCATTTGTTCTACAAGAGCCTGCTGTCTGTCAAGCACTATTTGGTATAAAGGAAACAGGTTAACAGTGGTATGCCAAAGTTTGCATGATTGCAGCAACAACCTGGCTTGTTTAAAGTGGTGCTTTATAATTCTTTTTCATTGTAAGTGGGTTGGCATTTGTTTTGACTTGTTAGTACCTATGCTATTTAATAGTTGCTAGATATTTTCTCCATAACCCTTAGTTTCCTGTGACTATAATATATTAATAATTAAACTGCAGATTTCCATTTCCTGAGTCACTCTGGCTGATGTATAGGGAAGAGAGCAGAAGGGGTCCGACTGGGGACAGGGTGTTGTAGTAACCCAGGAGAGAGGAGCTGGTGGTCTAGGTTTGGGAAGTACCCATGGAGTGGGAGAGAAATGGTTGAATGTGAGAGGGATTTAGGTGATGATGTTGATGGATTTGGAAATTGACTGACTGGATATGATGAGAATAGGAGAATCTAAGACTAATGTCCAGATTTCTGGCTTGGCCCGTTGAGTGAGTGTAGATCCATTTACTATGTAAGTGGAACATAGAAGGAGGATCAATTTTGTGCAAGGAACATCAGTCCCATTTTGAACCTGTTGAACTTGGTGTGTAAGGTGCTATCCAATAGATTTCCAAGATACAATGAGACTTGAGCTTCATGTGTGCTGGGACCAGTCAACCACAGGTAGCAGAGTTCTTTGTGAAGAGAGACACAGAACCAAGAAGCCAGGCTTTGAGTGGTGCTTCAAAGGCATAGTCTGCTGGGCTTCCTGGGTCTTTACACCTCCTTCATGTAGCCAAACATATAGTTCAGGCGTCACTCATCTACAAACAAAAAATTGCATCTAACATTGCTGCCTAATTCAGCCTGCTGGAAGAGACTCTTAACAAAGTATGAGGCAGTTTAGAAACCACCTGTGAATATGGATCCCTGATTAGGTACTGCAAATTCCTATTCATTCCTAGAGTGTGGACTCCAGATTTAGATGTTTCAAATGCTGACTAATCCACTCTACACATATCATACTGTTTATATGGAAGTATTTTATAGTAAGTTGTCACTTTTTACCACAATACCAAGTCTGAAGCTCAAGAGAAAGATCCGGGCTGCAGCTATAGATTTTAAAATCCATAGCATATAGATGGTAAGGCCCAAGGAATACAGCTTGGAAAGTGGGGAGAGAAGGACCAGTGATGGACCCTTGAGGGATCCCAACATTGTAGATATAGGTAAGGAAAGCAGATCCTGAAAGGAAGACCAAGGATAGCACCCTGAGAGATGGATGGAGAGAAGTCAGGAGCACGGTGCCACCCAGTTCAAAGGAAGTGAGTGCTTTAAGGAAGAGGGGACAGTTAACAATATTAGATGTTCTCAGGAGATACGAAAAATTAGTACAAGAAATGCCTTTTTGAAGTTTGTTGTTGACTTTGGCAAGCAGAGATTCAGTGGCATCAGTGGGGCTGAAAACCAGATTGCTGTGAGTTAAGGAGCAAATCAGAGGTGAATCTGTACAGACACACTCAGTTCCTTCCAGAAGAGTATTCAGTCGATGCCTGAGTCACGGACTCTCAGCAAGGACCTTAGATTTTACCTGGTTAAGCTCAAAACTGTCGCATCTCAACTCCTCCCATTTAAAAAGTAAATATTGAATACCTATTGCATGTAAGGCATGGAGCTAATTGTTCCAGATTATTCAAAGACGGGCATAGTGTTTATGCTTAAGTAGTTTCCAGCCTGCTGGAAAAATGAAACAAGTATACAGACAAGCTAACATCGTTATAGGTGAAAGTTATCTGAGTCACATGGCAGCAAAATATGTTAGTGGTGGTAGGCACCTGAGTTACTGGCAGTGAATTCTACAGGTTCGCAGCGAAAATTCTTGCCTCCTCAGAAGAAAGAATTCCACTGAGGGGCATAAGGCGGAAGAAGAAACTGAGGCAAGTTTTAGAGCAGCAGTGAAAGTTTATTAAAAAGCTGTAGAGCAGGAATGAAAAGAAAGTCAAGTACACTTGGAAGAGGGCCAAGAGGGCATTTTGGAGGACAGGTGCCCTGTTTGGCCTTGGACGTAGGGCTTTATATGCTGGCATGTTTCTGGTATCTTGTGTCCCTTTTCCCTTGTTTCTTCCCTTGGGGTGAGCTGCCCACGTACACAGTAGCCTGCTAGCACTTGGGAGGTGAGCATGCGCAGTGTGGTTGCTGGCGTTGTATGCACGCTCACCTGACGTATTCTCCCCTTTACTGGTGGAATGCCTCCAGTAGGACATATACCTGTGAAATTGCCATTTTGCCTCTTAACACACGTGTTTGAGCTCACTTGCCCAATTCTTGAGATCTTATCAGGAAACTGATGATCACCAGTTTCAGGTGCTTTTTTTCTATCTATAGGGAATCTGCTTTTCCTAGTGCCAGCTGCGATGAATTATTGTTTTAGAGAGGAGCGTGACAACTGTATGGCCGTCACCTGATGGTTGCCTGACATTCCTAGTGGGGTGAGGGGAAGCCTCGCCTGCCCTACTCATGCCTGACTAGCTACCTACTGTAACCTGAGATCCAAGGATTCACAACCTATAAATTTAACTTTTTTTATTTTTTTGAGTTGGAGTCTCACTCTGTTGCCCAGGCTGGAGTGCAGTGGTGTGTTCTTGGCTCCCTGCAACCTCCACCTCCCAAGTTCAAGTGATTCTTCTGCCTCAGGAGAACCTAGCTGGGACTACAGGTGCATGCCACCTGTAGCTAAATTTTTTGTAATTTAACTCTTCGAGCTGAATAGGAACAGAACTCCCACAGAAAGATAGGTGAATAAGAGTGTGAATTCTGGGGTTAGACTACCTAGATTCAAACCATCTCCACCACAATGTGCATTATTTATTCTCTCTCTGCCTTATTCACCTCATATGTGAAATAGGAGAAATAATAGTACAAACTTTGTAAATTTTTTGCAAAGATCAACTGAGAATTAATTTATTATAATGCCTGGAATGCAATAAGTCTGAATAAATAACAGGAATTTTTAAAGCCTAAACTGGCCCTCTTATTGTACAAATGGGAAACCCAAGGCTCAGGGAATTTAAATGAAGGATCCAAATATTTCAGCTGGTTAAGGTGAGAGGTAGGACTCAAACATCAAATAACTGACTTCTTAGTCCGGTGTTGCTATTTCTTAACAAACTGTTCTGTCTGTCTTCAGTGAAAATTCAGAGAAAGCCATACTCATATAGCATATGTAATACAACATTATCAATTTGGCTAACTCTCCCCAGCTAAAAAACAAAAATATCCTTTGTGTTTTAAATATTATTAACTAAATCAGTAATGCCAGAAAAAAAACTATCTTGGAAATAAATTAGCATAAATAAATTAAAAAGTTATATTAATCATAACAGTGACGTGCATATTGGCAAGAGCTAGGAAATGAAGTAAGAAGAAGAGCAGAAAAGGACTCTGTATTCCAAGCAGGTAGTACCCACACCAGTGAGCAGAAGAAAAGTGAAATCCATTAAGTCAGTCTGTCCTAATTTTAAATAAATGGCTTTATTTATGTACATGTTTGTACAATTTTAATAATGGTTGCCCTGAAAGAAACCACTGCCTATTAAATGACTATTTAGTAATAACTATTTATTCTTTCCACATAAAGAAAGGAGAAGCCAGACTCCATAATTAACAGTTTAATGTGCTGAAATAAATGGCCTCTTGGACTGAACACAAAGCCAAAGGGAGGAGTTTGGAATACTAATTCCACAGCTTTGACTTTTCTGCACAGGGTCCTGAGAAGCCCAGGAGACACCAAAGATTTCCCATTATACCTCCACAGAGGAGAATTACGGCTTCAGTTTTCATTATTCATTCAGCAAATGCTTACTGAGCACCTGTTGTCTGATAAACATTTTTCTTTGCACTGAAGATACAGCAATAAGCCAGAGAGATGTGGTTCTTGACCTTGTGTCCAGTGGATAGTGTGCACAGTGCACACTGCAGAAAAACGTACATTAGTTTTACATTCTAATAGGAATAAGTAGAAAATAAAGACACACACACAAATGTAAATGAATGAGAGGAGATGGGTATAAGGGTAAGAAGAAGCTTAAACAGGGTGATGGGATAGCCATGGTGAGAGGCACAGTAAGGAAGGTGTTACTTTCAAGATAAGATGCCTAGCAGAAGGTAATTCTTGAATCTAAATACGAATGGTAAGAAAGAAGGATACATACAAAATATCTAAAAATTAACTCTTCTAAGTAGAAAGAATAGTGGATGTGAAGGTCCTGAAATGGGGGTGAGCTTGTCTGCTTGAGGGCTGGAGTGAATGTTAGTGAGGCTGTAGCACAGTGATCATGGTATAGTTTGGTTTTATAAAAGATTGGAGAGGTAATCATGGGCCAGATCATACAGGTCAGGGGCTTGCAAACATTTTTTGAACATAACTCATATAAAGAAAAAACATAGGAACACTTTTACACTGTTGGTGGGAGTGTAAATTAGTTCGACCATTGTGGAAGACAGTGTGGCAATTCCTCAAGGGTCTAGAACCAGAAATACCATTTGACCCAGCAATCCCATAACTGGGTATATACACAAAGGATTATAAATCGTTCTGTTATAAAGACACATGTACACATATGTTCATTGCGGCACTGTTCCCAATAGCAAAGACTTGGAACCAATCCAAATTCCCATCAATGATAGACTGGATAAAGAAAATGTAGCATGTATACACCATGGAATGCTAGGCAGTCATAAAAAAGGATGAGTTCATGTTCTTTGCAGGGATATGATGAATCTGGAAACTCATTCTCAGCAAACTGACGCAAGAACAGAAAACCAAATACCACATGTTCTCACTAATAAGTGGGTGTTAAACAATGAGAACACATGAACACAGGGAGAGGAACATCACACACTGGGGGCAGTTGGTGGGTGGAGAGTTGGGGAGGGATAGCAGGGGTGGAGAGATTGGTGAGGGATAACATTAGGAGAAATACCTAATGTAGGTGTTGGGGGGATGGATGCAGCAAACCACCATGGCATGTGTGTACCTGTGTAACAATCCTGCAAGATCTGCACATGTACCTCAGAACTTAAAGTGTAATAAAAAATTCATCAAGCATTTCAGAAATGTTTTGTGCATATATTTCTGTATGCATGTTATAAATACAGAAAAATGTTAATAGAAAAATGTTTTGCGTTGCAAACAAGTTATACACATAACCTAACTTAATATGGTAATTTGTAATAAGATAAATATATTTGGCCTTTGTCTTGTTTTCTGGCACACAGCTCCTAAAACTCTTGGAATCTCCAAAGTGACAAGGGTCTTTTTGTGTGCTAAGGAGATGACTGGTGGCTGGGGGCTCCTGGATAGCCTCAGGATGGGGACTGATTTCCAGGGAAATGAAGAAGTGATTAGAGAGTTAGAACTTTCATCTCAACTCCCCACTTCTGAGGTATATAATCAATCAAGCCTATGTAATGAAGCTTCCATAAAAATCCAAAATGACTGAGTTTGGGCAGCTCCTGGACAGCTGAATATGCAGAGGTTTCTGGATGGTGGCATGCTTGGGGAGGCCATGGAAACTCCATGCCCCTTCCTGCCTGTCTCACCCTATGCATCTCTTACATTAGGCTGTTCATCTGTTTCCTTTGTAATATCCTTTATAATAATGGATAACCATAAACGAAAGTATTTTCCTGAATTCTGTGAGCAGCACTAGCAAGTTGATCAAACCTGAGAAGAAATGTTGTAGGAACTCCAGTTTATAGCCCATTAGTCAAAAGCCCAAGTCACAGCCTGGCACTTGTGATTGCCATCAGAAGTCGGGCTCTCTTGTGGGCTGAGCCATTAACCTGTGGGATCTGAGGCTACCACCAGGTAGATAGTGTCAGAACTGAAAGGATGTTCAACTGGAGAATTTGTTGTCAATAGTGCTGTGTTGAGTGGTGTTGGTTTTTCCTGTCTTTTACACCTTGATATTTAAAATGAAAAGGCATCACAAAATACTTACTGCATATGGTGCACTGTGGCATTTTTATTCTACTCTGTTTTTTTTAATGTTGTCATGATCAACCAAACTGCATAATTAATAGTTCTTGATTTACTAGACTGGGGTCTTTCAAACCGTAGTAAGAAAGTTTGGAATTTTTTCCAGTGGTGTTGGAAAATCACTGGAAGACCACTGGTGTGTTTTAAGTAGAGTGATAATATAAGTTTTAGAAAGATAACCCTACTTGTTGGTCAGGAGAGAGGACGTTGGCTTATATGGGCATTGTTAATGGATGTTGACTGAGGAAGAAGCAGGGCAGGGAGTAGGGTATAAAAGTTTTATTTTGGACCTGTTATATATTTGAATTACCTGTTAAATACGGAAGTTGAGCTGACAAGTAGGGTAGTTGGACCTTTACATCTGGTGCTCAAAGGTTTGATATCCATGACATTACCTTGGAGTCATTCATTCTGTGAGCTCCATGGAACTGGGTACCATCACCTAAGGAGCAGATGGAGATGAAAAGAGAAATGAAGATCAAACGCTGGAAGACTCCAGCATTTAAAGTCTGTCTTAGAAGGAAGGAGATGCACAGACGTTTGGCTGCCTTCTATGTTATGAAATTTGTGGTACAGACAAAATCATCTCTCAGCATAGCTCCTTCTGATTCTTCTGTTGCACACTGGTCCCCTCCTCTGCTGAACTATCACAGTTTAACCCTTAGTTGCCTTTAATATTGTTCTGGGATTGTTTTTGAATTCTCACTGTTATATGTTATATCCTTAACTTCATCAGAAATCTAGTGCAATCAAGAACTCTTATTTTCCTACTGTCATGCCGTGAATTCAATGCATATTTACTGGGTGTGACAGTCATAGGTCATGGAGCACTTCTGACCACAAAGGAATAGATGTTGTATTAGTCCATTCTCATGCTGCTGATAAAGATGTACCCAAGACTGGGTAATTTATAAAGAAAAAGAGGTTTAATGGACTCACAGTTCTATGTGGATGGGAAGGCCTCACAATCATGGCAGAAGGCAAAAGGCACATCTTACATGGCAGCAGACAAGGGAGAATGAGAACCAAGTGGAAAAGAAAACCCCTTATAAAATCGTTAGATTTTGTGAAATTTATTCACTACCATGAGAACAGTATGGGGGAAACTGCCCCCTTGATTCAATGATCTCCAACCAGATCTCTCCCACAATGTGTTGGAATTATGGGAGCTGCAATTCAAGATGAAATTTGGGTGGGGACATAGCCAAACCATATCAGATGTCTAGTATATACTTTTTGCACCAAAAATCTTACGACGATAATAATGAGCACCTTATTGCTAAGTAAGATTTATAAAAGTAAAATCATTTAAATATATTCACCACCTAGAATTAGCAAGTGGTCAAACGACACAATGTGATATTATTAAAATTTGCAACTGAGTGCAGTGGCTTATGCTTGTAATCCCAGCACTTTGGGAGGCCGAGGCAGGTGGATCATGAGGTCAGAAATTCGAGACCAGCTTGTCTAATATGGTAAAACCCTGTTTCTACTAAAAAGTACAAAAATTAGCTGGGCATAGTGGTGCATGCCTATAGTCCCAGCTACTTAGGAGGCTAAGGCAGGAGAATCACTTGAACCCAGGAAGCAGAGGTTGCAGTGAGCTGAGATTGTGCCGCTGCACTCCAGCCTGGGCGACACAGTGAGACTCCATCTCAAAAAAAAAAAAATACTAATTACTATATTCTTCATTGATAAATAGTGATGAAAATTTTCAAATTGCCAAAATTAGCTTTGTGACTTTCCTCCTCCACAGGAGAAACTCTAGGAAAAGTCTTCTACTTCGAGGGTCAGTATTTACAATATTTACTAAAGCAAATTAAGCAAAGGCCACAATTAAGCGTGCAAGGCCTGCAGGGGCCTGCTTGTCCTACAGCAAGGGTGTCTGTTCAGAATAACTTCTGTTCAGATATTTGAGATAACAGTTGAGATTTTGTTCAGCACGGCCAAAAAATGAGGAGGGACATCTAAGAAGAAGAGCTGGATAGGCTTTTTGATGGCAAAGTTTCCTTGGCCTGAAGTTTTACTGAATTCTGGTGAACCACTTGACTGTGACATCAATCTTCATTTTATTCCTGAAAGTCTAAATATATGTCAGAAGATATTTTCAGGGTGGTTGCTTTATGACAAGGGATTCCTCTTCCAAATTCATATTCCTTTAGGAAGAAACAGTATACATTTTTGAAGCACACAGAATTTAGTCAAGTATATGTAGGTGTCTTTCAAATCAAGCAGAGGATGGTGAGAATTAGGGTGAAAAAAATTACCTTGTTCTGGCAGACAGATGACATGATTAGGCTACGTTTAAGCTGAGCTATACAGCTGCTTTCTATTCATTTTCAGAAATCAGTGTTCTGTCAAAAAAAAGCATCCACACTATGTAGAAAAATTCTAAGATCATTTTCTCTGAGAAAATTGCTTTGCATCACGGAATAGCTATTAGTTCAATACTTTGGTTGCGGAGGGGGAGCAGAATTGTTAAGAATTATATCGGGCTTATTAGAGAATCCTTAAGACTAAATCAACTCAGAACATTTTGAAATACAGTAGATGGTTTTTCAACCTTGACATGGAACATCAGAGGGGAGGAGTGATTTTGCTTTTTGTGGAAATAGAGAAGGTCAGGGTAAGGCGTACAGCATTCCAGACTGTATCACGGCAAAGAGCTCAGGCGGTGGGGTGTGGTGTAAATAGATCCATGGCGCTATGCATGGGCCGTGCCTTCCTGTACTGCTTGGCCTTGGCATTGCTCCTATCCCTGACTGGAAAGACCTTCCCTGCCCTCTTCATCTGCTCTGTTCAAGTCCACCTCGAGTGTTTTAATGCTCCCCTCCTAGCCTGTTTGTTTTCTCCTTAACAACCTTGACCGCATGTCCCCTTCCGCTGGGCGTCTGTGATGCCTTCTCCCATAGCACTTCACTTGCTGCATTAGCATTTTCTATTTCCATTTTCCCCAGGAAAGATTTGTGTCCCTAGCATTGAATATGGGGCCCAGTACGTGTTAGGCTCTTGGAAAATGTTCAACTTATTTGAACAAGCCGTGGTCATGCCTGCTGTGTATGACGTGTTTAAGGAAGGTGTTCACATCCCTGGGGAAGCTTGGCTAAGATTCCTGGATACAGTGATAGCGGTGAAGGCGCTCTGTGCAAAACTCTAGAAGCTGGGTTTGAGGACTGACTGCTCCGCATAATACGTGTATGATTGTGGAGAAGTTATTTAACCTCTGCAAGCTTCAGTTTTCTCATCTGTGAGATGAGGTAGTAATAATTATAGCACCCACTTAATCAGGCAATTAGAAGGAATGAATAAGATAACACATGTCAAGTGCTTAGCATAGTATCTCGGACAGAGAAACGCTCAATGCAAGTTTGCTATTATCTGTTATTCAGAAAGCAAAGGCATGCATCTTGGTTCTGATTTTTTGTGTGACTTAGAAAATCTATTTAGTTTTTGTACTTCAAGTTCTCTCTACCCACAGAAGTTATTTAAACCGTGTGAATCAGTTAAGCAAGAGAAAGAGGAAAGACAGAGGAGAAGAGGAGAGATAAAAGAGGTGGGGGTGGGGGAAGAAAGAGAGAGAGAGAGAGAGAGAGAGAGAGAGGGGGGGAGAGAGAGAGAGAGAGAGAGAGAGAGAGAGAGAGAGAGAGAGAGAGAGAGAGAGAGAGAATTATTTGACCAAATAAAGACGTCAAGGGAAAAAGCTAGGACATGAGGTCTGTGCTTTATTATTAATTGGTTGGCTTCTCCAATCCATTTTTCCAGGGTTCCTTTCAAGGAAACTACACAGTATAATTCACTTGAATCACTGCTACCTGATAAAGCATCTAAATGAGTTTCCATAACCAAGTTGCAGGTGATTACAGCCTGTAGTAGACAGAATAATCGCCCTCCAAAATGTCTGTTTCCTAATCCCCAAAACCTGTGAATATGCCAGTTTCCATGACAAGGCAGAATTAAGGTTTCAGGCAGATAAGTAACATAACTTCATGGAGCTTCCAT
Source organism: Callithrix jacchus (assembly GCF_049354715.1). Lineage (NCBI taxonomy): Eukaryota > Metazoa > Chordata > Mammalia > Primates > Cebidae > Callithrix > Callithrix jacchus. Next base: position 44,858,546 of record NC_133520.1, read on the forward strand.
TGTGCTTCCTTGGATCTGCAGCTGCTGCCTCCCACCCACTAGGTCTCTGGAAATATACTTTGATGGACTGGTACCCAGACCCACACCTAACATTTGTAGGGCAAGAGTACAAGTAGAGACCCTTAAAATCTAGGCTTTTACAGCTGACCCTTGAACAATGTGGGGTTAGAAGTGCCAGCCTCCCTCACCATCAAAAATCTGCATATAAATTTTGGCTCCCAAAAAACTTAGCTACTAATAAGTTACTGTTGAACAGAAGCCTTACCAATAATATAAACATTTGATTGACACACATTTTATAAATGTATCAAATACTATATTCTCCCAGTAAGGTAAACTAGAAAAAATAAAATTAAGAAAATCATAAGGAAGAGAAGATATATTTACTGTCCATTAAGTAAAAGTGGATCATCATAATGGTTTTAATCCTCTTCATTTTCTTTCTTTTCTTTTTTTTTTTTAGATGGAGTCTCGCTCTGTCACCCAAGCTGGAGTGCAATGGTGCAATCTCAGCTCATTGCAACCTCCGCCTCCTGGGTTCAAGCAGTTCTCCTGCCTCAGCCTCCTGAGTAGCTAGGATTACAGGTGTGTGCTACTACACCCAGCTAATTTTAGTATTTTTAGTAGAGACAGCATTTCATCATGTTGGCCAGGCTGATCTCAAACTCCTGACCTTGTGATCTGTCCACCTCAGCCACCCAAAGTGTTGGGATTATAGGCGTGAGCCACCACACCTGGATGTAAGCCTCTTCATTTTCATGTTGAGTAGGCTGAGGAGAAGGAGGAAGAGAAAGAGGAGGAGGAGGAGGTGTTGGTGTTGCTGTCTCAGGAGTGGCAGAGGTGGGGGAAACTCCAGGGATAAGTGGACCTGTGCAGTTCAAACCCATGTAGTTCAAGGGTCACTTGTACTTCAGAGTTATGAACCAAGCTAAGAAATTGTTCAATAACATATGTTCCATCTTCCCTCTTTGACAAGACTACCTTCATAATTACAAGAAAGACCAGATTCGTGTTTGGAATTCTTGGACTCCTCAGTGTCCCATGATGGAACATGGTGGCCTGGCAGAGCCAGCTTCCTGTCCTTGCCCGCAGCTCTAGCCCACTCCTGTTTTCCTTTCCTCCTGTGGATTTTCCTTGCATGCCAGCAGCCTCATGGATAAGTGTATAGTTGCTCCAGTCTGCATGTCCAAGCTCCATTCACACCATCCTCAGTAATAGCTACCCCTCAGACGTCCCTCGAGCCTGATATATACCTACTGGCTGAGCCATCTGTCTTCAGGATAAAAAACCCGGGGAAGGGACCTGGAGATTCTTTATAAGGAGATCATGTTCTTTAGGGAAGGAAGGTTCTGGATTCCAAGAATGTGTCCTAGAATCGGGGGCAGGGATGCTAGGCAGACACGGCCTTTTAGCTATGCAGAACTTTTAACTCCTATAGAAGGCTATCGCTAGAGGACGCTAGAAAAGGTGCTACCAAGTGTAGGTCTTAACCGGGTTTGCGAAAAGTACTGGTGGCACTCAAATGATAAGTATTTTCTACGTTTTATTGTCGTATAGAGCATCTCTTGGTGTTTATAAAGTAGCTGTAGCCTTTATGGGTTAGTACAGTGTGACCCACCCCCACTACCACAGATTTCACAGGTGTCCCAAGGGCCTGGAGACAAACCAGATACATTAAAGTTATTGAGATGTTGAAAAGCTCCTCAGCGTTTACAAGACCAAAGTTTGATTTCTGTATGAGTCCATGGTGCCAGTCTTTCCTTGCAAGAATTTCTTACAGGAAAATCCCTTAGTTTCTGGTGGGTCTGCACCAACAGTTTGTCCAGTGTACCCATTGGCATCTTATTTATGGTCAAGCTGAGACACCTGCAGCATTTGAATATATTACAAAAGTTGTCCACAGGCAATTGTGATTAAGGTAGGGGAAAGCCCTTTCTCTTGATTACCCACTATAGCAAAGTCATAAGGAAAGTTTAACAAAAGAATGAGGACTAGCTGGTCGTGGCGTCTCATGCCTGTAATCCTAGCACTTTGGGAGGCCGAGGTGGGTAGATTGCCTGAGGTCAGGAGTTTGAGACCAGCCTGGGGAACATGGTGAAACCCCGTCTCTACTAAAAATACAAAAAATTAGCCAGGTGTGGTGGCATGCACCTGTAATACCAGCTACTCAAGAGGCTTAGACAGGATAATTGCTTGAACCCGGGAGTCAGAGGTTGCAGTGAGCTGAGATTGTGCTACTGCACTCCAGTCTGGGTGACAGAGGAGACTTTGTCTCAAAACAAAAATCCAAAATGATGAGGACTATAAGGTCTCTAGAGATTTGAGTTGACTACATAGTTCTTTCATCTTCACATGTACTACAAAGGTCAAGGATTTTCAAATGAAATAAAGTTTTTCTGTGTGTGTCTAATGCATTTATGTTGTTAGATAAGAATTCATGGAGACAACTCGGAACTCTGCAAACAGGTGTGTGAGCTAACATCAGTAATGTCCACTTTAGCGTAAAAGGTACTAAAACCAGGTTTTCACTAACATACTCCAATATATTTAAGTCAATTTTTCAATCTTAGTGCTGTGGGTTAAGTTGGTCTCCCCAAAAGATATGTTAAAGATCTAACCCCGAGTACTTGTGAATGTGGCCTTGCTTGGAGATAGGATCTTTGAAGATGTCACAAAGTTAAGACGAGCTCGCTGGGGTGGACCACAATACGATAAGCTAGGTGTCCTTATTCGAAAAGGAGGCAAAACCACAGGCAGAAGAGGGAAGAACACTATGTGACGACGGAGGGAGAGACTCAAGTGCTGCAGCACCAAGCCAGGGTCTCAGCGATTGTCAGCAAACCTGTGAGTCCGGGAAGAGGCAGGGAGATCGCCCTTGCAGATTTCAGAGGCAGGGTGCTCCTGTTGACACATTGGTCTCAGACCTGTAAGCTGTAAGCTCCAGCACCATGAGGCAATAGATACTTGTTCATTGTTGCTGTTGGTGTTTGGTTTGTTTGTTTTCTGAGATGGAGTCTCACTCTGTCACCAGGCTGGTGTGCTGTGGCGTGATCTCAGCTCACTGCAACCTCCACCTCCCAGGTTCAAGTGATTCTTCTGCCTCAGTCTCCCGAGTAGCTGGGATTACAGGCACACACCACCATGCCCAGCTAATTTTTTTATATTTTTAGTACAGACAGGGGTTTCTCCGTGTTGGCCAGGCTGGTCTCAATCTCCTGACCTTGTGATCCACATGCCTTGGCCTCCCAAAGTGCTGGGATTACAGGCATGAGCAACCACACCTCGCCAAATATCTGTTGTTTTAAGTCACCCAGTTTGTGGCACATTGTCATGACAACCCTACAAAACTCATACCCTCATACCGTGCGTAACAATGAGATGAAGAGACCTGGAAAACAGAAAACTTTCTGTACGCCACCCTTTTGAGGCGCGGAGGAACCGTAGAGGGAGAGCAGCAGTATTTTCCCTGGGCTTCTTAATTGTTGTGTGAGAACACTACAGCCCTGATTTATGTATTAAATTAAACAGATTTATTTAATATTTTCCAGAGAGTTTGAATAGAAAAATGAGCCACACATAGTATTATTAGTAATAATATTGTCATAGTGACACTGTGGCCTGTGGGTGAGAGGCTGGGAGGCCCAGCGCTGATGGAGGGCTTCTCTCCCCGGGTTTATGCAGGCTTCAGCTAAAGGTTAGCGGTGGGGGAAATATGAAGAAAATACATTCACTTCACGCCTTATAAAAGAGTATTTATTTTTTCCAATTCTTAAAATTTCTTAGGAGGTCTTAGATTTGGAATTGAGCTTACTTTTATATTTTATTTCTGTGCCTCACTGTGGGAGGCTGAGCCTGGTTTCCAGATTATTGATCATGTGCCAGGGTTATGAACATAGTTGGGGGGGTGGATCTAAAGCAGAAACAAGGTGACAGCACTGGGACACTTTTGTCCTGAGTTGAGGGAACTATTTCTAGACCCTTTCCCTTTAAACTTGGTAATAATGCCCAGGACCCCGCCATACGCACATACATACACGTGTACATCACTGACAAGCAATTAAGAATTGTCAACAGGCCACATCTGGTGGCTCACGCCCATTATCCCAGCACTTTGGGAGGCTGAGTCGGGCAGATCACCTGAGGTCAGGAGTTCAAGATCTACCTGGCCAACATGGTGAAGCCTCATCTCTACAAAAAATACAACAATTAGCTGGGCATGGTGGCGGATGCCTGTAATTCCAGCTACTCAAGAGGCTGAGACAGGAGAATCGCTTGAATCTGGGAGGCGGAGGTTGCAATGAGCCAAGTTTGCACCACTGCACTCCAGCCTGGGCAACAGAGCAAGACTCCATCTCAAAAAAAAAAAATTGTAAACAATTATTTGACAGAGAAGATTTGAATAGTGTGTAGCTTGCAATGGCATGAATATTCAAGTGTATTGAGTTTACTTGCTGATAGGAGAGCATTTCCTTTCAATGAAGTAAGTCCTATTAGTGACATTTGAAGGTAAAGTTTCCTACTGAAGTACATTATGTTGTATTTCATAATGCTGAAGTACATTAGAGAGCATAATAAAGGATATAATGTAGATATCTGTATTGTAATAAAAGCATGTTTCAGCATGTTCAACAGATGATTGTGCAGTTCTAACCCCAAGTGAAAATGAGAAGAAAGTAGGGAGGGAAAGAAAGATGACAGGAAGCAGGGAAAGAGAAAGGAGGAGGAAAACAAGGGGAGTTGAATGGAAGTGTCTAAGATTTGTGCACAACTTGAGGAAAATTTCAGCAAGGCTGTGGGGAAATTACGAAGCTAAAATCACTGTGAGAGTGCCCTATATTTCCCAGAAATAGCCCATTTTAATAATTGAGCTGTGCTTCATCATTGGCTGGGAGCAACCTGGGAGAAGGTGGATTCAGCGCAAACCTCAAAGCAACTGGTTGTCTATATAACATCTCCTTTTGCCCTGACCAAAAGGTAATTAAGATAGTAAAAACAGGCTGTAAGGCACTATAGACCCCCTGCAATTAGGTCAATCTGAGACTGGTCTCTCAGACTTGGGATTCATGAACTGCTCGCAGAATTTGCTGCTGTTGGCAGAACAAGCCTTTGGAGGAGGACCATTGGTATTTCCCTTCACTCTAAGCCCCTCATGAGCTCATTTGGGGATCTGTGGGCAGTAAAACAACATTTATGAATTGAAATTGCACTACTGGCTGGTGTACATTACATGTATAAGAATTGCTAGATTGAAGAAGAAGAGAAAAAGCCTAAGTGGCTAAGGACAAGCAGAAACATCTGTCTACAGATGATGTATAGGGCATTCAAATTACCCTTTAAGGAAGAATTTATCTGTGCACGTAGCACCTGGAGTACAAAGATTGGTAGAGCATTTTCCTACCCATGAGAGAGTCACATATATTCAGATACTCATCATCCCTGGTATTCTCTAAACTTGAGGTCAAGGGCAGTGGCTCACGCCTGTAATCCTGGCACTTTAGGAGGCCAAAGGGAGCAGATCACGAGGTCAAGAGATCGAGACCATCCTGGCCAACATGGTTAAACCCCATCTCTACTAAAAATACAAAAATTAGCTGGGCATGGTGGTATGTACCTGTAGTTCCAGCTACTAGGGAAGCTGAGGCAGGAGAATCGCTTGAACCTGGTAGGTGGAGGTTGCAATGGGATTGAAATGGTGTCACTGCACTCCAGGTTGGGCAACAGAGTGAGACTTCATCTCAAAAAAAAAAAAAAAAAAAAATTGAAAGACCAAGAATGGAGGTGTCGGCAGTTCAAAACAGATATGGAATAACCCACTTGAAGTTCTTTTTCCCCACAAAGATAAATGGCTTTTTAAGGCCTTCACTATAATGATACCAAAAGTATGGCCCCTTTTCCCCTTTGGCCAACTAAGTAAATAGACAAATCTTTGAGGATCAATGGCTCTACTCACATACAAGTGAGAACATGTGGTATTTGGTTTTCTGGAATTGGGAGCTGTACATGCAGAACACATGGACATAAAGATGAGAACAACAGACACTGGGAATGACTAGATAAGGGAGGGAGGGGGGTCAGGGCTGAACACCTACCATTAGGTACTATGTTTACTCCCTGGTTGACGGGACCATTTGTACCCCAGCCCTCAGTGCTATGCAATATACCCATGTAACAGACTTGCACATGTGCTACTGAACCTGAAATAAAAGTTGAAATTTCTTGAAAAATGGCTCTACCCCAAATCTCAGCAGAAAACAAAATGTTTGGCAGGAAATATGAAAAAAAGAAACAACCCTAAACTCATAAACCATAAGGATCTCACATGAAGCGTAACAGCCCTACTCTAAAGAGGAAAAAAAAAATGTCAAAATCCCAAAGGTACTTTCCACAGACCAGGGCACACCTTCAATTTTGTGGAGCTGGCCCATGTTATTAGGGATTCAGACCAGTGGATGGAGGGGAGAGAAGAGATAGAATCCCCTGAATAGAACGTCAGGCCCCTTTGCCTTTCCTGACAACCTCCCTCTTGAAATATTTTAAAGAGAACGGAAACCACAGGGATCCTTCCTGGTCCTGTTCACATGAGATTTTTCAAGCAAAGGTACAGGAAAACAAGGAGGAGTTACAAGGAGAAGCCACCCATTTTATGTTTGAGCAAAAGGCAAGCCTGCATAGAATAGTGTTCACTGCTCTAAGATACCTAGACAGGCTGGGCATGGTGGCTGATGCCTGCAATCCCAGCACTTTGGGAGTCTGAGACAGGAGGATCACATGAGATCAGGAGTTTGAGACCAGTCTGGCCAACATAGCAGAACACTGTCTCTACTAAAAATGCAAAAATTAGCCAGGCACGGTTGCAGGCACCTGTAATCCCAGCTACTAGGTTGAGGCAGGAGAATCTCTTGAACTGGGAGGCGGAGGTTGCAGTGAGCTGAGATCGTGCCACTGCACCCCAGCCTGGGCGACACAGTGAGACTCTGTCTCATAAATAAATACAGAGATACTTAGACATAAAATATATTGTCTATGTTAAATTTATGCAAAAGAGAAGGTATCCCAAGAGTGAAAGAAAAAAAGTCTAACATGCAAAAGATGAGTTCAATAACATATTTTGGAGGAACTCACACTCAAGGAATTAGAAGAAAATTTTAGACAAGTGTTTTCCAACATGGAGGAATTTAATAAAATTTAAAGTGCATCATCTAATGTTCTGAATGAAGAGATCAAAGACGAGATGATAATGTATGTGAATTCACTTTAAGGGGAACTAGCCATATTAAGGAAAGAAACTGAAGATAAAGTAACTGCCATCACAGAATTAAAAGCTCTTTAGAAACTCAGAGTACAGAATCAGTACTGCAGAGCTGAGTCAGTGATAGGGAGGAGAAGACTGAGAAAGTCAGCCGGAGTTTAGAGAAAAAGGAGAGAAGTTAAAACAATTAATTATAATAGTTTATATTTTAAGCATTTATTCTGTGTAAAGAAATGCTCTGAATTCTTTACTTGTGTTAACTTATTTAATAAGGAAGAAGATGATAGATATGAGGCAAGAAGTAAATATCAAGTGTATGGACCATTGTTTTACCTGAAGATAATATCAAAACAACAACAGAAACAAGCCAGGCGTGGTGGTTTACACCTGTCCTCCCGGAACCTTGGGTGGCTGCATTGGGAGGATTGCTTGAGGCCAGTAGTTCAAGATCAACCTTAGCAATATGGTGAGACTCTATCTCTGCAAAAAATAAATAAATTTTAAAATTAGCTGAGCATAGTGGCATACATGGGTAGTCTCAGCTACTCAAAAGGCTGAGATGGGAGGATTGCTTGGGCTCAGGAATTTGCAGTTACAGTGAGCTATGATTATGCCACTGCACTGCAACCTGGGCTAGTAGAGTGAGACTTTGTCTGAAAAATAAACAAGCAAAAAACTTTTAATTAAAAAAAAAATTTTTTTTTAAGACAGGGTTTCACCATGTTGGTCAGGCTGGTCTTGAACTCCCGACCTCAGGTGACCGCCCACCTTGGCCTCCAAAGTGCTTGGATTACAGGAATGAGCCACCACGCCCGGCCAAAAAACTATTTTTTAAGAAATGAATTCAGGGCCAGGCATGGTGACTTATACCTGTAATCCCAGCACTTTGGGAGGTCAAGGCGGGAGAACACTTGAGATCAGGAGTTCGAGACCAGCTGGGGCAACATGGTGAAACCCCATCTCTAAAAATACAAAAATTAGCCAGGCATGGTGGCATGAAGGAGACTGAGGCACGAGAATTGCTTGAACCCAGGAGGCAGAGGTTGTAGTGATCCAAGATTGTACCACTGAATTCCAGCTTGGATAACAGAGAGACTCCATCTCAAAAAAAAAAAAAAAAAGAATTTAGATCCAAATATGCAGATCAAGATGAGGCAAGATGTTCCAAGCATGTGTATTACAAAGCAGGTAAACACAAACATTGTAGTAGGTTGTTGAAATGGAAGGATTTAGAAATATTTCTACAAGCACACATGCAAGAGAATATACAATTGTCCTTCAGTATCTGCAAAGGATTGGTTCTAGGACCTGGTGGATACCAATATCCATGGATGCTCAAGTCCTTTTTATAAAATGGCATAGTAGTTGTGGATAACCTACACACATCCTACCTTATACATTCAAACATCTCTAGATGACTTACAATACATTGCATTACTTACCTAATACAATGTAAATGTTACATAAATAGTTGTTATACTGTATCGGGTTTTTGTATATTTTTTATTATATTTTAAAATTGTATTTATAATTGTTTTATATATTTTTAATTATATTTTTAAATTGTGTTCTTGGTTTTGTTTTTTTCTCTTATATCTGTATATAGATATATAAAATATATACAATATAGTATATTGAAAATAACTATATAATATATAATATAATGATTTATATACATATTAATACCATATCATATTTGACCCTCCATATTTGCAGGTTTCAACCAGTCATGGATTGAAAATGTTAGGGAAGAAACAAGAACACAACAATGAAAAAGACAAATAACAAAAATACAAAATATCAATATAGGGTCAACTATATCATACAGAAAAAAATTTGCTTGGACCCAGACTTTTTCTTAGCAGCACTGCGTCCCAAAAGACAATGAAGTGACATCTGCAAAGTTTGAGACAAAATAGTAAAAGAGAAGTATTATATAACCAGTAAAGCTGTAGCTCACATAAAAAGAAAATAGAAATATATGAATAAACATTCAAAGATTTTCAGAACATTTTCAAGACTCAGTAAATATATCAGCTAACCCTAGTGAACTGGACATTGATAATCATTTTAAACATTCATGTGTAGAATGAATGGACTGGTAATGAGCATTAAAGTCATTTGAGTATTCGCAATATCTATTGGGAATATTGGCTATACAAAAGAAAGCAAGAATACCATACGATATCAAGTAATAATAATTGTAGCAGGATTAAGGAAGATAATTTTTGTTTAAACAGAGTTTTGCCCTTATTGCCTGGAGTGCAATGGCATGATCTCGGCTCACCACAACCTCTGCCTCCTGGGTTCAAGCGATTCTCCTGCCTCAGCCTCCTGAGTATTCCATAGTGTATATTCATCACATTTTCTGTATCCACTTGTTGCTTGATGGGCATTTTAGGTTGTTTTCATATTTTTGCAATTGTGAATTGTGCTGTTATAAATATGTGTACAAAAGGATATTCTAACTTTCCCCATCTCCTTCTCCCAGAGTTGGAGGCTAGCTGAAGATTTAGCAGAGAAAGGCTAAGCATGTGAATAAATTCCAATTTGGAAAGTGAAGAATGGGAGGCAGATAGCATTCCCTGGATTAATGCAACTACAGATTCTTGTGTGACAGGTGTTCTGACTGTGTCAACTTTAGAAATGGGGGAAACCTGTTGATTAGATCTTCACATGCAGATGTGTTCCTTTGTCCGTCATTCTCTGTGTTCACATCAGAAGTGGGCATTGTGGCACATTTTCTCCCTGACGTTCATTCTTTTTTCTTTTCTTTTTTCTTTCCTTCTCTCTCTTTTTGTTCTGTTTCTTTTTGACAGGATCTTGCTCTGTCTCACAGGCTGAAATGCAATGGTGTGATCATAGCTCACTTCACTCTTAAACTCCTGGGCTCAAGGGATCCTTCTGCCTCAGCCTCCTAGGTAGCTAGGACTACAAATGCATGCCCAACTAATTTTTTATTTTTCATAGAGAAAGGGTCTTGCTGTATTGCCCAGGCTGGTCTTGAACTGCTGACCTCAAGCAATCCTCTCACCTTGGCTTTCCAAAGTGCTAGGGTCACAGACACGAGTGGATCAGGCTGGCTACCCAATTTTTGTTGCCCACTTCTCAGGCTGGTACAAATTGGCAGACCTAAGTGTTGTCTTAGGGTTCAAGAAGTCAACTGCCTTTAAAATCCAGGCTCAGGGATTTTCTGACAGCATAATTATCTCAATAACTTAGGAATTTATGATGTTTGTTCTTTCAGTTGGCTCCATATGTCAGCAATCAATACCCAAACTTTCTACTAACTATACTTGTCAAATCTGCTTTCTTTCTTTCGCCCACTGCTTCTCTTTCTCAACTTAATCAGGATATGTTGTGGCCTGTGAAACTACAAGCTTGAGTGGGAAGGTAACATTTTTCAACGAGTCTCTGCTGCAGGGTTGAATGATTTCTTTCAAATGAAATATCTTTTTACTCCAAGATACCACTTTTCAATCCTACTTTTGCCATTTGGTATATATAAATGGTCTGGATTTTCTAACTCTGCAAGGGGCTTGATCTCCAATCACGTCTAACTCAACTGGAAAACTAGCCAATTCTCTCCTAAGAACACCTTTTTATATACTATATCTATTTTTATGGCAATAACTTAACAATAGCAGCAGCCAACTGTAACAAACACTGATTTTTTTTTCTTTTGTTGATAGTTTTTGGGGAACAGGTGTTTTTTTATTACATTGATATGTTCTTCAGTTGTGATTTCTGAGATTTTGGTATACCCATCACCTGAACAGTATACACTGCACCCAATGTGCAGTCTTTTAAAAAAATTATTATAATTATTATTGAGACAGAGTCTCCCTCTGTCTGTCACCAGGCTGGAGTGCAGTGGCGCAATTTCAGCTCACTGCAAACTCTACCTCCTGGGTTCAAGTAATTTTCCTGCCCCAGCCTCCCAAGTACCTGGGACTGCAGGTGCACTCTGCCACTCGCAGCTAATTTTTTGTATTTTGGTAGAGATGGGGTTTCACCATGTTGCCCAAGCTGGTGGCCAATCCACCTGCCTCAGCCTCCCAATCACCATTCTTTTTTTTTTAATTGCATTTTAGGTTTTGGGGTACATGTGAAGAACATGCAAGATTGTTGCATAGGTATACACGTGGCAGTGTGATTTGCTGCCTTCCTCCCCTTCACCTATATCTGGCATTTCTCCCATGGTATCTCTCCCCAACTCCCCACCCCCTGCTGTCCCTCCCCTATTCCCCCCAATGGACCCCAGTGTGCAGTGCTCCCCTCCCTGTGTCCATGTGTTCTCATAGTTCAACACCCGCCTATGAGTGAGAACATGCGGTATTTCATTTTCTGTTCTTGTGTCAGTTTGCTGAGAATGATGGTCTCCAGGTTCATCCATGTCCCTACGAAGGACACGAACTCGTCGTTTCTTATGGCTGCATAGTATTCCATCCAATCACCATTCTTACTAGTGAAGTGAAACAGGCAATGACTGGAGCTTGACACATTGGAGATTTTTTTAAAGAGAAGGGCTAAACGTTTCTGTTCACCTTATGTTGACTGATACTCAGTCATGTGGCCCCATCTAACTGCATAGCAAGCTAGGCATATATGGCCTGTGCATCCAAGAAGATAGCTTCTACTAAGATACTGTTAGTCTCTACTACTGTATACTTGGGAAAACCATCTAATTCCTGCTCCTAACCATCTCTTTGTAAAGTTAAGCAGTGAATTACTTATCATGTAATTTGACAAGATTATTGGAAAAACTCTGTTGGTTGCTCAAACAGCACTGGACAAAGGTATTTTTGGAATGAGAAGTATACTAATTTTGTAAGCATAGGGCTTATAATTAGATCTTGTCACTGCTATGTATTTTGGATGTAATAAATGTAGCTAAGGGCAATGAACACCACCATAGCAAGCAACCAACAACTACAGCCAAAATAATCCCTAGATGATATTTCTTTGCCTTTATATCAGCAGTGGCATGCATGACTTATGAATAAAATCTGTTATAAATCAAGAATGTTTTGTATAAATATTTGATAATGCAATTATTCTATACTTGTGTTTCCTTCAATGTGTAAATGATCATCTGATATTTTTGTGTCACAACTGATATAAAATTTATATGTAACTTGTCTTTCTTTTATTTTCTGGGAATTTTAAAAACACAGTTTGACATAGATGGATGAAGGAAGGTAACTAACATCTTGCCTTGTATACAGTGGCATGTTTGTATTCCAAAATGAGAGTCAATCTTGAAAACATTGTATCCTTAGGAATTATTTATTTATTTATTTATTTATTTTTTCAGAGGGAGTCTATCTCCTGAGTAGCTAGGACTACGGATGCACACCACCATGCCTGGCTACTTTTTTGTATTTTTTAGTAGAGACAGGGTTTTACCATGTTAGCCAGGATGGTCTTGATCTCTTGACCTTGTGATCCACACCACTCCACCCGCCTGCCAACCCACCTCGGCCTCCCAAAGTTCTGGGATTACAGGCATGAGCCATCGCACCTGGCAGGAATTATCTTTTTATTTGTTCATTAACACAAATAAGTTTATTGAGCAATTAGTAGTAAGGAATGGGTTGGGTACGTTGAGAGGCTTGAAGTGGAATCAGGCACAATTTGTCCTTGAAGAAGGTAAATAAATACCTTATATCTATAGTATAATGTGGAAAGTGAGTTTTCCATTAAAGAACTTTACAGAGAATGAGAAAATTTCATTGAAGGGAAGATAATACAAGGAAGTGGGACATATCCAGAGAAAATAGCATTTCACATGGAATTTTGAAGAAAGCTTATATTTAAATAGTTATTCATGCAAAGAGGTTAGAATGATGTTAAGCATACAGTGAGCATTCAATAAATGTTAGCTGTAATGATGATGGTGTTGATGATGGTCATGGTGACAGAGGTGGTGGTGATGATGGAAATAAGGGTGTAGGTGGTGATGGTGATAGTGGTGCTGATAAGGGTGGAAGGGGCAGTAATAAAGATGGTGATAGTGGCATTGGGGTGGTGATGGTGATGGTGGTGGTAATGGCAGTATTGATGATCAAATAAGTTGATTTGGCCACAAAATTTAGTAAAAATTTTTGACACACCTTAGAATTCTCAGCCACTCTGAGAGATGTCATTGAGAAAGCTGACCACATAATTATTTGAGTGTATTTTGAGTTATATCCCAGTTCTGAAATTATCCCAGCCAGAAATGATGTTCCCTTCTCTGAATTCCTATAGATGTTTCCTTGAAAATATCTCAGAGTGCTTTTTTTTGGTTCCTTATACTATTTATATACCTGGAGAAATTTTGCATCCCTGCTTCCTTCCATATTTTAACTAGCCTTTAAATTATAGAAATGAACTTAGACATTCTCTTTACGTCATTTCACTTAATTTCAGAGCATTTTGAGCCTCAGACTTCCTGATCCCTGTATTCTTGCTGTTAATCTTGCTAACCTTAATCTTGCTATTCTATCTCCGTACTTCCAAACATTGCCCCAAAAAGGGATGATGTCTCTTCTTATTGTATCCTGAGACCTACAGCCCCTCTTGCATCCTGAGTCCACAGCATGAAAAACCCTTTACAATCTCTCCTGTTGAGTGGAGCATAAAATCTACCCTAATTATCTATTAATCTTAAACATGAGAAGAAGTGGAGGGTTAGCAGAATAGGACAGATGCTTCTAACTTCCTAAATAAGTTTTGCCCCATTCTCTCAAAATAATTTTCTGTCAACAATGCTATACACAAATTGATTCATCCTTATGCTGGTTGTAAATTTCCTGTTGTTCAGTCTATTTCACATTAGTATGATGGCTCTCTCACTTCTTCATATGGCCTCGATAGCTTCTATCTGAATGAATACCTCAGAACCGCCTTTGCCCCTCCATGCATGACACAGTATAAGACATCTATAAACAAGTGCTAATTATAAATCTACTTGCATTCTGTTATATAACCAACATACTTTTAGAGGAAAAAGTGTAGTAGTATTTGGTATTTTTAAAGTATTTATTGTTTTCCTTTGAAGAGAGGCTGTGCAGCTATCTTGTGACTCTGTCATCAAATGGACCTCGTTACCTCTGATTTACAGGTACAGGAACAATAGCTTTGTAACATCCTGTTCCATTTAAGCCTCTTACTTTATTCAGTGCTTGATACTTGAGAAGATATTTTTCTGCCTTCCCCTGCCCTGTGATACTTGTTAGTTACTCTGGCAACAGTAACATAACTTCAACAAAGGTCTAAAGATGCTATTTCAAATTCATACAGTGGCTTGACATTTCAAAGTCATTTGGGAAAATATAAGCATATGAATGGGGCTTATTCTTTCATAAATATGCAGACCAATCTAAGAAACGAGTATGTTGAAAATACTAAGGCTGTCGTCCAGAATGACGTGGCACAAATCTCTGAATTATCATGTATATTTCTTTTAAGTCTTGGATTTTTCTTTCTATAGAAGTGTAATTATGCATTTATATTTACCAGCCAATATCCAATATGTGATGAAGTATTTTGTGAGTCTCTAGATTAACACTTCCCAGGACAAGTCTCTAAGATGATTCTTCTTGGAGAGTTCCTTGTTCAAATAATTGTGGGATATGCTGTATACTGTATCTTCATTTTGGAGATTCACCATGTACATTAGCGTGTTTGAGGCCGTGAGAAGTCCTGTGGTAAGGTTCCTTTTCTTTGTAAGTTTCTTATCTTAGCATCCTGTGCATATTTGACAGTAGACTTCTCCCACCCTTCTTTCTTGCAAGCAATTCCAATTGCAATTTAGGTTGCATTTTGGAAACATGTGCTGTAGATTAAGGATTCCCAAAAGTTTGGAATTTGTGAACAAATACATTTAAACAATATATTAGGAAACTGTCATAAAGTTGTTAACCTTATTTTGCCAAGTAAAGACATAAAAAGATAACCGTAAACTGATATCACTATAACATATTAAATGAAGGGACATTTTATCACCAAAACAAAACAGAAATGGTAAAGGGCAGTAAAAAAATAAATGTTTAAAAATTAAGCCTATTTAACTTCATAAAAAATTTAATATATCATTTTTATATTTTTCATTTCATTTTAGACCAATGAGATTTTCATCATGAATACATAATAGAGATTTATTGTTTTGCCTGTGGAATGTTTCTCCCCCACTCCGATCTTTTTTTTTAGATGGAATCACTCTAGGCTAGAGTACAGTGGCGCAAACTCCACTCACTGCAACCTCCATCTCTTGGGTTCAAGAGATTCTTTTGCCTCAGCCTCCTGAGTAGGTGGGACTGTAGGTTGCACCACTGTGCCCAGTTAATTTTTTGTATTTTTAGTAGAGACGGGGTTTCACCATTGTTAGCCAGGCTGGTCTCAAACTCCTGACCTCAAGTGATCTGCCCCATCTCCCAAAGTCCTGGGATTACAGGCATGAGCTACCACATCCAGCCCTCTTTTCTTTTGATGTAGCAGAACTTCCACTTTTCCATAAGAAGAATTCATCAATGTAATACTGCAAGTCCTAACCAGAGCAATCAGTCAAGAGAAAAAAAAAATAAAATGCATCCAAATTGGAAAAGAGGAAGTCAGATTATCTCTTATACCTATAAAACCTAAAGACGCTTCCAAAAGACTCTTAGATTATATAAATGATTCAGTAAAGTTGTGGAACACAAAATCAACATGCAAAAATCAGTAGCATTTCCATACACACATAATGATGAAGCTGAGAATCCATGAAGAAGTTAACCCCATTTACAATAACTACAAAAATAAAATAACTAGGAATATATGTAACCAAGCATGCGAAAGATCTCTTCAAGGGAAATTATAAAACACTAATGAAAGAAATTGACACAGTAGATGACACCAACAAATGAAAAACTATCCCATGCTCATAGATTGGAAGAATCAATATTGTTTAAATGGCCATACTTCCCAAAGCAATCTACAGATTCAGTGCAATTCCTTTAAAATCCTAACATTGGCCAGGCACGGTGGCTCACACCTGTAATCCCAGCACTTTGGGAGGCTGAGGCGGGTGGATCACGAGGTCAAGAGATCGAGACCATCCTGGTCAACATGGTGAAACCCCGTCTCTACTAAAAATACAAAAAATTAGCTGGGCACGGTGGTGCGTGCCTGTAATCCTAGCTACTCAGGAGGCTGAGGCAGGAGAATTGCCTGAACCCAGGAGGCAGAGGTTGCTGTGAGCCGAGATCGCGCCATTGCACTCCAGCCTGGGTAACAAGAGCGAAACTACGTCTCCAAAAAAAAAAAAAAAATCCTAACATCATTTTTCACAGAATTAGAAAAAAATTCTAAAATTTATATGGAAAAAAAAAAAAGAACCCAAATAGCTAAATTTAATCCTAAGCAAAAAAGAACAAAGCTGGAGGCATCACTGTTAGCTGATTTCAAATTATGCTGCAAGGATACAATAATCAAAGCAGCATGTACGGGTACAACAATAGACAAATAGATCAATGGAGCAGAGTAGGGAACCCAGAAATAAAACTGCGTACATACAACTGGCTGAGACTAGACTAAGTTGACAAAACCATGCACTGGAGAAAGGACACTCTGTTCAATCAATGGTGCTAGAAAATTTGGTTATGCAAGAGGATGAAACTGGAGCTCTATCTCTCACCATATGCAAAAGTCAACTCAAGATGGATTAAAGACTTAAATGTAAGACCCAAAACTTCAGAGATACTAGAAGAAAACCTAGGGAAAACTCTTCTGGATATTGGCATAGGCAAAGAATTCATGACTAAGACCTCAAATGCACAAGTAACAAAAATGATTTTTGGACAAATGAGATTCATTGAAACTTCTGCATAGAGAAAGAAATATCAACAGAGTAAACAGCCTGCAGAATAGCATAAAGTATTTGCAAACTATGTGACAAAGCACTAATATCTAGGATCTACGAGAAACTCAAATAACTCAACCATGACAAAGAAAACACAACCCCATTAAAAAGTGGGCAGAGGGCACAAACAGACATTTTCCAAAAGAAGAAATAAAAATGGCCAACAACCATGTGAAAAAATGTTAAACATCACTAATTATCAGATAAATGCAAATTAAAATCACAGTAAGATATTGTCTTACACCAGTCTGAATGGCTTTTATAAAATGTCAAAAAAATAAGAGATGTTGGCAAGGATGTAGGGAAAAAGAATGTTTATTCAATGTTGGTAGGAATGTAAATTAGTACTTCTATGGAAAACAGTATAGAGATTTTTCAAAGTACTAAAAATAAAGTTACTGTTTGATCCAGCAATCCCACTACTGGGAATCTACCCAAAGAAAAAGAGATCTCTATGTAAAAATGATACCTGTATTTGTATGTTTATCACAGCACAATTCACAGTGGCAAATATATGTGATCAACCTAAGCATCCATTAAGGGAAGACTGGAGAAAGAAAAGGTGGTAGATTATAATATACACAACAGAATACTACTGGGCCGTGAATATATATAATAAAATAATATCTTTTACAGCAACATGGATGGAACTGGAGGCCACTGTCTTAAGTGAAATGACTCAGAAATAGTAAATCAAATGCCATATGTCATCACTTGTAAGTAGGGGCCAAACAATGTGAAGACATAGAGTATAGAACTTACAGACATTGAAGACTCAGAAGGGCGAGAGGAAGCAGGAAGGAGAATAAAAGATAAGAAATTACTTAATAAGCACAATGTGTATAATTTGTGTGATGATTATACTAAAAGCCCAAGCTTCACCACTGTGCAATATATCCATATAACAAAACTGTACTTGTACCCCCTAAATTTATACAAATAATTTTTAAAAAGGATTTGTTGAGTGTTCTGTGTTTGGGGTGTTGTGGGGCAGGGGCACTCCCTATGCTCCTTTCTAAGGGGTGTCACTTGGACTGGCCCAGTTGACCCTACCATCATCTGATCATAGCCTTGGACTGTCTGTTTCCATCTGTACTGCCATGTGGGAGGATTTTTTTTTTAGGAGGGGTATTTTAAAGTGATTACTTTGGCTGCTATATGGATAAAAGATTGAGGAGGAAGACTGGAAACCAGGAGACCCATTGGTTCCCAGATTGCAGTGGTATAGTCCAGGGGGAGATGATGGTGGCTTAGACTAGAATGGTGACAGGGGAGATGAAAATGGGCCAAGTTTTAAGATTCCTTGATTAACAGGAAAAGAGAGCCAGATCAAGGCAATTCTAGATTTGGGATTGAGCAATTGGATGGGAAGTGGAGCCATCTAAGAAGGGTGTGTGTGTGTGTGTGTGTGTGTGTGTACATATATATATGTACAACCACCATATATGTTTATGTGTGTGTGTGTATATATATACACACACATATATATGTGTATAAATATTATGTATATGTATATATGTATATATATTACGCGTGTGTGTGTGTGTGTGTGTGTGTGTGTGTATTATGCTGTAAGTCCTGGAAAAAACAAAGCAACTCAATCATTTTATTCCAAGCTCTGTGGGAGGGTAGAAATCCAGATTTGTCAGTCAGTTTTGGCTGCGCCTATTTTATCTCAACAGCCCATGGCTGATGTAAAAGAAAAGGGAAAACACTTCTAAGCCTTGCTTATTGCCAATAGTATTTGCCATTGTTTTGATAGAGCAAGGGGTGCAAACATACACCTAGCTTATTCCTTTAAATAAATTGCCAAGCATCAATGAGAAAGTGGCAACCTCAAAAGAGTAATCTTTACTCTCAGCGTAATAGTTTAATCAAACAATCTTGAACAAACACGGAAGCTGTGATGTGTCGTGTGTCATTCTAGAAAGCCTTCAGGAGAAAACTGCAGCACCGTCATCAGCATAACGGAGGTGCCTGCTGTCTGGGTCTCTCCGCTTCATTTATTGCCACAACTGGTTATTTTTAAAAAGGCAAATATCACCAAAAAGAAGTGAAAGAAGAAGAGAAATGAAATCAGATCAAGTGAATTCAGTCTTTTTGGCAGCTGCTGTTTACATCGGATCTGATGCACATAAGCAACCGTTTCTATATTGTGTGTTTGTGTATCGATGTTATGAAATCCGGGAGTTTAGGGACAGGCTGTCAGTAAAAGTATGTTATCTCCTTTAGGCAGAAATATTCAATTTAGCAGCAAATAGCTCGGCATGCTGAGAAAGCTGATGGTAAATAAGACCCTGGGATACAAGGCAATTGAATAATCATGGCATTTATTCTTGTTCAGATGTCATAACATTCATCCTGAAGTCTTAAAAATATGAAATTTCTTATTTTGCACATGTCACTGCACTCAGAATATTCTGCTCAAAGGGCAACGACAGGTTCTTTAGCTGATGTGTGGAGACTCGTTTCCAAAATGTGTGACTTCTCCCCAAACTCATCTATAACCATGATTCCAAGCCCCATGTCGGACTTTTTTAATTACAAAGCTAGATTTTGAGGGGTTATGTTTAAAACGAAAGAATATCATTACATGGGGTTATAATTCTTATAAAAGGGTGCTGAAAATAAGTATTGGTGACCGTGCCTGAAGCTAAAAAGTGGGCACGATGTATTTTGCTAGATCGATACTTCCCCACCCGCCCCCGTGGTAACTTTGTGTCAGGAAAATACTTGGATTTGTACTGCTTTGTAGAATGACTTCCTCTAGTTTCTGTTTTTGTGCTGTTTTTCTTTTTTTCATCAGCAGCCTCACCCTACAACCCTGTCATACCAGCCTCCAGAAATCTCCTTGTCCCTTTGGTTTTCACCTCTTTGGTTGTATTCATTTCTCCTGCCTGCCTACACTGGTCCAGTCTCTTGCCTGGAACGTCCGTTCTTCCTCTCGCCATTCATCTTATTCCTAGTTTCTTTGAAATACAAAACCAGTGTCTTCTGAAGAAGCCCTTTCTGGCTGTCCCAGTTCGCTTTCCCTTTGGGCCTTCGGTGTCACCGGTGGCATTGGCAGTCATCGTCATGTCGGTTTCATGATTCATGTTGTTATGATATAGCTCATCCTGCCTCACTACCGAGTTGGTGAGTCCCTCAAACCTAAGAATGTTGTTGCTGATTATTTGGTGTCTCTTGCCTTGTCCTTCGCTTCTCAGC
This sequence comes from Callithrix jacchus, assembly GCF_049354715.1. NCBI lineage: Eukaryota > Metazoa > Chordata > Mammalia > Primates > Cebidae > Callithrix > Callithrix jacchus. Next base: position 44,878,888 of record NC_133520.1, read on the forward strand.
CTATCCTAAGGGTGTCTGTGCCCTCAGCTCCAGTCCCTGTGCCTGCCGGGGCCCTCACTGATCTCCATCACTCTGCCTGCATCTTGCCTGGCTCTTCGGCAGCATCTCTCAGCTGAAACATTCTGATGGGCTTTTCTCATCCTGTGCTCTCCTGGCTCTCCTCCTCCCTGTTTCACTGGTATCTCAGTCTCTTTCTCCAACATAATCTAATGATGACGTGAACCCAGTGACATGGGCTGTACACTGTGTGTCTCGTCTCTAACTCTATGTCCTCTCTCGCTATGTAACAGGCATACCATTGCAACATTAAGCTTTCGATAGGCACAAGCTGTAATTGTATTTATTTCTACAAACTGAATATGAGTTCCAAACTCTTTTTTTTTTTTTTTTTGAGACAGAGTCTTCCCAGGCTGGAGTTCAGTGGCATGATCTTGGCTCACTGCAACTTCCACCTCCTGGAGTCAAGTGATTCTCCTCTCTCAGCCTCCTGAGTAGCTGGGATTACAGGTGCGCACACCACCCCAAACCGGGGTTCACTATGTTGGTCAGACTGGTCACAAACTCCCGACCTTGTGATCCGCCTGCCTCAGCCTCCCAAAGTGCTGGGATTACAGGCATGAGCCACTGAGCCTGGCATGAGTTCCAGACTCTTTTCTAGCAGACAACTTAATGTTGACACTGTCAGGTACATTCAATTGGACAAGCAGATTTCTTGTATTTTCACTTTGGATTCCCAATCCAATTAAAAATTCTCTCCATCAGCATCCTCTTCTGAAGTCTGTGGTTGAGTCTAGATGGCCAGGAATTTATGTAACTACAACATGGAAGCATTGCAATGGAGGGAAGGCTGGTGCCTACATTGGGAACTTCACTGGCTTGGTCCTATGCGGTTCCTGTCTTTGTTTTCTAAAGTCCAGCACTCAACATGGCCAGTGCCCAGCTGTCACGCTTATAGAGCTGATGCACGTTTCTCCTGTGGTTCCACAAGGTAAAGCTATGTCCTCTCATCTCAGTTCAAAATGAGCCAGCGAACCCACACTTGCATAAGTTAATAAGTCACATATTTCCAGTCACAGGTAATACAATCCCATAGCTTCAAATGCCATCTATATGCTAGTTACTTCAAAATTTCTCTATTCTCCTACATACTTGACATTTCTACTTGGTTATCTAACATGGGCCTCAAATATAAGTTTGGCAGAGCTCAGCTCTTGATTCCCATTTGCTCCACCTATTTCTCCTCCATACTTCTCCTTCTCAACCACTGGCTCCTTTCATTCAGTTGTACAAATCCAAACCTACGGTCTCCTCGATCTGTTTCTCTTTCCCTCACTTCTCCCATCATCAGCAAGTCCTGTTGGTTCTGTCACTAGAAGAATCTCAAAACCAGGCTTATTCTCATCTTCCTCTTCATCATGCTGGGCTAAGCCACCGGGATCTTTCCCCTGGACTATATACACCACACATTCTGGGCACCAGGGGTCCCCGGCCTTCATTCTTCTTCCTCAAGCCATTCTCCACATAGCAGCCAAAGTAATCTTTAATAAATGCAAATCACATTATTCCCTACTTAAGATCACTCACCTACTTCCCACTGCAGTTAGAATTAAAACAAATTTCTTATCATGAATCTTCTTATTACAGGATCTTATTACAGAATCTCTGCTCACCTTTCAGGTTTCTCCTCCAATTTCCCTCCCCACCACCTGCCACCACACTCCACATGAACCTTCTTTCTTCTTCTTTCTTTTTCTCTTTTTTGAGACAGGGTCTCACTCTGCCACCCAGGCTAGAGTACAATGACATAATCAAAGCTAACTGCAGCCTGGAACTCCTGGGCTCAAGTGATCCTCCTGCCTCAGCCTCCTGAGCAGCTGGAACTACAGGCGTATGCTGCCATGACTGGCTAATTATTATTATTACTATTTAATTTCTGGTAGAGGTGAGGCTTTTTTATGTTGCCAAGGCTGGAACCTTGTTTTTTTCTTAAAACATGCCAAGCTCATTCTAGCCTCAGTACCTCTACCCTTGCCATTTCTTGTGTCTACAAAACTCTTTCCTTTGATTGTTTTGAAGATGTCATGGATGTCTTCTCATGATCACTCAGAAAGATCTTCTAAGGCCACCCAGTTTAACACTGAGGTCCCCAACGCCACTCACTCAGTAGTCCCTCTCACTCACCAGACCGTTTGATTTTCTGCACAGTACTTAACAATATGTGGAATGATTTGACGTATGCATTGGTCAAGGTTGTGTCTGTCTCTTTCACTGTAACGTAAGTGCCCCCAGAGCATGGTCCTGCCTGACTGGCTCACTGTTAGCTGTCTAGTGCCCAGTGTAGTGCCTGGCAGATAGATGGCACTCAATAAAATTTTTTTTTGTTTTCTTGAGATGGAGTCTCGCTCTGTCACCCAGGCTGAAGTGCAGTGGCACGATTTTGGCTCACTGCAACCTCAGCTTCCCAGGTTCAAGCAATTCTTGTGCCTCAGCCTCCCAAGTAGCTGGAATTACAGGCACGTGCCACCATGCCTGGCTAATTTTTATATTTTTAATAGAGATGGGTGTCACCATGTTGGACTAGACTGATCTCAAACTCTTGACCTCAGGTGATCCACCCACCTGGGCTTCCCAAAGTGCTGGAAACACAGGTGTGAGCTGCTGCACCCAGCAATACAATTATTAATAGTAGAATGAATTAACAAGTCTGCCTTATGTAGAAAAAGCCTAACATGTATTCAGTTAACAAATGTTACTGAGTTCCCTCTGTGTGCGAGGCACACCACTAGATACTGGGAAGGCAAAATATAAGAAGAGTGTATAGTTGCTGCCCATGCAGAGCTTGTATCCAAATGCTGGAAGCAGACACTAAATAAATAATTGCTTAGTTATTTATACACATTGTGTTGAGTGCTATGAAAAAGTTAAACAATATATTAAAGAGACAATTTGCCAATATACATTTAGTATTGCTGCCTTTAGAAAGTATGTCTACATCATATCATGTGCTGTTAATCCTATGCACTGCACCAACAGCATGAAGAATTAGACTGTATTTCACCTGAGGGAATGTATCAGTTTTAGAAACTCTATCATGATTCAGTTTTAGCACCGGCCTGCCCTAACTTCCAGAAAGTTAGTCCACTATCAATCATATTTTGTGAATTACCTGTTAGATATCCGAGCATTTGGATGCTGCATTTCCCCTCAGTACCTTCACCAGGTGTCTGAGTCCATTGAAAATGACTCCTGTGATAGCTTTGTTCTTAGGAACTGTGATATCCTCCATTTAAAAAAAAGCTTCTAGAATTTCCCAATTTCGTACATGTTTCATCTCTTTGGTTTTTGAGGGATAGATAAAGCCACAAGACAATTTTCCCTCCCCCTAATTTAGTTTCATCAATTTTCAGCAATGTGGAATATGAAAAGCTCCCTGCTCAGCTGCTGGGCAGTAGGCATGCTAAGTGTTAGAACACGAATATGGGGGTGGTGGTCATAGTGTAGCTTCAAATCTCAGCTTCCCAGCTCTGTGACCTTGGACAAGTGACTCAACTTCTCTTTGTTTTATTTTCCTTGGCTGTAGGCCAGGGGTAATGATAATATCTAAAAGAATTTTTGTAAGGGTTAAAATGCCTAATACATGTAAACCCCATGGATCATTCATAAGAACTTGATAGACATTCAGTAAAGCTTAGATGGCACTGTCTAATTACTGCCACTGCCGCTGTCCTGATGTTGCTACCACTACTGCTAACCACTGACCTATCCTCTTCAACACCATCGTGCATTTGTACTTTCCTTGAAAGCTCATACCCTCAACTCCTTGTTTGCACTGGAGAGCATATTACATAACCTAACATACTTTGCCTTTCATAAACTGAAATTTTTACTCTCTACCAAGGTGGCTTTCACTCTTCCTGACAGCATTTGATATTTCTTCATAATGGAAGCAGAAAGCATTTGGCCCCAGAAGCAAATTCCCAGGGACTCAATAGGCTGAAAGCTATTACCATACTTGAAAGTTTCTAAAATTAGTAGCTCTCAATAAAAATTTATCAAAAATGAAAATGGATAGAAATTAACATTTTAATTTGCAATCAGCAATCTCTTTGACTTACTCTCGTTGTTGATGAGGGAGGAAATCACATCTGCTTCTCTAATGTGGGCACAATACAAAACAGGCCTAAATTATCCCTAGTTAAAATTAATACATACGCATTTCAGATCAATGATCTGCAGTGCCTTTTGAGTATCAATATGCATCTCTCTCCACAATTTCCTTTGTTCTCTATATGTGTGTGAGTTTCTGCTCCACAATTTACTCTTCCAGTTGGCATCCCTGAGTCTATTTAATGAAATTTCTATTTGATTTGTCTTTAAAAGAGTCAATTCACATTTCTTTCTTGCCCTTAATAATAACATAATGAGATATTATTCCAGAATGTCACTGGCATACTAGCTCATCATCCTTCAAAGACATTTGTACTTCCTGCTGGATAATCAACAGCGGGTGCATAACCCACCTGAGCAATGAGAACACTTGTACTTCCATTCAGCTCAGGGAAAGAGCATAGCACAAATCTCAGGTACTGTTACTGTGATCTCCCAAAGACACAGGATCACTAAGAGGTACTGCCTGGGTCCAAATGGATTTGCTTGTCCTGAGTCCTGTTTTCCTTCTTCCTCTCCATCATCACGCTTCCAGCTTTTGAGCACCTGTTAAGTGAAAGTGCTAGACTTTGCATGCCTCCTTATCACTGTGTGAATATTTTATTTCCCTTTGAAGTATAATGATTCAGACATGACCTCTAAAAACGAGGCTGCCTGAGATATTGTCCTGGCTTTACCAGTCATGTGATGGATAAATTAGCTTATTTTTTGGGCTTCTGTTTCCTCATCTTTGAAATAGTTATTAAAAAGCATTATCAAAACAAAAATGGTACTCGACATTGTTCAAGGCCAAAGAAGATGTTTAAGCCTATTGCAATAGGGAAGAAAATCAGAATTCAGGCAGAGCTCAAGGAATAAAAAATGATAGTTTTTAGAGTTTTAAGAACTGGAGTGGGGCGTATTACAGGGCATCCATGTTTGCCAATTGGCCTAACCCCAAAACACAGTTAATTTTCCCATATCTTTGTGACAGGAGGTAGTTTTACAACCTGGAGGCTGTTAAGCCTGTACCCTCCCTGAGAGACCAGGAAGCATCGTCTTCACTGATAATTACTTTTCAGATGAATGGTCCTTGAGAAAGACCATGCTGAGTTGCAAAACTGGCAAGAGACTTTTTAAAAGGGTTTACACCCAAAGGGGCAGAGAGAAAATTTACAATTATCAAGTTTTCTCAAGTAAATGCTCTAAAACAAGGGAGGTCAGGGGCCTGAGTCCAGAAGCTGATCTGAAGTTTAGTCAAAATGAGAAAAACGTTAAGGCTGGTTTGGTCAGCATTTTACACGATTTTATCCACTTAGTCATTATGACAACTACATCTCATACTTGTAATTTTACACGATTCTACCCATTTTACACAGTTTTACTCATTTAATCTTAACAACTGTATCTCATGGTTATTTTACACGATTTTACCCAGTTAATCATTATAACAACTATAGTTGTTATTGGTTGTTATTGGTAGTAGCTCCATGGCAGAGAACATGGAGTTTAGTGAGGCTTAGTAAGGCCACCAGCAAGTTACCTAACCTTTGTTTTTTCCCTAAGGTGGAGTGTCACTCTGTCACCTAAGCTGGAGTGCAGTGGCACGATCTCGGCTCACTGCCACCTCCACCTCCAAGGTTCAAGCAATTCTCTGCCTCAGCCTCCTGAGTAGCTGGGATTACAGGTGCCCACCACTATGGCCAGTTAATTTTTTGTATTTTTAGTAGAGACAGGATTTCACCGTGTTGGCCAGGCTGGTCTCGAACTCCTGACCTCAGGTGATCTGTCTACCTTGGCCTCCCAAAGTGCTGGGATTACAGGTGTGAGCCACCACACCTGGGCTTACCTAACCTTTTAACCTAACCTTACCTTACCTAACTTTAATCATATTGTAACTGCACAGTGGGTTCTTCCCACCCACTGCACAAACAAACTTGACTCGCTAAGACCATGACATTACAGTAAAGAGTTTAAGTGGCATGACGCTGGCCATGCCATGTGGGAAATGGCATCATTCTAATCAATTTTCCCAAAAATGCAGGGGTTTTAGGGGTAATTTGGTGGGTAGCGGGTCAGTAAGTGGGGAGTGCTGATCGGATAGATGAGATCATAGGGAGTCACAGCTGTCTTCTTGTGCTGAGTCAGTTCCTAGGTGGGGACCACAAGACCAAATGAGTCAGTTTATGAATCTGGGTAGCATCAGCTGATGCATTGGAATGTAGACTTTGCAAAATATCTCAAACACCAATCTCAGGCTTTACCACAGTGCCTCCTAAACCACAATTTCTAGTCTGTGGCTAATATGTTAATACTTCAAAGGCAGTCTAGTCCCCAGTCAACAAGAGGATTGGCTGTGGGAAAGGACGGTTATTCTGTGTTTCAAAGTTAAACTAAACTAAGTTGCGCCCAAAGTGAGTTCACCCCATGCCCAGGAAGGAACGAAGACACAGCTTGGGGGTTAAAAGCAAGACCGAGTTGGTTAGGTCAGATCTCTTTCACTGTAATAATTTTATCAGTTATAATTTTTGCAAAGGTGGTTCTAATACATGCTGTGAGATTGAAAAGGCCTACCTCATAGGGCTATTGTGAGGAGTAATGAGATTTTGAATAGTAAACACCTTGTATATAATCAGTGTTCAGTCAATGGTAGAAATATTGTCATCAGGGGACCCTGTACTGCATTTAAATCTGCTGTCTGAGCAGCACAGCTAAACATGCAATGATCAGAAACCCAGGAGGCAACTGGTCACCTTCCTTTATCACTCTTGCCCATACTCACTTTAGGTGGGCCAGGTGCTCAATTGCTGGTCCCCTCCCACCATTTTTCTCAGGTTGAACAGAACACAGTCTCCTATATTGACAAGTAATCCAGGGCTCTCAAGGTGGGACCCCAAGTGATTAATGTTTATTTAGTAAAGGAAACTAAGTAAATAGGTTTTTATAAGCTACAAAAGTGATATATTACCATACCCATTAGGAATGTCTTCACATAGAGTTTTAATACTAAAGAAAAGGCAGGCTGGGTCCAGTGGCTCATGCCTGTAATCTCAGCATTTTGGGAGGCCAAGGTGGGCTGATCACCTGAGGTTGGGAGTTCAAGACCAGCCTGACCAGCATGAAGAAACCCCATCTCTACCAAAAATACAAAATTTGTCGGGTATGGTGGCTCATGCCTGTTATCCCAGCTACTTGGGAGGCTAAGGTAGGACAGTCGCTTGAACCTGGGAGGTGGAGGTTTCACTGAGCTGAGATCATGCCATCACTCTCCTGCTTGGACAACAAGAGCAAAACTCCATCTCAAAAAAATAAAAATAAAAAGCATTAGATTCTAGCCAACAGTTTACCCAACTCCTACCCTCGACCACCCCTACCACAGAACAGGCTTCAAAGTTATGGATAGAGAATTTAAAACTGTCCGCATGTCACTCAGTCAGCAAATACCTGGTTCTGATTCTGAATCTGGATATATATTCTTGTGAATTTGTGTTTCCAGTAATCTGTGCCATATGCCCATAGCTGTGCATCCATCAGAGGTGTGTTCTCTGTCTAAATGTCACTTATATGCTCAGAAGCAAAGCCAAAGGGTTATATCCAAACATTTTGAAAATGAATTACAGACTGGAAATAAAAACAGTAAGCCGGATTTTTTTGAAACAACTTTTTGTTTGTTTGGAAATGAAATGTTCTTGTCTCCTTGCTGTCCTCTCTACCCAGTCCTCCACCCACCCCTTCCATGTGCACTGAGTCAGTGCGGAATAAAACAGCAAACCTGCTTATCACAGTAGAATGAGGACTCACAAACAGCTGCTGTTGTGTGACAGAAGAGGATAGCTAAGTGTAAATTGCTCATTGTTACTGATGCATGCAAAATAGAGCTTCTTTGGTTCTGGAGATTGAAATTTGAGAAAGAAAATAAGAAGATGAGGCAGTACAGCTATGTTGACAACACTAAGAAGAAGCTCTACCAATGTCGCGAGTCTTCCAGTCAGCATTTTTAATTAAAACATAAACATTAACTGGATTACCCTTCTGTCTTAATTTCCCATTTATGACATAAGAACCATATTATTTGCTTCTTCTCTGTTCAAAGGAATGATCCCAAATTGCTCTTGTGGATAAAATATTGTGATCTCCTTGAAGGAAAAACAGTAAGTTGATTCAGTTGATCATGTTTTCTTGAATATCTGGCCCTGATGGTTGTATTGTGGAATCTATTATTTTGGACAAAAAAAAAAATTAAAACACTACTCTCTGTTCTTCTAGGACAATATAGAACTTTATATGGAACTTTAAGATTAATTGTTTGGCCAGACTGATAGTTCGTTTCAGTCAGCAGCTAACGTAACTAGTGCATCATAGAAAGTTGAATGGTCTTTCCCTCAAGAAAGAAAGAAAAAATATGTTCTTATCCTAATTCTGAGAACCTGTGAATGTGACCTTTTTGGATAACTATTTTTGCAGATGGAATTAAGTTAAGGGTCTCAAGATGAGGTCTCCCTAGATTATCTGGGTGAGCAGTAGATCTTAGAAAACAGAGAAAGCCATGAGAAGACTGCGGCAGAGATGGGAGTTATGCAAGGAGGGTGTTCCCCAAGAGCTTTTGAAGGGAGTATGGCCCTGTCAACACCTTGATTTTGGACTACTGGACTCCAGAACTCTGAGAGAATAAATTCCTGTTTACTTAAGCCACCAAGTTCGCAATAATTTTTGTGACAGCCCTAGGAAGTTAATGGATGCATTAGACAGTGGGGATAGCACTGACTGAGCCCTCACTTCATACCACGCTTTGTGGTAGATGTTTTTTAGAAGTTTTCCCTGGCCAGGCACAGTAGCTCACGCCTGTAACCGCAGCACTTTGGGAGGCCAAGGCGGGCAGATCATGAGGACAGGAGATCGAGACCAGCCTGACCAACATGGTGAAACCCTGTCTCTACTAGAAGTACAAAAATTAGCCGGGCGTGGTAGCACACACCTGTAATCCCAGCTACTCAAGAGGCTGAGGCAGGATAAATGCTTGAACCTGGGAAGCAGAGGTTGTAGTGAGCCGAGATCATGCCATTGCACTCCAACCTGGGTGACAGAGTGAGACTCCATCTCAAAAAAAAAAAAAAAAGATCCTCTGTAGCAACTATATTAGGTAAGACATTTTATATCCATTTTTTTTCAGATGAAAAAACCTAATGCTCATAGAGATTTAGTAACTTGCTAAGATTCTCACAGATTAGAAGAGTTGAGCCTTCCACTTTTATTTCCAATATGTAAAGAGCTTAGAAGTCATTATTCTTTTTGAATCATGACTTAGAAGTCTTTGTCACAATGAGAAAAATCTGGACAAATCAAAATTCAATGGCTCTTCTTCTACCCATCAGAGAACTGAAGTCATGGGTCAACACATATCACTTTAAAATCTGTAGCAACAGACTCCTTCTGAGAGATGCAGTACAGAAAGAATTGCTTACTTGGAGCACCACAGAAGATGCTAGACACCATAAGTCAGTAGAAACCTTTAAATAGTAAACGTGATCAATTTCTGGAGGCTGAGGGCAGACCAGCATTAGAGTGAGTCCCTCTGGGGCCCCTGGTCATGGGACAGCCTCACATGTTACATGCTTTCCCTTCAAAACCAGCACCAGATTTTCATAGTTAGGCTCTGAGAAAAAATCCCTTCATAGCCTTGGCAGGGGAAAGAAAAGAGAATGTGTCCCATACTTTGTCCCTAACAAAGGCCTTGTCTCCAGGGGAATACATTTTCCTGAGGGCAATTTTTAAACCTTATTTCAGCTAGTGAAGTGGAATTCTGCCCCATTTCAGTATATCTCACCTAAGGAAAAAAAGAAAAACCCTAATTATCAGGGCCTATGACATCCAGGAAATGGATTGGGAACACTGAAGCCAGGAATAGAAGTAGGGACAGTCGAGGAAAAAACCTCTACCCCTTGAGGAGGGAGGGACAGAAAAACCTGTGAAGGCTACAGCCCCAAGAAAAAGTCCCACTAAATGAGACTTACGCTGAAAACTATAGAATGTCCCCCACCTCCGCTCCACCCTCCCATGAGACCAATAAGCCTCCAGTACGGTAACAATATGCTATAGCTGAAAGACCTGCATGGCACATTCTTGAAGACTAGTACCAAGAATAATTGGTACTAGTCTTGATTTCCCCAAATCAAGAAAAAAGACAAAAAAATAGAAACCAAAACAAAACACTAGAGGAATTTAAAGCCTCTGGTACCTATAGCTGCAACAAACATTAGACATGACCCAACTGCTAGCTGGATTAATAAGGATCTTCATACTAAAGATATGTTTACCTCAGTCCCTATTACCTGATACAATATACCTGCCATTCAATCAAAATTATAAGGCATGCAAAAACGTGAGGAAAACACAGTCTAAAGAGACAAAGAGAGGCTGGGTGTGGTGGCTCATGTCTGTAACACCAGCATTTTGGGAGGCCAAGATGGGCAGATCACTTGAGGTTAGGAGTTCGAGACTAGTCTAGCCAACATGGTAAAACACCATGTCTACTAAAAATACAAGAAAAAAAACATATCTGGGTGTGTTGGTACACACCTGTAATCACAGCTACTCCGGAGTCAGAGGCAGGAGAATCACTTGAGCCTGGGAGACAGAGGTTGCAGTGAGCTGAGATCATGCCACTGCACCCCAGTCTGGGCAACAGAGTGAGACTCCACCTCAAAAAATAAATAAAAAAGTAAAGAGACAAAGCAGCCATCAGATCCCAACTAACACATAAAACAGATGTTGGAATCAATAGACAGAAAATTTAAAAATAACTATGATTACCATGTTAAAGGCTCTAATGAAAAAAATAAACAGCATAAAGGACCAAAAGAGTAAATAAGATTAAAAACAAGACCATAAAACTTAGGCTTATCCTATTTAAGCTACAGTATAACATATCAAGACAAGGAGAAAAACCTTGTAGAAAACCAGAGAGGGATGGAAATCACCTGAAATATAGAAGAACATGCATAAGAATTACAGAAGACTTTTCATCAGAAACTATGCAATCAAGAAGACAATGGAGAAAAATCCTTGAAGTATTCAAAGGAAAATCTGCCAACCTATAATTATGTCTAGCTAACATGTTTTAAATGTGACAGAGAAATAAAGACTGAACTTGTATGTACACAAAGAAGCAAATAAAAAAAGGCATAAGTGAAGATAAAGTGAAATATTTTCTTTTTCTCACTTTTTTTGGTGGTGATGTTGAGACGGAGTCTTGCTCTGTCACTCAGGCTGGAGTGCAGTGGTGTGATCTTGGCTCACTGCAGCCTCCACCTCTTGGGTTCAAGCAATTCTTCTGCTTCAGCCTCACTGGTAGCTGGGATTACAGGTGCGCACCACCATGCCCAGCTAATTTTTGTATTTTAGTACAGATGGGATTTCATCGTGTTGCCCAGGCTGGTCTTGGACTTTTGACCTCAAGCAATCCACTTAATTAATCTAAAATATAACTTTGTATAAAGCAATAGGAGTAGCAATGTATTGGGTGAACTAAATGACAGCAATGCTGCATGGGAAGAGAATTAGGAAGTCTTTGTTGTTAGGTACTTGGGTACTTGCACTTGTAATAAATGAGTACAGTGTTATTTGAGGGTAAATGTAGATCATTTAAAAATATCTATCGTTGATCCTATGGCAACTCCTTAAAAAGTTATAAAAATCAGCATAAACCAGCCACCAAAAGAGGAGATAAAATAGAATCACATAAAATGCTCAAGTAAAACAATAGAAGCAGTAAAAGAGGAGGAAAATATACAACAAATGCAAAGATTGTAGATTTTGATCTGAATATAGCCATATTCAATTTAATGTAAATAGTATAAACATGCTATGTAAAGGTAGAGACTGGCAGATTGCATTAAAAATTAGACCACAGTATTCTGTCTCTAACAAAAACCCACTTCAAATGTAAAGACTCTGATAAATGCTATGTGACAGACGTATTACAGTAGAGACAGTAGTGCTGTGTTCCCAGTTTTCTCCCTAAATTGATATAGATTACACAGTCACCTAAATTTTCTGGAACTTACTTTCTTATTTGTTCACACGTTGCTATGAGTTTTTATGTAAAAATTTTTTTTTCTAAGGAACTTAAACCTGGTTCGATGTGAGGTAGGCTCCAAATCATCATTTTTCATATCCACGTTACCCCATCCTACCTCACACCCCATAAAGGATTTCTGCCAATATTCTTATGAGTTAGGTCTGTCAAATTCTAGGTTAATCATTTTTAGGTGAGCATTTTTCTAGTAACCTGTGAATTAAACAACAAATTAAGACCTGGTTGCAATCTAAACAAATAGATCGACTAAATTACACACTAGATCTTAAAGTGAATTTTTAAAATGGGAGTTATCTTAATGTGTATAGTTCTGAAGTGCCAGCCACAGAACTTGGTAAATATTCAACTTAGACAACTAAAATGTGGGAGATCAGAAAAAGTGAATGCCTTGCTTTGATCTGACTTGATTATAATAGATAATATATTGATCACTGGAAAGAAAATATGCTTAAGTTTTTCAAAACATCAAATGTCTAAATAAAATCCTAAAAGTATCATTGCCATTTCTTAGATTAATTTACATGAATTCACTTGATCTTAACGGTAAAAACAATATACCAAAATTTTGTTAAATTTGGAATAAAAAATTGAAGTTGATGTTTATTTGGTACCATCAATCAGCACAAGACCAATCATTTACTCTAAAATATACAAGACTATAAACTTTTGGGGAGGCACATTAAGCTCTGAGCATGTACTTTGTTTATAAATGCTTCTGTGAAATCAAGCTCTGGGTTAAAGCTTTATATATTAGATTTCTAAGTTATGCAGATTACTAACAAATTGCAAATTTAAACAAATTGGGGAAATTGAAAACATTTTCTTTAGTAACCAAGAAAAAAATGGTAAGAACTGTGAGAGTGAGAGATTTTATTGAAATTTCTGCTTATATTTTTTGTTCTAAGCTACAGCAGAACCATAAGTCCAGAAAGTACACTAAAGATCAACATAATGAAACTTGAAATTTCAGGTACAATAAAAATCTGTCATTGAAAGTTATAGCTATTTCTCAGCTTCCAAATGATTAGTTTAGAAGATCTTGAACTTTCTTTGAGAGCCCAGAAATGAAAACAATGAAGCTTTTTGAAACTGAAACTTTAGATTTGGAAGTACCTTAATTGCGAATATGAGCATGGGAGAAATTTTCAATTTGTGATTCAATGGTCATAAACACACCAGAGACTGTAGGCATCTTCTGAAACCTGGCAGCTTTTTTAGTGTTATCTCCCACTATTTCCCTGTATCTAGGCTGAACTGGATGACTTGTCAATCCCATTAAAAATCTTTTCTTTCATGTAAGTGATGGAGAATGCTTTTCTATATGTAAAGGTCTCGTCTCTCAGTCTGACAAAAACCAGCCTGTTCTTCATGGCCACCTGAAATGCCTTTTCTGATCACCAGATCCAGGAATGAATGATTTATTTGTTCTCAAGATTTTTATAGTGGTTTCTACCACTTATATGGAACCTTTTAACTGTAGTTACTTATGGCAATATTTTACTTCCCTCTTGTGATTGTAGGCATGTAAGTGTCATGGTGCTTCCTGGAACATAACACTTATTCAAAGGAGATAAATAAATGAGTTGAGCAGTTTCTGTGTTTAGGGAATGACTGTGTGGTTAGTTACATGGCTGTCCAGTAATTTCTGCTGTCTCAACAGTCCTGTGACCTCACTGGGCCACAGTCAAAATGACCAGAGAGTTTCGTTCTATAGATACCTGTAGACAAGTAACATAGAATGCCTCAGTCCCGTGGATTTAAAATTGATGAAGTGCTGTCTGTACCATCAATGTTTAAAATTCGACCTTTAGGTAACATTACTTAAAAGGAATAATATCATAAATACTTAGAGATTCTATCTAACCAATGCCAGGTTGTTAGACAGACTCATGTTTTATGTACTGAAGGCCGGATGTAGACATAAAGCATCCAATGAAGGAGATGATTTGGATTTTATAGAATAGATCGTGGGACTGTCTAGTCTTTGCGTTTTAAGACTTCACATTCAATAAAATGTAGAAAATGAAAGGTTGTGAAAGAAAGGAGAAATTATTTTCATCAAGAGGAGAAGATGAGGCCGGGCGCAGTGGCTCACGCCTGTAATCCCAGCACTTTCGGAGGCCGGGGTGGGTGGATCACGAGGTCAAGAGATCGAGACCATCCTGGTCAACATGGTGAAACCCCGTGTCTACTAAATGTACAAAAATTAGCTGGGCATGGTGGCACACACCTGTAGTCCCAGCTACTCGGGAGGCTGAGGCAGGAGAATTGCTTGAACCCAGGAGGCGGAGGTTGCGGTGAGCCGAGATTGCGCCACTGCACTCTGGCCTGGGTAACAAGAGTGAAACTCTGTCTCAAAAAAAAAAAAGAGGAGAAGATGAAAACATAGACTTGGTCATGTGCATCTGGTATTTGACAGCCCAGACCTTTATAGAAACAATATTTTAAAGTCTTTTATCACCACCATTTCTCAAGTGAGTGCCCTGTTGCTAGTGAGGTTTCTCGAAAAGGAAATTATTCTTGTAGCTTCAACTTCTTGGAATTTTACTGAGAGTAGGATTTAAGAAGGTTAATTACATTATCAAACCAAAGGGCCCTATTAATATGCTCACTGTTCATTACTTCGCTTCGTCCCCTCCTGTCATTATGTCTTTCACTAACGTGATATGGTAGAGTCATTTTAATTATGTAGCATAACACTAAGAGAATGGAGATGGGGAATGTCCTCATTGCTCCCCTTTTAGGTAACAACTTTTTAAATTCATTGACAGGGGTCATTTCCTTTTGCTTTGCCTGCGTGGGAAGAGACATATTTGCTGAGCTGATTTTCTCACCAGCAGAGAGAAGGCAACAGTCAAGCTCTCTGAGCTATGAAACGGAGGAGTGGCCCTTTCAGATCCCTAGTGCAGCTCGTTTAAAACTGACCTCAGCAACACCACGACAACTAGCAGAGGGTACATCTTTTTTTTTTTTTGAGATGGAGTTTCGCTGTTGTTACCCAGGCTGGAGTGCAATGGCGCCATCTCGGCTCACCACAACCTCCGCCTCCTGGGTTCAGGCAATTCTCCTGCCTCAGCCTCCTGAGTAGCTGGGATTACGGGCACGCACCACCGTGCCCAGCTAATTTTTTGTATTTTTAGTAGAGACGGGGTTTCACCATGTTGACCAGGATGGTCTCGATCTCTTGACCTTGTGATCCACCCGCCTCGGCCTCCCAAAGTGCTGGGATTACAGGTGTGAGCCACCGCACCTGGCTGGTTTATATATATTTTTAAAAAAGATCATGGGGAGATGTGTTCTACATGGGTTTGTGATAAAGGATTAATTTTCATAATAACTATATTTTGCAATAATTGATATCTTTTATTTTTATTTATTTTTCATTTTTGATATTATCTTTAAAGCAAAATTAGGAATGCTTCTGTTCTTAGGATATGGGGATATCAGAATACTCCTAATTCTGGGTCTGTTGAGTAAATGCTATCAATCTGTTTTCTTCACAGAAAGCACCTAAAGGCTAGGAATACATAACTTGGTGAGAACACAGCCCAGCAAGTTCCAGTCTCATTTTTTCCTAGCCACTAATCAAGATGGGGTCACTCTTATTCGAATGCCTTTGACACCATCATCTAAAGGTCCCTCAATCCATACTGTGGAGAGTCCCCAGCAGACAACTTAAATCTTACTTTTTACTTGGTTTTCATTTCTAACACTCAGAGGGCCACGGGAACTTTCTGGATCTCTTCCACCTCCTCCAGCAAGTGTGGCCAGCATCCGTGGCCACATTCCTGAGGTTACTCTACTTTGCTGTCTCCATTCCATGAGGCTGTTTCCTCCCCTGCTGACAGAAAGGAAGGAGCACATATGTCCTTCTGCCTGTCAATCCCCAAACCCATCCTGGAAGACTAGGCACTGTCCATTCTAGGCAGTCAACAGTGCATTTTGTGGGATATTGCAACCACAAGAACTTTTTAAAAATTTAAAAAACATGATCATTTTATTTCTTTTCCTAACCCAGACAGATTAGCTCTCTGGGGAAGCATACTCCTACAGCCGCCTTTTAAAGACTTTTGTCTGCTTGAGACAGACTTTCCTTTTATTTCACTAGAGTTATGTATTCAGTGTAGTTAAAATAAAGCGCATATAGTCTTGGTTAGAGGTCCAAAAAAATCTGTGTGTCGATTGCACACAGATTGACATGATGATTTCAGATGATTTATGAAAACCATCTCATTATGCAGATTTACCAGGCACAGGACCACATTGACAGAGGGGAAAACCCATGTGGGAAAAAAAATGGTGACAGCCTTTCTGATGAGGGGATCAAGCTTTTGATGGAGCTTATCACCTCTTCCACCAGAGACATCTGCATATTCTCCCTGTTGACATTGTAGGTGCTGAGATTCCCAAATGACGCCCATTGACAGGATCAGCCAAAACTGGTTCATTGACTGAAGGTCACAGAACCGCAAAGGGGCTGGTCTTATGAATATTAACTAATGTATAGCTGCATTTTTAGCCAAGAAGTTATGCTTTTGATCTATGGGCTTTAATTTAATTTCTCTCTCAGCCTCTAGGGAGGAGGGCAAAATAAAGTGTCCAAAAATGTAGTTTCATTCTTGGTGTGTTACAAATAATTACAAATTATTCCTTTGTGAATGCTTAATGTGTCAGGGAGAGATCATCATAGAGCAGAGTTCTTGCTCCATTTGGAACTTTGTCCTGGTGTATTTCCATTAGTGACATAAAAGTGTATGTTGCTAAATGCTTTTGCCTGAACTGTTTAAATCCATGTGTGTTATGTTGACAACATCAGTCCATAGAGAAATTCTAGTTCTTTGGCTCTACTGTAAGCATCCAGACTGTGGACTGGTATTATTATCAGGTGTTCATTCACAGCACTACCAGGGACATCACTTAAGGGCCATTTCCTTTAGATATACAAGCCCAGAAAGTTTTACCATGTCTCTTAACTCACCTTTCTAGGTACTACCCCAAATACCATCTCAGCTTAATGCTGTGTTATTGAACTTTCATCTGACCTGTTTCTTCTACTTTCTAGTTTATCCCTCATTGTTGACTCTCCTTTCAACAGTTTGCAGTATGCCTGTTTTTTAGGTTTTTTTTTTAGATGGAGTCTCGCTCTGTTGCCCAGACTGGAGTGCAGTGGTGCAATCTTGGCTCACTGCAACCTTTGCCTCCTGGGTTCAAGCAATTCTCTGCCTTAGCTTCCCAAGTAGCTGGGATTACAGGTGCATGCCACCATGCCCAGCTAATTCTTTTTTGTGTTTTTAGTATAGATGGGAGTTTCACCATCTTGGACAGGCTGTTCTTGAACTCCTGACCTCCGGATCCACTCGACTCGGCCTCCCAAAGTGCTGGGATTACAGTTGTGAGCCACCATGCCTGGTCGCATTATGCCTTCTAACATGCTCATTCAAGCATAACAGGGAGAGAAGTGTTCACTTCCAGTATCAGGGTTTACAGTCGTGTGTTTATCCACAGGGTGCCAGTTGATGCCACCAGTTTTCAACTCAATAAGGGCTGGGAAAATTCGAATGACACTTCCTATTGGAGCCCTAACTTCCAAGACTGGGGCAGTTTCATAATTCAGATCACTGTAGACTCCTTCACCATAGAGACCCAAAGGGCCTTCTGTCTTCCTTTTGCTCTTTATCTGAGATCTGCCAGATTCTCTTCCTACATCCTGTCAACCTGAAATAAATGAAAGAATGAGAATCCAAGTTAAAATGTTTATTCATGTGCAAATCTGAGAATGGTCATCTAGGTAACAGAGACTCCAAAGGAATGGGGTCAGTGCTCCCAAGCTGAAAAGTTAAGGTCTTACTTATGCAGGCAGAAAATGAAGAAATTTAACAGGATTTTAGTATTTTCCATATGAAGCTGGTTTATGAGTTACAGCAATTTGATTAGTTACGGCTTGTTTTATTTTCCTTTTCCTATTTAAAAGAGTATATTTCATGTTCCAGGTAGTGTGATAGTCATGCAGTCTTTGTGTAAAAGAGGTAAAAGGGAAGTTCATCTATAATGGAGACCAACAGGGAGGAGGCAAGGAGTCTTCTCTGGTGCCCTTTGTAAAGTCTTTGAGGCTGACTGACAGCACCATTGACACTATGGTGACCCCCGTGACCCGCATGTACACCTCTGGAGGGCCTTCTGGAATTAGAAAACCTGAAGTAGCTGGAAGATCATGAAAAGTGGAAGAGTGACCAACCCTTGCAGCACCTGACTAACCGGAGACATTCTTCTATTGTTTCTTATTCTGGCCTCAATTGACAAGGCCACTGGACTTTGTAACCGACCTTGGTCAACCTCGTTGACTCCAGACCCTAAGAACCCCTCCCAGCTTGCAAAAAACCACCGTAAACTGTAACTTCTCCAACCTATAAAACCAACTCCTATCCCACCACCCTCCACTGACTCTCTTTCTGAACTCAGCCCGATTGCATCTGGGTGAATAAACAGCCTTGTTGCTCACACATAGCCTGTTTGGGGGGTCTCTTCATTCAGAGCTTGTGTTTTAACACCCTTAAATCCTCTACCGCATTTTACAAAACAATGTAAGTAAAGAATCGGCTAATCTGTAATCAGGGAAACAAAGGTTACAGCTGCCTAGGTTATAGCTGTCTGTCATACGACTCTCAGGTCCCAGAATCACATTTCTTTCTCTTTTTTTTTTTTTTTGAGATGAAGACGAGGGTTTGCTCTTGCTGTCTTTGGTGGCAGAGGTGGAAGAAAATCCACATCTCAGGGAACCCATGTAGTTCAACCCCATGTTATTCAAGCATCAACTGTACTTTGATTCTAATTCTGTTCTATCTCATGTAGCACTTTCCTTACCTATAACTCTCTCTCATCTGTAGTTCATGTTTTCTATCCAAGTGTTCAGAGAGGTCTCGAGTTTCCAAACTAAATCAGGTCTGTTGTTTTCACCTTTCACTGTTCCCTCTAGTTTTCTTTTACAGAACTTTTCACTTTATGTCATTGTTTGTAGGATTATTTCTATATTTCTTGCCCACCAGATTGTGTGTGCCATGTTCTTGTCTAGGGAGCTTGATATAGACATTTTTTAAATAGGAAAAAGATTTGAGGGCAAAGTACAGTAAAGCTCCTTAGGAGAGGTAGAAAATAAGGTGAAGAGGGATTTACCTTGGACAGGAAAACAGAAACCTTTTCCTCGAAGTCTGACAGAAAACAAGCGAAAGGACCTATAAAGACAGATAAATGTATATGCATGGAGGCACTGTATTGATGCCGTTAATATTTGCTAACCTTCATTTTCTAATCCAAGTGAGAGACAAGGGAAGATTATAATTGAGGCCACTTAAAAATCAGATTGAGAATTATTGATCCAGTTTTACCACTGGTTTTTCTTTTAATTCCAACCTTCTAACTTTTAAGGCTTAGAAATACTGTATTCTATGTCTACCAAAGGCAGACGGAAGGGATTTACCAAAATAAACGAAAATATATGTCTATAATAAGGTCTGTGCAAGAATGTTCATAGCATTTTTTTTACAATAGCCATAAAGTGGAAAACATTGAAGATCTATATACAAATTGTAGTATATTCATACAGTGGAAGCGACTCAGCAACTAGAAGAAACACTAATACAGGTAACGATATGGACAACTATCAAAGGCAGTATGTTGAGCAAAAGAAGCCAGACACTAGCAGGTGCATTCTGTGAGATTTCATTTAGCAAAGGCAACACTAAAACACAATGATAGAAATCAGAATTTTAGTTTTTTCTGTCAGGGCATGGGGTAACCTTGGTGTGAACAGATTAGGAGTGTGTTTAAGTTATTACCACAATGGAAATGTTTTGTATCTTAATTGAGGTGGTGTATACATTATTCAGAACTCTGCAAGTCGTTTTTTATGTATTTATTTATATTTTTTGAGACAGAGTCTCACTCGGTCACCCAGCTTGGAGTGCAGTGGCACAATCTTGGCTCACTGCAACCTCCGCCTCACAGGTTCCAGCGATTCTCCTGCCTCAGCCTCCCAAGTAGCTGGGACTACAGGCATGTGCCACCACACTTGGCTAATATTTTTGTATTTTTAGTAGAGATGGGGTTTTATCATGTTGGCCAGACTGGTCTCGAACTCCTGATCTCAAGTGATCCCCCTACCTCGGCCTCCCAAAGTGCTGGATTACAGGCGTGAGTCACCACACCCAGTCACAAGTTTCAGACTAAAATTCTGTGCATATAATCTGTGCAAAATCTGTATATATAAATTATCCCACTGTCAATAGGGCTATACGTTTTGATTAAATTAAACTTCCGTATTTTGCTTTTGTTTTGAGCAACTTCGTATGAGAGATTGAGAAATTTGGGCCATGGTGAAAGATTGGAACTGTCACCGTAACGAATAGGGGAGGAAGCTGGCCATAAACTCGAGTTCCTGAGTGTTTCCTCTCCTTCCTTCTCTGTGTTGGGCCTCTCATGTATGTGACCCTGTAGGGGCTGTTCTTAAGTCTGTCCTAGCGCTGACGACATTGGAGTTGTTGGGACTAAGAATGCAATCCCCTGAAGCAGCCTCAGAAGCAAATGTTTTCCTCTGGCCTTCTCCTGACCTCCTGTCTCTATTCCATTCTCCCCAGAGTCTAGAATTCCTCTGCCCCAAGGCAGGACATAGAAATCAGAACCCCTTCTCCTCAAAGCCAGCCATAAAACTAGTTATAAAGAAATTATCTGACCTACCTTGTTGGACTGTAGGTCTTAAGGCCCCCAGTCCAGAGAGAGCCCTGCCCCATACCCAGAAGGAAGGAATGCTGCTCAGAGAGGCCAAGAAGAATCTAGGGGGACAGGCCTTGCTGGGCTTCCCCCTCAGTCTACTAGCATTAGATCATACCCTTTCTGTCCAGTCCATACTTTGTTGAATCTAAGCATAAAAATGGACAATTTCCCCTGTATCTTTACGTCTTCATTTAGTTTTGTTTTGTTTTTGAGACAGAGTCTTGCTCTGTCACCCGGGCTGGAGTATAGTGGCCCGATCTTGGCTTACTGTAACCTCCACCTCCTGGGTTCAAGCTATTCTCCTGTCTCAGTCTCCCAAGTGGCCTGGGACTACAGGCACCACCATGCCTGGCTGATTTTTGTATTTTTAGCAGAGATGGGGTTTCACCATATTGGCCAGGCTGGTCTCAAACTCCTGACCTCAGGGGATAGGCCTGCCTTGGTCTCCCAAAGTGTTGGGATTATAGGTGTGAGCCACTACACCCAGCATGGATCTTCATTCTGAAGGTTCCCATGTACACTTTAAGTTTGTATGCTTTTTCTCTTAGTAATTTGCCTCTTGTCAGTGATTTTCAAAATGAATCTTCAGAGGACAGAGGAGAAGCTTTCCCTCCACCCCTTTGTGATCTATTTATCTGTTTCCTTGCTTCAGATACTGTTCAAATAGGTTTCTTAAGAGTGACCTCTCTATTCTTTTTACCATGTCTCTCCACAGTGCCAGTATCCCCATATTATACAATATGTAGTCATTATTTTGGAATAAATGAAAAGGGTGAAAAATTGGAAAATGAATTACTAAGCACCAGTAAGAAAGGCTGGGGATGGCATCTGTAAGTTTATAGTGGAGGTCTAAGCATTATACAGATTCTTCAGGATTCCTAGCCCTAGTGTTGGATTAAAGGCAGTAGTCAGAATAGCTTAACTTTCTCCTCTTTACACAGCCTGCCTTAGTAGGTAGTGAAATCCTTCTGGGTAGAAATTATGCTTCTTTTATGTTATTTTCTCACAGTGCCCAGCAGAGTTCTAAATCTGGTTTATTAATCAGGTGAGTGGCTGGGTGCAGTGGCTCACATCTGTAATCCTAGCACTTTGGGAGGCCAAGGTGGGTGGATCACCTGAGGTCAGGAGTTCAAGACCAGCCTGACCTAACCTGACAGGTGAAATCCTGTCTCTACTAAAAATACAAAATTAGCTGGGCATGGTGGCACATGCCTATAATCTCAGCTACTTGGGAGGCTGAGGCAGGAGAATCACTTGAACCCAGGAGGCGGAAGTTGCAGTGAGCCGAGATTGTGCCATTGCACTCCAGCCTGGTGACAGAGCAAGACTCCTTCTCAAAAAGTAAATAAATAATCAGCTGAGTGGATCCCAGTAGTACTTTGTTGGAGGCAGGTAGAGGAGTGAGAGAACTTTTTCGTGAGGGTTTAGAAATGGGTCAAGATGCTTTTTGTAGTAGTTAGGTTTTGATGCAAACTCAGAATCCTTAGTGAAGATAAAACCCTTTATGGAATTCAGTTATCCTTCCCATTCAACTTCTCTTCTAACAGTAAGGTTGGCACTTAGGGAAGTGGTCGCACCACCAGAATATCATACTATCCATTGTATTGGTACTTTTTTGTTGTTATTATAAGCAATGATAAAATAAGGATCTTTGTGTGTGAATGAGTATATATCTTTGTGCACATTTCTTTATGAGTATGTCAATAGGGGAAGTTTTTAAAATAGTGCATGTGTGGAGTGATAATGTAAGTGATAACTATAGATTATAAAATGATCCTACAAAGAAACTAACAGATGTGTGAAAGCTCTTGTTCCCCATCTCTTTTTGAAAGTGGTGTGTTATAAAAGTTGTTGTTTTCATGTTATCAATATATTGCATGAAAACTTGTATTCATATGTTTTAATTAGAATTTATTGAAGTCTGAATGAGATTATTCATCATCTAATCTGAATCATTGTATCTAACTTTTACATGAACATCCTGTGTATATTTCTGCCTGCTTTGCTATTGGTTTGCTGGCCTCTCTGTCAGTTTCTCCAAGTATTTTCTTTATAGTCACCAACCATTTCTTTAGGCACTGAAGATACAGCCACATGCAAGACAAAATCACTGCCTTCATGAATTGTGTCTAATTGGGCAATTAAAACAAATATACATAAAAACTAATGTCAGTAAATATAAAATGTAACAGCAAAATGATGAGTGTGGGGAAGACAACATGAAAGAATATACTTTCCATTTTCAATTGATTGCAAAATTGTCTTCATAGTGTGTTACTGTTTTTTTTTAAGACTATGCTTTTTAGAGTAGTTTTAGGTTCAGAGGAAAATGAAAGAAAGGTCAAGAGATTTCCTGTATACCTCTTTCTCTCACATATCCTGGTCTCTCTGATTACCAACACCCCCAAGCAGAGGGGTACATTTGTTACAGTTCAGTGAACCTACATCGACACATCATTATCACACAGGGTCCATAATATACATTAGGGTTTATTCTAGGTGTTATACATTCTTTAGGTTGTAATGACAAGAATCTGCCATTGGACGCCAGGCATGGTGGCTCATGCCTGTAATCCTAGCACTTTGGGAGGCTGAGGTGGGCAGATCACCTGAGGTTTAGAGTTTGAGACCAGCCTGACTAATGTGGAGAAACCCTGACTCTACTAAAAATATAAAAAATTAGCTGGGCTTGGTGACACATGCCTGTAATCCCAGCTACTCGGATGGCTGATGCAGGAGAATTGCTTAAACCTGGGAGACGGAGGTTGCGGTGAACCAAGATGATGCCAATTACACTCCAGCCTAGGCAACAAGAGTGAAATTCCTCTCAAAAAAAGAAAAATAATCCAACACTGGAATATCACATAGAATTGTTTCCTTGCCCTGACAATCCTCTGTGCTCTACCTGTTCATCTCTTCCACCCCTGGCAACCAGTGATCTTTCTACTGTCTCCATTCTTTTGCCTTTTCCACAATGTCACCTTATTGGAGTCAGACAGGATGCAGCCTTTTCAGATTGGCTTCTTTCACTTAGAAATACGCATTTATGGTTCCGCCATGCCTCCTTATTGCTTGGTAGTTCATTTCTTTCTAGCACTGAATGACATTTTGTTCTCTGGGTGTACCAGTCATTTTTTAAAAAATAATTGTTTGTAATGCTTTTTTCTTTTATCTGTACAGAAATTTTTAAATTTATGTGAATTCATGTTTGTCAGCCATTTGTTTCATGACTTCTAGGTTTTGTGTTTTCATTAGAAAGCCTTATTATTTTACTATTCATCCTTACTATTTTACTTTTAAAATTGTTTCCTTTTTTATACTGTACAGTTAATTCAAATCTCAGTCTTTTATTTTTGCTTTGGGGCACCTTTTGAATTCTCTCGATTAACTTCTTACTCTTATTTCAACTAAAAGACCTTCCCAACTCTCTACAGGAGATGCTAACATTTGTATGGTTCGATGACTCTATTGTGTTAGGTCCTATACTATTCACTTCCAAATTCATAATTTCATTTTGGAAAAAGTAAAAATTAGCCTATGAAAACACACACACACACACACACACATTCAGATAATTATTCCCCTAATATTGTAATATCTGAAACAATGCTGTCCGAGAATTTCTTAATGACATTAGAGTTCTATATTTGCAGTGTCTAGTAAGGCGGTCACTAGCCACATGTAGGTATTGAGCACTTGAAGTGTAGCTAGTGAAAATGAGGAACTAACCAGGTATGGTGGTGGCTCATGCCTGTAATCCCAGCACTTTGGAAAACTGAGGCAGGTGAATCACATGAGGTCAAGAGTTCGAGACCAGCCTGGCCAACATGATAAAAACCCAATTCTACTAAAAAAATAAAAAATACAAAAGGTAGTGGGGTGTGGTGGCACATGCCTATAATCCCAGTTACTCTTGAGGCTGAGGCATGAGAATCACTTGAACCCAGGAAGCGGACGTTTGCAGTGAGCTGAGATCACGCCACTAAACTCCAGCCTAGGTGGCAGAGGGAGACTATATATAAAAAGAAAACCAAGAAAAAAGAAAAAACAATGAGGAACTCAATAGGTACATGTGGCTAGTGGCTAACATATTGAACAATTCAGTTGTGGGCCATTCAATGCTGAAAAAAAAGTGTTTCCATCTTACAACTGAATTCACATTGAAGACATGAGTAAGGAGACTTAAAATATTTTCTTCTTTGTTTTCAGATGTTTTGAGTTTTACATCTATTAAGGGATAATTACTATACAATAACCTGGATAGCCGTAAAGTATAAAATCTTGATACATTTTGACACATGAATATATCCCTAAAACCATAGCCATAATCAAAATAGTAGAAATTTTCATTCCCCCCAAAAGTTTCCTTGGGCCTTTTTTGAAGCCCATTGTTCTTCATTTTCCCTCACCCCACCCCATCGCTAGTCACCACTGTTCTGCTTCTTGTCAGGAATGAGATCTTCTTTCCCCCATCCACATTTCAGTGAAGATCAGGTGAGGGGACTGGATATCCTACACCAACCTGGTAGTAATAACACCCCACTTCTCCACAGTGGGGTGGTGTCAGAAGAAGCCTAGGGGAGCGTCAAGACTTCTGCCATCAAACAGTGGTGACCAGGCCACCGCCACTACAGTGTCAAATTTCTACCCTCACCTAGTGGCCATGAAACAGCATTTCCCTTTTCCAGAGGAGCAGTGTCATCAAAAGCCAACTACAACAGAGGTTTAAATTAAATCCAGAATCAAATAACAAAATACAAAGATGTCCAGGTTTCAATTTTAAAAAGTACTCATCAGGCCAGGCACAGTGGCTCACGCCTATAGTCTCAGCACTTCGGGAGACCACGGTGGGTGGATTGCTTGAGGCCTAGAGTTTGAGACCAGCCTGGCCAACATGGTGAAACCCTATCTCTACTGCAAATACAAAAATTAGTTGAGCATGGTGGTACACATTAGTAGTCTTAGCTATTTGATTATGAGACATGAGAATCACTTGAGCCTGGGAGGCAGAGGTTGCAGTGAGCCAAGACTGCACCACTGCACTCCAGCCTGGGTGACAGAGTGAAACCCTGCCTTAACAGCAACAAAATACTCATCATACCAAGAACCAGGAAGATCTCAAACTAAATGGAAAAATATATATATCAGTAGTTGTCAAGATTGAGATGACAGAGATAATAGATTAGCTTACAAAGACTTTGAAGTATCCATGACAAACTTGTCCAGCTTGTGGACCAGGACATCTTTGAATATGTCCCAAAAGAAATTCGTAAACTTTGTTAAGACATTATGAGTCTGTTTTGCGATTTTTAAAAATCTCGTCAGCTATCATTAGTGTTAGTGCATTTTATGTATGGCCCAGGATAATTCTTCATCCAGCATGGCCAGGGAAGCCAGAAAGACTGGACACCCCCATCTATGATAAAAATTATTTCGTGATAATGACAATATGCTTTAAGCATATTAACAATTAGAAGGCCTCAGAAAATAAATAGAAATTCTCAGCAAAGAAATAGAAGATATAAAAAAAGTGGAAACTTTAGGACTGAAAGGACAATAACAAAAAGCAAAACTCAGTGGCTGGGCTTGATGACAAAACTGACATGACGAAGAAGCCACTAAGGCAGTGAAATAGAAGATAGAACAACAGACATTACCTAATCTGGACAGCAGAGAGTAAACAGACTGACGAAAAGGAACATGGCCTCCGGAATGGAGATCTTTTATGGGTTTCTAACAAAAGATCTAACACTGGTGTCATTGGGGTTATGACAGGATAGGAGAAAGATGATGGGGACTAAAAAAGCACTTGAAGAATCTTTCCTCAGCTGCTGCCAAGGTGCTCGGTCCTTCCAAGGGAGCTAAGGCCGCATTGGGTGAGGCCCTCACTTCATCTGGTGACTAGCACCACATCCAGCAGCGCCAGCCCCATGCTCGCCCATGCCATGGCCTCCGTCTCTGAGCTCATCTGCATCTACTCAGCCCTCATTCTGCACGACAGTGAGGTGACCGTCACAGAGGATAAGATCAATGCCCTCATTGAAGCAGCCAGTGTAAATGTTGAACCTTTTTGGTTCAAGAGGAAAATGCTTGTTTGCAAAGGCCCCGGCCAACGTCAACCCTGGGAGCCTCATCTGCAATGTAGGGGCTGGTGGACCTGCTCCAGCAGGAGGTCCTGCCCCCTCCACTGCTGCTGCTTCAGCTGAGGAGAAGAAAGTGGAAGCAAAGAAAGAAGAATCTGAGGAGTCTGATGATGAAATGCGCTCTGGTCTTTTTAACTAAACCTCTTTTATAAGATATTCAACAAAAAGCTGAACTTTAAAAATAAAAATGTACTTAAAGAAATAATGGCTTAAAAACATCACAAGCATAGCAAAGACATAAACCTTCAGTTGAAGAAGTTGAGAGAAGCCCAAACAGGGTAAATAACCCCAGCAAAACCCCTACCAAGCCACTTAATAAACATTTGAAAACTGCAGACAGCAACAAAACCAACATCTTGAAAGCAGTCGGGGAAAATGGCAGCTTAACTATAAGAGAAAAAGGATTCCTGCAACAGCAGACTTCTCATCAGAAACCATGAATACCAGAAGAGAGTGGCACAACGCTTTTCCTTTCCTGATGAAAAGAAAGAATTGTCAATCCATCATCCTCTGCCTAGCAAACATCTTCTTGAGGCATAACAGGAAAATCAAGACATTCTCAGATAAAGGAAAACTAATAGAATTTGTCACCAGCTGACTAACAGAATGACTGAAAGGAATTTTCTAAACAAAAGGGAAACAATAAGAAAAGGAACCTTGGAATATCAGAATAGAACAAAACATGGTAAGCAACATGTAAGAAATACAATAAACTTATCTTCTCTTGATTTTCTGAATTTTTTTTTTTCTGAGACAGTCTTGCTCTGTCACCCAGACTGGAGTGCAGTGGCATGATCTTGGCTCACTGCAAGCTCTGTCTCCTGGATTCAAGTGATTCTCCTGCCTCAGCCTCCCAAGTAGCTGGGATTACAGGTGTGTGTCTCCTTCCCAGCTAATTTCTGTATTTTATTAGACATGGGATTTCCCCATGTTGGTTAGGCTGGTCTTGAACTCCTGATCTCAAATGATCTGCCCACCTCGGCCTCCCAAAGTGCTGGGATTACAGGTGTGAGCCACTACACCCACCCTTCTGAATTATTTTTGATTGAAGAAAAAAATGTAACAATGTCTGATGTGATTCTAAATGTACATAGAGGAATTAGCTAAAAAATATTAAAAATTGGGAAGAGTAAAGGAACAAGAAGGGACCTAGGGTTCCATACTTCACTCAAATTGGTAAAGTGATTACACCAGAAGGCTGTAATAAGTTGTGTGAATATAATTTTATCAACAACAAAAAAGAGCTACAAAACAATGGATTCAGAAATATTTAGAGCTGGGTGCAGTGGCTCACACCTGGAATCTTAGCACTTTGGGGGCCCGAAGCAGGAAAGTTGCTTGAGCCCAGGAGTTTGAGACCAGCCCGGGAAACATAACAAGACACTGTCTCTACAAATGATGATAATAATAATAACAACAACAACACAGTGAGCCATGATGGCACCATTGTACTCCGACCTGGGCAATAGAGGGAGTTACAGTCTTAAATAATTAATATTAATATTTATGTTTACTTTATAATGTAGTTGCAAAAAACTGAGTGTTTTCCTCTGAAATTGACAATAAGGTGAATATTTATTTAACAAAATGTTGAAATTTCTAGTCAGGGCAATAAGGCAAGAAAAAGAAATAAGAGATATAAAGATCAGAAAGGAAGAAATTGAAAACTCCTCTTTGCAGATGATATGATATTTACCTGTTAAATCCCAAATATCTACAAAAAAACCTTCTAGAACTAAGAATCAAGTCCAGAAAGATTACAGGATATGCAACAAACATGCAAAAGTAAATTACATTTTTATATACTAACAGTGAATATGTGGATGCTGAAATCAAAAACACAATACCATTTTAAATTGTTCAAAAATTAAATAGATGTTAATCTAATGAAGTTTGTTCAGGGCTTGTATGCTGACAACTGCAAAAAGAAATAAAAGAAGATGTGAATAAATGGAGAGGCATACTTCAAATATACGAAGAATAGCCTTGTATAAAAGGCAGTTTTCTCCAAATTGATACACAAGTTTAATGAAATTCCTTTCAAAATCCCTGCAACGTTTTTTGGTATATATAGACAGCATAATTCTAAGATTTATAAAGAAAGCAAATGAAATAGAACAGGTAAAACAATTTTGAAAGAAAAATAACATAGAAGGAATTTGTTATATGTTTATATTATATATCCAAGACATTACATAACTCCAGTAAACAGAACTGTGTGGTATTGGTAGAAGGATAGACACGCAGATCAATAAAATGGAGTAAATAACCTAGAAATAGATACACAAAGGATTTTTGACAGAGATGGAAAAACAATTCAACTGATGAATCCTAGATGAATCTCCAGAGGAAATATAAATTTGTCAAGAAAGGGTGTTAGAGCTATTGGACATTCAAAAAGAAAGTTCAACATTCATAGGCAAAACCCGGAGTTTCACTTTGTCACCCAGGCTGGAGTGCAGTGGTGCGATCTTGACTCACAAACACTAACGCAAAACAGAACACTAAAACTAAAAAAAATTCAGGAAAAACAGTAGGAGAAATTCTTCGATATCTTAGTCTAGGCAAAGAGTTCTTAGATTTGACACCATAATCTATAAGAAGTTGATAAATTGGACCTCATCAAAATTTAAACTTTTTTTTTTCTGAAAAAGACCCTGTTAAGAGGGTGAAACAACAAGCTACAGAGTAAAAGAAAATATCTGTAAACCACATGTCCAAGAAAGGACTAGTATGTAGAATACAAAAAGAACTCTGAAAAAGCAATCACACACACACACAAATCAATTAGAAAATGATCAAAAGACATGAAGAGATATTTCACAGAAAAGGATGTACCTACACCAAAAAAGCGGGTGAAAACATGTTCAATACCATTAGCCACCAGGGAGACACAAATGAAATCAACACACACTCTCAAATGGTTAAACTAAAAAACAGTAACACTATGTTAGCAAGGATGGGAAGAAACTGAATCACTTCTACATCACTGGTAGGAAGGTAAAATGGCTCAGGCCCTCTGGAAAATAGTTTGGCCCTCCCCTCCCCTCCCCTCCCTCCCTCCCTCCCTCCCTCCCTCCCTTCCTTCCTTCCTTCCTTCCTTCCTTCCTTTCCTCCCTCCCTCTCTCCTTCCTTCCTTCCCTTTCTCCCTCCCTCCCTCTCTCTATTTCTTTTTCTCTCTTTTTCTTCCCTTTTTCCTTCCTTCATTCCTTTCTTCCTTCCTTTATCAGTCTTTTTCTGTTTCTTCTTTTTCTTTCTTTCTTTCTTCTTTTTAAATTTCATTTTATTTTTTCAGACAGAGTCTCACTCTGTCACCAAGAATGGAGTGCAGTGGTACAATCTTGACTCACTGCAACTGCCACCTCCTGGGTTCAAGCAAGTCTCATGCCTCAGCCTCCTGAGTAGCTGACTACAGGTATGGGCTACCACACATAGCTAATTTTTTTTTTTTTAGTAGGGGTGGGATTTTACCATGTTGGCTAAGCTGGTCTCGAACTCCTGATCTTAGGCAAATCTGCCTAACTTCGTCTTCCAAAGTGCTAGGATTACAGGTATGAGCCACCAAGCACAGCCTGGCTGTCTCTCTGTAAAATAAATATGCACCTACCGCAGGACCTGGTGATGGAACTCCTAGGCATTTATCCCAGATAAATATAAACTTATATTCACACAAAAACCTGTTAGCACAACTGACAAGCCAAATGGCCTTCAACGGGTGAATAATTAGACACGCTATGGTGTATCAATACCACAGAATAACATTTGGTAATAAGTAGGAATGAACTATTGATACATGCAGCAACCTAGATGAATCTCCAGAGAAGTATGTTGAGTGGGGGCGGGGGGAGCCAATCCCAAAAGTTTGTAGACTGTATGACTTCATTTACATAACTCTCTTGAAATGGGGATTAATGGTTGCCAGGGGTTAAGGACAAACATATGTGACAGTATAAATGAATATGACAGATCCTCGTGGTGATGGCAAGTGTGTATGATTGTATAAGTGAATATCATGACAGATACTGTTCAAAATTTATTTTTAATGGTATTGAACACTTTATATTAAACATTTTCTGATTATTTTACAAGGTGTTCTTGTAAAATTAAAGATTCTTGCCAAGTGCCGTGGCTCATGCCTGTAATACCAGCACTTTGGGAGGCTAAGAGGGGAGAATCTCGAGGTCAGGAGTTTGAGACCAGCCTGGCCTATATGGTGAAACCATGTCTCTACTAAAAATACAAAAATTAGCTGGGGGTGGTGGCAAGTGCCTGTAATTCCAGCTACTCGGGAGGCTGAGGCAGGAGAATTTCTTGAACCCAGGAGGCAAAAGTTGCAGTGAGCCGAAATTGTGCCACTGCAATCCAGCCTGGGTGACAGAGAGTGAGACTCTGTCTCAAAAAAAATTTTATTTTAATTTTACAACTTTGAAAGTGTAAAGCTTATTTAGGTAGTAATGACACCTAAAGAATACCATTACTAATTTAAAATACAAAAAGATCTCAGTGAGTTAAAGAATCCTATATTTTATGTTGGGTCTTTGAAAGATACAATTAAAATCCTGACTAGTCCTTGAGTCTCCACCAGGTTCTGTGCTCAGAACCTTTAAACCATGAATAAAAGAGTAATACAGCACTAGTCCCCAAGTGGTTAACAGTTTGGTGGTGCATCAGTAGATAATACTGACTCAGTGTGATAAGAGATGTGATGGGAGGATGGACATAATGCCATGTGATCCCAGGGGAGGGACCTTAAATTTAGTGTGGGACGGAGGCTGAGGAAGGCAATAACTGAGATGACTTCCAGGGGAAAGAAAGGAACACTTGGGCTGTGTCTGAACTGGAGGAATTTATTCCAACCAGAACAAAAGGATATGTGTAAAGGCATCAAACATATGAAGCATCATGCTACAGCTAACGAATGTCAAGTTGATGCTGTTACTTTAGACAGTCCAGAGGAGGAAATGGTTGGGAAGCCGAGAGAGCAAAAGGAGTCAAGCTCTTGAAAGCTATTCAGGTGCCAGTGAAAAGGCCATTGAAGACTTTTCATTCAGGGAGAGGTACATTTATATGCATTTGGGGTGACCCGTTCTTGTTTTGGCTCTGGACATTTCACTTATTGCATTTATGCAATAAATGAAACGTTTTGTTATTTCATTTCTGAGAAACGGTAGATATTTTAATGGAAACTTGCATGTGAAGATAGCATACCACAAAACCCGGTAGGTGTTACGCTTCCTATGGCAGCTGCGTAGTCTCTACTAGGGAGTTTTTTATTGATTAACAATAAACATCTTCTTTGTCTCATATGCCCTTCATGAGGCAGTTAGATAGTTAGAGATGGCCTGTGTGTAGCTGAAAAAAAAATGTATGTGTTGCGGGCAAGAATGATCAACGAGGCTTTTCTTTCTATCTACCAGCTAGCATGTGGAATTGATTAATTGATTGATAAATAGTTTCTTCTCATGTGTTTCAGTATAGTAACTATGAATTAGACCCAAAATTCATACTTATATGTGAACATTTTACACATGTATTTATTACTTATTTTCTTTGAGTCCTAAGAACCATAGAACTAAAATATAAAAATATAAAATGGTCTTTTTAAAAGGGATCCAATATCCCCGTCCTAACATCACCCTAACACTGCAGACTTAGTCGTCCCTTGACTTTTTTCAGCCTTCTTTATCAAAATAAAGGCTGCACATCAAGGAACCCTATTTTCCTTCCCTCTCGTAACTCCGCATTTCCCACATTACTGTCACCATCTCACACAAGAGGTGGAAGTGATGTTGCTCAGCAGGCTGTTTGGGACAAGCTTCTCCAGCTGACGAGGAATCCTCCTGAGCTCCGCTGAGGGCTGGAAACAATCCGGAGGATCGCCTCCATGACCTTTTATCCCCTCATTGTCGTCTTAGCTGCTTCGCTGTTTCTGCTGCCTATGTTTAAAGCCTCTTAGGCTTCGAAGAGACAAAAATGCCCGCTTTGTGTCTAAAGAGATATTTTTATGATTCCTGGAATTTACGCAACAAAGATTAAACATGTAGCTAAATTCCCATGATCTTGATGAAATATCTGCTCAAGGAAGCGCCAAGGAGCTCTACCCCAGAACTCTAATTTGTTTTCATTGTACCTTGCCAGAAGGTAGGGAAATATAGTTGTACTTGTCCTGTCCCCGGAACACACTAGTAGTAATTGCAGTGATTATTGGGCTTCCGTCCCGTTGATTTGCAGATTCAGGTTCTATCAACAAAAGCCAACATTTTCTGTGACTCTGCACTTAGAACAAGGGGTGTAGAACTCTAAAGAGCACAACATGGGAAGAAAATGTAATCAGCTAGATAATTAGCTTTTTGCCATGACATCTGCAAATGCATTTAAATGACTGCTAAACAACATTTTTAAAGCCTTACAGGCAAATGCTTTAAATGTATCTCAGATTTACTGAAAGGAAACATGTCTGTTTTGATTATTTTGTTTCCATTAACCTTTGAGGTTTCATGGATGTTATTAGCTATGGAATATTGGAAGAAGAGTTTTTTATCATAAGTTTGATCCTGTTTCAAACTGTGATTATGATAATGAGGCCAGGCACAGTGGCTCGTGCCTGCAATCCCAGCACTTTGGGAGGTCGAGGCAGACAGATCATGAGGTCAGGAGATCAAGACCATCCTGACTAACACAGTGAAACCCCGGCTCTACTAAAAATACAAGAAAAATAGCTGGGCATGGTGGCATGTGCCTGTAGTCTCAGCTACTCAGGAGTCTGAGGTAGGAGAATGGCTTGAAGCCGGGAGGCGGAGGTTGCAGTGAGCCAAGATCGTGCCACTGCATTCCAGTCTGGGTCACAGAGCGAGACGCCATCTCAAAAAATAAAAATATATAATAAATAAATAAAATAGATAATGAGAGATTCACTGGAGTGTCATAACAAATAGATGGAGTCACCGTTAGAGCTGACTTTTTCAGCATTTTGAGTCCTTGCTGTGTAGAGTATATGTCTATAAACAGTGAGTCATACCTTCAGTAAACATTTAACGATGATCAGTGTTGAGGCACTTTGAAGAGAATAGTGGAAACGTGAGTATGATGTCATTTCTTCTCTCAAGGGACTGACAGATCAGTTAATTTGCTTCGCTCCACAGTCTGTCTTTCTTGTTTCTAAAACTGCAGATCCTCAGCCAAACTTCTACCGAAATGCAATAGCTGTTTATCACATGCTATTTGATGATGATTAACATTTATTGTGCCTAAGTCACGGAACCAAGAACAATGTTGGAAAAAGGAATTTTAGTATATAGAAAGTCTTCTATTTATGAGAGGTTTTAAGATAGTTAGCTGAGCATGGCTGCTCACACCATGTAATCCCAGTGCTTTGGGAGGCTGAAGCAGGAGGATCACTTGAGGCCAGGATTTCAAGACGAGTCTGGGCAATATAGTGAGACCCTATCACTCTAAAATTTTTTTTTTTTAAATGCCAGGCATGGTGGCTTGCATCTATAATCCCAGCTTCTTGGAGGTTGGGGCAGGTGGCATTGCTTGAGCCCAGGAAGTTGAACCTGGGTGAGGTGAAGTGAGACCCTGTTAAAAAAAGAAGGGGAAGGAGAAGAGTTATAACATCAAAAACATGGAGGGTGATTTATGATGTTCACTAAATAAACACTATTTGTATTGTCAGCACTGTGTCCATATGGTTCTGAGCTTTCAGCAAAGGTATTTGGCAGTACAAAGAGCCTATCCATTTCCCTGAAAGAGAAACACTGCAAAGATCAGCGTCTTTGCCTCAGGATTAATTTGTGCACCTTCTGTGGTGATTAAAAGCTAAAGTTTTCACTAGTGTCTTTAGCTGAATTTTGCTTGCTTACAAAATCCTTATATCTTATATTTACAAATATTTTGCTATTTTTTTCATGAAAGGTTAATATTTTTGCAAACCTTTGATTGAGATTGTTTGTGAATAGCTGTGGGCAACACCTGTAGCAGAAGATGGGGGCTAATCTTTGGGGGCGGGGGCGTGGACTGTAATAATGGAAGTAAGACAGGCTTAGAACAGGGCCTGGTTCAGTCCTTTCCATTCCGAAAGGTCAACATAAGGAAGTTTGTTTGCCATTCAGGTCCATGGCATGCGTGAGGACATATTGTTGAAGTTTAAGATCAATTGAACATCATGTATAATAATACTAATGTTGAAATTACATGCCAGTAGATATTCTTTGCATGAGGGATACCATTCTTTTTAAACTCTCTCAAGATAGAATAAGGGGAGGGGAGTCTTGCTATTTATTCATCCATTCTTTTGACATTTACTGATCATCTTTTACATGTCAGGCACTGGTGTGGGTGTTTGGGATCCAGAGATGAATAATGTATACTCCTGGCCTTCAAGGAACTTACAGTGCCAAGGGGAAGACAGAGAAAAATAAAGACAGGATGATAAGACCATTGATAAGTAAAAAGAATGATAAACATATGAATGGAACATAAATAAGAAACACTTTACCTAGTAAGACAGGGTGGAGTGGGCAGAACAGGCTTTCTGGACTAGGTAATGTTTGAATTGAATTTTGTAGACTCAGTTGAGATTCACCACAGGAAAAAGGGATGAAGATGGAATAGCCTTAGCAAAGTCGTGGAAGGAAGAAACAGTATCGCAGGTAGAAAACTCGAGCAGTGTGATGAGGAAGAATTCTGCCTGTTTGTTTTTGCTTGTTTTCATTTTAAGTCATATGCTGCTAGGGCTGGATGATGATCAAACCTCTGCGGCTTCTGCTAAGTAGAGGGAGCACAGAGCTCTGTAACCCTAAAGGTGATATGTGCCTGAAGGAATTCAAAATCACAGTACAGTCACTGACCAGGGCGAAATGTTCCACAGGCTATAGTCAAAGTGGAATTTCAGGAAAGTCCACGCTATCATATTCTACATATACATTATATGTAAAAAAAAAAAAAATTAGCAGACCCAGCCATTTATTTATTTAATATAAAGCTGGGAAATTGCTGTAAAGGTGGCATTCCTACTACACTTCTGGCTGTAATGCCCTGTGTTAAATTTGAGCCATGCTTCTCAAGATGACTCTGTAAGAGCACGTTTTCACTAAATAAACAAGATACTGGATTTTTTCCCTCCTTCTGTCTCTACCTATCTCTTTAAGGAGTTGAGGTCTTACTCTTATAGACACAGCATAGGTTAACATGGTGAGTTTGGGTATGAATTTAACAATTTTAAAATCCATAATGTTTCAGCCTAAAACCCTAAATACGTTGAGGTGATCACTCAATAAAAAACTACTACAGCCTCTGCTAGGGGACACTAACAGTTGCTCAAGTCCAATTAAATTGACTCCTTCAGAGCTGAACGGGGAGTACACTTGCGACAGAAATACTCCAAAGTAGGCTAAGAAAGAAAGTTTTCTATTCTCTGAATTAAACATACTTTTAAGTTAGGCTTCTTTGTATTCCTTTCTGCTCAGAAAAAAAAAAAAAAAAAAAAAAAAAAAAAAAAAAAAAAAAAAAAACAAGAAAAAAGGAAAGAAAGCAAAACAGAACAGAATATTTTTTTAAAAAAACTTAGTCTCTAAGAACATTTTAAAAGTCATTTTTCACACACACAAAAAATGTATAGTCCTGGAATGAATGTTTGGCTGTCTTGAAAAGAATGGAAAATTTCCAGTGGCTGCTCACATATGTTCCTCAAATAGATGCTCAACTCTGAAAAATGAGCAGGGTGCCTGGGGATTGTGCGGAAGATTTGTGTATCTGGGATCCAACACTGGTCAAGGATCACTACATATCTATGTGAAAAGCTGGGTTCTCCTTTTCTTTTTCAAAGGGAAGATTATGCTTCGAGATAACTTAGCCTATAAGGATGAACACACCAGGACACTGTCAACTGACTTCTGGAGAATGGTGTCCTTTCCTTTAGACCTTCAGAGCGGTTTTAGTGTAACTTCCCGTAGGATCTGGATGAATCTGCCTTCCCAAATGCATTTAAATCAATGGCAGCTGTAACAGGAACAGCTATAAAAGAACGCAAGTTCAAGTCAATATTTGGAGTTATTTTTTAAATGCATGCATATTGAAAGTGACATTGAGTATGAATGTTCTCATAACTTTTGGGACTTTATTTTCAAGTTTAGTCATCAGATTTATTCTTAAATTGATTTTGAACTGATTTAATTCAAGCAGCTAGAATTATTTTGCCAATATTAATGTAATCAATTTGCAAACTCTCTGAGGTGGGTAGATGGCAACTCTAGTCGGCTTCCAGGAGAGGCTGAAATAGAATCTTGGTTCACATTGAAGTTTCAGTCAATTCAGGCAGCTATGAAACAGTTTACTATGTATGCAAATAATTCACATATATATTTTTCCAATTGTATGTAGAAAAGAATTTTGCAGAAAACCAATTTTAAATACAAGTGAATGTCTCCAGCAAAGCAGTCGCTAAATTGCCTATTTCTGCTCTTATTTTCACCAGTCTATTCATCCATGCTTCTAGGCTAGAAACCTTGACTTATTTTTTAATCTCTCCACTTGTAACCCTTAGACCTACTTAGTCATAAAGTCTAACAAGTGTGTAATTTTTAAGAAGTTCATTTGTATACTGAACTAAGACCTTTTCCTTTCTGTCTTGGATTGCAACTAGTAGACATGTTGACTGCTTTGCCTTCTTTTTGACTACTTAAGGCATTTCACATATATTTCCAGTCATATTCCTTAAACTTACTTTGGTAATGTCATTCTTCCATTCAAAAATATTGCATGTCTCTTTCTCGGCTTTCCTTATGGAAAAAAAGTTAATTCTTTAGCCTAGAATTCAAGACCTGCTGAATACACTGTGCACTCTGTTATTACTTCCAAGTTTGTGTCATTCCCAGCACTTACATATAGTCAGTGTGTAGTAAATGGTTTCTATTGCTGTTTTTACACCTTTTAATTTTTATATAGATCCCTTCAGCCACTAAATTACTCCCTCATTCGCAGACAAAAGTATACTCTTCGGAATCTAGCTCAAACATTGTTTTCTGCAGATTCTCTCATCTCTTCTGTATGAAGTAAAACATAGTCACTCATATTTTGTATTGGTCACACATTGTTAAGCACTTACTATGCTCCAAATAATCAAAGATGAATATGACACCCTGCTTTAAGGTACTTACTTTGGGGCATTCATCAAATAAACAGCTGGGGCATGGTGTGATTAACACTACGATAGAAGACTATGTGGATTCCAGCAAGGTGCCATGGACAGTGTTGGAAACCCAGTGGACAAGGGGAAGGGGCAAGGAAAGTTCTGTCACGTCAGTGAATCTTGAGTGTCTTAAAAATAGTGGGAAGACAGGCCAGGTGCGGTGGCTCGTGCCTGTAATCCCAACACTTGGGGAGCCTGAGGTGGGTGGATCTCAAGGTCAGGCATTTGGGACCAGCCTGGCCAACATAGGGAGCCCCCATCTCTACTAAAAATACAAAAAAAAAAAAAAAATGAGCCAGGCACGGTGGCAGGTGCCTGTAGTCTCAGCTACTCTGGAGGCTGAGGCAGGAGAATCACTTGAACTCTGGAGGCAGAGGTTGCAGTGAGCTGAGATTGCACCACTGCACTCCAGCCTGAGTGACAGTGCGAGAATCTGACTACAAAAAAAAATGTGGGAAGACATTTCAGTCAGGGAGAATACTGTTATGGAGACAGAGGTTTGAAATACATTGGAGGGCTCAAAAACCAAAAACAAATTTGGTTTGGCTTGAAAGGAGATACGAGAATGAGGTGCGTACAACCAGAAATGAGACAGGAACCATACTCTAAAGTACTGGTTATGCCATACTAAGATTTGTACCTGAAATATGGTAGATGCTTAATAAATACTTATTTAGTAAACAAATCACTTTCTACTAGTACAGCAAATTTTATTTATAATTAAACATTTTATATTAATTTGCTAGTGTATACATTGGTTTATTGGAAGACAGCTAAGTATTCACACTCTGTGTTTTCAGCACTCCATCTAGGGTAGATCCTTAACTTGCCATTGTAACAATTAGAAAAGTTCCTTCTAATATGAACACCAGAGGTGGACAATTGTTAAACTTAATATATATAAACAAAATGTTCACATCTATTTGTGGTTTTTTTTTCTCTTTCTAGGTTCAGACATTGTTCAATGGTTGATAAAGAACTTAACTATAGAAGATCCAGGTAAATCAATCATTTTCCCATTGCAAGAACTTTTTTCTTTGTGGTTTTAAAAAATATGTTTCCTCAGGGATGTTTTAATCTGCCATGCAAGCAAACCTCCTGAGAAATTATAATTCAGTTTGAACTGTTCTTTTAACATTTATATAAATTTTATTGTAGTCAAAACATATTTAACAAAAAGTTAGCATATTTCTACAGTTTTTCACATCCTTAATTCCACATGACGTATTATTTAATTCAGGTCACTGGTGATCATTTAGACTGGATCAGCTGTGTACATGTCCATAAAATGATCGTAAATATAATTTATGGCACGTGTTTATGAATTAGTGAATTTTCCCTTTATCAGACACATACATCTCATTAACGTACTTTTGCCTTAACTACATCTTAAATGCAGTTTGAAATCTATACTTTATTTGTAATCCTGATTTTTTATCATGCCTACATGATGTGTATTTGAGAGAGAGAGAGAGAGAGAGAGAGAGAGAGAGAGAAATGCTCTGTTTAAGTCATAAAGTTGTTCACCATTATGTCTATTCTGCAGCAGAAAACTAATTTCCAAAGTAAGGGGACAATTTCTATGAGCTCACACTCTGCATTGCCTAGTACAAGTTCTTACATATGCAAACCATTTAATGGCTTTTAAAAGATATCATGTGGGCTGGGCGCGGTGACTCAAGCCTGTAATCCCAGCACTTTGGGAGGCCGAGGCGGGTGGATCACGAGGTCAGGAGATCGAGACCATCTTGGTCAACATGGTGAAACCCCGTCTCTACTAAAAATACAAAAAATTAGCTGGGCACGGTGGCGCGTGCCTGTAGTACCAGCTACTCAGGAGGCTGAGGCAGGAGAATTGCCTGAACCCAGGAGGCAGAGGTTGCGGTGAGCTGAGATTGCGCCATTGCACTCCAGCCTGGGTAACAAGAGTGAAACTCCTTCTTAAAAAAATAAATAAAAATAAAATAAAATAAAATATCATGTAAAAATGTTCATACATGGCCAATAATTCGCATCACTGAAGGAAAATAAGATGCTGGGAGGCTACAGCAGGAGAATCGCTTGAACCCAGAGGCAGAGGTTGCAGTGAGCCGAGACCGTGCCACTGC
Source organism: Callithrix jacchus (assembly GCF_049354715.1). Lineage (NCBI taxonomy): Eukaryota > Metazoa > Chordata > Mammalia > Primates > Cebidae > Callithrix > Callithrix jacchus. Next base: position 44,919,334 of record NC_133520.1, read on the forward strand.
ACTCCAGCGTGGGCAACAGAGAGGCTCTACCTCAAAGAAGATGCATATTGTTCAGGGAAGATTCTGAGAAAACAAAAAATAATAGCTGTGAAAAACTGGGATTATAGTGAGTGCAGAAAGTCAGTGACGTGCTAACGTATGTAACACACCCTTCCATCAGCAGGAGGAATTTTGCATGGCTTTGGCTCCTGCCTCTGTTGATTAGCACCTTGAAATGGTTTAGAATTAGCAGTACATGAAGATGCAAGGTTTTACTTTTTTCTAGTTTTAAGCTGACTTTATAAAGCTATGCCATCAAAAGATGCAGCTCAGATTCTTTCCATAAAGGCCTATATACACCCCCAGCTCATATGCTACATGACCTTTTAAAATACTCGTTGTAGCAGGTTAAATGCTACTAAAACAATTAAGTAAAGATGAAACAACTATTGCCAGCATCATATTATCACCAGGTGAGAAGGGAAGATAATTAATAGGAAACAAAGCTACAGTCTTACCAAGTTCACATTTTAGTCTCACCTCCATGGCTTGCCTGTTTTTTTAAAACTATGGAACCAGACAAATAATCACAGTCCTAAAAAGTAGATTGACACAGCCGTAGCTAATCAGGAAACTACTGATTGGCAAAGACTATTAAGGATCAGAGGGTGAAGTAGATTTAAAAGAGTATTTTTTTTGTAAGGTCAAGACCAAAGGTGTACTTCACTAAAAATCTGAGAAACCAGAAAAATATTCACAGATAACATAAGCTAGTAAGAAACAATCATTGTTTATAATTAACATGTGTGATCTCATTTTAGCTATAATGTATATGGAAAACTGATTTTATTTGCTTACTCAATACTTTCAGGAAGTTTTAAAATTCATTAGAAGGTGTTTTAAAGAGATAAAGTCAAATGTGTCCAGGAAGGAACATACATGTATCTTTAGTCATATTTATGACAGGCTGAAAAATTAGTTTCTGATTTGTTGGTTCACCCCAGACAAAATACAAGGCTCTGTACTGGTTTCAAGAAGAGTTGAGAAGCATTAATGATTGTTCTGAATATATAACAGATTGTGCCCCTGGAAAATGAATCAATCTGGTGGCTATTCTGATCCCAATTTGATGTGGTTAACAATGTAGCTGATATTATGAAAATTACTTTAATGGCTGCATATACGAAATTAATTATACCTTTTGAAACTGCTCATGAAGGGAGACCAAGTACTTACAATGCTAAGTCTAGTTTTAACTCTATCAGCAACTCCCTGAAGATGCTTAAAATAAGAAAGAAACCCATGCCTAGTTTCTGTCCTGTGTGCTATCTGGTAGCCACGTGGTCATTTGAGGATCTCTAGGGATTGTTTGATGTTCTAGAAGTCAGTAATTTGCTGAAAGAGGGTTTTGTGGCAAGATGGAAGAAGAGACTAATCCTGGGTATGGGAGCAGGTTCTGATGGTGCATTTAGAGACAAGAGGAGAAGACTCAGTGATCTTTAGGACCATATTTAAGACCAATGAGTCTATATTATTTACACACTTAGTGTTCAATATTTTATCAATGAGCACTTAATAACTCTCATTTCTGTTACAGCATTTCAGGGCACATTTGGCTGGATATTTTACCAGAGATTTTGGTACCATTAGACATTCAGTCATATTCTGTTACTACTTTAGAATACAGATGGATTTAAACTTTTAGTTAAAATTTAGGATTTTTTTTAGTTTACATATATGTATAATACACACATATGAAATTAGTCTAAAATGTTTCTCTTCTTTGTGAGTATACTTTTATAAAACATATCTTTCTAGGAAAATTCCATATCTTCTTTCATACTTTCATTCATCTAACAAATATTTATTGAATTCTTACCATGGGCCAGGCACTGGGAATACAGGAGGAATATTCCCTCTTTGAACAAATTGACTGTCTTTGGCTTCCAGAATATCACACTCACACTTTTCCTTTTTTTCACTGGCCATTTAGTTTGGTCTCAGTCTTCTGTGGTGGCTTTTCACTCTCCAGTTAATCTGTAAATGTTGGAAGGTTCAGGTTTCTATTCTAGGTTCCTTTCCCCTCTGCATTTACACATTATTGCTAAGTGACAGGTGTTGAGAACTCTCCAGTTCATAACTTTTGTGCTGACCTCTCCACAGTGCTCCACACTCACTTGTCCAATGCCTAGTGGCCTCTTCCCTGAAAGGTCAAACTCAACACAACCAAAATGGAATCCTGCTTTTTCCACTTCTCCTACTCCTTATTGTAATCTCAACCTCAGTTACCCAGTTGAGTCTTCTAATCAAGAATATACTCTCTCTTTTCAAGTCTTCAGTTTTAATATGTGGTGTTTCAGGAGTGCTTTAAGGTTTTTAAAATACAGACTTTGCACATTTCTTACTATGCTTATTTCTGGTTATTGTATTATATGTTATTCCTATATATGGGTCTTTTCTTCCTACATACCCTAACTTGTTATTGTTTACATATATTAAAATGATGGTTTTATATATGCTAATTGAAAATGTAATTTCTTTGCTACATTATCTTTTTTTAAAAAGAAATCTTAACTAACTTATGGGAAAACTACAATACTCTTCCCAGCAGTTTATTAGGATTATATGTAGTTGTTCAAAGTCTTTAATTATTTGGCAGTACGTTTTATTGCCTATGCATATGTTGATATCTTACCTAGATATAAAGTAGATGAGATACAGTTTCTTCTTTAAAATCCTGTAGTTACTGACTTACTACATTCATGCCTTCAAAATTCTGTTAAAATATGATAGATATTTATATCATTCTTATGTCACTGCATACACATACGTATTTATTTATATATATACATATAAGTGTACACACATGCACATATAGTAGTCTCCCCTTATTCGAGGAAAATGTACTCCAAGTCTCCCAGTGAATATCTGAAACTATAGATAGTACCAAATGCTATATAGGCTGTTTTTCACCATAAATACATACCTTTAATAAAGTTTAATTTATAAATTAGGCACAGTAAGAACTTAACAACAATACTAATAAAACAGTTATAACAGCATACTACGATAAAAGTTATGTGAATGTGGCCTCTTGCTCTCTCTCGAAATACTGTAATCTCTTCAAATCAAGGTTGACAGGAGGTGAAATTGCAGAAAGTGAAACGCAGAGAAGGGAGGACCACTATATATACACATGCTGTTTCTTAAACTGATTTTTTATCCCGCTTAGACACCTGTAATGCCGTCTCTTTCCTTGAAATTGAAACTATAAATGGGCCATTCCATTTCATTGCTTATTTTGTGATGTTTTTACAAATTTGGTAAATTATTTAAGTCTGTTGATTCAGGTTTTTCCTAGGTGATGATAACTTCTTCCTGCTTTGTTATTTAAGCTCATTTTCTTCATTTATAAAATGCATATTGCAATAATGTCTACTATTTAGTGCTTTTCTGAGGATTTAACATGTATTATATACAGTATAAAGCAGCTATACTACATCTCTTATGTAATAGTTTAGAAAATATTGATTGGCAATTGTAGATATTTTTGGATTTTTATAATAATTGTAACTATTTGCCTGCTTATTTGTTCTCATTTTCTGTTTTGAAACAACATTGACTGATATACTTCACTCTATTCTACATCCCAATTATTATTTTCTCTAATTTAAAATTTATTTTTTAGCTTTCTCTCTCTTCTCCATTCCAGATTGTTTTTAAGTTTCTACATCATAGCATGAATTCTCATTCTTCACTGCCAATTCAGACCCTTCCTGATGAGAATATATAGAGAATATATCTATTATTGCATGTTTCACCTTTCATCATTTTTTTATTTTTTCTAGTTCTCTATTTCTACCTTCCTTTAGAAGGTTCTTTTCTAATCATAGAATATAAACATAAAATTCTCTTGTAAGTTATGTTTCACCTATTATTTTATTACATCATGCCATTTATGTTGAATATTTTGGGCATATATAGCTACTGTTATAAACTTACTTCATGTCATTGCATGTCTTAGAAATATTTATGAATTTGTTTTGTGAATTTTTTTTTTTTTGAGATGGAGTTTCACTCTTGTTACCCAGGCTGGAGTGCAATGGCACAATCTCGGCTCACCGCAACCTCTGCCTCCTGGGTTCAGGCAATTCTCCTGCCTCAGCCTCCTGAGTAGCTGGGATTACAGGCATGCGCCACCATGCCCAGCTAATTTTTCTGTTTTTAGTAGAGACGGGGTTTTACCATGTTGACCAGGATGGTCTCAATCTCTTGACCTCGTGATCCACCCGCCTCGGCCTCCCAAAGTGCTGGGATTACAGGCTTGAGCCACCACGCCCGGCCTGTTTTGTGAATTTTTATCATTTACTTTGTCTCTGAGATGAAGGACTCTATGTAGGACTGATCTTTAGTTATTGACAGGGTGGATGGATTCTCCTTAGATTACTTCATGTATGTATGTGTCAGTGGGATTGTCTCCACTTTGCAGCTGGATTTGGAGTACCGGTTAGTATAAATTCGCATTAATAAGTTAGCTTTTTGGCAGACTAAGTATGGTGGGGAGTAATGTGGACCAGTGAGTAATCCTTGCCTCAGGATGTCATCATGGTATCATATTGTCTCTGAGTGTGACGGACTTATTTCACTGGAACACATTTCTGTCCTATGTTCAACCTTGTCTATTGCCAAGCTGCCTCCAAGACATAGCCATGCCTGATTTCTTGTGTGGTGTTTGCCCTTCCCTGTGGGGAGAGAACCATATTTGCAGTGGTTTGATTAGTGCAGCTCCTCTGCAGCTGCTTTTGGGTGCTACTGATCTATTGCAGTGAACGGGATTCAAAGTGTGCTGCCTTCTCACATATATTCTGCTGTTTTCACCCCGGCATTGAGGGTTTTATGAGTGATCTCCTAGAGTCTTCTCTACTTAGTACTGTTGCGCTGCCTCAGGAGAATGTTGCAATATGGTCTCATATATGGCATATGGGTTAGAGTTTCAGAGCATGTGCTGCCGTAATTTATAGTGCCAATGCAGATTTTTATTTATGTTATTTATTTGTTTGTGGCATCGATAGTTAGACTTCATGTTGCCGCTGTGCCAGAAGTTGATATTGTGATTTGTACCTTTCAATCATATCACTAAGAATCTAAAAGGTGTGTATTTACATGTGTGTGTTTGTGTTTTATATATATATATATATATTCACACATGCAAATGCAAAACAGTTAATTGCATTAGTCTTACAATTGGACTGTGGCTGACAGATTAAATAAAATGGCTACTTTGATTTTGTAGGGGAAAATTAATGTGCAGCCATCACTGGATAATGACAGGAGGTTGAAAGGAAGAATTTAGTCCTTGGTGAGCACACATCCACGTTGTTGAAATCTGTGCTTGTCAGGGTTCTCCAGAGAAACAGGACAAAGCAGTGTGTGTGTTTGTGTGTGTGTGTGTGTGTGTGTGTGTGTGTGTGTAGACAGATAGATGATAGATAGATAGAGAGAGAGATTTTAATGAATTGGCTCACACAATTTTGAGAACTGGTACATCTGAAATTCATAGAGCAGGGCAGCAGGCTGGAGACCTAGGCATGAATTCATGTTTAAGGAGGTCTGGGGGCAGAATTCCCTCTTCCGTGGAGAAAATCATTTTCTTTTCTCTTAAGGCCTTCAGCTGATGGGATGAGGCCCACCCACATTATGGAGAGTAATCTGCTTTACTCACAGTCTACTAACTTAAATATTAATCTCATCCAAAAATACCTTCACAACAATATCTAGACTGGCGTTTGGCCAAATATCAGGGTACAGTGGCCTAGCCAGGTTGACATATAAAGTTAATCATCACAGCACCCACTAGGAAGCATACCATCCACCACCAGTGCCTTCTGCTGACAGTCCGCCCAGTGGCTTCCATGTTGTTCCGTGTTCCCATTGGCAGAGTCCCTTCCTATCTAGTGACACTTTGTGCGTTGGCTAAGCTCACTCTGGAGACACAGCAACTAATCTGACCTCAAAGTAGGAAACTGTGCTGCGCTGTGCTTCCTAAAGAGTGCAGTGTGTGTGTGTGTGCAATGGCGTGATCTCGGCTCACTGCAACCTCCGCCTCCCGTGTTCAAGCAGTTCTCCTGCCTCAGCCTCCCGAGTAGCTGGAACCACAGGTGCACGCTAACACACCCAGCTAATTTTTGTATTTTTTAGTAGAGACAGGGTTTCACCATGGTCTTGATCTCTTGACCTCGTGATCCTCCCCCCTCGGCCACCCAAAGTGCTGGGATTACAGGTGCGAGGCACCGTGCCCGGCCAGCCCTGTGCTATTTTGCTATTTTACTCTCAGTTGCATGAAAGTAACTCCACTGCTTCCTTAGTTTTTTTGGCATATCTGGCGCTTGGTAAGCTGTCAGCTAAATATTTTTCATTCTCTCACTCTTCAGCCTCTAGTACTGGTTTCTTGCAATGGTATTCAAGGGTTACAAACACAACATGAGTTTCTGTGTGTGTCGCATTCGCTATTGTCTCATCCACTAAGACAAATCCCATGGACAAGTCCAAAGCCACTGTAGGGAAGGACTCTATGTTGCATGGACATAGGGCTGTGTGAACAAATAGGGGCTATTACCACAACGCTCTTCCACATTTGTATTTTCTCTGCCTTTTAAACCTGCCCTTCTGTGATATGTCCTACTAGCCTTTGGTTTGGATTTGCAAAATGTATCTTCCAGAACAGATTTATTGTTTTCTTAGTAAACATGCTTTATGTCTAATATCACATCGTATTAATTATGAATTAATATTTTGAGCAAATTTATCAAAATACAAAGCTTTAAGAAAGTGTGGATCCTTCACAAAATTATTGACAGATAGCAGTAATTCCTTGACATCACCTTGCTCATTTGTGCCCCTGGCTGCCTCTTACTGTAAGAGTCATTCATACCACACTCATGGAGTGATGCTGACCAAGGAGAAGGGTACTTTAAGACCCTCAGCCTAATGAGTAGCTACAGTTTGAAATGAGTCCTGCTATCACTCCTAGATAACAAGAAACATTATGCATTTCTGTATTCTTTCAGTGGCAGGATTTGTTCCATCCTTTTTCCTTCTCTCCATCATCCCATGCTTCTTGAGTTTTCAGCACTCCTTGAGAGGAATGCTGGCATTGAAGAGGGTCATGAGCTTTGCAGACATGCTTGAGTTTCAATCCTGATTCAAGCACTTACTGGTTACAGGTATTGGGCAAATTAAGTTTTTGATTTAAAAAATTAATACTTTTCTTTGGGAGGCTGAGGTGGGTGGATCACAAGGTCAAGAGATCGAGACCATCCCGGTCAACATGGTCAAACCCCATCTCTACTAAAAATACAAAAAATTAGCTGGGCATGGTGGCGCATGCCTGTAATCCCAGCTACTCAGGAGGCTGAGGCAGGAGAATTGCCTGAACCCAGGAGGTGGAGGTTGCGGTGAGCCGAGATCGCGCCATTGCACTCCAGCCTGGGTAACAAGAGCGAAACTCCGTCTCAAAAAAAAAAAAAAAAAATTAATACTTTTATTAAATGTATTTTTATTAATTAAAAAATAAATACCATGTAACACAAACAGAAACTCATGTTGTACTTGTAACTCTGAGGATACCATTGTAAGAAGCCAGTGCTAGCAGGCTGATTTTTTTTTTCTCTTCCTCTGAAAAGTGCTTTCAATACTATGTTGTGTGACGCTTAAATGAATCAAACATGCAAGTGGGCCAGAATCTTAATTTTATTTTTATATAGGCCACATTTTGAAAACTCTGAATATGTGCAAGCACATTTAACTGAATTGAGTTTTTTAATGCATACAATTTTTATGCCAGTCTTCAGATACAGCCTATTCCATGAAGCTTTTCTTCCATATTTCAGCTTGCAGTGGCATTTCTTTGCCACGAGCTGGAAGAATATTTGCATTTGATACTACTTCATCTTTACTTAATTTAATTTTCTTTTAGTTTTTATTTTACATATGTTGGTCTTATCATTTCAGTTGAATCTAAGCAACATAATGGCAGAGGACACATACGTATCCTCTCCAGCCATCAAGTGAAGTTCTTAATAATCACTGGATTTTTTTTTTTTACTTATGAGAGTTCACTGAAGTGGCATCAGATTTATGGTAACTGGTGATTCAGTTTATGCTCTCTTGAATGGATGTGAGAAAGTGAAGAGAAAGAAATTTTAAATGAATTGTTTTTTGTGTAAACTAAACCCAGCGTAAACAAATGGTTTAAAATGCAGATAGAATAATAAGAGTAAGGATAAATATAATTTATCTAGGATACAAACTTAATGACAAATAGCTGCAAAATTTTTTTCCTCTGGAAGCAATATCTGTTGTAAAAATACCAGTGGAAATCACGATTCAGGCAAATACAGCAGATGTTTTGCTTGCACGCCATCAAGCAACTGGATCGAGTAACTTAATTATCACTGAATTAATTAAATCAGTCCGTTGTGCACACCATTGTACAGAGCCTGTCATCTGCCTCCCAAGCCTGCCACAAGTCTTCTGAAGAAAGTGCTCTCAATGCTGTTAATTAATTTAATAAAACTCCATTACAAATGGACTTTGTATTCCACGAATTTAGTTAAACTGCCAATGAAATTACAGCCCTACAGACATGAGGGTGCATCAGAACTAAGATGGTGAAGAATGTCTCTCTAAATGTTTGGGACTTATGAAGTGTTTTATGCTTTTCCAAATCATTTTAATCAGATTTCTTTTCTTTTTCTGAGAAGGAGTCTTGCTTTGTCTCCCAGGCTGGAGTGCAGTGACGCCATCTTGGCTCACTGCAACCTCTACCTCCCGGGTTCAAGAGATTCTCCTGCCTCAGCCTCCCAGTAGCTGGGATTATAGGTATGCACCACCATGCTTGGCTAATTTTTGTATTTTTAGTAGACACGGGGTTTCACCATGTTGGCCCTGTTGGCCTCAAACTCCTGACCTCAGGTGATCCGCCTTCCTCGGTCTCCCAAATTTCTGGGATTACAGGCATGAGCCACTACGCCAGGCCTTAATTAGATTACTTTGTTTGATTATCACATCAATATCATGAAGTAGCCAGTCAGACAGCATATCAATTTACAACTGGAATATTAACAGGAGAGAAACTTGTGAATGTCCAAAGTCACACGAAAATCTCGAAATAAAAGCACGGTAGGCACAACCTCTACCCTGTGTTCCTGCTTCTTTTTTTTAAAAAAATTGGGATCTTGCTCTGTTGTCGAGGCTGGAATGCAGTGACACAATCACGACTCAATGCAGCCTTGAACTCTCAGGCCCAGGTGATCCTGCCACCTAAGCTTCCTGAATAGCTGGGGCCATAGGCATGCATCACCACACTTGGCTGATAGCTATTTATTTACTTAGTTGGTTTTAATTTTTTTAGAGGTAGGATCTCACTGTGTTGCCCAGGCTGGCCTCAAACTCTGGTATCAAGTGATCTCCCTGCCTTGGCCTCTCAAGGTGCTGGGATTACAGGTATGAGCCATTGTACTAGACTCCTGCACCTTTTTGAACAACTATTTCAGACCCGGGTTCTCCTTTTCCATAAATGACTGGCAACCATGAGAGAGGCATGGACCTAACTGACCCAAAGGCACATTGCATAATGTCTTTTGGAATAAAAGTAATGCATTTCCTTGATATTTACCTATTGCATTCTTGGTACACCATTTTGTTAGAGCAATTTCCTATGTATTTCAACTTGTGTATTACAGGTAAATAAAAACAGATCTTTTCTGTTTGCTTTTCAAATTGTTTCAAACAACAATCTTGTTTCAGCAGAAAGAGTGGGGAGAAGCATTTAAGACACCCCTTGCAAATAATCACCAAGACTCTTACAAACCTATAAAAATATGTATTTTATTGTCCATTGAGCAGACTGTCCTGTCAATATGAAATCAATAAAAATGACTGCTTTATTATTGTTCCAGTGCTAATAAATCACTACATAAAAACATTCTAGGTTTCTGAGGTATATTTAACACTGATGATACTATGGAAGAAGTCATAGTTTGAAGCCATCAAGTATAAATCAAACAAGATTGATTGGTTTTATCTAGTTTCAAGATAATAGGTATTACCCAGGCATTCATCTTGAAAATGTGTGTTTCATACAATAAATAATACTTAAGAAACTAACAAAGTCCTCATATCTTTGGGTTCCTCTCTGCAACCCACCACCTGGCTACTGTAGCCAGAGCTTCATACCCAAATCATGTACACAGGGAATCTTACATGTAGTTCTGCTTATTTCATGTGACATGAGTAAGAGCTATAGTTTTCTTTGTGTGTTCATTTCAGTGTAGTAGGAGCTTTTCTTTAGAAGACAGGAATACATTTTTGCTTATATTCTGTTGGTACTCTATCAATATTCATTCAGGGTGCTATAACAATGCAATAGACCGAGTGGTTCAAATGACAGAAGCATTTATTCCTCACAGTTTTGAAAGCTGGAAAGTCTAAGGTGAAGTGCCTGGTGGACTTTGTGTCTGCTGAGGCTCTGCTTTCTGGTTCACAGATGGCTTTGGCCTTACATGGCAGAAAGGGAGAACGAGGCCTCTGAAGCCTCTTTTATTAAAGCACTCATTTCATTCATGAGCACCATGCCCTCATTACCCAATCACCTCCCAAATGAATTTGGGGGGATACAGACATTCGTTCTACAGAAGGTCCACCAAAATTACGGTATCAGAATGCAGTTGCACAATCTTGGCTCACTGCAACCTCCACCACCTGTGTTCAAGTGATTCTCTTGCCTCAGCCTCCTGAATAACTGGGATTATAGGGGCACACCACCACACCCAGCTAATATTTGTATTTTAGTAGAGACAAGGTTTCACCATGTTGGCCAGGCTGTTCTTGAACTCCTGACCTCAAGTAATTTGCCCACCTGTTTCCCAAAGTGCTGGGATTACAGGTGTGAGCCGCCGTACCCAGCATATCCTGTACATTTAACACCAGGAACCTCTCTTGTGGTGGCCCTCACACCTTGGGAATGCTTTAGTGTACAGAAAGTGAAAACTGCACGTGTTCCTCTATGATGTCTGCCATTCAAAGTAACCAGTGCCATTGAGTGCAGTCCAGTCACATCCAGCCCGTTGGGACCAGCTGTCTTATTTAACCTAGAAGCTAGCCACACTCTTTTCTTTTACTCCCCACCTCATTTGTTTTTGGTTTTGCATTTGCATTTTGTAATGGAACAAGCGACTGTTGTTTTCATTGATTTGTATCCAGTTGCATGAAGTCCATATATTGAAGTTTTCATTGTCAAAATAGGGGGTATTTCCCCCAGGATGTATTCCATTATTTCAGACCATCTTTCCCATTGATAAAGGCTTTTTCAGATTTGAATTTCTGGCTGCCTTCACTTCCCACCTCTGTCACTATATTGCAGTTGCAGCAAAAAAAGAACTGTCATACATGAGCATTAATCAATTGGGTGGCCCCAGGTACCATGCTGGATGTTTTCCTCTCATTGCATTCTTGTAAGTAGGAAGGGGACAAGAAAGTTCACATTAACCGAGCATCAACTCTGTGCTGGACATCATTTTGAGAACTCGATATCTGTTATTCTGAACCCCGAGAAAAAAGAAAGAAAATTTGAAGAAGTAGACAGTACTTTAAAAATGTCTCAGATCATGGAGCTAATAGGAGAGAGAACCAGTATTCAAACCCAGGTACGTTTTATTTAAAAGAATGAACACTTTCTGCTCTAGGCAAGGAATATAAACTTCACTTCACGGATGAAGCCCCTGAGACTCTCAGCAGAGCTGGGATTCATACCTGGCGTGTCGGCATCACACCCACACGGTACGTTTGTCAGAGACCAGCAGGTGATCTGTCTGTCCTAATTCCAGTTTGGGTTTTTTGCTGGACAGCACATGCATCTATAAATGCCAGTCCCAGAATTTTGTGACCCCTCTCATTTTTACCTGATTGGCTTTTTAAATACATATTATTTGTTAGAGTTGTCAGCAATTAAGAAAAATACAAAGGCAGCTGGAAATGTAATTAGAATTTCTGTCTTTTATCTTGCAGAACTTGAACAAACATAATGAGGCCAGGGTTCAGTGGGCATTTGAATATGTGTGTAATTACACGTACAACCTCTCTTGTTACAGCAGAGCTCAATATTTCTACACTATGCACTAGAAAAACAGAAATGAAGATTACTACACAGGCCGAGTGGACGTGCACAGTTGTCCTGTGGCACTATCTAATTCTTCCAGTACCTGGTTGGCCTCTTTGCTTTTCTCTTCTTTTTAGAGCTGTGCTTTCCTTTCTGCATAAAAATGTTCCTTTTATAAGCCAACTTGAATTTTGTTTGGCAAAGAAGTAGGACACAAGCAACTTTCCTAAAAAAGGGAGAAGGAAAGAAGAAAAGAAAAATAGAAGGAAAGAAAAGTAAAAAGCAATAGATAAAACTAATAAGGCTTAGAGCACAGGATATCATCTAAGCATATGACTACTCATCAGTATAGCCACTCAGAAAATGACAGAGAAGTGTATGATTATATCTGTTACCCAGAAGGGGCCATAGACAGTTGTGTAAGAGCTGTCTGAAAAGTCAGCCCCCTTTATCTTTTGTTAAAGATTACACAGTCCGTATTTCCCAGTTGAGGAATGAGTTAGGTTTTCCCTCTCCTGTGTTAGAGTTGAGAACAATGCTGGTTATTCTATTTCCGTGTCATATTTCATAAAGCATTTTCTTCTATCACAGCTAATAATGATAGGAGATGCTGACCGCAGCAGTACCGAAAGTGTGATAAGAGCACTGATAGACGTTTTATAACCTAAACATAATGCTGGGAGCACACCCATATCTTCATTGTGATTTGTCCCAAATCACACATATGGGTTCCCGCTGGACAGTAAAAGGTCACCCTTTAAAAAATAACAAGCCTAAGAATCTCAATTATAACATCTGATGTGATTTTCTAAGTTTGAAAATTCACCTTTAAGTGCGGGAGTCTGCAAGTCTAATGAGACTAAAATGCTTTTTTTAAAAAAATTTTGCAGTTATATTAAATTCAAGTTATTGGGGCCTCTTGAAATATCGAGAATTCCTGCTTCCTGCTGTGCTCACTTATACCTGGGCTTTCAGACCCATTAGAGTACATTATGTGCACCACGTTGAATTCTGATTATCCCCATTTCACAGGAGGCACATGCTCAGATTGTGATTTGTGTCATTTAATGGTAATAACTGCACCTTTGATTTAAGCCAGATTTTGGAAGGGATCTGCCAGGCATCAGTAGCATTTTGCTTCTACTGAATGCCCATAGCACGAGGGAGTGTCAGGTTTTCAAAGGACTGAGGCTTACTCATTTGTTTTAGCAAACATGACATTTGCGTCTTCCCCTGCTGTGAACATGGGGCTCATCTGTGAACATGGGTGTGGTCTGGATAGTCATGGGCTTCTGGTGTGAGAAATGATGGGTGCACACCTTCTTTATGCTCACTTCCAGCAGCACCGTCAGTGAATCATTGGCCCTCATGAAATGATCCACCAGGTCTTCCTGGGATATTGGATATTGGTTGGTAGATGTTTTAGCAACTCCTGGCTAGGGACATGAGTCAAGTGTCACATGTAGTTACTTATAATGCACAGATTTTTCTTAAAACATTTTGGATTCTTTTTTTGGGGGCAGGAGTGCAGAGACTGAGTCTTGCTCTGTTGCCCAGTCTGGAGTGCAGTGGCATGGTCTCGGCTCACTGAAACCTCTGTCTCCCAGGTTCAAGCAATTCTCCTGCCTCAGCCTCCCAAGTAGCTGGGACTACAGGCGTGCACCACCACGCACTGCTAATTTTTTAATTTTTAGTAGAGACGGGCTTTACCATGTTGTTCAGGCTGGTCTCGAACTCCTGACATTGTCATCCACCCACCTCGGCCTCCCAAAGTGCTGGGATTACAGGCATGAGCCACCGCACCAGGCCTAACATTTTGGATTCTTTAAAAGCAATAAGTCTAACATAGGTAATTTAGGAAACATGAAAAAATAAAAAGAAGAGACTAAAAAGCACTCATAAAAAGCTCCCTGAGATAGGTGTAGCTAAATTCTAGCTCATCTGTCTGTCTAGACTTCTTTGAAGGCCTGAGCCCACTCTGGCTTTACCGTTGGAACTGGCCCCACTCAGTTTCTTTCCTACTCCCCAGTCTTGATCATTTTCTTGGACCCCCTCATGAGCCAGTCTGTCACATCTCTTTGCCCCCACAGGCTTGTGAGGCCCACACCTTTGCCGCAGTGTGTTTTTGAGATTTCCCACTTCTTGGCACGATCACTTTGACCCTAGCCAAGGGCACTGCTTGTTCCTGGGGTGTTATGCATATTTGTACCGCATCACAGACTTCCCCTCTTATCTCTCAGACTCAAACTTTTCACAAGATCTTCTTAAGCTCCAGGGACAGAAGAAGAAAAACATAGCACACAGGATAACTATTGGCCCTTTCCCAGCTGAGATCTAGCCTTGTGTCCTTAGAAGCTACTTCTCTGAGGCTCTCCTTGTGTCTTGGGACAGTGGCCAATATCACTGAAATCTTCTAGGTATACTTAGGCCCAGAGTCTGGACTCAATGGACTCCTAGCCAAAGAAAAAGAGTGAATGTTTTTTTCATTTTACTCTCAGCCACATTTTCTAAAGTCTCGTATCTGACTGTCAGATTGACCTCTCCCAAGAACATTTTAAGACGGTCTACTTCCAAGGATATCTTGACACAACAAACACCACCCCTGTTGATAGGGGCATGGGCTGCCCCATCCTGACACATCATGGTCTGACTTCAAGCTACTTCCCAAAGTCCGAACCAAATATTCACTGGAATATGAGCCTTATAAATAGAAGGAGTTTGTTCTTTGTGTAGTCTCTCACTCCTACGTAGTGTTTTATACATACGGGGTAAACAGTAAATATTGTTGAATTGAATACACTTAACAAAGAGAATATTAACATGAAAAACATAGATTGTTTTTATGTCCCAAGAAGTGGGAAATCATCTTGCATATTTTACTTAACAATAGATGAGACATTTCCACATTCATAGTTTAAGCTGCAAGTGGAGTTTTACCTTAAAGTGAAAAACGCTAGTTTCCCATGACTCTTCATGACACAGAAGAAGTTGAGTTACAAATAGAAAATGCACCTTCCCAAAGCTATTATCCATAGGTGTAGATTAATCCAAAGCAAGGGGAGAGGTTGCCCAAGTACAGGAAAATGTTGTAAAGGTTCTGAATCATCCTGAAGAGGCTGCTTCTATTCCATGGAAAATGAGTCTCATGAACAAATAGCAGCTCCTGTTAGAAACAAACCATCATTTACTGACTGAGATCAGATGGTGTTCTCGAAATCCCAAGCAAAGGAATAGCATGGTCATAACAAGAATTCCTAAAAATCCTAAAAAGACAAATTCTTCTGATGGAATGTATCTCTAAACCTCAAATAATATCGTATTAACTGAAACAACTGTTTTGGGTTATACTTTATTTTTTTCCTAAGAGTTTTTCAAAAAATTAAAGCCATTGGAAAACATCATGACATCCTGCAGATATTTTTTTTTTTAAATCACAAATTCAAAGTCAGATCATTTACTTCCAGTTTAGAAAAATAGCATTTCTAGACATTTTTTATATAGTTCAGGGAGAAATGAGTAGGTTAGTGTTTCTAGAATGACAGGTTCATGCCTGTGAAAAGTAAGAGATAAGACAAACATGTAAGGTGTTTGCATCACATAAATCCCAGAGTTGCTCTGCTCAGATATTTCCGCTCAGTCTGATATGCAATGAACAGCCATTAAGGACAGAGAGCACCCCCTCCCTCTGCAATAGGTAAATTTCCACGGGCTTGCCTTTTTGTGAACATTTGCTATGTTTTATTAATGCTTTCCAGCTCCCATCTGGGGCCTCACATTTGATGAATATGCCTGATTTACTAACAGATGTCCAATAGCAGCCTAATACATTTTTGGTCACTGATGTGTTACTGTAAATGGAAACAAATTATTAAAAGGAATTTTTATCCAGTGTCTTCACTTGTCTATCCAACCTAGAGCCAACAGGAGCTAAGATTTCCCTCACTGGGAATCATGTCATTACACCCCTGCTGTTCCACCCAGCCCTTTAGAAGAGAAATGGGAGCAAACAGTGGAGTGTGAAGTGCCTGGCAGCTGACGGCCCCTCCACACTGCGGCCAGCTGGGAAGGAAGGGCTGATGGCAGCCACTTCTGAGCCCTCTTTACCCTCTACCTGTGTCTCCTGCAGAGTTTGTCAAATATTCACTTGCTTTATGTGAGCACTCACTCATGTAAGGAAATACCTGGGAGTTGTCGTAAGGAACTGCTACTAAGAGTTACTGTGTTTTGTTTTTGAGACCAAGTCTTGCTCAGCTGCCCAGGCTGGAGTGCAGTGGCACAATCTTGGCTCACTGCAACCACCGTCTCCTGGGTTCAAGTGATTCTCCTGTCTCAGCCTCCTGAGTAGCTGGGATTACAGGCACCTGCCATCATGCCCAGCTAATTTTTGTATCTTAGTAGAGACGGGGTTTCACCATGTTGTCCAGGCTGGTCTTGAACTCCTGACCTCAGGTAATCCACCTCGGCCTCCCAAAGTGCTGGGATTACAGACGGTGAGCCACTGTGCCTGGCTACTAAAACTTAAATAATGTTGTATGGTTGGAGACACATCTGTACCTGGTAGGTGAGGCATTGTACCAAATAATCAGTTTCAGGCATGCAAAGTCAGAGAAAAAGATGCAAGCAAATTGGCAGGGAGGTGCAAAATTTCAAAGAGTGGGACAGAAACATAGGTATTACTTAGACCCTATCATACAAATTATGTGGAATTCTCCAGCATCATAACGGTGCCTCTGTGGAATTATATCCTGCAATTAATGGGGAGAATAGAGGCCTAAGAGAGAGTTCATTGAGAGGCACTGGAAAAACAAACAAGCCCATTCAAAAGTGGGCAAAGGATATGAACAGATACTTTACGAAAGAAGACATATATGAGGCCAACAATCATATGAAAAAATGCTCATCATCACTGGTCATCAGAGAGATGCAAATCAAAACCACATTGAGATACCATCTCACGCCAGTTAGAATGGCGATCATTAAAAAATCTGGAGACAACAGATGCTGGAGAGGATGTGGAGAAAAAGGAACACTTTTACACTGTTGGTGGGAGTGTAAATTAGTTCAACCATTGTGGAAGACAGTGTGGCGATTCCTCAAGGCCTTAGAAATAGAAATTCCATTTGACCCAGCAATCCCATTACTGGGTATATATCCAAAAGACTATAAATCGTTCTACTATAAGGACACATGTACACGAATGTTCATTGCATCACTGTTTACAATAGCAAAGACCTGGAATCAACCCAAATGCCCATTGATGATAGACTGGATTGGAAAATTGTGGCACATATACACCATGGAATATTATGCAGCAATCAGAAATGATGAGATTGTGTCGTTTGTAGGGACATGGATGAATCTGGAAAACATCATCCTCAGCAAACTGACACAAGAACAGAAAATGAAACACCGCATATTCTCACTCATAGGTGGGTGATGAAAAATGAGAACACATGGACACAGAAAGGGGAGTACTAAACAGTGGGGTCTACTGGGGGGAAAAGGGGAGGGCCAGTGGGTGGGGGAGGTGGGGAGGGATAGCCTGGGGAGAAATGCCAAATGTGGGTGAAGGGGAGAAGAAAAGCAAAGCACACTGCCATGTGTGTACCTATGCAACTGTCTTGCATGCTCTGCTCATGTACCCCAAAACCTATAATCCAATAAAAAATTAAAAAAAAAAAGAGTTAAGCAGGAAACATATGAGAATAAGAAAAAATCGGGCTATAAACATTTTCTTAGGAGAAGCAAAGGTAAACAGTACAGTTCAATGCAATAATCTTTTCAACCGGAAGTCAAAACATTAACTTGTTTGAAGTTAGAACATCTAATTGGTCACCATCAACTTATCTGATGAAGTTCCGCAAAGAAGGAAGAGCCCGGGGTTTAGACCACACATGAGACTCTTAACCAAGAGAACAGAACAAGGGTCTGGAAGGGAAATGTATTTAACATGCACAGAGTATCGGGAAGGACAAAGGGATGTTCTTTTCATGTCATCTTTTAAAAATAGGTTTGATATCCTTCATCTCTGATGTCAAAATGTTTTGCCTTAAGTTCATATAAAATGTACTTTTTGATTGGTCATGAGGTAAATAGTCTAGAAATTCTCTCTGCAGTATGATAGAGTGATAAAATAGTAACAACGTAAATCAGATTTGCAGATGTGACTATCATGCGCTTAATAAATTGTTAATGCACAAACAAAATATTCCCATCTTTGCACTGGAGGTGCAGTGATTGATTAATAAACCCATCACTGCCCCTCTTAGGGGTAAGAGTGACATTAAGGAAATCATTACACTGACAGTAAAAACAATCAGACACTACAACTCACAAATGCTCTCAATTTCCTCTCATCTTGGTTTTCCAATGCATCCACCAAGAGAGTTTCTAATCCTAGATCAATCTCACTATATTCCTGTGTCTATCTGAGATTGTGCATGTCACGATTGAAAAGTGACTCAATGCTATAAATTAATGGTTCCCAACCTCAGTCAGGCCTTCCTGACTTCTTGGCGATCATTTTTGTGATCGGATCTATCTCCTATTCAGTGGATGATTATTTAAAGCTTTCTCCACTTTCTCTACTAACATGCTACATTCTCTGTCATTCTCAACATCAGACTTAACCTTTCAGAGGAAATAGAAAGCAAGGAGGAAATTTCTCTAATGTTTTAATTCCCTCTGCTTTACAGATACACTCTGACCCTGTGAGCACCCACTCTTGCTTCTCTTTCTGTCTGCGATGAGCTTCCCTGTGCTTGTCACCCCATCCTCTCTCAATCCCTCAGTGCTATTTCATCCTTTATTTTTATTTTGAGACAGGGTTTTACTCTGTAACCTAGGCTGAAGTACAGTGGCACAATCACAGCTCACTGCAGCCTCAAACTCTTGGGCTCAAGCAATCCTCTCATCTCAGCCTCCTGAGTAACTGGGGCCACAGGCACACATCACCATGCCTAGCTAACTTTTGTATTTTCTGTAGATATGGGATTTCACCACTTTGCCCAGGCTGATCTCGAGCTCCTGGGTTCAAGCCATCCTCCTGTGTCAGCCTCCCAAAGTGCTGGGATTACAGGTGTAAGCCACCATACTCAGCATTTCATTCCTTATATTTCACGGGTTTTTTTTGTTGTTGTTTTTTAAGATGGAGTCACAGTATTGTCACCCAGGCTAGAATGCAGTGGCACGATCTCGGCTCACTGCAACCTCCGTCTCCTGGGTTCAAGTGATTCTCCTGCCTCAGCCTTCCGAGTAGCTGGGACTACAGGTGCCTGCTACCAGCTTTTTTTTTTTTTTTTTTTTTTTTTTAACAGAGACAGGGTTTCACCATGTTGGCCAGGCTGGTTATGAACTTCTGACCTCAAGTGATCCACACACCTCGGCCTCCCAAAGTGCCAGGATTACAGGCATGAGCCACCATGCCCAGCATTTCACTCCTTATATTTCACTTTTACATCTTTTTTAAATACATATATATGTATTTATTGCACTTTAGGTTCTAGGGTACATGTGAAGACCTGCAGGATTGTTGCATAGGTACATACATGGCAATGTGGCTTACTGCCTCCATCCCCATCACCTATATCTGCCATTTTTCCCCATGGTATCCCTCCCCAACTCCCTACCCACCACTGTTCCTCCCTTAGTCCCCCTCAACAGACTCCAGAGTGTGATGCTCCCCTCCCTGTGTCCATCCAGCCATATCTGTATTGGCTTACCCACCACAGTTGTCTCCCAACATCGTACACTCTTACGTTGATTCATGATCACGCTAGCTATTCTCCTACATCTCTCCTATTTTCACAAACTCAGTTGCATTCACTGTCTGTCAATCCTCTCTCTCAAGTTCATTTCTCAGTTCACTGGAATCTGGTGTGTATCCCCCACTTATAAACTGAAACTTTATTTGCTGCGATTGCTGATATTCTTCTTGTTGCTAAATTCAGTGATTGCTTCTCAGTCCTTAATGTGACCTCACTGCAGCATTTTTCACAGCTTTTTATCTTCCATTACTCTATTCCTTGTTGTGCCATAACTTCGTCACCCTCTATCCTAGTGTCTTCCACAGATTTCTCTATTTGCCTCTTAACTATCAGGGTTTTGGAGACCCGGCATGGGACATCTTATTTCTTGGCTCTTCACACTTTATGCACTTCCTTATTTTGCCCACTGTTGTTAAGATACCCACTACACACGTACCTCTGGACTCTCTTCTGAGCTCGACCAACTATCTATCGGCTACACATCTCTACTTGGATGTTTCATGGGCATCTCATAGATTGAACAAATCTGAATTGACCTTATTTTTCTTTCCCCAAATCTGTGCAGACTTTGCCTCCTAAATATCAGATCTAGCCCCTTCTCTCTACTCACAGTCTCTCTCCTCGTTCCAATCCTAGACACCCCCGCTGGGAAGTGCCACTGCATTCTACCTCATATTCCTTTACCCCTTGTCCTACACCAGTAAATTCATTTCACTGCATCTATGATGATCTTTCCAAATCTCAGATCTAATCACATCTCTTCTGAAGTTCAATAATTAATAGAACCCCACATCGTCCTCAGAATAAAGTCCAAACAGACGTTTTAGCTTAAATTTAAAACCCTTTTTGATATAGTCATATTTATATCATTGCATCATCTGGTCATATCACGTTTCAACCCACACTGTGTCTTCAAGCCACCCAACTGGTGGTGGTTTCTCAAAGGACATTCTATCCCTAATCGCAATAATTTGCATGTGCTGCCTTCTTTGCTTGGACCTTCTCTTGCTTCATACTCCTGTCTTTTTATTTAGAACTTGAGTTAAATATCAACTCCTCCAGGAAGTCTCCTTGAGCTCCCAAGATTGGATTGGATCTTCTTTAAGGTGTTGCCAGAACTCACTACATTTTCCCCTGTTGAAATTAGACTGTGCAGTTAAGTGTCTGTTGATTTGCCAGATTCACCTAACAAGCAGGCTACTGGCTTCTTACAGAGTTGGCACCTTGTCTAGTGGCTTTTGTTCTCCGATACATTGAATAAATTATGTCTGAGGTACACACTTGGTAAGCAAACCTTTTAAATTCGGTGAACTTGCCAAGGAAGAAAGAATATAGAAAGAAACAAAGGAAAGGGGAAGCTACAGCATAGATTTTTAAGAGACTTTTAACCATAGAGAGAGAAGTCAAAAGGTAGGGAAGATGAGGCCAGGAGCCAGAGAGAAAGATAGTAGAGTAGACAGAGTGTGGCAGCAGCCAAACAGAGGGCTCCAGGGAGTTGGAAGTAAGGGACATACGTGTGTAATACTCTTTCGTGAGGCATGAACTCCAAAGGAAGGGGAGCAAATTGCAGTAAGGTACTACTTGGAAAGGTAACAAGATTAAGGGCAGATTCTTTTCTTCTCTCTCTTCTTTTTCTTTTCCTTCCTCCCTCCCTTCTTTTCTTCCTTTTTCCCTGCCTTCCTTACTTTCTTCTCTTTGAGCTTGCATAAAGTGAAAAGTTTTGGACAACATATTCATCAATCAAAGATAGAATGTGGAATCTCAGAATCAATACAGATAAAACTTCTGAATTTGGAATTCTCTGCTGCCTTTTAAGGTCCTTGAAAATGTTCTTCCTCCTGTAAACCATTACCCTCAGAAAGATACCAGTTTAGTGCCAAATGCCATGAGCCATTATGCATTCCCCATTATGCATTGCCATTGTAGATCCCGTAGGGGTTGTTAGAAATTTAAAGTTAGCTGGAGTGTGACAGTAGGTTGCATATTGCTTCACATATTTCTGGTTTATTTCTGGTATATTTTGATACCTCAATAGTTCGAAAAGCAATTTTCACTTGGAGTAAGTAAAAATAAACACGCACATATTAATAGCACTTTTTAAAGACCCCCATTAAAGCTAAATTGAGCTCCCAATTGATAATACTTTATTAAGGTGGATATATTGATGTTATTCATCCACATATTCAACCTGGCTCCCATGCATGACATCACTGTATTATCTGATGAGGAGGAGCAGGTGGCAGAGGAGATGAAAGAAGGAAGCACAATATTGATGTGAAACTCATTTCTCTGCTATACTGTGTCTTCCTACCATTGCATAATCTTTAGCTAAAAGAGATGGTGATGTTTTAATTTCTTTGATGCCATTATTTCTTCCAGCAACTTTGCTCCTTCCTATTCTAATTGGCTACATTTATAGGCATTACATTACAGACAATTTTGATTACTTTTACCATTTTAATCAATAAAAACTAAATGATCCAAATAATTAGCTGTCTTATTGATTATCTGAATAAAAATTTCTGGAATCAACCATTTGTTATTCAGCGTTTTTGTCTTTTTATCCCACTTTCATAATTTTACTTAATTAAAACAGATATTAGTATCCAACTGATCTTTATTCGCAACTGCACTCGGCATGCTATTTCATTCAGACAGCTTTGTAATTAGCCTGAAGTTCATCAGTAACATTTTCAGTGTGAAATACGATACCTGCATTTTCTTTCCTCACAAAGTTAAGTCTCAAGCTTTGTTGCTTTTGTAAATTTTCACTTTCAGAATTTATTATCGTTACTTTGTTTCAAAAGTGTTTTCAGCTGTGAGGAAATGTAGCATTGCTTTTCATCGGCAGAATTAAGGGATTGTGCATAGGTTAAGGAATGTCACCTAGTAGGGTGGCTAAGGAGTCAAGTTCCATGAGTCCCATCTCAGGTTTCATTCAGTTTCTGAGGTTTTTCACTTGCCTTTTAAAGTTTGGTTCAAAGACTTCTGAAAAAAAAGAAAAATCAGCCCAGGCGCAGTGGCTCACACCTGTAATCCTAGCACTTTGGAAGGCCACGGCAGGCAAATCACTTGAGCTCAGGACTTCAAGACCAGCCTGTGACATGGTGAAACCCTAGCTCTATAAAAAATACAAAAACTAACTCAGCATGGTGTGTGCTCCAGTAGACCCAGATTTTGGGAGGCTGAGGTGAGAGGATGGCTGGAGCCCAGGATGTTGAGACTAAAGTGAGCCACAATTAAACCACTGAACTCCAGCCTGGATGACAAAGCAAGACGCTGTCTCAAAAACAACCAAAAAAACAAAACCAAACAAGAGGAAGAAGAAGAAAAGAAAAGAAAATCAATATTTTAGACTTTTTTTTTTTTTTTTTTGAGGCAGACTCCTTCACTCTGTCACCCAGGCTGGACAGCTATGACATGATCTCGGCTCACTGCAATCGCCGCCTCCCAGACTCAAGCCGCAGCCTTCAGAGTATCTGGGACTGTAGGCATGTGCCGCCATGCCCAGCTAATTTTTGTATTCTTAGTAGAGACGAGGTTTTGCCATGTTGGCCAGGCTGCTCTCAAACTCCTGATCTTAGGTGATCTGCCCACCTCAGCCTCCCAAAGTGCTGGGAATACAGGCGTGAGCCACCATGCCCAGGCTGCTTTAGACATTTTTCACTCCAAATGTATTTAAGTATGTACTTGTATTTTAAAATGACTGGTAGGTTGAAATCGTGTTTCTGCTCTCACTAGGTGTTAATTAAAAATAGAGAAGATGATATTTGAAATTTTTTATCCTTGTTTGTATTTGAAATTTAATAAACTATCAAGATGGTATGGCAAACAGTGTACTTTCTAAAATAGAAAATAAATGTGAAATCCCTACATAAAAACTGTATATAGTCATGTATCCCATAATAATGTTTTGATCAGCAATGCAGAGCATGGATGCCAGTGGTCCTGTGAGATTATAATGGAGCTAACAGTTTCCTAGTGCCTGGTGATACTGTGGCTATGATAACTGTGTAGAGTAATGCATTTCGTTTTCTATGTTTAGATACACTGAGATACACAAATACCACTGTGTTACAGTTGCCTATGGCATTCAGTACAGTCACAGGCTGCACAGCTTTGTAGCCTCAGAGCAAAGACTATACCATATAGTCTAGGTGTATAGTAGGCTGTGTCACCCAGGTTTGTATAAGCATACTGCATGAAGGTTGCACAATGATGAAATCACCTAAGATACATCTCTCATTCATGAGATGCATGACTGTATTTTCCTCTTTTTTATTCTCAGAGTTACTGTTAGCTGCACAGCCTAAATCAAGGCATTGATTCTTTTAATTCAGCAGTCAAAAGTAATATGTCAGTCGAAATAAAGCAAATTTTAATCATATTCAGTATCAAAGCAAAGTGAGCATTTATTATAAGTGTCAAATAACTACTCTGAAATAAGTGTTTTCTTCTAAAGTTAAATTTACTTTCCCTTACTTTACTTATTTATTTTTTTATTGCATTTTAGGTTTTGGGGTACATGTGCAGAACATGCAAGATAGTTGCATAGGTACACATGTGGCCGTGTGATTTGCTGCCTTCCTCCCCTTCACCCACATCTGGCATTTCTCCCCATGCTATCCCTTCCCAGGTCCCCCCGCCATGCTGTCTCTCCCCTATTCCCCTCAGTAGACCCCAGTGTGTAGTGCTCCCTTCCCTGTGTCCATGTGTTCTCATTGTTCATCACTCGCCTATGAGTGAGAACATGTGGTATTTCATTTTCTGTTCTTGCATCAGTTTGCTGAGAATGATGTTCTCCAGATTCATCCATGTCCCTACAAACGACATGAACTCATTGTTTTTGATTGCTGCATAATATTCCATGGTGTATATGTGCTACATTTTCTTTATCCACTCTATAATTGATGGGCATTTGGGTTGGTTCCAGGTCTTTGCTATTGTAAACAGTGCTGCAATGAACATTCGTGTGCATGTGTCCTTATAGTAGAACGATTTATAGTCCTTTGGATATATACCTAGTAATGGGATTGCTGGGTGAAATGGAATTTCTATTTCTAGGTCATGTGTCCTTATAGTAGAACGATTTATAGTCCTTTGGATATATACCTAGTAATGGGATTGCTGGGTGAAATGGAATTTCTATTTCTAGGTCTTTGAGGAATTGCCACACTGTTTTCCACAATGGTTGAACTAATTTACACTCCCACCAGCAGTGTAAAAGTGTTCCTATTTCTCCACATCCTCTCCAGCATCTGTTGTCTCCAGATTTTTTAATGATCGCCATTCTAACTGGCGTGAAATGGTATCTCAATGTGGTTTTGATTTGCATTTCTCTAATGACCAGTGATGATGAGCATTTTTTCATATGTTTGTTGGCCTCATGTATGTCTTTTGTAAAGTGTCTGTTCATATACTTTGCCCATTTTTGAATGGGCTTGTTTGTTTTTTTCTTGCAAATTTGTTTGAGTTCTTTGTAAATTCTGAATATCAGCCCTTTGTCAGATGGGTAAACTGCAAAAATTTTTTCCCATTCTGTTGGTTGCCGATTCACTCTACTGACTGTTTCTTTTGCTGTGCAGAAGCTGTGGAGTTTGATTAGGTCCCATTTGTCTATTTTGGCTTTTGTTGCCAATGCATTTGGTGTTTTGTTCATGAAGTCCTTGCATACTCCTATGTCCTGGATGGTTTTGCCTAGATTTTCTTCTAGGGTTTTTATGGTGCCAGGTCTTATATTTAAGTCTTTAATCCATCTGGAGTTAATTTTAGTGTAAGGTGTCAGGAAGGGGTCCAGTTTCTGCTTTCTGCACATGGCCAGCCAGCTTTCTCAACACCATTTATTGAACAGGGGATCCTTTCCCCATTGCTTATTTTTGTCAGGTTTATCAAAGATTGTATGGTAGTAGATATGTTGTGTTGCCTCTGATGCCTCTGTTCTGTTCCATTGGTCTATATCTCTGTTTTGGTACCAGTATCAGGCTGTTTTGATTATTGTAGCCTTGCAGTATAGTTTGAAATCTGGTAGTGTGATGCCCCCCGCGGTGTTCTTTTTGCTTAGAATTGACTTGACTATGCGGGCTCTCTTTTGGTTCCATATGAAGTTTAAGGTGGTTTTTTCCAGTTCTGTGAAGAAAGTTAAATTCTAATTCAGGGGCATTTTACAAAATAACCAAGCAGAACTCCTCAAATGGTCAAGGCCGTCAAAAACAAGAAAAGTCTGAGAAACTATCATAGACGAGAGGAGCCTAAGGAGCTGTGATGGTTAATATTGAGTGTCAGCTTGTTTGGATTGGATTGAAGGATGCAAAGTATTGTTCCTGGGTGTGTCTGACCCAGGGAATTAGACAGAATTATATCCAGTGAAGAAGAGCAAGGACAGGTGCAGTGGCTCACGCCTGTAATCCCAGCACCTTGGGAGGCTGAGGCAGGCAGATCACTGGAGGACAGGAGTTCAAGACCAGCCTGACCAACATGGAAAAACTTTGTTTCTACTAACAGTACAGAATTAGCTGGGCATGGGTGACACATGCCTGTAATCCCAGCTACTCAGGAGGCTGAGGCAGAAGAATCACCTGAACTCAGGAGGTGGAGGTTGCGGTGAGCCAAGATCACACCATTGTACTCCAGCCTGGGCAACAAGAGTGAAACCTCGTTTCAAGAAAAAAAGAAAGAAAGAAGAGCAAGAAATAGGCTTTTTTACATATATGTAAATATTAAAGGAAAGGTAAGGAGGGGAGTGCCACCTGCTCCTAATCCAGAGCACTAAGCAATTCAGTGTGACTGGAAGAACTCATATATACGTAATGTAAAGGCAGGGCTTGGGTGTGGTGAATTCAGAGGGGCAGCTTCTTTCTAGAGGAAGAATTAAAGTTGTCCTGCAGAGCATCACCAAGGAGTGTGCTGGGTGAAGGCATGAAAGCAGAGACTGTAATCACAGCATATCTAATTCCATGACATGGAACAGGTGAAATTGTTTTCAAGCACACTGACTAGAGCCAACAGACAAGAAGGGATGTAAAGATGTGTGAATTACCTTCCCCAAAGAGCCTTCAACCTGTCACCTTTCAATCTCTTCTCCAGATTTGGAGAATGGTCTCTTAAAGAACAAACTCTACCTAACCTTGTAAATACAAGGATCCTTCATAAGGACCAAAGGTAACGAAGCCGAAGAACCTAACATGGCATCCAGAACACAGCAGAAATGAATGAGGCTCTTACTGTTTTGTCACTGCAACTTAAACCTGTACAAAGATTCCACCTTCTCAGAGAAGCAAGTGCCAGTAGGAACTTTCAGGAAGGACACAGCCCTATGTACCTCTCCAGCATGGTGCTCTCTCCTACCTCGTAGTTCTGCCAGATGAACTGCACTTCATCAGGGGTGCTCAGCCACCACATGCCGAGGGGACTTTGTGTGCCTTCTTCTGCCTTTCAGTGCCCCCTTCCTCATTGGACTCCTCCTCATTCTTCAAGTCTCTATGAGAAGGGCCACCAGCTCTGTAGAACAGTCTCTGGCTTCTTCAGCCTATTTGTTTCCTTGAGGTCCTGCACAGACCTTCAATACAGGTTTTTCAGTAGGGTGATTTTTTAAATTGTAATTTGCTCCTTTTTTAAAATCTCATTTTAGAATAGGTTCAGAGTTACAGAAAAATCACAAGCAGTACAAAAAGTTCCCATATATCACACCCCCCAGTTTCCCTCCTTATTGGACATCTTATATTAGCATGATATACTTTGTCATAACAAATGAACCAATATTGGTATTGGCTCTACTAAAAATAAAAAAAAAAAATTAGCCAGATGCAGTGGTATGCACCTGTAATCCCAGCTATCAGGGAGGCTGAGGCATGAGAATTGCTTAAACCTGGGAGGCAGAGGTCACACTGAGCTGAGATCACACCACTGCACTCCAGCCTGGGTGACAAAGTGAGACTCCATCTCAAAAAAAAAAAAAAACAAAAAAAAAAAACGAAGTCAGTTAATATGAAAGAAGTTAACACATTAATATTAGCTGAAGTCATTACTTTCTGACTTCCTTTATTTTCACATAATATCCTTTTGCTGTCCCAGGTTTCCATTCAGGACATCACATTAGATTTAGTTGTCATGCCTCCAGTATTAGTCAGGGTTCTCTAGAGGGACAGGTCTAATAGGATAGATATATATATGGCAGAGAGTTTATTAAGGACAGTTGACTCACACGATCACAAGGTGAAGTCCCATTTGCAATCTTGAGGGGCGAGGAAGCCAGCAGTGGCTCAGTCTGAGTCCCAAAGCCTCAAAAGTAGGGAAGCGGACAGTGCAGACTTCAGTCTGTGGCTAAAGACCTATGAGCCCCTGGCAAACCACTGGTGTAGGCACAAGAGTCCAAAAGTTGAAGAACCTGGAGTCTGATGTTCAAGGGCAGGATAGGAGCATAGGATTTCTCCAGCATAGGAGAAAGATGAAGGCTAGAAGACTCAGAAAGTCAGCTCATTCCACTTTCTTCCACCTGCTTTCTCTAGCTGTGCTGGCAGCCGACTGAATGGTGCCCACCCAGATTGAGGGTGGGTCTGCCTCTCCCAGTCCATACCTCAAATGTTAATCTCATCTAGCAACACCCTCACAGACACACCCAGGAACAATATTTTGCATCCTTCAATCCAATCCAAACAAGCTGACACTCAATATTAACCATCACAACTCCTTAGGCTCCTCTAGTCTATGATAGTTTCTCAAACTTTTCTTGTTTTTGACGGCCTTGACCATTTGAGGAGTTCTGCTTGGTTATTTTGTAAAATGCCCCTGAATTAGGATTTAACTTTTTTTTCTCATGAGGTTATGGGTTTAGGGGGAAAATCACAGAAGTAAAGTGTTTATTGTCATCACCTCAGAAAACCATGGATCCTTTTGATCCTTTCACCATCTCTTTTTACCTTTTTCAGAGTGTTATGTAAATGGAGTCCTACACTCCATAAGCATTTTAGAGCGACTTCTTTCAGTTAATAATACACATTTAAGTGGGTACACTGTAAATGACATCACTGTTGATGTCAAATATATTGTCAGGTGACTCATATTTTTCCCTTTGTCATGTCATATTTTTTGGAAAAAACCTTACTAATTGTGAGTGTTATGCTCCACGTCATTCAGGGTGAAGTATCTACGGACATTATTTGGAATTCTTTGTCAGGGAAGATGTCTCTGCTTATTTATTCAATTATTTATTTACATCAGCATGAACCCATAGTGGGTTTTTTTTTTTTTTTTTTTTTGGTACTTTGGGATATAATCTCAAAGTATAAAATTACTTAATTCATTTTTTTCCCTGAACCGGATTTACCTTTGGCCGGAGCTCTTTCAGTCGGCTTCTGCTTCTCTTCCACAGGAAAGGCAGATAGGGCAATGCGTCGTTGCTTTTGTTGCCAGTCCTTGCTTACACATCAGGGAGCCACAGGTAGAGAGTGTGCATCAAGTGAAATGAAGACAATTGCGTTAGCTTTGTGCAAGTGTTTCCACTGTTCTGGTAAGAATGAAATACACATGTATATGTGGGCTTTAAAAGACTAATTTTGTAAAACTGGGAATTCTAAATTTTAGTGCTGTAGCTAAAAACTCATCATGTTATATAGGGTCTTGTCACACTAGTGATTTTAGTGCTGTACCTAACAACTCATCATGGGCTACAAGGTCATACAGATTCCCTCCTATGTTTTCTTCTAGTAGGTTTCTGGTTTTGCATTTTGCATTTAGGTCTATAATCCAATTGGAGTCAATTATTGTGGAAACTATAAGGCCTGTGTATAGGATCAGGTTTTCTTTTTTATGTAACAATTGGTTATGTTGTATTAAAACAACAATGAATGATGAGAAACACTATCCTTTCTCTATTGACTTGTTTCTGCTCCTTTGTCTAAGATCAGTTGACTCTGTGGGTCTGTATCTGGACTCTTTATTCTGTTGTACTTATGTATTTATCTGTTCTTTTGCCAGTACTCACTGTCTTGATTACTGCAGCTTTAACTAAGTTCTGAAATCAGTGTGGATATTCCAACTTTGCTTTTATCCTTCATTATTATGTTGGTTATTCTCAATCTTTTTCCTTTTATATGCACTCCACAATCATTTTTTCAGTATCTGTAAAACAGCTTTCTGTGATTTTGATTGGTATAACATTGAATCTATAGTTCAGTTGTGATGAATTGGCCTCTTTAAAACATTGAGTGTTCCGGTCCATGAACATGGACTCTCTCCATTTAATCGGTTATGTAGTTTTCCCCACACAGATTGTGTATATATTTTGTTAGATTTATCACTATTTCAAATTTTTGCTGCTATTGTGAATGGTATTGTTAAACTCAAGTTCCCATTGTTGATTTTGGTAAATAAGAGAGCAATTAACTTTTATTTATTGAACTTGTAGCCTATAAACTTGATATTCTTTTTTTTTTTTTTTTTGAGATGGATTTTTGCCCTACTCACCCGGACTGGAGTGCAATGGCACCATCTCAGCTCACCACAGCCTTGAAACCTCCCGGATTCAAGCAAGATTCTCCTGCCTCAGCCTCCCCAGTAGCTGGGATTACAGGCATGTGTCATGATGCCCAGCTAATTTTGTATTTTCAGTAGAGACGGGGTTTCTCTGTGTTGGCCAGGCTGGTCTCAAACTCCTGACCTCAGGCGATCCACTCGCGTCAGCCTCCCAAATTGCTGGGATTACAGGTGTGAGCCACTGTGCCTGGCCCCGAAATTCTACCTCTTAAATTTCAGGTGTATTTTTGTAGAATCTTTGGGATTTTCTACATAGACAATTATATCATCTGCAAGCAAAGACAATTTGAACTATTTTTTCTTTTTCAATCTGTATAATGTTTTTTCTTTGCCTTATTGAACTAGCTAGAGCTTCTAGTACAGTGTTGAAATGAAGTGTGAAACAGGAAACTCTTGCCTTATTTCTGATGTTAGGGAGAAAGTGTCCAGTTCCTACCATTACTATTGATGTTACTGTAGTGTTTTGTAGACGTTTTCATCAAGTCGAGAAAGTTCTCCTCTGACCCTAGATTGCTAAGAGTTTTCTTTTGTCTTTTACATGAATGAGTTTTGGATTTTGTCTAATGATTTCTTTGGCACAAATAGATCTGATCATGTAAATGTTTATCTTTAGCTTGTCCTGTGGTGAATTACATTAATTGATTTTCAGATGCTGTATCAGGCTTGCATATGTGGAATACGTCCATTTGGTTGTGGTGTATAATTCTTTTTATTGACTGTTAAATTCCATTTGATAACATGTTAAGAACTTTTGTTTCTATGTCAATAAGAGGAAATGGTCTGTCATTTTTCTTTCTTGTAATGTATTTATCTGGTTTTAGTATTAAGTTAATGCTGGCTTTAGAATAAGCTAGGAAGGAATATCTCTACTTCAGTTTTCTGGAAGACAT
The DNA here is from genome assembly GCF_049354715.1 of Callithrix jacchus. NCBI lineage: Eukaryota > Metazoa > Chordata > Mammalia > Primates > Cebidae > Callithrix > Callithrix jacchus. The sequence goes on from NC_133520.1 coordinate 44,950,656, forward strand.
TGTGCAGAAATGATATCATCTCTTTCCTAAATGTTTGATAGAATTCACCAGTAAAATTATCTGTGTCCATTGCTTTTTTGAGAGGGAGGTTATTAATTATTGATTCAATCAATAATTTACTAGAAATAGAGCCATTCAGGCGACGCTTTTGTCCTATGTAAGTTTTGGTGGTTTGTATCTTTGAAGTAATTTGTCCAATTTTTATCTAAGTTTTCAAATTTGTGGGCATGATATTGCTGATAGTGCTCCTTTATTATCTTTTAATTACATGGATCCTTAATGGTGACCACTCTCTAATTTCTGATATTGGTAATTTGAGTCTTTTTTCTTTTTCACATAGTTTGCCTGGCCAGAACTTTGTCAGTTTTGTTGACCTTTTACAAGAACCGGCTTTTAATTTTGTTCATTTTTCTCTGCTTTTTTCATATTCTCCATTTTATTGACTTCTGATGTAATTTTATTATTTCTTTTGTTCTAATTTCTCTAAGCTTAAATTGCTCTTCCTTCTTTAGGTTCTCATGTTGCTAAGGTATAATCTTAGGTTGTTAATTTTGTATCTTTCTCTTTTCTAATAAATGCATTAATGCTTAATAATGCTGTAAATTCTCTTAAACCACTGCCATTGCTGCAGCCCACCTGTTTTGGTCAACTGTATTTACATATTAATTTAGTTAAAAATAATTTGCAGTTTCTCTTTAGACGTTTTCTTTGACCTGTGGGTTACTAAGGATTATGTTGTTTAATTTCCAATAGTTGGAGACTTTCCAGCTATCTTTCTTTTATGGATTTCTAGTTTAATTCCTTTGTATCTGAGAATATACTTTAGATAATTTCTGTTCTTTAGATTTGTTAAGATCTAATTTATGACACAAGATGTGTTTGATCTTGATGAATATTTCATGTATGCTTTAGAATAATGTTACTCTGCTGTTGTTGGATAGAGCATTATATAAATGTCAATTTATATCGAGTGATGGATAGTACTTTCCAGGTCAACTATATTCTGACTGCATGATTTTCGGCTGCTTATTTGGTCTGGCAATTAATAAAACAGTGGTGTTGAAGTTTGTAACTGTAATAATGAGTTTAATTTTCCATTCTCTCCTATATAGTTTTGTCTTATGTATCTTAACATTCTGTTGTTAAGTGCTTACACATTTAGAATTGCAAAGAAAACTGTTCTTCATAATTAATTTATTGTTGTTAAAGAATTGATCTTTTTACATAATGCTTTCCACTATCCCTGATAACCTTGTTTGTTATGAAGTCTGCCTTGTCTTAACTTCATATTGCTTCTGTATTAGCTACTATTTCAAAATAATTTGAGTAGTGTGAGCATGATCTGTCTTTTTCCCTCTCTTCCTCCCTCTTTTAACATATATGAGTCTCTATATTTAAAGTTAGTTTATTATATACATGTATAGTCAGGTTTTTTTCTTTTTAACCCACTTGGATAATCTCTGCTTTTTAATTGGTGTATTTAGACCATTGTATTTAAGGTGATTATTGATATGTGTGGATTCTTATTACGTGTTTATATGTATTTTGTTCATTGTACTTCAGTGTGTTTGGAAAAACGTGCATTTTGTCCATTGCATTTGTTCGTTTGTGTCTTTTCTCCCTCTTCTTTTTCAGCCATCTTTGGTTTTAATTGAGCGGTTTAAATAATTTCACTTTATCTCATCTCTTAGCATATCAATGATACTTGTTTTTTAAAGTGTTTAGTGGTTGTTCTAGAATTTACAGTATACATTTTGACTAATCTAACTCCATGTTCGAATTACTTTATGCTGGTTCATATGCCATGAAGGTACCTTACAACAAAATATTCCCAATTCATCCCTTTCTTTCCTTACAACAGAGCTGTTGTTCATCTCACTCATTCATACTTCATCATCACCTACTGCTCTGTTACTGTTACTACTTTAAACAAATAGTTATATTTTAGATAAGCTAAGAATAAGAAAAATAAAAGATTCTGTTTTACCTTTATTTTTTCCCTGAAGTTCTGTCTTTATTTATATATATATACAGGGTTCTTACCTATATTTCTTTCTCTCCCTGAAGAACTTCTTTTGAACATTTCTTGCAAGGCAGGCCCACTGGTAATGTATTCTTTCAGTTTTTGTTTGTCTGAGAAAACGTTTATTTCTCCTCTACTTTTGAAGGGTAATTTCACTTGATATAAAACTCTAGGTTGGTGGGTTTCCTTTCTTCATTACTTTACGTATTTCACTGCATTCTCTCTTTTGCCTGCGTAGTTTCTGATGAGAAATGCCCTGTCATTCCTACTTTTGTTTCTCTATAGGTAAGGATATTTTTCTGGCTTTTTTCAAGATGTTTTCTTTGATTTTCTGCAGTTAGAATAAAATCTGTGTAGATTTACATCTTCTTGTTATTTACTTTTCTTGTTATTTACTTTTCTTGTTCTCTGAATGTGAAGTGGCACTTGTCATTAACTTTGGAAAGTCTGCGGCCATCATTATTTCAGCATTTCTTCTGCTGCTCTGTTTTTTCTCTCCTCCTGGTATTCTAATTATGTTTCGCTGCACCTTTAGATGTTGTCCCGCAGTTCCTGGATGCTTTTGTTGTTGTTGTTCTTTTTGTTTCTCCTTGTTATTTTTTTCTTTGAATTTCAGTTTATGAGGTTTCTATTGATTAATCTTCAAGCTCACTGCTCACTGATTCCTTAAGAGTTGTGTAGCTTGCTAATGAGCCTAGCAAGGTATTCTTTCCTTTATAGTATTATTTGTAACATTTCATTTTGATTCTTTGTTAGAATCTCTTTCTTAGAATCTTTTGCGTTCATGATTCATCTACTCTTGCATGTTTTGTACTTTTTCTATTAGAGTCCTTAACATATTAATCACAGTGATTTTAAACTTCCTGTTTGATAATTCCAATTTCCGTGTCATATCCGAATTTGGTTCTCATGATTGTTTTGCCTCTTCATACTGTGTTTTTCTTACTTTTTTGCCTGCCTTGTAATTTCACATTGAAAGCTAAACCTGGCTGGGTATGGTGGCTCATGCCTATAATCCCAGCACTTTGGTAGGCCAAGGCAGGCAGACAGCTTAAGCCAGGAGTTCAAGACCATGCTGGGCAATGTGGTGAGACCCCATCTCTACAAACACAAAAAATTAGTCAGGTATGGTTGCACATGTCTGTAGTCTCAGCTACTCGGAAGGCTGAGTTGGGAGGACTGCTTGAACCTGGGACGTTGAGGCTGCAGTGACACATGATTACACTCCTACACTCCAGCTGGACAATAGAGTAAAAGCCCTATCTGAGGAAAAAAAAAGGAGAGAGAAAAGAAAGAAAGCTGAACATCTTGTATTAGGCAATGGGAACCCAGGCCTTTAGTGTGTTAATTTGTGGTTTAGTATTTGGACTGTGTTTAGTACTTGGACCATGTTTAATGTTTGCTGTGGCTGTAAATGTCAGAAGCTTCAAATTCCTCTAGCCCTTTTCTTTTTGTTCCTCTGTGACTTTGAGCCCCTCCAAGTATTTAATCTCAGAGAATGTTTGTGTCTTAACAGCTCTTTAGCTGTAATCTGTTATTATGCTATAGCCTATGGGTATGGTGGATAGTTGTTAGGGAGTGAGAGAATTATATAATATTTCAATGAAATCTCAGCGTTTCAGAGAGTCTGTCTCTTGGAGCTATGACCTTTGCAAGTGTTGGTGTAGATCCGCTCTCTCCACCACCATCTTCCTTTCCCAGCTGTAGCTGTCCCAAACTATTTTGTAGAAACTCTATCGCTGTTAATGTTGTTTGCTTTTTCCCCTCCCTTAGGTGAGAGACAAGGTCTAGAGAAGACTGTGGTTGGAGAAATGCCCTTTCCCTAGTGAGAATAACGTCTGACAATGTCTTTACCTTTGGGGCATAGGCATTTGTTATAGAGAGAGCTCCGGGCATTTTTCGCAATGAGTACTTTCCCTCCTCTGCCAGAGCTATGAGGGATCTTTCTTGGATCTTCACCATGAGAATCTGGTGGGATTTCTGAAAGTGTAGCTCATGAAGGCAGCGCCCCATTCCCCACCAACACTATGAGCCCCTCGCGTTCCTCATTGTCAAGCTAGTTCACACTCAGCTTCAAGTTCTTTGTCAAAAGAGCCATTTTCATGTTTCTGTCCGTTCATGGATCCAAAAGCTTCTGCTCCAAGTAAGTAGATCTTGGTGATGTCTCAGGATGAGCCTGTCTGTGCAGATTTTGGAATGGAGGTTTTACCTACAATTTCACTTCTCTGAATGGTCCAGGAAAAATAGTTGATTTTCAGTTGGTTCTGTTTTCTTTTGTTGAAAGGATTGATGTCTCAGTTAAAACCAGAAGTCATCATTGCCTTTTTGTTTTTTTTTTTTTGAGACAGAGGTTTGTTCTTGTTGCCCAGGCTGGAATGCAATGGTGGGATCTCGGCTCACTACAACCTCCATCTCATGGGTTCAAGTGATTCCCCTGACTTAGCTGGGACTACAGGGGTGCGCCATCATACCCGGCTAATATTTGTGTTTTTAGTAGAGACGAGGTTTCACCATGCTGGCCAGGTTGTTCTCGAACTCCTGACCTTGAGTGATCTGCCCACCTCGGCCTCCCAAAATGCTGGGGTTACAGATGTGAGCCACCGCACCCGGACCATTGTTGGCTTTTTAAAGCACAGGATACTTCATGGCATTGGGAGTCTCTTGAGGGCAGAGGGAGAGAGATTGTGTTTTACATCTGTGACATATAGTTAAGCACCTAAAAGAAGCAGACAGTGAATAATTATGTGTTAGATGGATAACAGAGGGTGGATGGATGATGGATGAATGGATGAAGGTTTAATAGGATAAATTAATAAAACCTGGTATGAGTAAATAATGGAGCAAAGAATTTGGAAAAATAAAAAGGGAATATTTCTATTAATTAATTACATAAGATAAGCATAGGAAACAAATCAAAAGTGAAAGGTGAGAAAATAGAAAAAAGAGCATTTTTTTGCAGAATTGGAGAGAAATTGAAGGACCATCCTCTTGACCACCAGTCTAAAATCTTTCCATTCCTAGTCTAACCTACCTTTTGTGAAACCTTCTCTGCCAACTTTAAATGTCTTTTCTTTCTCCTATACTGTGTATTAGAAGACTGTGCATTTTAGCTAAAATTTAATATGACTCCAGTTAAGTCAAATTAAAGCAAAATACCATTTCTTCCCAGCAAATGAAGAATGAGGAAATAAATAATAATTCCAGGTGGTTAACTATTTTACAGGGATACCAACACATTTATATCCTTTTGGTAACAATTTAAATTTTATAATATATATATATATATATATATATATATATATATACACTCACACATATAATATATATTCATATTATATATATTATATATATACATATATATATAATATATATGTATATATGTATTATTGCTAATAATACCATCTGGAAATGGAACAATACTACATTTAAATAACATAGACATACATAGGCCTGGCACAGTGGGCTCACGCCTGTAATCCCAGTACTTTGGGAGGCCGAGGCGAGTGGATCACCCGAGGTCAGGAGTTTGACACCAGCATGGTCAACATGGTGAAACCCAGTCTCTACTAAAAATACAAAAATTAGGCAGGCATGGTGGCGGACGCCTGTAATCCCTGCTACTCGGAAGGCTGGGACCAGAGAATTGCTTGAATATGGGAGGTGGAGGTTGAAGTGAGCCGAGATCGTGCCGCTGTACTCCAGCCTGGCGACGTAGACTCCGTCTAAATAGATGAAATAGCAACACTTAAAAATATGTGCATCTTTTGGCTCCTCTATTTTGTTTCTGGAAATTTGTGCTATGAAATAATGTAAGTTCCTTTCATCCATTTCTGCTCTCATGTTTTTTAGTCGGTTGCAGTACCTCGGAAATTAAGTCATGATCAGAGAGCAGACCAAGCAAGGGAACAAACAAAAATGTCCATACTTAACCTAGAGCTTCACATATTCTCTGGACAAGATTAATAATAAATAAAAATAGGTAACTATGTTATATGGCAATTGGTGATGAGTACTAAATAAAAATGGCTTTTATTAAAGGCAAATGAAAGATATATGGAGTGTACATTCTATATTATACAGTGTAGTCAGGGTTGGTGTCTCTGATGTGGTGGCTTTGGCTAGAATCCAGCTGAAGGAAGGAAGTGGTGTGTTCTGCTCTCTGGAGGAGGGTTCTGAGCGTTCCAGGAATAGAGAGCAGCAAAGCCTCAAGGTCTGCACATCCTTGGTATGTTTGAGGAACAACAGGGAGGTCTGCAAACTAGAGTAGGATGCGTAAAGATGAGGAAGGAAATAGGAAAGGAAGACGGAGCAGTAACTGGGGTGCCAGATCATATAGGATCTTATAAGCCTATGACAGAGAACTTGATTTTATCCTGAGAAATAGGGGAAATGGTTGAGGGCCTTCATAAGAGCAACATGATTTGATGCGTGTCTTAAGCTCATCATCATAGCAAAGGGCAAAGTGTGAATGCCACTAGTTTGAATGTTATTGTGGTGACTCAGCCATGGGATGACACGAGGTTAGACTGGGGTGTCAGAGGTGGGTGGCTGATCAGTGGACTAGTTTGAATGTTATTGTGGTGACTCAGCCACGGGATGACACGAGGTTAGACTGGGGTGTCAGAGGTGGGTGGCTGATCAGTGGACTAGTTTGAATGTTATTGTGGTGACTCAGCCACGGGATGACACAGGTTAGACTGGGGTGTCAGAGGTGGGTGGCTGATCAGTGGGCAGATTCTAAGTGTATTCAGCAAAACAGAACCATCAGTGTATGCTTCTGGACTAGATACAGTGAATGGGAGAAAGACATCAAAGATGATCCAAGCTTTTGGTCCGAGGGATGGCATGCAAGTCACTGGCATTAACTGAGATGAGAAGGACTGCAAGAAGAGTGGGTTTGAGATGACAGCCACCAATTCAGTGGCTTTCATATATTCACCACTTTAAACATGTATCATGTCTTCGTGGTAACAACATTCAAAATCTCCCCTTCTGGCAATCCTGAAATATACACTAAATGGTTATTTGCTGTGGTCACCCTACTGTGTAATAGAGCACCAAAACTTATTTTTCATGCCTAAGAGGAATTTTGTACCCATTGATCAGACTGCCCCTTTCCCCGCTCCCCTAGAATTTATTTGAATTCTGGAAATAAATCTGTCTCACTACATACTTACTTAATTAAAATAAGAAACTATATTTTCTTGGGGGCTAATTGATTTTAATTCTTTTTTAATTTTGTTTTTTAAAGAGGAGGTCTTACTCTGTCACTCAGTGCAGTGGCATGATCATGGCTAACTGCGGACTCAAACTCCTGGGCTTACAGCAGTTCTCCCACCAGCCTCCCAAGTACCTGGGACCACAGGCATGCACCATCATGCCCTGCCAAATTTTTTTTTTTTTTTTTTGAGATGGAGTCTCTCTCTGTCACCCAGGCTGGAGTACAGTGGCGTGATCTCGGCTCACTGCAGTCTTCACTTCCTGGGTTCAAGGGATTCTCCTTCCTCATCCTCCTGAGTAGCTGGGATTATAGGCCCCGCGCCACCACACCTGGCTAATTTTTTGTGTGTTTAGTAGAGACAGGGTTTCATTGTGTTAGTCAGGATGGTCTGGATCTCCTGACCTCGTGATCCACCCACCTCAGCCTCCGGCCACCTCAGCCTCCTAAAGTGATGGGATTCTACAGATGTGAGCCACCGTGCCCAGCTGCCCTGCTAATTTTTTAAGAAACTTTTTGTAGAGATGGGGCCTCACTCTGTCCAGGCTGGTCTCAAACTCCTAGTTTCAAGCAGTCCTCTCAATTTCGCCTCCCAAAATGCTGAGAATACAGGTGTGAGCCACCAGGCCCAGCCTGATTTTAATTCTTTAAAATATCTGATATTTAAATTCTGGCTCATTACACAAAATAGTGAAATTGGCAAGCAAAATGGTGAAAAAAGGAGGGGGGATATTGGGGAAGTCGTTAATACTTTTAATAGCTCATCTGAATGTACTCATTGTGGATTCTGAACCTGCCTTACTGTGATTGTTGTGCAGTAGTTATCATTTTAATTGCAGTATTTAAAATCAAATCGTTGATGCACGATCATAGTAATTTTAAAACCGCGAACAGAAAAATGTTTTAGAGAACTTATTTAACAAATGTACCCATATCTAGTTTCCAATCTAATTTTGAGAAAGATAGTCTCTATCCATTATGTCCATGGAATGCTTGTGTATTAGAATCTAGATATTCCTAGAAGTTACTTATTTTCAGATTATTTTCATTACTAAAACACATACAATATATACACATATGTATACAGCATATACATAAAATAACATATACACACAGAGATTTAAAAAATAAAAGTTGGTAGAAACCTGGGCTTAAATAAACTAGGATTTTTTTTAAATGATACTGTGCTGTTAAGATTATTCAGAAGCTGCAAACATCAGTCCTGATACCCTATATGCTTTGCTCAATTCAAGCATTTGTTTCTCCAAAATACAGATAAAAGTACATTCCAGCTGGTTTTGTTTGGAGATTTCATAAACACTGTAACTGTTTCTGTAACCACGGCTGTGGCTTTGAAATTAGACTTATTATTCATCATGGTTCAAATATCAAGGAATAGTGATTTTTAAGAGAGATACCATTAACAGGTATTATGAGAAAAAATGTTGCTTATTCCTCAGAGTGACGTTGGGTTTTCAGACAAAATACATTCAGGGTATTTTGGCACATAGGATGTGTTACTGGCTGATCCCAAAGCATGTGTACATTTTTACAACCAGTTTTTGAAAATGTATAAATAGAACACATGCATAAAACCAGTTCCTATTTGGAATGAACATTATTTTGCTCTGTGTACACAAAAAAGTTGCTATACTCTAGCAACCCTTGAGCATTGTCAGGATTGAGTTATAAGCAACTGAAATTAAAATCTGCTCTTATATTTCATACTGGGCTGTTTTTCTTCTGTGTTAGAGTATTGGGACATGGGCAATGGTGAGAATGTCTGAAAAATAAAGAAAAATCAATTTCACTTTGACACAAAAAGGCAAAATAAGGATGGACAGGCTGCTCTGTCACAAATATTTTATTTTTATTTTTTTTCGAGACGGAGTTTCACTCTTGTTGCCCAGGCTGGAGTGCAATGGCTCAATCTCAGCTCACTGCAACAGCCTCCTCCCAGGTTCAAGAGATTCTCCTACCTTGACCACCCGAGTAGCTGGGATTATAGGCTCGCACCACCATGCCAAGCTAATTTTTTGTATTTTTAGTAGAGATGAGATTTCTCCATGTTGGTCAGGCTGGTCTCGAACTCCTGACCTCACGTGATCCGCCCGCCTCAGCCTCCCAAAGAGCTACGATTACAAGCATGAGCCACTGTGCCCAGCCTAGCAGGTGTTTTGACTGCACACCTTGTCATGGACTCAGAGTTAAAGTCTGTAGGGATCCCCCCTGCATTTATAGATGCTAACTTTACGAAAGGAAGTGACTTACTCATGACACGTAGTTACAGACACTAGGATTAGAATTTAAGTCCCATGACTTGCAGTGGAGCCTTTTTCTCATGGTTCCCACAGGTGCTTCTTTGGCAGTGTGTGCTCTCTCTGATTTGAAGCAACACATGCTGCAGAAACTCCTCTGCCTATTAAATAGTTAATTCAGTGCCCTGCTTTCTTCCAGCTCATTCAGCCAGATTAACTAATGGAAATTTTGCAGAATGTAGACTGAACTTCAGATGGAATGTTGTTTTCACTGTAATTTATTATTGCCCTGGCTCCTGCAGTTGGTATGGTTTCCTCGTACTGTACTTAGTTGAAGTAAGCATGATTTTTATCACATCTGGATATTATCGTATGCTCCTAACCCATGTATATAGTATAACGGAGTCCTGTAAAAGGATTGGCTGATGAACTACCTCTCTAAATCTGGGGAATGAACACGCTAATATCATATCGACTGTATAATGTGGATCTGAAACCAGTTATTCACACCAGTGTTACATGGATCATTTTTTAAAATTTCAGCATGATTTTCTATATATGGAGAATGTCTAAGATGTCATAACTGCCATTAGACAACTAGACTGGTCTACTCTGTGTGTGCAGAAAAGATCGTTGGCTTGTGACTGTCTGTTGCTGTCACTGCCAATTGCTTTATTATTTTAATGTTGATTTTTTTTTTGTCCTGGGCAAATATTATGCTTCCCTAAGAATTCATCTCCATTCTGATTGCTGTCCCTGTGCTGTCTCTGTCCCTGTTACTCTTCTACTCTCAGATTCAGGGTGTCCTCATATCAGTCCTCCTCTAAACCAGGCAGGTTTCTCATTGGATCTGATATTCATGGTATGGTCCCGTAGACCTAGAGTGCAGAGCATGCTGCCTTTGAATATCTGTCCCTATACCTATGGTACTTTCTTTGGGACTTTGTTATTGTTTTTTGCTGTAGGGAAAAACATAGATATATTTCCGGGCAGACTCGACTGCAGCACACAAGAGATGGGTTTGATCACATGGGGCATTTAAAATAGATTTGGACTGAAAGTATTTCACGTAACTGGGAAGCCCAGATCAACACTACGTACTTGTGTTTCCCATTGGCCTTTAGACTAGACCAAGTGCTCCTGAATTTGACGCTGTGTAAGTATCAACTGATAAGAACTCTCATCTCAGGAGCACGTCTGTGGCAGACTGTGTTTTAAGTGCATTGCACATAGTATCTCAGTTGATTCTTACTACTAATCTTTGGCACTAGTATTTTATCAACTTCTGCTCACAGATGAGGACACCAAGGCCCACAGAATCCCAATCTCTTGCTCAAGTCACACAGTGGCAAATGAGGGACCCGGGATGTGAACCTAGGCAGGGGCTTGGCATAATCTTGTTCTCTGCTCCTTTTTTGGAAATAGCATTTACTTATATTAATTTCCTATTGCACTACTCAGTGTCGATACAAATCATGAATCTGTTTTTATTTCTCCCAAATAGAATCTATTTTAGCTTATCTATTCTGTGTCACCATTTTATTCCCCTCCATATCCCGAATTAAGATTGCTGTTGAGAAGGTGGCACTTGATTTTTCTTAAATGAAAATGATGTTTTTTTAAAAAGATGAAAGCCCAGATACTTCTTTCACTAACTCCTACTATTGAGAAAATAAACTTACTTCAGAAATTTCTAAATATGGTAATAGTCCATTTTTATTTGGTTTTGTCATAGAATAAAATGTTCTACATATGAGATTTTTCCACATGACTAATCTTACCTTTCCAAATGCCAGTTCTAAAAAAAAAGTATAATATTTTGAAGGATTTCTAAAATGACCACTTCCAGGTCTTCTTAAACAGAAAATAACGAGTCTGGCGTATCTTCTTTGTCTGACTCAGAATTGTCCTGATGAATGCCTGTAACTATCATTAAGTAAGTACCTCTGTCTTCATTTTAGCATCTCTGTTTTCCCTTACATAATCGGCTGCCATTTTTTTTCTATTTAGACTTTCTTTTAAAATATTCCTCCCCACATACTAATCATATTTATTCTGTGTGTTGGAAAAGAAAAAAATTTAATATATGCACATAAATAAGAGTAAATAACATATGATGGTGATAAAATGTAGGATTCAGTGAAATTTTAAATTATCATTTTCTTGACTTAGAGGCATTTTTTAATCATCTCAAAATTATGAGCTGCATTTAGAAGAAGAGGAGGCTGCAAGAAGTTGAGCCTCTGAGTAAGGAAAGTATTACTGAGTTTTAAAATTACATCGTAAATATAGAGTACTTTGCACTCAAGAACTCAAGCTTCTTTTATAAGCACTGTGCGCTGACTGATTGCACCACTGGAGTTCCTCAAGCCCCTTTTATACCATGGTTTTCATCCTGTCAACTTTTTGAAGTCATTGTGGTCAAAAGCAAATTATGCTGTGGATCATTCTCTTGATTGTCAGAGGATGTTGATAATTCCATTCCTGTAGAGTTTGGCGTGAAGTCATCGTGTGATGGTATCGGGCCTAACAAAGCGGTTCTAGGCTGTTCACCTAATCCGAAGTGTTTGGAGATTGATTTTTGTTTCTCAGTTTGCTCATGGCTTGAATAGCCAAACAAAAAATAAACCGGAATTTTTTAGTAGGTTTATTGTTGAACTTTAGCTGTGTGGGTGGAGAGGATAACACATGTACGAGAAGATTAATTAGCGATTATTTTGCCGTGAAGCATGAGGCTGCTGAGCCATCTGGCGTGCCGTTATTGGGAGAGTGATCTTGATAGATTACTCATTAAACTCTTTCAACACTTTGTTCCAAGATTGTCAGTGCTTTTACAGATTCTTATTAAATTAAGGTGGTGCTAAGATTTAGGAACAGTGGGACCACATGTGTCACCATGTTTGTCCCTAACAATAAACAAGTTGATCTTGAGAATACTCCCCAAGTCCACTCGAAGACCTCTTACCGGCATTTATTGTGGTGTTAATCACTATTTTGTTTTCTCACAACAAAATATTTACAACAGCCCACCTCAACAACTTATAACACACAATAATTAGTCTGGTTGTTTTTTGTTTTTTGTTTTTTTGAGACAGAGTTTTGCTCTTGTTACCCAGGCTGGAGTGCAATGGCGCAATCTCGGCTCACTGCAACCTCGGCCTCCTGGGTTCAGGCAATTCTCCTGCCTCAGCCTCCCGAGTAGCTGGGATTATAGGCACGCGCCACCATGCCCAGCTATTTTTTGTATTTTTAGTAGAGACAGGGTTTTACCATGTTGACCGGGAAGGTCTCGATCTCTTGACCTCGTGATCCACCCGCCTCGGCCTCCCAAAGTGCTGGGATTACAGGCGTGAGCCACTGCGCCCGGCCCTGGTTGTTTTTTTTAATGCAGTGTTAGGTTTTTAATATTTTTGATGTGTCATTTACTAATAAAGGTCCTTGTTCATTGATTCAGCAAATACTGATTCAGTTGCTTTTTTGCCATGGATATGCTCAGTGCTAAACTTGTCATCCTAAATGAAGGAGAAAATTCACCCCAACTTTCTGATTTTTCATCTAAGCATTTATCTTGCTTTGGAGCTGTATTTTCTGGAGATCCTGTAATGAACACATAATATCTATTATTATCTCAGTATCTCTAGATTACTATTTGACCAAAAATCTTAAAACCATTTAATAAGCATTGTTAGAAGGTCAATCCTCTTCTCATCAAATAAAATGAAAATAGATATTGTACCTCAAAAAAGGAGGGTGAATTTTACTAATTCACTGTAGTTCTCATTTGCAAGCATGTATTAATGTCTAATTATGGTAGTATTACCTAAAGAAGCACCTGCCAACATACCCTTTGCACTCTAAAAGTATATAATTTATAAGTACGTAGTTAATGAGATGCAGGAGCCAAGAATATTCTTATGATGCTTCACTTCTTGTCTTCTCTTGTAGCTTCTCTGTATTTACTTTCACTACATTTTTCTAACCTTCATCAACACTCGACATCCAGTTGCTTTTGTTGTTTCTTGACTTGATTTTAGTCACACTCCTTCCTATGCTTAGAATGCAGAGACTCCTCTTACTGTCTTTCTTTCTGGGCATCTCACCTGTTCCTTCTTGTATCTACACTCTGCAGATTTCCTTAGGTGCCGTAACTTAATTCCTCTTCCGGGAAACTGTGCTAACACTATCTTCCCAGGCCACAGACTGCTGGAGCTAAAATAATCAAGATGGCTATATAAGAAGACAGACTTGGAAGTCCTGCAAAGGATGTTACATGTTGCCCCACCCAATATTCCCTGACAGGTTTCAAGAAGTCACAGATCACCTGCAGCCCCCCGAAGCTCTTCTGTGGATCTGGAGATCAAATGGACACCAGGCAGATTAATCAGAGAAAAGAACAGACATTTTATTAGTTTTACATGTACATGGGGATCTTCACAAGAGAGTAAAGTCTGAAGAAATGGCCAAAGCAAGACACTTCTATACTTGTTAGACACAGAATAATAAATTTAAGAAACGAGTGACAGAACAAAGAAAATCTGGCTGCCAGCAGTAAATTTTCTAGCAGAATCACTAGGGGAATATATGGGGGGTATAAAACTAGTGGAAAGTAAGGGTTACTTCATTAAGTTTATTTTTACATTTTTATTATTTTATTTTATTTTATTTTATTGCAACAGAGTCTTGCCCTGTTGCCCAGGTTGGAGTGCAATAGTGTGATCTCCACTCACTACGACTTCCACCTCCAAAATTCAAGCGATTCTTGTGCCTCAGCCTCCCAAGTAGCTGGGATTACAGGCACCCACCACCATGCCCAGCTAATTTTTGTATTTTTTTTTTTTTAGTAGAGGTGGAGCTTCCCACATTGGCCAGGGTGGTCTTGAACTCCTGGCCTCAAGTGATCCATCTGCCTCGGCCTCCCAAAGTGCTGGGATTACAGGCATAATCCACTGTGCCTGGCCTCATTAAGTTTATTTATTCAGGTTCATTGCAGCCCCCAATTCCCAGTCTCTGGTGGCAAGAGCTATTTTCTTGCCCTGGTAAAGGGAGGATACCCCTCTCAGAGGAATCTTTATGGCTTGCTGCATATAGGAAGAGGTAGGCCAACTATCCTTTTCTGAAACCACAATTTCTCCAGTGTTTTCAACTCGAAACAATCAATGTATCAGTCTTGGGTATTTTGGGATTGCATTTCCTTCACTCATCCACAGGGGTACCTAGGGACTGAGACTTTAACCAGGTCTCTGAGCACCTGCTCATTTGTTATGGTCCAGCTATCCTTATGGATCCTCTCAGCATTTTAATTTTATAGACAGTCAAGAAAAGAAAAAAAAAAGTAATATGATGATGATGAACATGGCTATTTTGGACTGTCAGGTTCCCTGACTCACCCTAGATTTTTAAATTTTGTTACATATTTGTAGGGTACAGAGCAATATTTCAATACATGGAATGCGCAACTATCAAATCAAAATAATTAGCATATCTATCACTTTATGACTTCAAACATTTATAATTTTCTTGTGTTGAAAATATTCACTCAACCTATTGAGTGGAAGGCAAATGTATGGAAGGAGATTCTCTGAAAGTACTTTGTAGAAAAGTAAAAATTATTTTGTGTGTAAAGAATGAAGCACAGCAGCTACCATATGCAGAGTATCTACTAGGCTGGAAGTGCAATTCCAATTTCATTACAGGTGTGCTCATGTCATTCTCACATCAATCCTGCCTGGTGGGTTTATGACCTTTATTAATAGATGGAGGAGGCACAGAGAATGAAAGTAACAGAAGACGGTGGGTGTCTTCAAAGTTCTTGTTCTTTTCACAATGACACCCTGGCACCAAAGTTTTAACAAGGATAGGTAGGCATGTTGCTATGAGCAGTGCAGGCTTTGAAAAGACTTTGACTTTGAACTGAAAGGATGTGGAAATGATGGAAACACACACACACACACACACACACACATGCACACACACAAAGCTGATGAAAAAAATTGCTCCTTTGTAGAAAAACAACACATTCTATACAGAGAGAGACTTGATTGGGAGTTTGGAGATGATGGCTGGAGCCCTTAATAACAGTCTTGCAAAGCCAGGGCCAAGAGTGAAGAACAGTTGGCAGGTGTTCTTTATCAGCAAGAACAACGCAGGGAGAGGTAGAAGTTATCATCAACTGAAATGTTTGCAAGATGCTGGATAACAATTTCAAGGGGCATCATAGTACCCCACAAAAGATAAAAATTTAACAACAAATGTATTAGTTATGTAGGTGTGAGGGGTAGGAGAAGGATGAGATTCTCAGGCTCAGCTGTACCGTAGGTAGCTGCTTAGTGACTCAGTCCTTACTGATTAAAAGCTCCCTATGACTGATGGCTGGAGATATAGATTCATGTAGTCCTGGAACTGCTGTAAGAATCCTGGCTTCTTGTTAAAAAAAAAAAAAAAACAGAAATAAATTTATAAATGAATTGTACATAAAGATACATAAACAGATAAATAAATCTAAACTTTTTGGTATTTTCTATATACAGTGAGCCCTTTCTATTTACGACTCCCACATCTGTGGATTTAACCACCCATGATCAAAAATCCACAGATGTGGGATGGCAAACCGGGGGACTTGAGCATGTTTGAAGTTTGGTATCTGTGTGGGTCCTGAAACCAATCCCCTGAGGATACCAGGGGACAACTCTACATATATTTTTATGTTGGAGTAGAAAACTATTTTGCATAGTTTTATATTTTCTAGACATTAAGTTAGAAAACTTTATGTCATCTCTGCACAAATGCAATAATAACTACTGATCAAATTTTATTAACCCTTTTGTGGGAAGATATTGGTGGCAGCTATCTGTAGTATGAGGATTACAGCCTTACTTTCAGACTTTGTTTCCATTGTCAAATAAATCTCTTCCTACCCCATATTTGGAACACTGTATAGAGTATTACAGCCTTCCTTTCAGACTACAATGTTTCCATTGTCAAATAAATCACTTCTACTCCATACTTAGAACCCTGTATAGAATAGTAAAAGCTAGAGCAATCTTTACAATCACCAGTCGTAGATTCAGTAGTGCAGCATACATGGCCCATCACTGATGTCTTAACATTTCCTGTTAGCATCACAAAATAATGATCTGTATCACTAGAAACATTACTGATGGTACTATATAGCTATGATATGGAGAAGGAGGTGATACAAGTGGAAACTTTTTTTTTTTTTGAGACGGAGTCTCTCCCTGTTGTCCAGGCTGGAGTGCATTGTGCGATCTTGGCTGACTGCAACCTCTACCTTCCAGGTTCAAGCAATTCTCCTGCCTCAGCCTTCCAAGTAGCTGGGATTACAGGCATGTGCCACTAAGCCCAGATAAATTTTTTTTTTTTTGTCCTTAGTATAGTTGGAGTTTCACCATGTTGGCCAGGCTGGTCTTGAACTCCTGACGTTGTGATCCGCCCACCTCGGCCTCCCAAAATGCTGGTATTACAGGTGTGAGCCACCGTGCCCAGCCGTGAAAACTTTTTTTAAAAAGTTTAAAGTGCAGTATAAATGCCTAAATACAGAGCCAACACGTGTCATCACAATGAGGGAGACAGATTCTACAGATTAGGAAGAGCCTTCCCATTTTAACGTTTCTTTACTTTATCTTCTCATGGGCTGGTTGTCATGGAATGACATTGGTCATGGCAGCTGTTACCAGGAATTAGAACCATCTTAGTATCTTGTGTGAAAGAGCTGAAAAAAAGAAGGAAAAGCACAAAGCCAGGTTTTTAGATGCATCCATATTTAAAATAGTGTTTAAATATAACACATGCGTAAATCTAATAATATTAGAATTCTGAAACCAAGATTTTTTAAAACACCAGAAAACTCAGAGGTACCTGAATTTCTACTATAATGTCTACCAGGGCATTAGCCAGTCCATATTTGAAGAGCTCTAATAATAGAAAACACACTATTCAAGGGGTTCACTTCTATTTTTATGTTGGTTCCAAGCAGCGAAAGTTCTTTATTACACCGAAGTGAAGCCAAGAATGCGGTCTAAAGGAACCACACATAATGTTACATTCTTATAAATGAATAAATGTAAAAGGCTTTTTATATGTTCTTTGTTTGTTTCCATGAAACAGTGGAGGCGCTCCATTTGGGAACATTAATGGCTGCCCATGGTTACTTCTTCCCAATCTCAGATCACGTCCTCACACTCAAGGATGATGGCACCTTTTACCGGTTTCAAGTAAGTTTAACAGGAATGTTCTTGAACAGTCAACTAGAGGCCTGCATTTGGTTTGCTAGTTAGGTTTCTTTTTGACAGAACTTTTAAAAACTATGACCTATTTTACTTTGACTTAGGCTAGTTAGAAACTGATTAATGTTCAACTAGGGACATAAAAAGCAATAAACAGAGAAAAATGAAGTATGCTTAGTCACGATGATGTGTGATGATGGAAATTCTGTTTTATATGAAAAGCTTAAGGGAAATTCAGAAAATGACTTAATGGCATTTGGGAAGACCAGAGAGTCTTCCTCTGTAAGTTGCATTACGTTACTAGAAAGGGGCCAGGTGCAGTGGCTCACGCCTGTAATCCCAGCACTTTGGGAGGCCAAGGTGGGTGGATCACAAGATCAGGAGTTTGAGACCAGCCCGGCCAACATGGCGAAACCCGGTCTCTACTAAAAATACGAAAAAGTAGCTGGATTTGGTGGAGGCTGCCTGTAATCCCAGCTACTCAGGAGCCTAAGGCAGAACAATCACTTGAACCCAGTGTGGGGAGATTGCAGTGAGCCAAGGTCACACCATTGCACTCCAGCCCGGGAGACAGTGGGAGACTCCTTCTCAAAAAGAAAAGAAAAGATAAAGGAAGTGGAGAAGTGTAAGTCAATGGCTTATAGTCTGACCCTTGCCTGTGATACAGACCATCTGCATCCCAAGTAACTTTTCATGGGAATGCTTGACGCTCCCATTCAGCTGATCATACAAACTTTCAGCATCCAAGGCTCTTCTACAAGTCTGTGGAGACTGACATGATGGTATATAGTGTGTGTGTGCACTCAGCTGCAACAGGATACCTCAGATAACTTGCAAACTGGTAAGAGTCATTCTAGGTCATTTGCAAATGACACAGATGCTATCATTCTTTCAGGTAATGATTGTGGACTCTAATTTCAGTCATCATAAGTGTATTTGACACTTGAGTTCACGTTGATTTACCTAAAGTGTACTCTACATTTCAGTAGTCATTATGGCTCATTAATAACTGACTAGCAGATTCTAGCCTGCAAAATTAAGGCACATAAAATGCTGAATGTCAATCTAACCTATTTCCAACATGGAGGGTTCTCTTCATGGTCCATGGACTGGGGGTTCTCTCTGTGGTCCACCTTTCAGACTTTGGAGCCTTCTTCTCACTTGTTCTAAGTATTATTAAATGATCTATATCTACGTAAATGACTGAATAGTAACCGGAGTGCCTAAGATTTGTTTGGGAAAACCGAGAACAAAGAGGAATTATTTTAATCATTTGCTTTAAAAAATCGTCTCAAAGATTATTGTCCTCGTAGAACAGTCTCACTGCCCCTTCCTTAGGACTCATTTCCCCCAAGGCAAATAATCACAGGACAGTTTTGCACTTAAGAGCTAGGAGGAAATAAATCTGTCTCCGGAAACAGTGATACTGACTTAAGTATTCAAGCATGTAGTTAAATCACTTAACTCACAAAATCTTTACATTAATGGAGCCGTATTCTTTAAACAGCTAAACTTAAACTAATGGTAGCTTAAAAGAGCATATTATTAAAGTAACCTGTGGTCCCAAGGTTAAATTTTTAATAACTAGGAATTATTAGTGATTAGCAAATAAATTGTTTATATGTGACTAATGCTTTCTGATATTTGAAAGAAATCTCTATTCCCAGAAAAAAAGGTAGAAGACAGACTAGGTTTAAATGTCTTATTCATGCTCATGGGTCTGAAATGCCACATGAGGCTGGGCACAGTGGCTTATGCCTGTAATCCCAGCACTTTGGGAGGTTAAGGTGGGCTGATCACTTGAAGTTAGGAGTTCGAGTCCAACCTGGCCAACATGGTGAAACCCCATTTCTACTAAAAAAAAAGAACACACAAAAAAATTAGCTGGACCTAGTGATATGTGCCTATAATCTCAGCTACTCAAGAGGTTGAGGCAAGAGAAGACCTTGAACCTGGGAGGCAGAGGTTGCAGTGAGGGGAGATTGTGCCACTGCACTCCAGCCTAGGTGGCAGAGCAAGACTCTGTCTCAGGAAAAAAAAAAGCCATATGAAGGAAGGGATCACCATACACACAGGAGAAAAGGAGAGAATTTTTTAAAAGCTTTAGAACAATGCAAGGGAATGAGTACAAATGACTCATGAACTTACATAACTACCAGGGATAGACAGAGTTATCAGGTTCAGTGTGCTGAGATAGATAGGCAGATATAAACATGATACATATGCGCATTAAAATTACATTAATGATAAATATATCAAATGTTACATATTTTCATGATGCACCCATATTTGAAATAGTGTCTAAATAGAACACATTTGTAAATCTAATAATATTAGAATTCTGAAACCAAGATTCTTTAAAACACCAGAAAAGTCCAAAGTAACTGAATTTCTACTATAATGTCTATCAAGGCATTAGCCAGTCCATTTTTGAAGAGCTCTAATAATAGAAAACCCAGTATCATTCAAGGTGTTCACTTCTATTATGTTGGTTCCAAGCAGTGAAAGTTCTTTATTACACTGAAGTGAAATTCAACTCCTTGAAAGGATATTTTAGGATCATAAATTAAAATAGAAAACTTGGGATACCATGTTTACAAATCCTCCAGTGAATGGTTGGGAGTCTAAAGATCATTATGAATTTAGGCTGGGCAAGGTGGCTCACACCTGTAATCCCAGCACTGGGGGAGGTCGAGACAGGTGGATCACTAGTTCAAGAGATCGAAACCATCCTGGCCAACATGGCTGGGCATGGTGGTATGCACCTATAGTCCCAGCTACTCTGGAGGCTGGGGCAGAAGAGTCACTTGAACCTGGGAGACGGAGGTTTCAGTGAGCCGAGATTGCGACACTGCACTCCAGCCTGGTGACAGAGCGAGACTCAGTTAAAAAAAAAAAAAAAGTCTTAAGAGTCTTCAAAGCATAAATTTGAGACAAACAGAAATCTTGATTTCATTGGCATGGCAGTTTGTATATTTGTCTCAAATTTGTAGTACATGTCTTAATTGTGATTCTTACAGTTTACCATAAAGTCACAATCGTCTAATCATCCTCTCTTAGCTAATTGAAATTGAGATCTGCTGTGATTCTGTAGCTCTCTTTCATGACTCCCAATGCATTAGCATATGCTCCAACAGTTATTGAGCAACAGTTGAACAGTTTCGGATGAGTTTCATCCTAGCTAAGGAAGTCAATATTGAAAAGCCAAGAAACTCATGCATTAAAATGTCCTAATATAGAGAGAACTATAAAATATGTATTTAAATTCCAAAGAAGTGTAAGAGTTTGTTATTCTCTTATATTATCTTTCACTACAAATCAAAACATTACTTCTTAGAAAAAGTCTTCCAATATTGGCGAAGAATGTTAGCTTAGTGCCATTTCCATATAATATCACAAGGAAAAAATGCTTTATTCTTTAATTTTACAGTCATTAAATTCTCTCTGAAATAAATGATGAAGAATGAAGAAAAATATAAGAATGCATCTGAGAATATTTTTTGTGCTTTTGAGGAAAAAAGTATATGTCTGACTGGTCTAACTAGAATAGATGTTTTAAGGTTAAATAGATATGCCTGTACATATACATACATGCTCCCCAAAATATAGAAACAACAGAAGGGGAATTGTGCACTCCATAAGAAGCATCTCAAAAAGCAACACCCTACGTGAAAGCAAAGTTTGAATTACTTTGTCCCCCTAGGGCTCCCCTAGAATCCGGATTCAATTTTATTTTGAAGAAATCAAATTCTCAAAGCTTCATCTCCCATGGAGTCAAGTGAGATTCGGGTTACGAGGGTGACCCATATAATGTCTTGCTATTCTCCTTTGACTAGTGGTTCAGTCTTTTTTCTTTCTTCAAAATTCCTACAGTGATTTTGTTCTCATGTTCACAAAACTGCTATTAGTAGTTTACTACTATAATTTCCAAGAAAAAACGAAGGGTAAGTCAGAATCCCTGGGTGATGGTGGTGACGGGGGCATCTTAGTTTGGAGAGACTTTTCTGTAGAGATTCAAACAGTTTTTCCCATTTACCCATTTTCTCTCCTTTAGAGTCTCTTCTAGAGGGGAACATTATCAGGTGCTCAGAGATTACTTCAAATATGCTCATTGCACATGGCTACTTAATATAATTAGCTGACAGATAGAATTAAGCCCACAGTACCAATATTTGCCATCACTGTTACAGTGAGTCCTGCAGTTCTCGTCCTTCCAGGGAATAGGGGTTGATGAGGAGACAGGTGCATCAGGTTTCCTCATGGTCAGGAGCCAAGCGTGTTCAGCTTGCAGGACTAGAAAAGTCATATATATTTATGGAATATATGGAATACGTGGGGTATTCTGATACAAGCATGCAATCTGAAGTGATCACATCATGGAGAATGACGTATCCATTCCCCCAAGCATTTACCCTTTGTGCTATAACAATGCAGTTACACTCTTAGTTATTTTTAAATTTATAATTGTTACTATTGACCCTAATCACCCTGTTGTATTACCAAATTGTAATTTAGTAATTACTACAATTGTAATTGTAGAAATTAATTACAAAGAAAATTTGGGAAATGTCTTTAAAAGTGAGAGTAAAAAGTTGTTTTCATCTCATTGGACAATGCTGAGAACTGCATTGTATGACTAATGGAGCCAGGTAAATGATTGTCAGATCTCAGAGAAAGAGTTTGTTGGTTGGTTGGGCTTTTTCGAGCTACCAAAAATAGTGTCGAGATACATGATTTATAGAAAACAATTTGTTATATTTAAATACATTTCATCCTGAGTCTTGCTGAACATAATTCTCTTTCAGTCCTCTCTGTGGATGAATACTTTTTGTTTGAATAATACAATCAGACCATTTACCTTTATGTCAGTTGGTATAAAATTACACCAAATGAATGACATTTGAAATACCTGCTTGCTGGTACTACACATATTTAGAAGCTGAGCAATTGGTCAGGAAAGTAAACGTAGACAAAGAGTTTACACTGTGTCTCTTGGAACATGTTCTGTATTAGCAAACACATAGCAAACAAATATAGAGAATTGTGGAAGGTAAATGCAGTTTGCAAGCCAGAAACTCCACTAATTTTTTCTTTGTCTAACCTGGTTCCACTTCTTTTCATTCCACAGACACCCTATTTTTGGCCATCAAATTGTTGGGAGCCGGAAAACACAGATTATGGTCAGTGCCATCTCTCCTCATTTTATTATTGGCAGCCTCTGTGTCCAGATGGTGTGTACTTGCATTTTATTGCTTTTTTCATTGAGAAAAAGAAAGCACAATTCTTCAGGATGGGACCACTATGTCTCATGTTGAATTTATAAGTGGTTTTGTTTGGAAAGTCACTAAATCTCATGACAACTTTTTCTGTGGTGTGGTGCCCTCTGCAACTATTAAAGAAAACCATCTGAATAGGTTAAAGAGCTATAAAGAAGCTTAAAGGGGTTGTTAATTATTTTTTCATAGCAACCTGGCCTACTAGAAAGAACAAAAAAGAGGCCCATGGAACCAGAGTTCTGGTTCAGTTCTCCCACTTAGCTGTGTGATTTCTGGTAGGTCCCTTGGCTTCCCAAGGGTCCACTTTTCTCACTGTTCTATGAAGCATCCTATGATATTGATAAGTGGAGGGTTATGATAAACACGAAGAGGCCAATTACAAGCAAAAATGAAAATTTAAAAGCTAAAAGAGGAAATTCAATGCTAATAAATCAAGTTCAGTGAACTCAGAAGAAACTTGGTTCAGTAACCATTATTTCAGTCAAGCTCTTCAAGGAGAAAAAAAAGCCCCTATTAAGTACTCATCTTAGATCTTCCCGAGTGCTACAGTTTTCAAAGACAAGATTGCATGGTTTTTAAATGTCATTTCTACCAGTGTTTATTGAGCATTTCTCTTCCTATGCCAGGTGCAATTGGTGGGTTCGCAAAGGTGACTGAGTTCATCGACACTGTTGAGTAGCTCATAGGCTAGATGGGAAAGCAGAATTATACAGAAGGAGTTACCATAGACTGTTAAGTGAGTTGGAGGGTGGCATAGGCAAAATTATAAGAATGTTTAAAAGAATGAGAAGTTGACGTTCTCTGGGGGCTTCCAGAATGATTTTGCAAAAGAATCGGTAGCATTTGAGCTAGATTTTAAGAGGAATGATTTTTCAGTTGAGAAGGCAGGGCAAGTGTTTGAGGCAGAGGAGCTGGCGTAACACACAAAAGCGGAGAGAAGCTTTACAGCAGCCTGGCTTTCTTTGATATTGCTCATGGAGAGACTTCTTTGTAAGAAGAAAACATAAGAAAATTCACAGAAAATCAATCAAGCTATCTCTCATGTGTGTCATTTCAGAAACCTGAATTTAGTACATCGTCCAAGAATGGCCGGTCAAAAGAGTCAAAACTACTAACATAACTCATGAAAAAAATCTAAAAACCAGTACTGAAAACCTAACATGGAGACAAAAGTATTTCTTTCCAGGGGTGAAAATGCCAGTTTCTTCGTCCAGGGCACACACTCCTCAAAGCTGAGGTCCTTGGAGAAAGGCGTTATTTAAAAAAAAACAACTACTGATTTGTAGATCTGAGTTGGAGAATGTTCTGGAGCACTTTATTCAACCTAGGATAATGCCTGGAGACCATCTCACTAAAGAATATACTCACTCTAGTCTAGAATTCTTTAGACTTCTCACTAAAGAATTCTAGGGTAGGAACACTGGAACAGCTAAGAGGGAGCTTGTGGAGCAAAACCCAGGCATTGGAGTTAGACAGACCCGACCACAAACACTGTCGTAACCGCATACCAACTGTGTGACTTTGGGCAAGGCATGCAACATCTCCGAGCCTCAGTTTGCTCACTCTTCAAACAGAAATAATAATACTGACTTTCTAAAGTTGTTAAAATAATTCAAATTAATACACCTAAGGAAACTAGTATTAGTCCTCTCACATACTCACTACATTGGAATTAGTGTTTTGTGCTCATCATGATTATTGCCTGGCAGATACACTGCCTCTTTTCCCTGTTGAAAAGCAAATTCCCAGCCAAGCATGGTGGCTCACACCTGTAATCCCAGTGTACTTAGAGAGGCTGAGACGGACAGATTACCTCAGGTCAGGAGTTTGAGTCCAGCAAAACCCCGTCTCTACTAAAAATACAAAAATTAGCCAGGCATGGTAGCACACTCCTGTAATCTCAGCTTACCCAGGAGGATGAGGCAGGAGAATGGCTTGAACCTGGGAGGTGGAGGTTGCAGTGAACCAAGATCACACCACTGCACTCCAGCCTGGGGGACAGAGCGAGACTCAATCTAAAAAAATTTAAAAAAGAAAAGCAAATTCCTATTCTCAGTGTTTTCTGCCCATCTGTTGTGTCTTTCACAAATATGTTAGAGTCCTCACATTTAAAGCTCATGTTTTATCATTTTATATAGATTGATGTTTTGATGGTGAGCCTGAGGAAATGTCATGACCTACACAGCAAATCATTTACAGAACATCTCTTAAAGTAGACCATCCCAAAATGCTGAATGTTATAAGTTTTCCACTGTTCCCTGAAAGGGCCACATATGCAAAGTGTCCACCAAATGCAGAAGGAGCCAAGAAACCAAAGAACAGAGCAGAAAAATCCAGTTTGTTGGCAAAGGCTGATTTATGGGGGAACTTATAGACACAAGCGTGGTCTTGAGTGACCAAAAGAAAGGTAGGCTTTCACACTACAGCCTTCCAGACTCAGGGTTTATAGGTCCTGGGGAAAACACATTTGCTCTGGAAGGAAGGAGTAGGTGGCTGAGAGAATGCTATGGGTGTCACAGCCACAGGTGATGTATGCAACAATATCAAGGGTTGTTTTGGAGGAAAGGTGAAACTCAGAGTAAATAGGTGTTTCTACATAGAGAGTAAATCATCAGCTAGACATGTTGGAGGCATTCCCGGACTCTGTTAGTCAGGAGTCAACGTGGTGGATTAGCATGTGAGATGGAATCACTCTTCTTCCCACACACGTTACCACCCCCTGGTGTCCATTTCCAAGGGGATCAGACCTTACACTTTCTCCCCACACCTGGACTACTTGTTACTTATGTAACTAACTTACTCTTTAATTATTATGTTTAGTCTTTTTTCCTCTGAAGAAACATATTGGTTGTGCTTAGCTTGCCTGAATTACATACAAGTAAGGAGTAAAATAATTATTCTATTAAGAGGATATGGGGAAAAAATGGGAGGAAGAGAACAACAATAATCTCAGACACTGTACACCTCCTGTAGGCAACTATGCTTCATTTTCTATGATTTTTCTTTTTAGGTGCAAATAAATTGTAGCAGCAATATGAATTATCCAATTTTGCATTTCCTGCCATTTGTTTAAAGAATATTTTTTGATAAAACCTCACCCCTGGCTTTTAAAGAGGATACTGATCACGTGATGTACTTGGGCTGTGAGGCCCAAAGCTTAGTAACTACCTAGGCTGTCTTTTCTAGGACAACTTCGGGGCAGAGGGACTTTGTCGCATAAAGAAGGTCAAAGAAGAGTTTATTTTACTTTCTTAGCATCCTACCCTGTTTCCATTACCAGTTTGAACTAACCAAGCAGGTTCTGCTGAACATAAGCCTCTATAGGTCAGTTGATATGAAAAACCGTGTTTTCATTGTTATGTTGGTTTTAGAGAAAAACGGAATGTTGGCCGGGGGTGGGGGCTCATGCCTGTAATCCCAGCACTTTGGGAGGCTGAGGTGGAGGATCCCGAGATCAGGAGTTTGAGAACAGCCTGGCCAACATAGCAAAACCCCGTCTCTACTAAAAATACATAAAATTAGCTGGGCATGGTGGTGGGTGCCTGTAATCCCAGCTCCTCAGGAGGCTGAGGCAGGAGAATTGCTTGAACCCAGGAGGTGGAGGTTGCAGTGAGCAGAGATTGCACCACTGCACACCAGCCCAGGAGAGAGTGTGAGACTCTGTCTCAGAAAAAAAAAAAAAGAAGAATGGGATGTTTTGATTCTGTTTAATAACTAAGACAAGCCAATGTGGACTAAAAGGTGTATATCTTTACAAACTCCATTCTTTGAAAATCAAGTTGGATAATATTTCAGGTATTTTATGTGCAGGTAAAAGCATTCTAACTTACACCTGTTAAAGTGGAGTCAGAAATGGGCTTCCCCAGATGTATCTGCATCATCAAGAGAGATCTGGCACAAAGGACTTACAGTAAGGGCTGGAGGAAAAGGCACAGGAAAACTTAAGAGAGCTTTGGTAAGAAGTAGAGACAGTGTCAGTTTTTGCAAACTGAAACAGAAGCCACGGCAGGGTTTTTACTGGTACCTCTGGGCATACACATTGCACACAAATGGTCCTGGACCATTTTAGTACATATTAAAAAGCCATTTTAGTACACATTACAAAAACGGAAACATAAACCAATGAAACCGAATTGAGAGCTCAAAAATAAAACTGCACACCTATAAGCATATGATCTTCGGCAGAGTCAACAAAAGTAAGCAATGGAGAAAGGATCCCTTATTCAATAATGATTCTGGGATAACTGGCTAGCCACATGCAGAAGAATGAAGCTGGACCCCTACCTTGTACCATAAACAAAAATGAACTCAAGATGGATTAAAGTTTAATATAAAACCTCAACCTAAAAAAATCCTAGAAGAAAACCTAGGATATACCATACTGGACAGTGGCCTCAGCAAATAATTCATCAGTAGGTCCTCAAAAGCAATTGCAACAGAAACCAAAATTGACAAGTGGGACCAAACTGAATTCAACTAATTAATTAAAATAGTTTCTGCACAGCAAAAGAAACTATCAACAGAATTAACACACAACCTAGAGGATGTGAGAAAATATTTGCAAACTGTGCATCTGACAAAGGTCTAATATCAAAAATCAATAAGGTACTTAAACAGTGCAACAAGCAAGAAACAATCCGATTAAAACGTGGGCAAAGGACATGAACAGGCACTTCTCAAAAGAAGACATAGAAGCAGCCAGCAAACATTTGAGAAGATGTTCCACATTACTGAATCAGAGAACTGTAAATCAAAACCACAATGAGATACCATCTCACATCAGTCAAAATGGCTATTACTAAAAAGTCAATAAATAACAGATGCTGGCTAGGCTATGGAGAAAACAGGATGTTTATGCTCTATTGGTGTGAATGTAAATTAGTTTAGTCATTGTGGAAACTTGTCTGGAGATTTCTCCAAGAACTAAAAATAGAACTACCATTTATTCCAGCAGTCCCATTACTGGGTATATATTCAAAGGAAAATAAATTATTCTACCAAAAAGAAATCTACACTTGTATGTGTATCACAGTGCTGTTCACAACAGCAAAGACATGAAATCAACCTAGCTGCTCATCAATGGTGTATTGGATAAAAAAAATGTAATATATATATACTATGGAATACTACACAACCACAAAGAAGAATGAGATTATGTCCTTTGCAGCAATATGAATATAGCTGGAGGCCATTATTTTAAGCAAATTAACACAGGAAAAGAAAACTAAATACCACATGTTCTCATTTATAACAGGGAGCTAAACATTGGATAGACACGGACATAAAGATAAGAACAATAGACAAGGGGGACTACTTGGAGGGAATGATAGAGGGGTGCAGAGGCTGAAAAGTGCCTGTTGGAGACTATGCTCACTGCCTGGGCATTGGGATCAATTATACCCCAAACCTCACCATCATGCAATATACCCATGTAACAAAGCTGCATATTTATCCACTGAATCTAAAACAAAAGTTGAAATTATTTTTTTTTTAATGAGTACAAAGGGAACAGTGTCTTTAGGCTGCCTCCTTTCAAGGGTTGAATCTCTAATATCCAGATAGAATTTTAACTCCAAGAAATGGAAATGTCCAGTACAGACAGGAGCTGCCCTGTATTTGTATGAGTCATCTTACCCATCATACCCAAGTCCTAGTCCATTTGATATTTTGTCCATTTGAAAGTTTTGCATTTTTATTTTTTCCAAATACTGCACTAAAATATTAATTATTTTGATTAATTTTTATTTTTTCAAATATTGCGTTAACATATTATTTATTTTGATTACTGAATTTTTTGACACCCCTCATAGATTTTGCACTTGAGGTGACTGTGTCACTCACCCCATCCTAGTCTAATACAATTAACATTACATTTGGTTCTTAGACCATCTTAAAAGACCTGAATGACAATGTAGATTTTGTTAAGATCATGGCAATCACATTAAGTGAACAGAATTTTAAGGACAAGGAATATTCAGCCAGAAAAAAATATATGTATTTAGTATGGCAGGGAGAGATACAGATTTTTCTGGTGTGTATGGCAAAACCAACATAGGTCAGTTGCAAAAAGAAAAATTAGTTCCCAACATAAGAACCTTCCAACTGAAACAATGAATATTGTTCAGAACATCACACTGTCTTGTAGGGTGATGATTTATGCCTCAGTAAATATTCAACCGAGGGCCTGTCTTTTCTCTAGTATGTTGTGAAGGTTTTCACACCTGGGGAGAGAGATGGTGCATAGCACCCCTAAACAACTATACAAGATGAAGTTCCGCTTGCCAAAACCATACTAAAGGAATAACAAAAGGATATCGAGAATCAATGAATCCTTCATATATGGTAATAAAAGGCCAGCAGAAAGAAAGTCTTCCAGTTGTCCAACCACAGCAATTGAAGGCTGACATGAAATAATTGCAGCGGCTTTGGGATAAACAGTAATTTTTCCTTCGGGGGCAGATTTGAAGTTATCAGTTACCGTTGGTAGAAAGCTTGACATACCCAAAGCCTTGTTTTCGGATAGAGATGACAAGGAATTTATAATCAACAAAAGAGATCAAATACACAGTGAACTAATTTAAAGGAATTTTGAAATAAACACATAAAGCAAAACCAAATTAATAGACTATATGACTTTAGAACTGTGCCTTGAACCTTGAATAGCTGATAAAATAACAGTGCCTTAAATATCTGCATATGCAATCATAATTCTTGTTATGTATAAATATCAGAAAACTGAGAACTTAAGATTTTGGGGAAAACAAAAGAACTTCATTTTTCTAAAAGTAGACATTATTTATTAGCTTATCTAAAACATTGCAGTGTTTTCAAAT
This sequence comes from Callithrix jacchus, assembly GCF_049354715.1. Taxonomy (NCBI): domain Eukaryota; kingdom Metazoa; phylum Chordata; class Mammalia; order Primates; family Cebidae; genus Callithrix; species Callithrix jacchus. Next base: position 44,980,507 of record NC_133520.1, read on the forward strand.
ATCTCCATTCCATTAAGACAAATTGTGTGGTTTTATTTTTCATCTGGGTTCTCCTTGGCATTTAATTTACACAGTCACTTGTTTTATAAGAGCCTTGAGAGGGCCTCTACAGTTCTGTTTTATTGTCCTCTGAAGAATTTTCCAAGGCTTTGTCATTCACTTTTAATGAATCCATCCCTGCTATGTCTGTTTTGAAGCCAGGTGTTAGTGGCTCCTAAGATCATGTTCTAGGGAGCAGAGTTTTAAAAATCAATAGACTTCATCTTTTTAGAGAAGCTCAAGGTTTACAGAAAATTAAACAAAATGTGAAGAGAGTTCCAATAAAATGTCTCAGTGCCACCTATACTTTCCCCGTAATTAAAAACTTACCATAATATGGTACATTAGTTACAATTAATGAACCAATATTAATGCATAATTGTTAACAAAAATCCGTAGTTTTTATTAGGGTTAATTCTTTGTGTTATACATTCTGTGTTATACATTCTGGGTTTTCAGAAATGTATAATATTGTTTATCCGACATTGAGTTTCACTGCCCTAAAAATTCTCTGTGTTCTGCCTAGATCTCCATCCCCTTACCCTAACCCCTGGCAATCTTTTTACTGTCTGCATAGTTTTACCTTTTACAGAACCTCGTACAGTTGGAATTATACAGTGTAGAGCCTTTTCTTCTTCCACTTAAGAACACAATTTAACACAAAGATGTGTTACAGTTTCTCCATGTCTTTGCATGGAAGGATATTTCATGGCTTTTATCACTGAATATTCCATTGTATGAATATACCATAGTTCATCCAGTCACCCACTGAAAAACATCTTGATTGATTCCACATATGGCAATTACAAAGGAAGCTGCTGTCACCTTCACGTACAGATTTTTTTTTTTTTGAAGGCACAAGTTTCCAATTCATTTGAGCAAATACCCAGGAGAGTGGATCATATGGTAAGAGTATATTTAGCATCGTAAGAAACTTCCAGTCTTCCAAAGTGTCTCTACTAGTTTGCATTTTTACCAGTGATGAATGCAAGTTCCTGTTGCTCCACATTGTCATCAGCATTTTGTGTTTTCAGTGTTTTGGATTTTAGCCATTTAATAGATATGGTGTCTCATTGTTATTTAAATTTATAACTCTCAAATAACATATGATATTGAACACCTTTTCATGTGCATATTTGCCAGGTGCATATCTTCTTTGTTGAGATTTCTGTTCAGATATTATAATTTGCCCATTTTTAATTGGGTCATTGTTTTCTTGTTGAATTCTAAGAGTTCCTTGTATATTGTGGATACCGGTGCTTTATCAGATATATTTGGCAAAGAGTTTCCCCCAGTCTGTAGTTTGTCTTTCATTGTCTTAATGGCATATTTAAAAGAATCACAGTTTTAACTTTTAATAAAATCCAACTTAGTTTTTTTCTCAGATTGTGCTTTTGATGCTGTGTCTAAAAAGTCATTGCCAGACTCGAAGTCACCTAGATTTTCTTCTATGTTACATTCTAAATCTAAAGGTTTTATAGTCTGACATTTTCTTTTTAGGTCTATAATCCATTTTAAGTGAATTTTTGTGAAGTTTGTAAAAATCTGGTTTCTGTGTTCATTCTTTCACATATAGGGGTCTAGTTGTTCCAGCACCAACTTTTGAAAATAGGATCTTCTCCCATTCGATTACCTTTTCTACCTTATCTGAGTCTTCCTGAAATCTCTATTCTGTTTCCTTGATTTATTTATTTTTGTTCTTTTGCCAATACTATGCTGCTTTGAGTACTCTAGATTTATAGCAAGTTTTGAAGTTTGCTGGTATCAGCTCTTGGTCTTTTTATTTCTTCAGTGTTGTGTTATCTATCTGGGTCTTTCGCTTTCTACTTAAATTTGGGAATCAGCTTGCCAATATCCTCAAAGTATGCTGGGATTTATATTGAGATTGCATTGAATTCACAGGTCAAGTTGGAAAGGGCTCACAATATTGAGTCTTCCTATCCACCTATTTGGTATATCTTTCCATTGATTTTGATGTCTGTGTTCTTTTAAAAGAATTTTTTGCTCTTATTCATACATATCTCCAATATGCTTTGTTAGATGTATTCTAAGTTTTGCTGCTAATATAAATAGTATTGTGTTTTGGAATTCATATTTCAATTTTTCATTGCTGGTGCTTAAGAAAACCGCTGACTGTTTTTGTGCCCTGCAACTTTGCTACGATCACTGACTTGTAGGAGTTCTTAGTAGAGACGGGGTTTCACCATGTTGACCAGGATGGTCTCGATCTCTTGACCTCGTGATCCACTCGCCTCGGCCTCCCAAAGTGCTGGGATCACAGGCATGAGTCACCGCGCCCAGCCCCTCTTTTACACTTTTAAGGTGTGTCTTATATCCCAGAATGTGGTCTGTCTTGGTGCATGTCATGAGAACTTGAGATGATTATGGACTCTGCTGCTGTTGTGTTAATTATTCTCTAAATGGCCATTAAATTTAGCTCATTGATGGTGCTGCTCAGTTCAACTCTGTCCTTCCTGATTTTCTGCCTGCTAGATCTGTTAACCACAGATATATGCGTAGTGAAGCCTCCAATGACAGTCACTGTTCATTTCTCTTTGTAATCTGTCAATTTTAACCTCACGTATTTTCATGATCTGTTGTTAAGTATATACACATTAAAGGTTGTTATGTCTTTGTGGAGAATTGAATCCGCCATGTTATGCAATAAAGTTACTTTGTCTAGAAAATTTAGGAATTTTTTTTCCTAGAGTCTTTGTCTAAAAGTAATTAATCTAATCTAGCTTTACTTTGATCAATTTTAGCCTGGCATATCTTTCTTCATCCTTTAACTTTTAATCTGTCTGTGTCTTTGTATTTAAAGCAAGTGTCTTATAAACAGAATATAGTTGGTTCTGTTTTATATCCACTCTGATAGTCCCTGTCTTTTACTTGATGTGTATCATTCACATTTGAAGTGATTAATATAGTTGGTTTAATATCTGTAACTGTTACATTGATGTTTATAATGGTTTTATATTAGTTTCCTTTTGGCTTCCTGTCTCTTTCTGCCTTCTCTAATTTTAAATGAACATTTTATATAATCCTGTTTTCTCTTTTTGCCCAGTTTCAATTATATTTCCTTTTAAATGTGTGAAGGTTTTTCTCGAGTGTGCAGTATACATTTACAACTAATCCAAGTCCATTGGTAGATAACACTGTACTCCTAACATGTAATACAAGCATCCCATAATAGAGTATCCCTACTTTCTCCTTCCTGTCTGCTAGACTATTGCTGTCATTCCTTTCCTTTAGGCTGTAATCAACGATTACATTGTTGCTGGTACCATTTTGAACAAATTTTTGTCCATTGATCAATTAAGAAATTTTTTAACAAGAGATTTTGTTTGAGACTCATTTATTTTTTCTCTAATCATCTTCCTTTCTTTATGTAGTTTCAATCTATATCATTCTCTCCCTTTTTCTGAAGAATTGTTTTTAAACATTCTTTTCAAGGCAGGTCTTCTGTCAATAAATTCTCTCAGTTTTTGTTTGTCTAAGAAAGTCTTTATTTTTCCTTCACTTTCGATAATTCCACAAGATACAGAATTCTAGGTTAATGGGTTTTTTCTTTAGAGACTTTGAATGTATCACCTCATTGTCTTCTTGCTTGCATGGTTTCTGATGAGAAGTTCAAAGCGGTTATTCTCTTTGTTTCTCTCCAGGTAGGGTTTCCCTCACCCCATCCACCCTTGCTCCTTTCAAGGTTTCTCTTCATGTTTGATTCTCTGAAGTTAAAATATGGTTCGTCTGTGGTTGCTCTGGTATTTATCCTGTTTGGTGCTGTTTGAGTTTCCTGGTTGTGTGGCTTGGCGGATTCATTCACTGGAGCAACCATAACAAAATAGAAGACCGTATGGCTTAAACAGTAGGAATTTACTTTCTCATAGCAAGCGTGAGGGGAGAAGTGCTCTGGGTGCTGGAAGTCCAAGAACAAGGTGCTGGCAGGACTGATTGCCCTTAAGTCTCTCTCCTTGGCTTTTAGAAGGCCACCTACTCCTGTGTCCACACATGGCCTTTTCTCATATAGGCCCATCTCCTGAGTCTCTTCCTTTTAGAAGGACACTGGTCCTATTGGATTAGGACCTCACCCTTATGACCTCATGTGACCTTAATTACCTCTTGAATGGCTTTATCTCTAAATGCAGTCACATTCTGAGGTTACCCAGAGTTAGGGCTTTGACATAAGTTGAGGCTGGGGGAACAGGAGGACACAATTAAGCTCATAACAACATCTATCATTAACTGGGGAAAATCTGTTATAATTGCTTCAAATATGTCTTCTGTTGTTTTTTCTCTTCTCTGATTTTCCTATGACATGTATGTTATACCTTTTATAATTACCCCGCAGTTCTTAGACATTCTGTCATCTCTCTCGCACATTTATTATTTATTTATTTATTTATTTATTTTGAGACAGTGTCTTGCTCTGTCACTCAGGCTGAAGTGCAGTCGTGTGCTCTTGGTTCACTGCAACCTCTGTCTCCCACGTTCAAGCAATTCTCATGCTCAGCCTCCCTAGTAGCTGGCATTACAGGCATGCGCCACCATGTCTGGCTAATTCTTTTGTATTTTTAGTAGACACAAGATTTCACCATGTTGGCCAGGCTGGTCTTGAATTCCTGGCCTCAGGTAATCCACCGGCCTTAGCCTCCCAAAGTGCTGGGATTATAGGTGTGAGCCACTGCACCTGACATGTCCTCTCTTTTATATATGTACATTTTTCTCTTTGTATTTCAGCTTTGCAAGTTTCTACTGACACATGTCCAAACTCTACTGATTCTTTCCTCAATTGTGTCCAGTCTATTGATGAACTAATTTTTCACTCTTCATTTTTAATTACAATGTTTTTGGTTTCTTGAATTTCCTTTCGATTTTTTCTTAGAGTTTCCCTCCTTTGCTTATGACTTATCTGTTCTTACAAGTTGCTCCCTTTTCCATTAGAGCCCTTAGTATTTTAATCATACTCCCTTTTAATTTCATGTCTGATGATTCCCATATCTTTTCCATATTAAGTCTGGTGCTCATGCTTGCTCTGGACGCTTCGAACGATGTTTTTTGTCTTTTAGTACGCCTCAGGGTTTTTGTTGTTGACGGTAGGGTGAGCGAGATGCACTAAATAAAAGAAATGAGGCATGCAGGCCATTAGTGTGAGGTTTTATGTTCACCTGGCTAGGAACTGAGCTGTGTTTGCTGTTGGCTGTAGCTACAGGCTTTAGAGGCTAATATCTCCTCTGATGTCCTTGTTTTTATTCTCTGCTATTGTCTTTTAGTTTTCCTAGAGATTTCTCCTTGAGGTATGAGGTATGACACTAGTCCTATTAAATTAGGACCTCATGCTCTTGTTTCCATTACATTCGTCTGTTGTTATACAGGAGCCCTACTGGTATTGTGGTAAGGTGCAGGGGAAGGGGATGCTTTATAGAATCTTATTATTAAGATTCAGCCCCACAGTGAGCCTCTGCCCCTAGGCCGTGATCTTCACAAGTGCTCCTTGGGTTTTGGGGATTTTTCCTCTTTAGGTGCAATAGGAAGGATAGAGGGAGCTGGGAGCTGAAGTTGGGTATTTCCCTACTCCCAGGTAGTTTAGGCTCTGCTGTAATTTCAGTCTGTTGGGTTCCGGGTAATATCGTTTCTCTTGAGACAGACCCTTATTAAGAAGAACAGAGTGATCTGGGCGTTTCTCAGAATGGTTACTTTTTCCCTCTCCCTTGTTGGAAACATCAGGAAATTTTTCCCTGACCCTTACTGTGCAAACCTAGTAGGGCTTATGGAAGTAAAAGTCACAAATGTGTGGTAGCCCCCTTAAAACTGCTCCCTGGGCCGGGAGCAGCGGCTCAAGCCTGTGATCCCAGCACTTTGGGAGGCCGAGGCAGGCGGATCATGAGGTCAAGAGATCAAGACCATCCTGGCCAGCATGGTGAAACCCCATCTCTACTAAAAATACAAAATTAGCTGGGCATGGTAGCGTGCACCTGTAGCCCCAGTTACTCAGGAGGCTGAGGCAGGAGAATTGCTTGAGCCTGGGAGGTGGAGGTTGTAGTGAGCCAAGATTGTGCCACTGCACTCCAGCCTGGCACCTGGCAACAAAATGAGACTGTGTCTCAAAAAAAAAAAAACTGCTGCCTGATCCCTAGAGGAGTTTTTAATGCTCAAATCAGTCCACACTGAGCCTCAAACAAGTAGTCAGTTGCAGTTTAAGGTTTCCTATTCCAACGTTGTTTTTCCCAAAGGTTTCTGTTACACTAGGTCATGATTCTCTGCACATTTCTGTCTTTTTCTCCAATCATGGGGTCAGTGATTTGCCCTCTGACATCAATCTTCTGAGGGATCTAAGAGGAATTATTGGTTTTTACGTCTTCAGCTTTTTCGTGTGTGCGTGTGCGTGTGTGTGTGTGTGTGTGTGTGTGTGTGTGAGGCTGGATGGGAGAATGACTTCTAAGCTCCTTAAATGCCAGAGCCGACTCCAGAGAGCAGATTTTTGCCAGGGAAAGAAGGGTAAACAAAGCATGACTATGTTGTCTTATTTATTTATTTATTTTGTTTCTGCTTTTCTTTCTTTCTTACACCCCCTTCAGTATTTCTACATGGAACAGTCTCTAGGTCAACTCTGAGAGTAATGGGAGACTTAAAGTTGGTTGTTTCTTCTCCATGAGTTCTCCCTTTCCATGAGCTTTGGAAAGTGTCTAAAATCTAACCATTATTGTCATGGAAAATGTCTCTTTTGAGGTAGCTATTTTTCCCTTGGTTTCCCTTTAGCTTTGGAGCTGCTATGGAACGGAAAAAGAGAGAAACCTGGCACTCTCTCAATTGGCAGGGCATGGATAAAAGGAAAGAGAAATAAACTAAGATTATGTTTATCTAAGCAGAATGCTAGTAAGACTTGCATGTTTTAAACTTTATACATATTCTACTGTCAATCTATAAAGAACAAAATTAGCATATTAACGTTCCAATATTTGTTCTCAAAGCTCTCATAATCGATGAATGTTTCTAAATTGATGTGCCCCAGAACAAGATCAGAGATAGATCCAGGAAGAAAAATAAAACATTATATCTTACCAGGAATATTCCATCATCATTCAAAATTACAGATGCCCTGGGATAACTGAAAATTTAAAGCACAAAATAAGCAACATTAAAAATATCCACTGATTCAACCAGATTGCAGTAATCTAGTCTCCTGATTTGTGGAAGTGATGGACTTTTATATAACTTTCTTAATAAAAAAGAAGAGCCATATTGATTGTATTTGTTTTTTATTACTGATATAGTTACATAGGGTGGTATTGGTATTACAATCTTTTAATGAATATTCACCATAAACTAATTTTAGTAAAAAACAACAAAACCCATTTACCTAATTTAACAGTGAGAACCAGCTTATTGTGTAAGACTATTTATTAAAAGAAATTAAAACATTTAAGGCATCTTAAAAATGAGAATCATGTCCCAGAGTATTCTTCTCCTTTCTAAAATATTTCAAGTTTTTGTCATTTCAAAACTTCCTGATGAATTGTGTAAATCATTAAAAGATCTGGCTTTTACCTTATTTATAGAAGGCCTAAAACATCTGATTTACTCTCTTACACAAATTTTTACATGCAGGTATACATGTATGTGAATAGTGCATATGTATAGAAATGTATTATATGCACACTTGTATTGTGCATGCATATAAAATACAAAATATTGACATGGAAAGTAAAATATTCCAAAACATGGTATCTGTAAAATAAAATTAAGATCATATTAATATGTTTGGGATGTATTTCTGGTTTATAATCTCAATCTCTAGAAATGCTCTCTGTGGTACTTAGAATAGCTTCACATGTTAACTGAGCCACCAGTTTGGAAGTGTTCTGCTAGTTGCCTCTCCAAATGCTGAAGTAAGCGTGCGGACCTCAATTCCTACCAACCTGTGCTGCTGGTTTCTGGTTTGGCTTCTCCCTCCCCATGAGTGTAGTCTTTTCATGTAAACCCATCAGCAAAGATATGAAAAGAGAATTAGAAAATAGTTGATAGCAATAGATATGCAAAGATGCCTAATTAGTGTCTGTATTATTTTGTGTCTTTACATTATTACTCATATATAGTATACAGGAAAAAAATCCCATTAATGAAAACAGAATATGCATATGTATGTATGTATGTATAAAATTATGTGTGCATGTGTTGAACGTGAGAGAGAAGTGATTGCTTTATGTATAAAGCCCAAAACTGGAAGCCTTGAAATTCATTACAATTTGAACTAAGCAGAAGAAGCAATGTGCTTCCCAAGAAGGAACTAGTTGTGAAGCCTTTACAAGTCACTGGAATATTTTGAGGACTGGCCATCTCTCAAGTGCATTACATTTCACTGTTTCTCAGAGTGTGGCCCTGACTTTCCTATAACAATGGGGATGATTTTGAAGTACAGATTACTGGCCTCTCTCCCAACCAGTTGAATCTGGGACTCTAGCTCAAGCATTGGCTTATTAATAAGCTCTTCCAGATGTACATTAAAGTGCAAAAACCATTATATATTTCGTTTACTTAGACAAATTAATTCGATATTTATATTTCTGGTGGTTTTACTTTTTATCTCATTTTAAATGGTTACTCCTGCTTGTCAAACTACATTTTAAGTAATAGTATATCAGAAATTGGAGTAACACTTAACAGCCTACATCACACCTTTAATACATTATCTGATTTAATCCCTTATAGAAAATCTTTAAAGTACAGCAAGCCGTACTCTACAAGTGAAAATCGCAGTCAGATAGATAGAGGACCTACCCTGTGACTAAAAACAGTAGAGCCAGGATTGAAACCCAAGGTTTCTGACTGGTTTTTACACTTTCCTCACTCTATCATACTTGCCTTACATTCATGGTCCACTAGACATGAGTGTTTTTCAGTTGGATTTCCATACCATTGTTCTGTTTATAAGACTTACAGGTAGCTGGATGTTTAACTATATGCACCCTGTATGCAGGAGCTATTCCATTCTAAAGTAACGACAAGAGATTAGTGTTGGACAGAAAAAGTTTTGAGTCACTAGAGTCAGGTTGTAGTTAAAGCCATGGTCACAGATGAGATTGTTCAGAGAGGACATGTGGACTGAGACAAAAAGAGGGCCCATGTTGAAACCTAGAGAACATAAACATTTAAGAAGAAATCACCAGAAGAATAACTAATGAAGGAAAATGAGAGATGTTAGGGAGATCAGACTTCAGGGAGAGGATGAGAGATGAAGAAGCACAGATGGCAGTAAGCTTGGACTGCTTTCCCAAATATTTGGCAATGAAGTGAGAGAAAGGGATGGATGGATGGATGGGTGGATGGGTGGATGGGTGGATGGATGGATGAATAGGTGAATGGATAGATAAGGGGAAAAAGAGACAGACAAAAAAACCTGCTTGCAAGATGGAAGTGATGCTGAGTAGTGGTATGGTGTTCAGTATGGAAGGGAGTTGGATTATTTGGGAATTAAAGGAAAACATCGGTGAAAGGAGAGAGACTGAGACAGAGAAAGACAGTCAGTATATCTGGCACAGATATTTAGCTTTGTGCCCAGAATATAGTTGGAATGAACAAGATAATTCTTATTTATTTATTTATTTTTTTTAGACAGAGTTTAGCTCTTGTTACCCAGGCTGGAGTGCAATGGCGCGATCTCAGCTCACCACAACCTCCGCCTCCTGGGTTCAAACAATTCTCCTGTCTCAGCCTCCTAAGTAGCTGGGATTACAGGCACGCACCACCATGCCCAGCTAATTTTTTTGTGTGTATTTAGTAGAGACGGGGTTTCACCATGTTGGCCAGGATGGTCTCGATCTCTTGACCTCGTGATCCACCCACCTCGGCCTCCCATAGTGCTGGGATTACAGGCGTGAGCCACCGCGCCCGGCCCGAGAATTCTTTTCTTTTAAAAAAATTTTAATTGACCGAGCATAATGGCCAGTTGCAATACACAGTGGCTGAGGCCTGTAATCACAGCACTTTGGGAGGCTGAGGCAGACGGATCACTGCCTGGCCCGGCCAACACGGCGAAACCCCATCTGTCCTAAAACTACAAAAATTAGTTGGGCGTTGTTGCGTACACCTGTAATTCCAGCTACTCAGGAGGCTGAGGCATGAGAATCCCCTTGAACCTGGGAAGCAGAGGTTGCAGTGAGCCAAGATCATACCACTGCACTCCAGCCTGCGCAACAGAGTAAGACTCTGTCTCAAAAAAAAAAAAAACCCTAATTGACACATAATAATTGTACATATATGTATAGAGTACATAGTGATATTGCAATACATATAATGTATGGTGATTAGATCAGGGTAATTAGCATATTCATTATCTCAAACACTATTATTTCTTTGTGTTGGGAACATTCAGTATCCTCTTTCTAGCTCTTTAAAACTGTATATTACTGTTAACTATAGTCGTGTTACAGTGCTACAGAACACTGGAATTATTCCTCCTAGATAGCTCTAAATTTCTATCCTTTAACAAATCTCTACCTAACCCCTTTTCCTCCTACCTAGCCTGGCCTCTAGACTCCTCTGTTCTACTTTTTGCTTCTGTAAGGTGAACTTCGTGTTTTAGCTTCCACATCGGAGTGAGACCATGTGGTGTTTAACTTTCTGCTTCTGGCTTATTTCACCTACCATATGTCCTCTGGTACAAGAGCCGAATGCCCCACGTTTATTTACATACAAACTGTGTTCCACAGAACTTGGATGGATAGAGTCCATCACACCTGACAGCAGCAAGAGCTTTTGAGGAACTGAACCTTGACAACAGTGTAGCATGCAAGTGTCTATAGATACACAAAGGAATTTCATTCCTTAAAAAAGTGTTCAAAATACGTTCAAGGATAAGTACAAGATATAAAAATACAAAAGCAAACACAAAACCAAACCAAATGTCAGAACTTTCCTGAAGAACCATAAAAGGAAGGGACAGAAGAGCATGTCAGCCACCCTTTAATAAAGCAGAACTACTGATGCTAAATACGCTTCCTGCAGTGACTGGACTAAAGCCAGGTGGCTCAGGGCTTAATATAATGGCCAGTTGCAATACACAGGTGACTGCACCGATAAGTAGGTGGTTGAAATCGTGCATCCCAAATGCAAGTACTAGGACATTTGCCAGTAGCACCCAGAACAGGAAACATCAAGTCTTTAGACAGCCAAAGGTTAAGTCAGCTGTGTCAAGAGCCAGAGAAATACTTGATATTCTTAATTGTGTTTGTATCATAGTTAATAAATTACGTGACAAAAGCCTGACTATATAGATCTGTTGGCCAGCCTTTCAAATCAGATCATACTTTTCTATCCATGCTACTGTTTAGCGTTGAGTTTCAAAGACTTTTGCTTATGACACATTTAGGTAGGGTAGAAGATTCCATGGCTGTGTTATCTTACTCTGGGTAAGTTTTAGGTAGAAACATGACTTAGTGGTTGGGCGTGGTGGCTCATGCCTGTAATCCCAGTGCTTTGGGAGGCTGAGGCACACAGATCACCAAGGTGGGGAGTTCGAAACCAACTTGACCAACATGGAGAAACCTCGTCTCTACTAAAAATTAGCCAGGCATGGTGGCGCATGCCTATAATCCCAACTGCTCAGGAGGCTGAGGCAGGAGAATTGCTTGAACCTGAGAGGCGGAGGTTGTGGTGAGCCGAGGTCATGCCACTGTACTGCAGCCTGGGTGACAGAGTAAGACTCCATCTCAAAAGAAAAAAAGAAAAAGAAAAGGTTAACCGTGATGGCCGTGGTAAAAACACAAACTGTTCTGACTTTGTAAGAAGACTCTAAAAATCAAAGAATGGAAGTGAAATTTAAAAAAATAAAATAAAAGAAGACTATGGACAAGATTATTTATAATTTAAATGAAAACTAATGGCATGTATTTTACGAATCAGCACTCTCATTTCATGAAAATTCCATCTCCTGAAGTCTAGCCGTTGAGGCCGACAAGATGCTGTGTCTAACTTGGTTGACAAATGTATCAACAGGAAAGGCCTTGTCTTTTCGTTGCTTAGTAATGAGGGATGAGGGCAAACAGAACATTGCTCACTTATTATAGGATGAGATTTAGTTTTTGGTCAAACATTGAAGTTATCTCAACATGGGACATTTAGAGACAGGGCCTTTCACTAACACCCTAGGTGGTAAACATTCCTCCTTGCTGCATCGCTTGTTGGAGAACAGCTTTTTGTGCTATTTCTGAAACAACAATACCGCTTTAAAGCTCAAGTGACCTGCCAAAAAAATTCTTTCATTAAAACCTGCTTAAAAGGAAACACATATATAAGTTCATCTTTTCCTTGAGCAAAGAAGGAGTGGGGGAACTTTAGTATTTTATTTCTTACATTCTCTTAACAGAAAGGAGATTTATGCTATTTTATTCATAAGGTTTATACTAGTCTATTTAAAATATACTATTTTATTCTCCTGAACAAGGGAGAATAAACCTGAGGAACCCTAGGCATGTTTTAAAATTTTTTCAGGCATGACAATTGCATACATTAAAACTCTCCATTGCCCCAGGAAGTCAATGCTAGTGTTAAACCTAGACTTCAGTTAGTCATGGAATGTCAGAGCTGGAGGGAATCTAAGGAGTCATCCCATTCAACAGTTTCAGGCAACAGTGAAGCAGCCAAGGACCAGAGTGCTACCGCAATCACCAAGCCAATCCCACCTCTCCTTCCAGGCCAAGTTTAGAATATGCTGAAAAGTTAGATACGTAGGAAGATGCCTGAATCCTTCCTTAGAGTGTTTAACAAAGATTTTCTATAACTTATTCTTAAGCGGTTGTACCTTTTCTCAGGCTCTTAAGTATACCAAATGTATTATACCATTGTATTTCTAGCGTTGTTATGGGACAAATTTTGTCAAGCTGTGTTTTATGTGATTGACCTGAGCTATGCTTTTTTGCTAAGTTTGTGGTGGCAGGTTCTTGATAAAAAGGTTCCTCCTTGAGCCAAGAAGTGTTTTTCTAAGGCAGCCCAGTGCCCTGCTGTTGCTTTCTGGTTTCTTTGCAAAGCTGTGGCCAGCTCCCCGCTGTTAGAATAAAAGCAACAGTGATAACACATTGTACTCCTAGATCACTGTACTATTTGTCAAGGTCCAATGTGGTCCTGGAGGATTCCCTGGAGGGAGGGAAGGTTGGATTCCCTGGAGGGAGGTGGAAATGGCAAGGCTTACAAAAACTGCTTAGACCTATTTCTGTTTTAGGCATGTTTTTCTAGCTTGGAAAAAAAAAATGTCTTTGCTTAGGTTATATGGAGGACCTAGAATTCCTCTGCCCAAACGACTATTCCAATTCTTGGATCAAACCACCAGATGAAACGCTCTAGAGTTCAGTGTGTTAAGGGGGATGTCTGGGAATGGAGTCACCAGCCCACTACCTTGCAATTGCTGAGTGCACTCTGAAGGTTAAATGCCTGACGGATGGTGTCAGAGGGAACCTGGGAAATTAGTAGCTCTAGATTCAAAGTCCCAACCAGCATTTTCACTGATTAATTTCATATCATAACTGACATGACCAATTTTTAAAAGCACACATTTACAAATACTTATTGAGCACCTAGTGATGTGCAAGGCATTCTGTTCATGCAAAGGTAGGAGTAGAGGTAAGATCCCTGGTCTGTGTCATCTTACAGTCAAGGAGAGGAATAGAGTCCAGAAACAAACTGTACACTTCAGCATAGCTCCAGCATGACCTTTCCCTGATGGCTACTTCTTTGTCCATGAATACATTCTCTCAGGACTTGAACTCTGCACTCCAACACTTCCAGTGAGTACCGAGTGCATTGCATTCTCCCATTCCTTCTGTCTGATCCACCAGCAAAGTAGCACCATTTGCTACTTTAAAAGTTGTTGTATCTTTTAAAAGGTGTTGTGCTTTGAAGGAATGTTGTACCTTGGAACTAAGAGAAGCCAAAACTGAAAATTTACTTACCTGGAAGGAAGATGAGAGCACAGAGTAGAAACCAGATGCCACCTTTGTCATTAAAAACTATCTTAGTTTGTTTAGCGTTGCTATGCAGGGATAGCTGACGCTGGGTAATTTATAAAGAAAAGAGGTTTATTTGGCTCACAGTACCGTAGGCTATACACGAATATAAACTTTGGAATCAGACTAACTGGGTTTCATATCCTGGCTTAGCATTTAATAGTTGATACCCTGTGTCAATGACTTAACTTTTTTTTGAGCCTCAGTTTTCTCAGTTATGGTTGGGTGTAAAATGGGATCTGATTTTGAGATCTGATTTCCAATCATACATAGTTACTCAGTCAGTAGTTTCCTCCCTTCCTCTCTCTGTCTACCTATTGCTGCTGCTTTCTGGTTTTTCTGTTCTCTCTGTTTAAGATATTACAAGATCTTTGTGGGTAACAAGGGTTTTCTTTACATATTCTTCATTATGTTTGACCTATATCATGTTAACAAAGCAGACAGGTAAGAATATGAGGGTCGCTGTCTTAGTTATTGCTGGATTTGTGGAACTTAAGATATTTTTTTCTGACTTTCTAAAAAAAAATACGGTCAACCAACAATTAACACATAGTGCTGTGGCAACAATCTCAAATGGATTTTGATTTGCAAATCACGTTATTCTTGTCTTAAAATATCTTCATTGGTTTCCTTGGAAACTTTAAGTTGATTTTAAGGTGTGCATTGTAAGTTTCAAAATTTATAACCGTAGTGATATGGATCATTTTAGCACCTTCTGGTCTTTATTTCTTTTGTACCCTGAACTGGCAAAAGTGTTAGCTACTGGTAATTTTTAAGAGCAGGCACCCTATAATGCTTTTATAGAAGCATTTATGATGTTTGTATATTTAGCCATGCATGAAACATTGAAAATACTATGCATTGTTAACTGAAATTGAAAAGAAACTGGAATTGTCCCTTATTCAACATTTTAAAAATATCTTTATATCCATATACCTATATTATTCTTCTATGGACTAAGTCTAATGTTTTGTGTCATCCAGCTTGATTGACTAACGATCAATATTCTATGCTTGGCAATTCATATAAACTTTCCCATACCTTCTTTGCCCAACACCCATTGAAAAAACAGTTTTGTTTATACCAAAAACCTAAAATAGAGAAAAAAAATACTCTTTTAAAACAGGTTTTCTAAAATTTAGATTTCTGTTGATTAATCCCTCTGGGCAAGTTGAGAGAGACAGAGGAAGGAAGAGAGAGAGAATGAATGCTATCCTTTTATAAAACTGCATATATTTCAATAAAAATACAAAACATATGACTCTAAATAAACTTACTCCAAAATTACATAAGAAAATAATTTAATTTTATTCTCACATTTGAGAATGTGTGTGTGTGTGTGTGTGTGTGTGTGTGTGTGTGAAGATGAGCTATTATACATTGATAACACACAAAATGCAGCAAAATGTACTTTAAGAAATGTCAAAGATTCATAATACTCCCAGCCCTGATCTTTTCTGGGAGAAGGTATTATATTACTCACTTTTAGTTCATATATTTAATTATCTTAATTTTAAATTTTCAATGAATTTTATTCTTTTCTTCATCCTGATTCTCTCCTCCCCAAAACGGGGAATGACTTATATTGTATCTTGGAACTAAGAGAAGTCAAAACTGAAAATTTACTTACCTGGAATGAAGATGAGAATGAATAATAGTAACAGATGCCACCTTTGTGGTTAAAAACTGTCTTAGTTCATTTAGTGTTGCTATGAAGGAACAGCAGATGCTGGGTAATTTACAAAGCAAACAGGTTTATTTGGCTCACAGTTCTACAGGCTGTACAAGAAGCATGGTGCCGGCATCTTCTGGTGAGGGCCTCAGGCTGCTTCCTCTCAAGGTCGAAGGTGAAAGCAAGCTGACTTGTGCAGAGATCACACTGCAAGAGAGGAAGCACAACTGAGGTGGGAAATAGCAAGGCTCTTTTTTAAAAACCAGCTCTTGTGATTGCTAAAAAGAGAACTCACTCATTACCACTAGGATGGCATGAAGCCATTCATGAGGGATCTGCACCCATGACCCAAACACCTCCCATTAGGCCCCATGTCCATCATTGGGGATCAGATTTCAACTTGAGGGTTGGAGGGTCAGATATCCAAACCATAGCAAAAGCCAAATGTTGCAAAATCTTGGACTCATCATGGGAAGATCAGCATTGTTGTGGGGAAAATAACTAGGCCAGTTCTGCCAACTATAATTATGTATAATTATTTATTTTTAATATATAATTAACATATCATTGATATAAATATATTATTCTTCCCACTAATGACTAGACAATAAACCTTAAGTGACCAAGTAGATTTGTGCTATCCAACAGGGAGGCCATTAATTACATGTGATTATTTAAATTTAAATATTACTTAAATTGATAATTCCATTTCTTCATCTCCTAGTCACATTTCAAGGGCTGTATAGCCGCATGTGGCTAACAGCTACCATATTGGACAGCACAGACATACCACATTTCCATTTTCACGGAAAGTTCTAGTAGATAGCACTGATGAGCAAATCTTCTGGCCCACTTTGAGACATTTGTTTCCTCCTCCTTTTGACAGATGATTCTTTGTTACATAACCCATGTTCTTATCACTCATAGTTCTGTGCAGCCTGATCTTGAAAAGTTTTAACTCTGCCTTTATGATTATTTAAAGTTTGCTATCAGAACACCAATATGTTTTCAATATGTTTTTCTTGCTTTTTTTTTTTTGGAGATGGAATCTAGCTCTGTCACACAGGCTGGAGTGCAATGGTGTGATCTCGGCTCACTGCAATCACCACCTTTGGATTCAAGTGATTCTCCTGTCCCAGCCTCCCAAGTAATTGGGACTACAGGCACGCACCACCATGCCTGGCTAATTTTTTTTTTTTTTTTAGTAGATACGGGGTTTTGCTGTGTTAGCGAGGATGGTCTTGATCTCCTGAGGTCACGATCAGCCTGCCTCAGTCTCCCAAAGTGCTGAGATTACAGGCATAAGCCACTGTACCCAGCCGCATTTTTGTTGTAAAAGTAATTTTTGTTCCCTATAGAAATTTTTCAAAGTATGAAAAGAAAATGCAAGGTAATACAAGATAACATAAACCTAGGAATTATTCACATTTCTAAAATTATAGTATGTTGCATTTTGCTACTTTTTCTTCAAAATACAATTGTATGTCCTATTTTTTGCTTGATATTGTTATGCAAAGTTCCTAATATCACTTAATTCTCTACAAAAACATTGTTTTAATAGTTGCATAATATTCTGTCATTTAGATGTCCCACAAACCCAAAGTCGTTCAAATATTTAGTTTTATTTTCTGGTTTCTCCCTGTTGTAAACAAACCAGTAATTGACAACCTTGGAATCAAGTAATTGCATTTGTCTGATTTAAAGACCAGCCCGGGCAACACAGTGAAAGTCTGTCTCTATTTTTCAAAAATAAGAATATATGAGCATATATGACAGTTGAATAAAAGGGACAAGGTCAAACATTAGAAACATCTTGTCTTTCTGGTTTTGTGGCTTAAAATGTGACCTAGAGGCCATGCATATAATCATGTCCTAAAATTTCCCTGTTAAACGTGCAAAGAAATATGATAGTATACTCCAGAAAAAAAAATAACAACGGTAGCCAAATAAAATATATTTATTTTAAATTAATATTTTATTTCACCATCTTTAGCAAAATATTAGCATGAGATTAGCTCCTCGTAGCAAAGGTTCTGTAGTAAGTAGAGACACATCTAAAAGATGGTAATGCTTCTTATTTGTAGTTTTTTGTAATTTAAATTGAATTGTTTACAAAGACATATTTCTATATAGTTGACAAGAAATATTAGATTTCTACCTCCCTGATGGTTTCTGTAGTTTGCATTTCAAATAGTTTTCAACTGAGATCTTCTGTCTTACCAATTGATTGAATTTATGGAAACCATTTTGTGGGACTACTTCCTGAGGGAAAGCAGCGTTTCTGATGAATAAAATCTGGAGAGAAAAACATTTTGATGACTCTATTGGCCCTTAACATAAAGGGTTGTCAGAACTAAAACAAATGCCCTATTTCTTTAGACTCAAAGAAATAGTGGCTAAAAATGTAACAACACATTGCTATGTGTATCAGAGAAAATCTATAACTAGATGTAAGAAACAAAGAATGAATTTAAGTGGAGAGTGATAAGTTTGAAAGTCTGCAGAGGTCTGGGAGAATATTGGATTTAATATTCCACTAGGAGTGGGGAGGAGGAGTAATGCTCCCAGTGACAGTGACCATAACTTGGAGACCGTAGATAGTGAGGAGGAATGACAGACCCCAAAGAAAGACAGGACCTCAACACCAAGCCGTTATAACTGTGTCGGCCAACGCAGGGAAGCAATAAGGAAGTGGAAAGAGAAACAAGTTAGTATATTAGAAGTCAAACCCTCAGGAGACACCAAGCCAATAAATAAACATAAAAATTGGCTTCAGGCTTTCAAGCCGTTGGAAAACCTGGTGTGGTAGGTTATTCTTGCATTGCTGTAAATAACCTGAGACTGGGTAATTTGTAAAGAAAAGAGGTTTAATTGGCTCATGGTTCTGCAGGTTGTATAGGAAGCACGGTGCTGGCATCTGGTTGGCTTCTGATGAAGCCTCGGGGAGCTTTCAATCATGATGGAAGGCAAAGAGAGAACAAGCATGTCACATAGTGCAGGAGCAAGGGGGAGGTGTGGGAGGGGGAGGGGCTGCACGCTTTTAGACGACCAGATCTCATGAGAACTCACTATCATGTGACAGCCCCAAGCCATGAGGGATTAATCCATCCCTATGATCCAGACACCTTCCACCAGGCTCCATCTCCGGCACTGAGAATTACAATTCAACATGAAATTTGGGTGGGGACAAATATACAAACTATATCACCTAGAAAAAGTAAAGCTAAAATTGCTGCAGAGCATTGATTCCTAGTCCATTGCACATGGAATTCCCATAGGAAAAGAAAATCTGTTCTGCTGAAGATGAGCTAGCAACAAAAATGAGAAACCACCCGAGAAAACACGATATCGTAAAGGAGAGTCAACAGATTGACAAGAAATTTACGTTAGAGTAATCTAAATAGTCTGGGCGTGGTGGCTCATGCTTGTAATGCCAGCCCTTTGGGAGGCTGAGGCGGGCAGATCACAAGGTCAGGAGTTCGAGACCAGCCTGTCCAGTGTGGTAAAACCCTGTTTCTACTAAAAAATACAAAAATTAGCTAAGCTAATTTTTGTGGTGGCACATGCCTGTAGTCCTAGCTACTCGGGAGGCTGAGACAGGAGAATCGCTTGAACCCAGGAGGCAGAGCTTGCAGTGAGCAGAGATCGTGCCATTGCACTTCAGCCTGGGTGACAGAGTGAGATTCCTTCTCAAAAAAAAAAAAAAAATGATAATAATCTAAATAATATTTTTAGACCATTAAAATGATATAAAATTACCCACAAAAAAATGATATAAGAGAGCTAGATAATATTAGAAAAAAAATCAGGAAAAATTCCAGGAAGATTTGATAAACAACCAAAGAGACCTTGCAATAATACAAATATTATACAAATAAATATGGTCATTATAATTAAAACCTCAGTGAACGAGTAAATGTGAAGATGGATCTAGAATGCTGCACAGCTGCATAAGGAGATGGAAAATATGGAAGAGAGGTTAAAAGGCATAGAGAAAATGGTGTTAGACCCAGAAGAAAACACAGAAGAGGGTTTCAGTAGGAGAGCAGAAGAAACAAGCGGTGTTTACCGAAATCACAGTTGAGATTTCAACTGAACTGAACAAGGATGAATTCTCAAATTCTGAAATACACTGATGGCTAGTTATAGTTGGCGAAAATTTAAAGTCTACCAATAGACACACCTCCCCAAACTGAAGAAACTCAAGGAAAAAGAGATTTTACTTTAAAAAGGAGGATTTTAAAGAAGCAAATGAATAAATATATATCCTATCTTCAAAACTGTATGAGCACTTATGAAGGTCAGAAATGAAGAATAGTTTCAAGGCACTGAGAGAAAATACCAGTTAACCTAAAATTATGTAGCCAGCTTACTTGAATTTGGCAACCAATATTGGAAGAGTTTCCCATTCACAGACCATCACTAAGAGATCTACTAAAGATAGTCTTCTAGAAGAAGAAAATTAAACCAAGACAAAGGGAATCTATTTCGAGAAGCAGTTTGGAAAAAGAACTTGATCAATGCCCAAATAAGCATTGATTGTTTAAAATGATTAATTTTGGAGTTTAAATCAAGGTGGAATTAAAATGATAGAAAACAATAATATATCAGTTACCAAAAGCTCGTAAATCTCATATGCTTAATAACTTATTATCCCACTCAAAATAATTAAAAATTTCAAGGAAGAAATTGCAATGGAAATTGCAAAATAGAACTGGGTTTCATTTTCCCCTGTGAGTATTCAGAGAACTTTATAAGTTGATCAGTGGAACTGTAGATTTAAGGGGCTATATATTCTCAAGTTTTAGAGTTTTTTTTTTTATTAATGCAGTCTTTCTAAGCACCATGAAGATGTTTTATTAAGGGAAGGCTCTCATATCATTTCAAAATAGAAGGATATTAAGACCTATTCCTAAATAATTTTCAGAGAAACATGGTTAAATATTTGTTTTTTAAATACTATGGGAGAAATACTCCTGGTTTAATGTAAGCTAAATGGATCAGGGAAGAGAAAGAAAATCAACTCCTGCTGAGTCTTCCATATAAAATCTCACCTACTTCTTCACTTAAAAGCTAAATTGTTTTCTTAAAGATTTCTTTATTGCAACTATTCATATTAGTGGATTTATCTTGATAATGCAGTGGACAAGATAATCAAAGAAAAGCTGAGACATGAGAAAGTTTATGCTCGCTTAACACTCTAGGATCTTTAACACTCAACAGCCATACTGCCAGTTTAGGAAAGCCTTCACTGACTTTCACTGACTCCAGAGTAGATGGTGGTCCTGAAGACCGGGTCAGTCAGCTGTCTCTTTCATTGGAGTGATCCTCTTGGGATTTGGAGAACTGCATCTTACATACCTTAGTGTTCCCAGTTCCTCAGACAATATGTATCACTTAACTAGATATTCAAAAAGATGTATTGAATGAATGAATGAATAAATGAATGAAGATCCTTGATTCTTGAAATTTACATGATCCAGTGGCAAAATATTTAGCTCTAAAGACACCAACTATCTATACCCAAATTGATAGTTAAAAGAAAAATCTTAGATAAATAATTTAATGGGCTTTAATTAAGCAAAGAATGATTTCCAAATCAGGCAGCCCCAAACCAGAATAGGTTCAGAGAGACTGTGGTTGAAAAAGATTTGTGGACAGAAAACAGAACAAGGCTTACAGAAAACAGAAGTGAGGAACACACACAGCCAGATTGGTTGAGCTTGACATTTTCCTTATTTAATTCAGTTTGAACAGTGAGCTGCTTTTGATTGGCTGAAACTCGGTGATTGGTACAAGAGTAGGTTACGGTCTGTTTACACACACACTTAGGTTCCAGTTTATTATGCATGGACAGACCTCTAGGCCCAACCTAAAATATGTAAGAAGGCAGCTTTAGGCTCAACAATAGTAAGAAAAAAAAATGTAGAGCTGTGAAAAGCAACGTTTTAGATGACCATTTCTAAATTTGGTTGAGGAGCTTTATGCTTGCCCTGCAGGGCTCTTGGCTTGGGAGAATAATATTGATCACTTATTTCCATAGCTTGGAATTGCAGTCAAGTGAGCATACAAAAAAATAGCCCTTGTTCTAGAACCCCAAAGAAGTTTTAAGGGATGTAACTGTAAGATGTCAAAAATACATCAAAATTTCCAGATGAAAACAATTTAGAATACTTGGTTTTAATTTTAATTCTGAAAGGACACGTCATTGCTAGGGGCCTCAGAAGAGAACACAAGCAAAGTACGTAAGAGAAACATAAGAGACGCTAAGGGAACCATTAGCATATAATTATATGATGCATTATGCATACTCTGATTTAATTAAATTACATGAACACTAAATAAGAAAGCAGTGTGAGGACTGAAACCCAAAAACCACCACCCCTGGGCCAGTGTCTTGCTCATTGAAGATAAGATCCTCCCATCCTCTCAGAGTCTCTGGGGTCTTCTCAGAACTTCTTGCCCTAAAGCCTCTATTCCAGCCTTGGCTCTGTCACTTTCTAGCTCTGAAAATGTTCACCAAACCCTTTTCCGTTCTGAGCCTTACATTTCACATCTCATAAGAAAGCAATCAACTGAATGTATGTTTTTTTTTAACTCGCACTGCTACTCTGAAGTTCAAATGAGATAACGTATCTGGAAGTGTCTGACACACTAAATTTGTATTGCTAAGTCATGGTGGTTATTCACTTACCTGTGAAATGTATAGCAAAATATTGAAATTCATTATTGTTTACCTACTTACTTGTTTCCTGCATTTAACACAAGGAATTAGGAGACCAGCCATGTTGGTCTGAATTATATATTTTTATACATTTTTATATACAGTTATTTTATTAAGTGAGATACCACAGGGTTGGACACAGTTACATTAGTGTCTCATTTGTCAAATTATTCAACAAATAATTCAAACATGATTCTTTTAGTCCAGATTCAATGAACACATTTTTTTTTTTAATTTTACTTTAAGTTCTGGGGTACATGTGTAGATATTGCAGGATTGTTACGTAGGTTTACACATGCCATGGTGGTCTGCTACCTCCATCTCCTCATCATCTACACTGGGTATTTCTCCTAATGTTTTCCCTCCCCGATCTCCCCACCCCCTGCTATCCCTCCCCTTGCACCCCACCCCGGAACCGACCCCAGTGTGTGATGTTCCCCTCCCTGTGTCCATGTGTCCTCATTGTTCAGCACCCACTTATGAGTGAGAGCATGTGGAATGAACACATATTTGAATGACAGAACATTCCTTTGAAAGTTACACGGATCCCCTGGGCTTATCCATGGGGTGTCATGTTCCACTGGATGGATTATTGTGTTACTCTAAAAATGTGCAAACTCTCAGAACCCGTGACTTTGGTTGATACATTTAAATAAGAGAAATTAAGAACCCTTGACCTAGTATTATGGGAGATTTACATAAAAAAATTCAACTATTTTGCTTGGAACAGTAGCTCAGAATTATAATGATCACAGTAGTTAGATTATGGTATTTCTTCTATTACATTTTAAAAAATAGATGTTGCATTGGTTTAAAAATAATACATAAGCAAAAGAGCAAATAACGTTCCCTATGAAAGAATGAAGTTAGGAGTTATAGAATATGAGAGTTTGTACATGTCATTGTTACAGAAAACATCCTTTTTTACAACTTTTATCTTAGGTTTGAGGGTATGTGTGCAGGTTTGTTATACAGATAAACTCATGTCACAGAGGTTCGTTGTACAGATTATTTCATCACCCAGGTACTAAGCCTACTACCCAATAGTTAGGTTTTTCTGCTCCTCTCTCCTCCTGCCCTCCACCCTCAAGTAGGCCCTGCTGTCTGTTTTTCCCTTCTTTGTGTTCATGAGTTCTCATCATTTCACTCCCACTTCTAAGTGAGGACATGTGGTATTTGGTTTTCTGTTCCTGCATGAGTTTACTAAGGACAGTGGCCTCCAGCTCCCTCCATGTTCCCTCAGAAGATGTGATCTCATTCTTCTTTATGGCTGCATCACATTCCATGGTGTACCTGCACCAGATTTTCTTTATCCAATCTGTCGTTGATGGGCATTTAGGCTGATTCCATGTCTTTGCTATTGTAAATAGTACTGCAGTGAACATTCACATGCATGTGTCTTTATTAGAGAATGACTTCTGTTCCTCTGAGTATATTCCCAGTAATGGGATTGCTGGGTCAAATGGCAGTTCTGTTTTTAGCTCTTTGAGAAGTTACCATACTGCTTTCCACTATGGTTGAACCATGTACACTCCCACCAACAGTGTACCAGTGTTCTCTTTTCTCTGCAGCCTCACCAGCATCTGTTATTTTTTGACTTTTTAGTTATAGCCATTCTGACTGGTGTGAGATGGTATCTCATTGTGGTTTTGATTTGCATTTCTCTAATGATCAGTGATATTGAGCCTTTTTTCATGATTGTTGGCCATATCTCTTCTTTTAAAAATGATTCGTTCATGTCCTTTGCACGATATTTAATAGGGTTGTTTGTCTTGCTCTTGTAGATTGGTTTAAGTTCCTTATAGATGCTGGATATTAGACCTTTGTCAGATGCATAGTTTGCAAATTATTTCTCCTATTCTGTAGGTTGTCTCTTTACTCTGTTGGTAGTTTCTTCTGCTGTACAGAAGCTCTTAAGTTTAATAAGATACCATTTGTCAATTTTTGCTGTTGTTGCAGTTGCTTTGGGTGTCTTTGCCATAAAATCTCTGCCCATTCCTATGTCCAGGATGGTATTGCCTAGATTGCCTTCCAGGGTTTTTATAGTTTTGGGTTTGACATTTAAGTCTTTAATACATCTTGAGTTGATTTTTATATATGGTGTAAGGAAGGGGTCTAGCTTCAATCTTTTGCACATGGCTAACCAGTTATCCTGCACCATTTATTGAATAGGAAATCTTTTCCCTGTTACTTGTTTTTGCCAGCTTTGTCAAAGATCAGATGGTTGGGGAGTTTTCCCTTATTTCTGGGCTCTCTATTCTGTTCCATTGATCTGTGTGCGTGCCTGTTTTTGTACCAATACCATGCTGTTTTGGTTACTGTAGCCCTGCAACATACAAAATCATTCATTTGAATCAGTGTTCTCCAACAGAGGGAATAATACACAAACAAATATTTGCTTCCTCTTATCCGGAGTAGCAATGTTTTATAAAGTTGCCTTGAACACTGAATTAGGGAGTACTGAACAGTTGCTCTGGGGGAAATACAGGATAAGTTTCCTGCAAGCCTCTGGTCACACTGTTTTTGTCAATTGATCAACACAATCTTCATGCATGTTTGTTTCTGTTTAAAGACATCTTATTTAATGTATATTGTTGATTCATTAATACTGAGCTCACAGCCAACAGCACTGTAACTCATGCCTCAATGAAGCTTATTGAACATGTTAATTTTTCTGTAAGGCACATCACAGCCTTCTGTACTTAAGAAACACTAGTGAGGACTTTAGTACTACTCTCAGGGCCCTTTTTTTTTTTTCCAAGACAGTTTCACTTTTGTCGCCCATGCTGGAGTACAATGGCACAATCTCGGCTCCCTGCAACCTCTACCTCCCGGGTTCAAGCGATTCCCAAGTAGGTGGGATTATAGGTGCCCACCACCATGCCTGGCTACTTTTTGCATTTTTAATGGAGATGGAGTTTCACCATGTTGGCCAGGCTGGTCTTGAACTCCTGACCTCAGGTGATCTGCCTGCCTCAACCTCCCAAAGTCCTGGGATTACAGGCGTGAGCCACCACGCCCAGGGGTCATTTTAAATAGCAATATTATCAACCAAAACCACACATGCAAAAAAAGTGTGGTGCTACATGTCCCACAAAAAAAGACATTTGTTTACAGAATGAGAGCTGGAACGGGAGGCTGAGCATTGCCTTGTTTGACATCAGCTGGTCATGTGACTCTCAAGTGACGAGATTTTGCCGCGCTGAATGGCCGTGGATAACTGCAAGCTCCATCAATGATTGATTTGAGGGCTACGAATACATTTTAGTAAGTAGGCAATTTCCAAACAGGGCATTAGCAAATAATGGGGATTTGATGCAAGGTTTACAGGAGATGAAGAACGTGCATTTGGGAAGAAGGAAGTATCTGCCACCCTTAAGGACTTACAAGTTGCCAAAACTCAGGAACATGAGATAAGCAACCACACCTTTTAGATGTGTTCTAGTGACGTTGTTATATTGACAACGAAAGCGTAAATTAAATGGCTTTATTTTGTTTCTTCAGCAATTTAAGCAGTAGAAGTGAAGGTAACGTACAATCTATAATGTAGCTTAGAGGTGAATGTACAGAGAGCTGAATTTTATCAGTAAACATTTAGAATGACGATAACAGTTCTTAGAGGAGTGGTATTCTCAGAAATGAAGAAAAATGGACCCTTATAGAAACCAATTCTCCAAGAAGAGAAATGTGTTTCTCCCTTTTCAGCACCGAGACCAGGGTGGGATTGTGTCCTTATTGCCACTACCTTCACATTTTATGTGTCATATCTGTGACTGCTGAGACCCAGGAATCCCTGAATTGCTGACATACTATTCCGAGAGAGGACTTGGGCACTCTGGGTTTCACCATTACCATCAAGTAAATAAAGAGGACAACAGCTTCTGTCTTGAATTATTAATTTAAGGCTCTGGATAATACACGTAACCACCTTATGGTAGAGCAGAATCATAAGCAGACTCGTGATAGAATCATTAAATGACATTTTCCTTTCCTTCAGGAGAAACAAATTCATAGGTCTAATTCTTTTTATATTAATAGTTCCTGGCCATTATTCCAGAGCTATGCTAAAGGACTTCTCCTTAAGGACTCTACCTCCCAGGAGGGTAGTTAAAGATTTGCATTGGCCGGGCATGGTGGCTCATGCTTGTAATCCCAGCACTATGGAAAGCCAAGGCAGATGGACCACTTGAGCTCAGGGTTTCGAGACCAGCCTGGTCAACTTGGCAAAACCCTGTCTCTACTAAAAACACAAAAATTAGCTAGGCGTGGCTGTCCGTGCCTGTAATTCCAGCTACTTGAGAAGCTGAGGCTGGAGAATCTCTTGAACCCAGGAGGTAGAGGTTGCAGTGAGCTGAGATTGTGCCACTGCGCTCCAGGCTGGGTGACAGAGCAAGACTCTGTCTCAGAAAAAAAAAAAAAAAAAAAGACTTTTACAGTCCAGGTCCTTAATTTTCATAGTACACCTTTCTTATCCTAGAAAATCTTCTTTTATCAAGGTATATGATTCCCTATAATAGTCAACTCTTCCTTTATAACAACACAATCTTCAGTATTAGTATGTGTCAGAAAATTAAATAATTAAAAATAATTTTTATAATATTTTCTCTAGTTGTTTTTTAAAAGATTCAGTTTCCCTTGCAGGTAGTAAATGTTTTAGTTGCTGTTGAGTCATAAATTTTAAAAATAAAATTCTCCAAATTATTCTTTAACTTTTCACTCTCAGAAGTGCATTGCTAATGTCTGACTCTTCAAAGGAATGTTAGATTTTAAAGTACTGCATTAGCATTAAATTTAAAATACCTTTATTTGAAGAATTATTTTGAAAATTGTTTTTAAAGAACATAATTATCTTTTTCTTTAATATGAAAGTAAGAATAATTGCAGTATATGTTTTTTTTTTAATCCAAAAATCATTGTGGTTCTAAATATATGTTTGTTCAGCATAAATATAATTACAAAATATATTCGAGTCTTAGGGTAGATGTTATAAATAACAATTGAGTCGTACACCATATTTTCCAGAAGTTTACCAAAATTTTTCCCTCCCTCTTCCTGCAAAGTATAAAAAGAAGCAAAACCAGAGGAAAAGGAATTAGTAGAAAGAGTGAAAATTAGAATGGTACCACACACTACTTATTTGAAAAATTAACATTTCTCTGGAATCAATAAAATTTAGCTAAATGGAAAGGACATGGTGGTATCAGACTTTCTCGAGAAATTAGCCTTGGATGGAATTCTGACCAACCCTAATAGGAATTTCCTGTTGATACATTGGGGCTGCAAATGAGTGGGCCCTGGGAGGACAGAAGGCTTTCCCCATACAGCAAGCGTTCTTAGGCTTGAACGTGGTACCGGAAGAGAAAGCCTTGTTCGTGACCTCAGTTTATAGAGCAGCATAGGTTCTCTCAGACGCTAGGGAGCAAGCTCGAGGGGAGAGGGGAGACACTGGGAGAAGAGCAATGCAGTGGCCTTGAAGAATTGTTGCAGTTGCGGGTCAACAGCTGTAATGGGAAAGCCAAGGTTAATAACATGTGTCTCTATTTCAGCTTCACCAGTGTAGCAGCCTCCCTCATAAATGAGCAAGCAAACTCCAAAGACCAGAAATAAGAGTAACTTAAAATTAGAGCCAGGAGTGTTGGCCCGTGCCCGTAATCCCAGCACTTTGGGAGGCCAAAGCAGGTGAACTGCTTGAGTCCAGGAGTTCAGGATCAGCCTGGGCAATATGGTGAGACCCCACCTCTACAAAAAAATTTTTTTTTTAATTAGCCAGGCATGGTGGCATGTGGCTGTGGGTCTTGGCTCTTCAGGAGGCTGAGGCAGGAGGATTACTTAAGCCCAGGAGGTCAAGGCTACAGTGAACGATGGTTGTACCACCCACTAACGATGGGTGACAGAGGATGGTGCTATCTGAAATAAAATAATAAAATGAAATAAAATAAGATAGTAAATGCCCAATTTTGGAACATCTGAGACCAGATAAAATAATTTCAGCAAATTTAGACTTAAAAAAAAAAAGAAAACACCGTTCCAAGACAAAGTTTTCTGGCTTTAATTTTCCAAGATGCCAATTTTCTCTGCATGCCCTGCAGAGTCTAAATAATTGTGATAAAAATATTTTCTGAATGGAATGTGAATGCTATAATTAATTTTTAAAACTATGACAGAGTTTATGATAAATTCTAGTAATTAAAAAAGTTGGAAAGACTGGAGGGAGTGAAGATATGCTGATTTCTCCATCATTTATGGAGGGAAGCAATAATAAGCAGTGTTCAATTTCTGAGATTAAAATTCAAGAAATACATATTTAAGCATTTGTGCAAAGATCTGAGAATAGCCACTAAGAGAATCGTAATAAATTTTGTCATTTTCCAATTATAACAGTAGGAATTAACGAAAACTCACTCCATCTAACAAAAGGTAGAAAACGAAACAGAGACAGGGAGAGTGATGAAGACTTGAGAAACGATACACCAAATGTAAATTTCAAAAACGAATGGGATTTTTAAATTCATCTGTAAAAATAACACGTCATTTACTATCTTATTTTATTTCATTTTATTATTTTATTTCAGATAGCACCATCCTCTGTCACCCATCGTTAGTGGGTGGTACAACCATCGTTCACTGTAGCCTTGACCTCCTGGGCTTAAGTAATCCTCCTGCCTCAGCCTCCTGAAGAGCCAAGACCCACAGCCACATGCCACCATGCCTGGCTAATTAAAAAAAAATTTTTTTTGTAGAGGTGGGGTCTCGCCATATTGCCCAGGCTGATCCGCGAGTATCTTTCCAGAAGAAAGAGAAGTAAAACACACTGACTCATTTAAAATAAATGATGAGGCAAAGATAGGCCAGTCAAATATATATAGAAAATACAGGTCCGGGCACAGTGGCTCACGCCTGTAATCCCAGCACTTTGGGAGGCCGAGGCGGGTGGATCATGATGTCAAGAGATCGAGACCATCCTGGTCAACATAGTGAAACCCCGTCTCTACTAAAAATACAAAAAATTAGCTGGGCATGGTGGTGCGTGCCTGTAATCCCAGCTACTCGGGAGGCTGAGGCAGGAGAATTGCCTGAACCCAGGAGGCAGAGGTTGTGGTGAGCCGAGATGGCGCCATTGCACTCCAGCCTGGGTAACAAGAGCGAAACTCTGTCTCAAAAAAAAAAGAAAGAAAATACAATTTGAAGTAGCAATATTGATTAAGTAAAAAATAATTCGAGGTATAAAGTATTCAGTTGAGCCAGATTCATGAAGGGGACGATTCACAGACATTTTTGAAATTAAAATCTGTGATATGAAAACTGTTGGAGATAAAAGAAAACAGACACAGAAATCTAAGAAAGTGTTAGACTTTAACGCACCTCTCTCAAGCCAGATTGACAAAAAGTCAAGTCTGGAATGAAGGCGAGAATATTTGTACATTACTGGATGAGTATTATGGGACAATGTTGGCAGGGAGTGTCATAAAGTCAAACTGTACCTATCACCACAACCTCTGGATACCATTTCTAGGGATATATGCTTAGATAAACTTTCACTGGATCATTCTTTGTAATAGAAAAAGAAAAAAGAGCTTGCATATTTAGTAACAGAAATAGGACTAATCAATATGAGCTACATTCATAGGATAGACCACAGCAGTTAGGAGAAATAAGCTCCGTCTATGGAATAGCCTGGGGAAATCTCAGTAATGTTATTTTAAGTGGAAAAAAAAAAAAAAGCAGATTGCAGACCATGTACTGTTGAATATTGTCTGCATTGTTTAATAAACTTTTCTTCAAAAGGCTGGAGAAAAAACATATTTCCTACATATATACCTAGTATTAGTCTTCATCTCTAATATATTAATGGGACTTAAGTCTAATTTTAGAAAGTTAAGTCTCCCAATAAAAAAAAATTAGCAAATTCATCAAAGAAAGAAAAGAAAACACAAAATCTCACATGCCCACAGTAGACAAATGTTTTCACTTGCCAGCTATGTTTTGAGCATCTGCTATGTGCCAGCCACTCTTTTAGGCATGGGGGTTGATGGGTGAACAAAACAGGCAAAACTCTGTCCTAGTGGAGCTGACGTTCTAGTGGGTCGGTGGAGGGAAGCAGAATAGGTAGAGAAGACTGAGAAAAAGTTAGCTACATAATGAACGCGGAAGTTGTACGTTCAGAGATGAAAAGTTGTGTTGAGAAAAACTGGGAAAGGGGCTGGGTGGAGAAGGAGGAGATATTCTGGAGACAATTCAGTTCAGCTGTGGGGTAGGGCTCTCCAGAGACAGAAGGGAGAGAAGACACAGGGAACATGTGGTATGAGGCTCAGAGAGGGTGGAAGATGAATGGGAAATAAGTCCAGAGGGTCACTTAATGGGAAAGCAAGGACTGTGGCTTTTCCTAGAGAGAGATGAGATGGGAAGGAGTTGTTAAAAGGGAGGGTTTGAGTACACTGACTATCTGTGTATTAACAGAATAATTCTGTTGGCTTTGCTGAAAATAGACTCTATAATTAAAAAGCATCTGAGGCTAGGCGAGGTGGCTCACACCTGTAACCTCAGCACTTTGGGAGGCCAAGGCAGGTGGATCACCTGAGGTCAGGAGTTCAACACCATCCTGGCCAACATGGTGAAACTCCATCTCTACTAAAATACAAAATTAGCCGGGTGTGATTGGTGGCGAGCACCTGTAATACCAGCTACTCAGGAGGCTGAGGCAGTAGAATTGCTTAAACCCAGGAGGCAGAGGTTGCAGTAAGACAAGATTGCACCATTGCACTCCAGCCTGGTCAAGAGTGAGACTCTGTCTCCAAAAAAAAAAAGCATCTGAGATATGCTTATGTCTAAACTTTCTGAAATTTGGTTATAAGGATCACAAGGCCTGAGAGGTGCATGCCACCTGACTCAGCAATAACACTTTCAGTAAACTGGCAATTCCAGAAAACAAAGATACATATACATAGATGCAAATATGTTTGCATAACGATGAGTATATAATAGCAAAATAACAGCTATCACCCAAATGTCCAATAGTAAGAGCTCATTTAAATAAATGACATTGCATCTCAGCACTGGATTACCATGAAATAATTTTTTCAAAAATATTACAGACCAGCACTTACTGATATGAAAAATTGGCCACCATATACTATTAAAGAAAAACATTTGTAATACAGCATGTGTGGTTCAGTTTTGAACACACTTAAATATATGCATGTAGATTTTATATATAAATAGATATTCATATGTGTATTATTAGCAGATGTATATATAAAAGAAAAAATCAAGAATATGTACCAAATAATGACAGAAATTATATTATAATGATTTTTTACTTTATGTATTTTTCCATATATATTTTACCTTATATATTTATATGTAGTCTATATATAAATATATAAATACTTTTTTATGTATTTATATTTATTTTGTATTTTTTACTTTGCATATTTTTTCTAGACTTTTACAATGAGGAATTAAGGATTTTAAAAATCAAATTATTTCAGCTATTTAGGTAGAACAACTTGTACACATCATTTTGAATGATGATCTAGTATCTTGTTGCACAGATATTTGTGATTTTCTTGCTATTTCCGGTGTGTTTCCATATTTAATATGGCGGCTGCTTAGGCCTCTAGCTTTCCTGTTATTCTGTTGGGTGATACTCCTAGAGAAGCAAGTCCTAGAATTATGGCCATTGATTTTTTTGGAGGGTGTTTTGGAAACAAAGTCTCATTCAACTGTTGCCCAGGCTGGAGTGCAGTGGCCTGATCTCAGCTCACTGCAACCTCCACCTCCTGGGTTTAAGCAATTCTCCTGCCTCAGTCTCCCAAGTGGCTGGGATTACAGGTGCGCATCACCAAGCCTAGCTAATTTTTTGTATTTTAGTGGAGATGGGGTTTCACCATGTTACCCAGGCTGGTCTTAACCTCCTGAGGTCAAGCAGTCCGCCTGCCTCCGCTCTGAAAATGCTAGGAATGCAGGCGTGAGCCACCACACCCAGCCTATGGCCATGAATGTTTTAAAGCTTTATTACTCACTCTCAAACCCTTTCTGAGGAGATTTTTCCCTGTATATTTGCCTACCAGCAGCTCTCTTTCACTCTTTTTTTGCCAGGATGGATTATTCCCCTTTAAACACTCTGCTGTTTTGCTGAGTAGAAAATGGTTTCTGTAACAGGATGTTAACATGGAAACCCAGCCAAAGTGTTAAGTGGGTCAGAATCAGGAGTGAAAGGGCTGTGTTTCATGGACGTATGAATGATCTCAGGAATTGCTTTCTGCTCACATCGAAGGTCTAAGGGCAAGACATTGGTTTGAACGCTGATTCTGTAGTTCATAGGATGTTCGGAGCCTGAGTGAATGGAGCCAGGGGTGACTGCCCCTCATCTCACTCCTGATGAGAGACTTCAAGGGGCTGCTGGGAGTGTTTGATGGGAGTCACGGACTCCTGGGCACACAACAGACCACAGATTTGTAGGCCATAGGATTATGAAGGGCAAGAGGCAGGTTGTCTAACTATGGGTGGAAAAGGAGGTGGCTATGTTCTGCAGCCTTCTTTTAAGGCAAAAGATCAAATGTGGAAGTGTTTCTCTTAGGCATCCTCTAAACCCTGTGTGAGACAGTCCTGTCCTACATGGAAGACTAGAGGGAAAAATAGCATCACGGGGAAAGAGGCTAAAAGTACCATAAAAATCATAAGGAGCTTTAAACTTTTGCCAAATCCAGAGCGGAGAAGCGAGATCACTGTGGTGGTATTGGTGAAGCAGGAAGACGAAGAAGCCAATCAAATAGTGAGCAAAGGACCTACATAGACATTTTTCAAAAGAAGACCTACAAATGGCCAACAGGTATATGAAAAGGCACTCCCTGTCACTAAATCATCAGGGAAATGTGAATCAAAACCACAATGAGATATCACCTCACGCTTGTAAGAATGGCTTTGATCTAAAAGATGAAAGGTAACAGGTGTTGGGAGGATGCAGGGAAAGGAGAACCCTGGGACACTGTTGTTGGTGGGAATGTCAGTCCGTACGGCCACTATGGAAAACTGTACAGAGGTTCCTCAAATGATGAAACACAGAACTACCCTGGGATCCAGCAATTCCTGTTCTGGATATCTATCCAGAGAAAATAAAATCGGTATTTTGAAGCAATACCTGAACTTCCACATTCACTGCAGCATTACTCGCAACAGCCAAGATACAGAATCAACCCAAGGGTCCACCAACAGGTGAATGGGGGTATTTACACAGTGGGATACATACGCAGTGAAATACTATTCCGCCTTTAAAAAATAGAGAAAAATTCTATCAGCAGCAACATGATGCACCTGGGGGACATTATGTTAAGTGAAATAAGTCAGGCACTGAAAGACAAATACTGCATGATGTCACTCGTGTGGAATCTCATAGAAGTTTATCTCATAGAAGCAGAGAGTAGAATGGTGAATACCAGGGGCTAGGAGCAGGGAGTCGGGAGATATTGGTTAAACGGTGCAAAGTTTCAGTTAGACAGAGGACTAAATTCTGGAAGACTGATGTGTAGCAGGACGATGATAGTTACTTGAAAATTGTCAAGAGAATAGATTTTTTTTTTAGACCGAGTTTTGCTCTGTCATCCAGGCTCAAGTGCAATGATGTGATCTCAGCTCACTGCACCCTCCACCTCCCAGGTTCAAGCAATTCTCCTGCCTCAGCCTTCAAAGTAGCTGGGATTATAGGCACCTGCCATGACTCTCATCTAATTTTTGTATTTTTAGTAGAGATTAGTTTTTACCATGTTGACCAGGTTGATCTTGAACTCCTGAGCTTAAGTGATCCTCCCGCCTCAGCCTCCCAAAGTGCTGGGATTACAGGAGTGAGCCACCACACCCATCCAGAGTACATTTTTAAAGTTCTCATCACAAAACGTGGTAAGAGCGTAAAGTGATGGAAATGTTAATTAGCTTGATTTAGTCATTCCAAAGCATGTAGCCTATATCAAAATATCACAGTACAACATAAATATGTGCAATTTTTCATTTATCCACTAAAAATATAAATAACATATTTTTAGAATTTTAACATAAAAATAAAGGAAAGCTCCTGTGAAGTACATATTTATTTTTGTTCCACACCAGATTTAATTATCTCAACAATGAAATTCAAATTCTCCATTAAATATAATAAAGTTCTATTCCAGTGAAAAATATTATAAGAAAGTCAGTGTTGTCCCTTCCTCTCCTGTATTCCAGTCCCTGGAGGATTAGAGTCCTCAGTTCATGGTTCTTGGCGGGAATTACAGAAGGAGTCAGGGTGGAGAGAAGTCATTAACACTTCTCACCCACAAGCTGCATGATTATTTGATCATTACTTGAGATGAACATTCTCATTAATAACTTGGTAACCGGCCGGGCATGGCAGCTCATGCCTGTAATCCCACAACTTTGGGAGGCCGAGGTGGGTGGATCAGCTGAGCTGAGGAGTTCAAGACCAGCTGGCCAATATGGTGAAACCCTGTCTCAACTAAAAATACAAAAATTAGCTGGGTGTGGTGACAGGTGCCTGTAATCCCAGCTTCTTGGAAGGCTGAGGCAGGAGAATTGCTTGAACCCAGGAGGCAGAGCTTGCAGTGAGCAGAGATCATGCCAATGAACTCCGGTCTGGGAGACAGAGTGAGACTCAGTCTCAAAATAGTAATAATAACCTGGTACCCTTTTGTTTTGTTTTGTTTATAAACAGCAAATGTTTATTTCTCATAATTCTGGAGGTTGGAAAGTCCAAGATTAAAATGTCAACCGATTTGATGTTGGGAGGACCCACTTTCTGGTTCATGGACGGCACCGTCTCACTGTCCTCACATAGTGGAAGGGTGAACCAGCTCCTTTGAGTCTATTAATAAGTGCACTTATCTCCTGAAGGAAGGCTCCACCCTCATGACCCAGCCACCTCTCAAATAACTTAGGACTCTGAATTACCCAAGCATGAGAGACAAGATTGTACAAACTGCCTGACTGTTTAAAATTCAGGAACAAGGGAAGAATTAGCCACAGACTAAACTTAAGTGATTAAAAAAAGAAAGCAGAATGGCCTGACAATGTAAGTTAATTGGATTACCTGGGTTGTAAGTTGGGTAATTTAAAAATATTTATTAGACTTTTGTAGTTCTAGTCTTGGTGAATGAGTTTTCCTGTTCTTTCCACCTTTTGATACTGGGGCCTTAGAGATTTTCTCGCTGGCCTGTGTGATGTGCCTTTACACTTTCGTCAGGGCCATCAGTGTCTGTCTAAGCGACCTCTCCAGCTTCTCTAGAGCTT
This sequence comes from Callithrix jacchus, assembly GCF_049354715.1. Lineage (NCBI taxonomy): Eukaryota > Metazoa > Chordata > Mammalia > Primates > Cebidae > Callithrix > Callithrix jacchus. Next base: position 45,016,214 of record NC_133520.1, read on the forward strand.
TATTAGATGAAAGGGGAAGACCCGATGTCACTTTCTATTCAGTTTCTACTCAAAGATGTGATCCAGAAACATTGACTTTTGCATCTAAGTTCTAAGTTGCATTTGGGTCAAAATCTGTGCCTTATTTCTGCAGCATTTGGAGTCAGAGTAGCACTTCCGGCCTTGCCAAACTTTCTCCCACTGAGTGGCATAGCCTCCTGTTAAATTACTTGTTTGACCTCCCAAGTCTTCCAAATTGTCTCCTTACGATCTCCCGGAAAACTACTGCAGGGAGATATATTTAAACTTGGTATTGAAATTAAGTCTTCAATAATAGAAAGCATTTTAAATAGAACCCCAGGAATGGCATCATTAGTTGATATTTTCAGTATTTTGTCACAGCAGGAAATATTCAGGGTTATGTTAAAAAAGATTCACTCTTTTGGATCTGGGCCTAGGTCTATACATAGCACCACACAGAGCATGTTCAGTGCCTCAGTAATTAGGATTGGCACAAAAGCACTTGGCCTGAGCTGTAGTTTTGACTATGCCTAAGTGCATTTATTTTGTCAATCTTTAAGGAACTGGGAAATTTCCTGAGTTGGAATCCTCTTTGATCTACTTGGACCTTCTGCTTCATTCACATCTTGACCAATGCCAGTACTCTCTGCTGATAAGGAATAAAAAGTATTATCTGTACCTGTCAACATCCAGCAACAGTATCTGGACTAGATTGATGAGGTCTGGACCTCTCCAATCAAGAACATATTTGCTCTATCTTAGATTGATGAGGTCTGGACCTCTCCAATCAAGAATATATTTGCTCTATCTTCAACAGTAACCAGATTATTCTCTACACGGTTAACTCAGAGTTGTACCTTTTTCCTCTTTTTTTTTTAAAATTTTTTTAAGAGACAGAATCTCGCTCTGTTGGCCAGTCTGGAGTGCAGTGGTGCAATCATAGCTCACTGCAGCCTCAAACTACTAGTCTCAAATGATCCTCCTACCTCAGCCTCCCAAGGGTAGCTGAGACTGGAGAAGCAAGCCACCATGCCCAGCTTCTTGTCTTTCTTTATACCAAAGAATCAAGTAGACATTTAGGGAGATTTTATTACTTAAGTTGGTTTGACCTCAAAATAGCTCCTTCTGAAGCTCTCCTGTTCTTTCATTTTTCAATTCACTCATTCAACAACTATATGTGATACCACTACTTTATGCCTGGCACTGTCTGCCCACACCTTCATTTTGTTCCCTAGAAAATTGAAGAAAATCACATCATAGGACACTTGTATTACAGGATGCATAATGTCTTTGTGAGCAGTCATGTAAAAAATAACATCATCCGACTCTTGCTGTAATGCATTAGTGTACCTAATGGTGAGAAACATCTCCCCAGAGGGAGCTGATTTTGCAAAGAACAAAGATTAGATGGGCAGAACCAGTAAAGCAAGGAGAAGCCGATGCGGGAGGACACAGGAGGGGTGATTGATGGGAGGCATAGCTGGGGCTTGAAATTTCGTTAGGGGTAATTCCGCAGGAAAGCTGAAATTATTCAATTAGATCTTTAAGAAGATTCGATCTTTCTCTCACAAAGAGACACCCTCAGGGGTATTTCACATATGCTTCAATTTCTTTTACAACTGCTTAGAACATTTTAGATATTTTATTCAATTTACAGTGGCCTCTACAGGAAGAGGTCCTTCAGGATTGAGTGTCAATTATGACCAATTAGGAAATGAACATGTCATGTCACTTTTGTTTTTGAAGTTTAACTTTTAATAATTACTAATATTAGTAGAACAATAAAATTATCATGGTAGATTGTAGAAAGAGGTGTTCTGACCGGGCGCGGTGATTCACGCTTGTAATCCCAGAGCTTTGGGAGGTCAAGGCGAGTGGATCCACGAGGTCAGGAGTGAGACCAGCCTTGCGAACATAGTGAAACCCCATCTCCACTAAAAATAAAAAAAATTAGCCAGGCATGGTGACAGGCACCTATAATCCCATCTACTCAGGAAGCTGAGGCAGGAGAATCACTCGAACCCAGGAGGCGGATTTTGCAGTGAGCACAAACCATGCCGTAACACTGCAGCCTGGGCAACAGAGCGAGACTCTGTCTCAAAAAAATTAGGCAGATGTGTTCTAATACCAATTACAGGGTTCTGAGCATTTGTAGGAATGTCAGCATCATTCTGTGGTTGGCTCTCTCCTTTGCTTTGACTTTCATACAGGACACCTTACAGAACTTGAGTAAATAGTACCCCTGTTTGCACTGAGTTGTGTTTCCTTAATGATACCAGCTGGACGTCATTATCCAAAACTAAGGCTGGTGCAGTGTAATGCAAAGGCGACATTTCCAAGGCAGCCTCATAGAGGTAGCCTCACAGTCCTCATCCAATGCCTTTACTCAGCATCTGGGACAGATAAAATTTATCTTGAGTTTCATGAGACTCAAATATCATACCTATTGAGTGGGAAACAATGACAAAAATATTCTGGCAATTAGGACTCTACCAGAGGGCTGTGACTCTCTTGAGGGTGCCATGGGAGTCACTAGAATACCCTGAAATAATTGAAGAAATTTGCTCAATCGAAACACTGTTGTCACTGTTCTATACATCTGCTGCCCAGATGGGCTTTCCGTGGTAGCCCAGGCCACTGAATCCTCAGGAAAAGGAAATTCTATGGAAGGTAGGTAAGATGTCATACCCTCCTCCTAGTGACAGAACAATGGAAGATTGGCTCTTCTGAAATGAAGCAAAGAAGGTGCCAGGAAGCCTTCAGTTGACAGTGGAATCTGGGAATCACTGAATGTGTTACTAATTCATCATTTCCTTTTCACAAAATGATTTTATCTGTATATATGGATTTTTAAATTCAATTGGTGACACTTTTAAAAGGTTTTATTTTCTCCCCTTATTTGTCAAAGATGCTAAAAATGGTGATGACCATTTAATAAACATTTTTAAAATAGGCCAGGCACAGTGGCTCATGCCTCTGATCTCAGCACTTTGAGAGGCCAAGGTAAAAGGATCAGTTGAGCTCAGGAGGTCAAGACCAGCCAGGGCAACAAGTGAGAAGCCTCTCTACAAATAATAATAATAAAATTAGCTAGGCTTGGTGGCTCATGCCTATAATCACGGCTACTCAGAAGGCTGAGGAGAAAGGATCGCTTGAACCTAGGAGTTTGTGGCTGCAGTGAACAAGGATCTTGCCACTGCACTTGCTCCAGCCTGGGTGACAGAGTAAAACCGTCTCTAAAAAAATAAAGTTACCAAGTTTCTTAGCTTATTTATTTTTTTTAGGATACCATAAATGACACAATGCTGGAATTTCAATAATAATGTTATTACATAATTATTTTTTGTTTAAGAAAACGATTGAAAATCACCACGTGGGAAAATGGTGCAAGCGTCTTGATTTACAATGCTGTACTTGTACTCATAGTGCCATGATGTTGATAAGCAGGCAAGAAATGGTTGATTTTTTTCTTTCAGCTGTTTACCTCTGCAAGAGAACAATGCAAAACAAGGCACGACTGGAGCTCGCAGACTACGAGGCTGTAAGTACCAAGGACCTTCTGGGAAAGACTGTCGTAGAATGCACAGCAGTAAGGCCCACGGGCTTTTCTGGGCAGGGTGTTAACTCTCCATTCATGGATCTTTTTTTCTTTTTCTTTTCTTTTTTTTCTTTTTTTTTTTGAGATGGAGTCTCTCTCTGTCGCCCAGGCTGCTGGAGTGCAGTGGCACAATCTTGGCTCACTATAACCTTCACCTCCTGGGTTCAGGCAATTCTTCTGCTTCAGCCTCTTGAGTAGCTGGGATTACTGGCATGCACCACCACACCCAACTAATTTTGTATTTTTAGTAGAGGTGGGGTTTTATCATATTGGCCAGGCTGGTCTCAAACTCCCGACCTCATGATCCACCCGCTTTGGCCTCCTAAAGTGCTGGGAGCCACCGTGCAGGCTCTCTTTTTCTTTTTCTTTTATTTTCCATTGAGATGGATTTCACTCTTGTCACCTAGGCTGGAGTACAGTGGCATGATCTCAGCTCACTGCAACTTTTGCCTCCTAGGTTCAGGCGATTCTCCTGCCTCAGCCTCTCGAGTAGCTGGATCTACAGGCATGTGCCACTAGGCCCGGCTAATTTTTGTACTTTTAGTAGAGACTGAGTTTCACCACATTGGCCAGGCTGGTCTTGAACTCCTGGCCTCAGGTGATCTACCCACCTCGGCCTCCCAAATTGCTGGGATTACAGGCATGAGCTACGGTGCCCAGCCTCATTCATGGATCTGAAGGGTCAGATTTCCAGGGATCTGGCAGCACACTGTGTTCATGAGCCCCTGTTTGCTTACTTCCTCTCTTCATTCACATTGCATGCGGCAAAACCCTAAATACATAAACTCTAAGAGGGAAGCATATCTTATTTTCTAGAATCAACTTAACTGTTGAAATGTCAGATACATAGATAGTGAAGATATCCGAACTCTGAGGATTAAAGACCATCTACCCTGGGAAAGAGTGGGTTTTGCAAAAATTTTATCTGCCGATGGTGATCGTCAGCAGATAAAAGTAAGCTGATGTCATTTGTGCAGATGGTTACTATGTTTTGATTTACTGAATTCAAAGCACTGTGTAGAAATAGGTTGTGGGCTGCCAGGGTGTTACGTTTATTGTCAGGAACTTCACTGATTGCATTCATAGTAGGAGTGTATTGTATCTGTTCCTCTATAAAGTGGGTACAGAAAAAGCCAGTGGGTTCTTCTGGAGCACCTCCTTACGGGCCAGGTAATTTTAGTATTTTGCAGATACATAGTGGATTTTTAGTCCTGTTTTCCAAAGTCAGTAATTCAAAAAATTCATATCTGTAATAAGTTTTTCTACTTCCTTTAAGACTGCCAATATGAAGATGAGCTGAATTCAGGGAGCATGAATTATCATTCAGAACCACAGTACACTTGTGCTTTAGAGACTCTCTGTCTGTTTCCTTGACAAACATAAGTGGTAACTAAGCTAGAAGAGAGCAGTGAAGAGGAACACCCGAATGTCTTCACCTGGGGTGTGTTTTTCAGGAGAGCCTGGCCAGGCTGCAGAGAGCCTTTGCCCGGAAGTGGGAGTTCATTTTCATGCAAGCAGAAGCACAAGCAAAGTGAGTCCTTGTGAGTCTTTTGGAAGATTTGTTCAAGTTGTGGCCTTTTGTCCAGAAAGGCACAACCATTAACATTAAATGCTGTCCATTGTTACCATGTTGACAGGGTGGACAAGAAGAGAGACAAGATTGAAAGGAAGATCCTTGACAGCCAAGAGAGAGCGTTCTGGGATGTGCACAGGCCTGTGGTAAGCAAGCACCACACTCCCATCCAGAATCCGTCTTCTCCATCCGTGGGAAGTGAGGGTGCCCTGACAAAGTTAGAGAAACACTGCAGTGACCCCAGGCGTGGCCCACAGTATCTTGGTGAATTCGTTGAGAAAAGATGCCACTTTTGGGTAGGATGAGTAGACCTCAATAGCACCATATTTGATTTATAAAACCATACATTTTTCCACCATAACATCGCTTGCTTACTCTCTTGGTATTTGTGGTGCCTGCTGCTTCTGTATACATTTGAAAGAAAAAACACTGCAACAAAACTGTTTTTCATGTTTTATTGCTTACATTTTTCTAGCTTTATAGTAAAGGTGTAAGTCAAAATGTTACTACTGCCCTGATTTTCCTTTGTTTCTCTCTCTCTCTTTTCCTTCCTTTCTCCCTCCCTCCTCCTTTCCTTCCTTCCTTCCTTCCTTTCTCCCTCCCTCCCTCTTTCCTTCCTTCCTTCCTTTCTCCCCCTTTCCTTCCTTCCTTCCTTTTTCCTTCCTTCCTTCCTTTCTCCTTCCTTCCTTCCTTCCTTCCTTCCTTCCTTCCTTCCTTCCTTCCTTCCTTCCTTCCTTCCTTCCTTCCTGTTTTTTCTTTTTTTGTGGGGGGCAGTTGAGATGGGATCTAGCTCTGTGGCCCAGACTGGAGTGTAGTGGCACGATCTTGGCTCACTGCAACCCCTGCCTCCTGGGTTCAAGCCATCCTCCCACCTCAGCCTCCCAAGTAGCTGGGACAATAGGCATGTCCCACCACGCCTAACTAATTTTTTTGCATTTTTGATAGAGATAGGGTTTCATCATGGTGCCCAGGCTGGTCTCAAACTCCTGAGCTCAAGCAATCCGCCTGCCTCAGCATCCCAAAGTTCTGGGCTTATAGGCATGAGCCATGGTGTCCACCTGCTTTGGTTGTTGACTTTTACTAACTAACATTTCCTATGGCTCAAATTCAAATCAGCCCCTACTTTTAATGACATAATATTGGATCTGTATGTAATAACTTAGCTGGCTTTCTTCCTTATTAATGTTAAACCATGTGCCTCAGAGTAACATTAATGAATATTCTTAATTAACACCAGAAAACTTTGTAGATGAAATTAAACAATGGTTATCAGCAACCATAAGACAACCTCATATATTTCTTTCTATTTTGAATGCTATATGTTTTCTTCTGTAGCTTTATTTAAATGCAGACAAGGCACTAGCAAATAATATTTATATAAGTATAATTAGAATAAATAATAGGTTCAGGGCATGAAAGACAAATCAAGATTGATAAGGATACCATACAATTTTCTCCTCAGCTACCTTCGGAGTCAGACCAAAATAGAAAGTCTCCAAAGGTTTGTTTATATACATACATATTTCAGCTTCAGATAGCAATGCAGTTGTTAAATGCCATGTTGAATTTTCTCTCTTTTGAATTCTGAAAAGATTAGAATTGAGAATTAACTTGCTTTGCTACTCAAAATTCAGTTTGAGTTTCATTGTTCATGGAGAAAAAGGATTATGAGGTTATGTGCATAGCTATTGCAAGGACATTAAGGAGGACTTTTATTTCTTTGTTTGTTTTAAGCAACCTCCAGAAACGAGTCAATACATTATGTTCCTATGCTTATTCACGTTGTCCCCTGGACGTCTGGGGGCACATCGCTAGCCTCGTTCGGCTTTCGTGGCCTGGATCCTCCTGGCAACCCAAGAGGACTCACACCATGCCGGCTCCCCTGCACCACCCACATCTGCTTCATGCTCTGAGACGCTCATGCACACAGACATGACAGCTGGTCCCACCTCAAACGCCCCCATACTCCATTGCCTAAGCTTTTCGTGTGCCTTTGTTGGAGGCAGAATCCAATCACAGTTGTCATTCCCTCCATGCAGTGCAAGTCAGGCCCTAGTCTTTCATATCTCCCACCAGCAAGGAGCAAATATGAGTGTTATCCAAGAAGCCTCCACCACATCCTTCACTAGGCTTCCAGCTAGAAAGTCATCCCATGGAGGATCTGGAGGCAGAAACCACCCAGAAGCCATTGGCTCCATCTCCCTTGTTGAACTTGAAGATGTTTATAAGGGCCTTTCTATCACCTGCAATGAGGAGGACATGCTCTACCTTGTCATTGCTTATTTTCTAGAGGAAAATAGAGCTTCAGGTTGTCATGTGCCTCTGAGAATGGCATTCACCTAAACCAACCCTACCTTCAACCTTTTCTTTTTCTTACATTATAACTTCTTGTATTACTTTAGAGTAACACCTCTTGGCATTTACAAAAATTTAAACATTTTTAAGTGACTTCAGGCACTTGTGAAGTGCTGATACTTGTTCAAAGGCCATGTCGGCCATACAGGTGCTGGTGTTTATCTTGTTCTTAGCATTTTGAGTCCTTACTGTCAGTTCATTGACAATGGCGATGATGACAGGGACATTAACACAAAGGTTCTCTTAAGAGAGCACCTAATGCTCTTTCTTCAGTCAAACACATAAGCTGTATATCTCCGTTTGCTGGCTGTAGTGTTAATAAGCAATGACAAGAATTTTCTAAGGTAATTTGGACCCCTCAAGAAAAAGTGGTAGAGGGAAAAACAGTAATATCGTAATAATTTCCAAGAATGTCTATACTTTTACATTTGTCCCTAGAAAGAATTCTGCAGCTGTTGTAATCAATCCTAATATATTTAGACCCTAAATCCTGTATCCCAGAGTTAAAGTTGAATAGGTATTTCTATAGCTCAGTTTCTTCTTCATAGTTTGTCCTAACTGTGCCTGTAATGAAATACTCTTGTTATCCTGTAGTATTAATTGTAAAGTTTAAGTATCTTCTAGACAGGATCTGTTAACACCAAATTATTGCCACCTGAGCAATCTAGAGTCCTTGACCGTGTGTAGGAAAATGCCAGCGAGTATCTCAAACTGTCCAGAGGCTTAATCTGATATGGTGTCTGCTGTTGCATACCATCTCTCACAAGAAGATGTGCATATCTAAGAGACCGTCCTATTGTGCACACTTGCAGTTTTTATTATGTCAGCCAATGACCAGTAGCCAAAGGGAATAATAAAACAGCCAGTTTAATAATGAAATAGCCAATTTAAAATGGACGGGGGACACCCCCCGCCGTATAGTTCTGAGGCATTGATTATATATTAATTACGTTCTTTAAGCAAACAAGTATATGATAATAAACTCACTATCACAGACACTGCACCAAAGAACATACACAAAGGGCAAAAAGACACTCAACATCACATGTCATTAGGGCTAAATTAAAACAACAGTGAGATACCATTGCACACCTATTAGCATGACTAGAATCCAAAACACTGGCAACATCGAATGCTGGTGAGGATGTGGAGCATCAGGAACTCTCGTTCTCTGCTGGTGGAAATGCAAAATGGTACAGCTACTTTGAAAGACAATTTGAGAGTTTCCCATAAAACTAAATGAACCATTACTTTGTGATATACCATTCACACTCCTTGGTATTTACTCAAATGAGTGGAAAAGTTCTGTCCACACAAAAACCGACAAATGTTTATGGCAACTTTATTCATCATTGCCAAAAATTGGAAACAATCTTGATGTCCTTCAAAAGATAACTGTGGTATATTCATACAATGGAATATGTATTGGTCGGTTCTCATGCTGCTAAAAAAGACATACCCAAGATTGGGTAATTTATAAAAGAAACAGGTTTAATTGACTCACAGTTCAGCATGGTGGGAGAGGTCTCAGGAAACTTACAATCGTGGCAAACACATCCTTGTTCACGTGGTGGTAGCAGGGAGAAGTGCAGAGCAAGGTAGGGGAAGCCCCTTTAAAACCATCAGCTCTCATGAGAACTCACTATCACAAGAACCAAGTGGAGGTAACCACCCCCATAATTCAATTACCTCCCATCAGATCCCTCCCACAACGCGTGAGGATAATGGGAACTACAATTCAAGATGAGATTTGGGCAGGGACACAGCCAAACCGTATCAGAATGTTTTTCAGTGATAGAAAGGGGTGGGCTACCAAGCCACAAAAAGACATGGAGGAACCTTAAATGCATAGTACTAGATGAAAGAAACCAGCCTTGGAAGGCTAGATATCATATGATTCCAACTCTATGACATTTTGGAAAAGGCAAAACTACAGAGACAGGAAAAAGAGGAAGGACTGAAAGGAAAGCAGGGAGTGATGAAGAGGGAGAGCACAGATTTTTCGGACAGTGAAAATATTGCATAAGATACCTGAATGGTGGATACATATTAGTATACATTTGCCACAGCCTGTAAAACACATATAGCACCAAGAGTGAATCCCAATTTAAGCTCTGGACTTTAATTACTATTAATGTATCAATTTGCCTCAGCAACTGAATCAAATGTGCCACATCAATACAAGATGTTAATACAGGGGACTTTGGGGTGGGATGAGGGGACATATGGGAGTTCTCTGTACTCTGTGTTACACTTTTCTATAAACCTAAACTACTCAAAGATAAAGTCCATGACTTCGCAAAAAAATAGAGATTTAACTTTTTTACAAAGTGAAACAGAGGTCACATCATAGAAGAGTATAATGAACTCAACAAAATCTCTAACCACGAGAACAAAACAGTGTCATGTGGTGATATGAGCAGATCAAAGTGAATTTTATTTCCCTAACATCAGGTCCATCTATATAGAAAAGCCAATGGTTCTTTCATTGTGTGTCTTTGTATGCCATATAGACAAGACCTTGAAGTAAAATACAAAGCTATGTATTGGTTCTCTATTTTATTCAGTGTGCTTGGCTTTTTTGTTTTATTTGGTAGGTTCATTCTTGACACGATCAATGTGATTTAAAAAGAAGCAGAGTCCCACAAAAATGACTCAGGTATTTTTTCCTCTAAAAAATGATACTGATGCCTCATAAGAGAAATGTTTTTCTCCTCATGAATATTATGATGGAAAATCCTGCCAATGATTTCTCCTGGATGAGAATTAATACATGAAAAATACTTCTTCAGAGAATCCTAAAAATTCAAACTTCCCTTTTTAAGGATTAGTTGCCCTGCAGTTGTATGGACACCCCCCGCCATATAGTTCTGAGGCATTGATTATATATTAATTACGTACTTTAAGCAAACAAGTATATGATAACATTTCGTTGCCCCTGTGGAATACATTTTTCTAACTACGCGATTCATACAATAGTTTGACAAGAAAAGACAGAATAAGGGAAGTAAAGTGGTAAATTTCTTTGATTTTCGCTGAAAAAAAATCTGTGCATTACATTATCAACTTATTCATTTAATATATCTTTCAACGGGCATTTATAGTTTGCCACACTAAAGGCTAAAGACAAAAAGATGAGAAATACTGCCCCAGTGTCTGAGATACTCAGGGTCCAGAATAAGTAGAACGCAGGCTTAAATGAATGACTATTTTGCAAATACTATGATGAGATCCATAGTAGAGCTATGAACGTAGCTGTTTTTAAATAGAGGTTTACATTGAGCTGATGTTAGGATCTAGAGGACTTTTCATGCATAAGGGCAGCAGAATAAATCACAATATTAGCAGCTAATAAATTTTATTAAAAAATCATTTTTGGCCGGGCATGGTAGCTCACGCATGTAATCTCAGCAATTTGGGAGGCCGAGGTGGGCGGATCACCTGAGGTCAGGAGTTCAAGACTAGCCTGGACAACATGGTGAAACCCTGTGGTTTTTTTGAAAAAAAAAAAATATTTATGTTTAAAAACATAATTGAAAGGCATAGAGATAATCTCTGAAAATACTTGGAGCAAGATAAATACATTTTCAGATTCTGAATGTATACAATAATTAAACAATACAGAAATATTGTGTTTTCACATAAAATAAATAAAAGGCTTAAACTGACCATGTATAAAAGAAAATATATAAATGGCTATTAAAAATTGGGAAAAGAATTTAATCTTTCTTTTTTTTTTTTTTTGCCAATCAGTTTGAGCTTATGAGGTTGCTCAGGTTAGCCTTGAACTGATGACCTCGCCTTCACAAGCGCCATGACCTCCGGCAGGAGCCACTTTGGACCCCAAGAATTTAATCTTTCTATTCATAAAAAAGCAAGTTAAGACAAAGAGATGACAATTTTTTCAATATATTCTATTTTAAAATTTTAAATTAATTGTATGCAATCCTGGCAAGAATGATAGAAAGACAAGTGTTTCTAAATTCTGCGGTAGGTGTGTGCACTGGTGTTATCTGTATAAAAATTAACTTAACAATATGAATTCAAAAGTTAAAATCTTTTTCACAAGCAGAATAACTTATCCCAAGCGATACAATAAAATTGGAGTGGTTAACATGGCGTAGCTAAAATTTGCAACAGGATAATTATCCAACTTATTGGGGTGGTTAAATAAGATAGACCCACAAGATAGTATACTGTATAACTCAGAATAAGAATTTTAAAGAATTGGAAAGGTGTGAAGAAAAGCCATGTTGAAATGTGAAATAGAATCGCAGTGAGCCATGACCATACCATTGTATTCTAGCCCGGATGATAGAGTGAGACCATGTCTCAAAAAAAAAAAAAAAGGAGAAAGAAGAAGAAAAAGAAAAAAATTATCTAATTATAAAATTATATGTAATATGATTCCAATTTTGTTTATAAAAAATAGATACCTATCCCTCCCCACTGGCCCTCCCCTTTTCCCCCCAGTAGACCCCAGTGTTTAGTACTCCCCTTTCTGTGTCCATGTGTTCTCATTTTTCATCACCCGCCTATGAGTGAGAATATGCGGTGTTTCATTTTCTGTTCTTGTGTCAGTTTGCTGAGGATGACGTTCTCCAGATTCATCCATGTCCCTACAAACGACACAAACTCATCATTTCTGATTGCTGCATAATATTCCATGGTGTATATGTGCCACATTTTTCCAATCCAGTCTATTATCAATGGGCATTTTGGTTGATTCCAGGTCTTTGCTATTGTAAACAGTGCTGCAATGAACATTCGTGTACATGTGTCCTTATAGTAGAACGATTTATAGTCTTTTGGATATATACCCAGAAATGGGATTGCTGGGTCAAATGGAATTTCTATTTCTAAGACCTTGAGGAATCGCCACACTGTCTTCCACAATGGTTGAACTAATTTACACTCCCACCAACAGTGTAAAAGTGTTCCTTTTTCTCCACATCCTCTCCAGCATCTGTTGTCTCCAGATTTTTTAATGATCGCCATTCTAACTGGTGTGAGATGGTATCTCAATGTGGTTTTGATTTGCATCTCTCTGATGACCAGTGACGATGAGCATTTTTTCATATGATTGTTGGCCTCATATATGTCTTCTTTCGTAAAGTGTCTGTTCATATCCTTTGCCCACTTTTGAATGGGCTTGTTTGTTTTTTTCCTGTAAATCCGTTTTAGTTCTTTGTAAATTCTGGATATCAGCCCTTTGTCAGGTGGGTAAACTGCAAAGATTTTTTCCCATTCTGTTGGTTGCCGATCCACTCTAGTGACTGTTTCTTTTGCCGTGCAGAAGCTGTGGAGTTTGATTAGGTCCCATTTGTCTATTTTGGCTTTTGTTGCCAGTGCTTTCGGTGTTTTGTTCATGAAGTCCTTGCCTACTCCTATGTCCTGGATAGTTTTGCCTAGATTTCCTTCTAGGGTTTTTATGGTGCTGGGTCTTATGTTTAAGTCTTTAATCCATCTGGAGTTAATTTTAGTGTAAGGTGTCAGGAAGGGGTCCAGTTTCTGCTTTCTGCACATGGCTAGCCAGTTTTCCCAACACCATTTGTTAAACAGGGAATCCTTTCCCCCTTGCTTGTTTTTGTCAGGTTTATCAAAGATTGTATAGTTGTGGATATGTTGTGTTGCCTCCGGTGCCTCTGTTTTGTTCCATTGGTCTATATCTCTGTTTTGGTACCAGTACCATGCTGTTTTGATTACTGTAGCCTTGTAGTATAGTTTGAAATTCGGTAGTGTGATGCCCCCCGCTGTGTTCTTTTTGCTTAGAATTGACTTGGCTATGCGGGCTCTCTTTTGGTTCCATATGAAGTTCATGATAGCCTGGGGAGAAATGCCAAATGTGGGTGAAGGGGAGAAGGAAAGAAAAGCACACTGCCATGTGTGTTCCTACGCAACTGTCTTGCATGCTCTGCTCATGTACCCCAAAACCTAAAATCCAATAAAAAATTTAAAAAAAAAAAAGATACCTAACAGTTAAGAAAGAATATGCTGAATATTAATTGTAACTATTCTGAGATATTTGATATTGTAGGCAATTTTAATTTTCTATAAAGAGAAGGTATCACGTTTGTACTCTGAAAGTTCATGGATAAAATATTCTTAAATCCTCATAGTTGACCCATAACATCCGAAATGAAGGTAGGCATGCTTCTGCTGTGCCTGGAAATAGTCAGAACACATAGGGTGTATGGTATCCCATCCCAGGCACTCCCTACTGGGGATAACATGTGGAAACTCTGCCCATCTTTTGAGCAGAGTGAACAGAATAACCAGTGTGGGGCGGGAAGGGGATGTGAAGTATGAAAGTGAGAGGAGATGAAAAATTCAGCTTAAGGCAGAGAAGTTAGATGCTGTTACTCATCTGTCTTCAAGTATTTAAGCAGCTGTCATTGGAAAAAGGAGTAAAATTAGCCTGCTTTGCTTTGGATAAAAGGAGGCAGATTTTTTCTTAACGAAAACTGTTTTCGTCCTTCTAACTGTCCAGTGGGTGGCATCACATGGCAGGGAGATCTCTGCCGTCTGGAAAGTCCAGACGAGGCATGGTGTCTCCTCTCCTGAGTCATTACTTGGACCCTCTCCCCTCCTATGCAGTGCTTCACATTATGAGAGGGTGAAAGTGGAATGTTATTGATTAAAGGAACTTGGATTGAAGTCTGAGAGCATCATATTCCAACCAACTTAATAAAAAGAGATGGTGCTTTTTTCTGAATTCACATTTTAAATTGGATACAGATTTGTATGCCATTAAGCAAATAGATGACCAAGAGGGAGGGGAAAAAGTCTGGGATTTAAACTCTAGTTACATTATCAAGAGTGAAGCTTGCTCCTTGATAGACTGTCTTTTCCCATGATCAAAGTCTGTGATTTTGCATGTGCAATTAATATCTGATTCTCTTTTAGTCAGTGATATGGTATTTGGTGAGAACAGGGTGTGATTTTCACATAGTGAAAGCAATCATCTAAATTGTCTCTATCAGTTACTGTCTTTGTTCAGGCTCAAAAGTGTACATGTGACATTTCTCTGAAATAGCTCCAGAAAGGAGCTATGGCTCCCACATCTGCTTCTGGAGAGGCCTAAGGTAGCTTACAATCATAGTGGAAGGCCAAGGGGCCAGCGGGCATGTCACACGGTGAGAGCAGGAGCAAGAGAGGAGGGGAGATGCCACACACTTTTAAACAACCAGACTTCTTGTGAACTCACTCATCACCAAGGGGAGGGCTCTAAGCCATTCATGAGGGATCCACCCACATGAACTAAACTCCTTCCACTACACCCCACTGCCAACACTGGGGATTCCATTTCAACATGAGATTTGGAGGGGACAAATATCTAAACCATGTCAGCATTCATTTTATCCTCATTTCATAAATAAGGAAATTGAAGTGTAGAGAGACTGAGTTTTGTTTTATTTCCGCCTAGGATTTGTCTTTCTTTTAGAGGAACCAGGGATGAACCCAGGTGTTCTGAACTGCAGTTTAGAATTCCCTCCGCTAACTCAGGATGCTGCTCAAAGCCAGATCCTGAGGTTAACATGGCAGACCATAAAGGAAAGTCATTAAGATGAATAAGGTAGAACTTACAATTAACCAAGGAAAATGAAGGGGATGACTTGTTGATTAGACAAGTGTAATTAAGGCAAAGTAGAATGGGTCTTTTTAAGAGATATGCCTCTCTGGAAATCTCACGCCATATGGTAGAATTATTCTAGAAAAAAATAAGATGAAAGGAAGGACAGAAGACTTAGGGAATTATAAATGAAATATGCTAGAGAGTCCTGTACTAGGAAATGGATGATGAGTTCCTCACACAAGGCAACAAAATGGTTCAAAGACATCATCTGGGTTGGAGATATCACCTTCCACCCGTGACTGTTTGGATCTTAGTAATACTGTTTTATGTCTCATCAGTCTAGACCCTCCCAATCCCAATACATCTTTTACTTATTGCTCTTCATTTTAAGGTTTTTTTCCTAGTTATTTCGCTATGTGATCTTTGGAATCAATTGTCTAGCACCAGAAAATAACATTTTTTGGCATTTGAATGTTACAAATTTATAGAAAACTTGGGAGAATTGAGTTTTTTCTGAAGCTGAGTCATTCTGTGCATTTGTTCTAACCAACTTCTGTGTTATTCAGGAGCATCTTAGATTTTTCTTGAGCATATGTCATGCATTTCTTGTTAGGTTTCCTTCTTTTTTAAAAAACTCTCTTGTTATAAATGGGATTTCCTTTTCTGTTGTATCTTTTTTAAGTAAACTATATATAGAATTAAGAAACGGAACCTTAAATTTGTATCTTACACAGCTAAGCATCACTTTCAAATTTTGAAAATTTGAAAAGGGTCTTATTATTTTTTGGTCTCATTATTCTTTTTCACTCCTAAAAACTATTGTGTATCCTGAAGTATCTTTGCTAATACAGGTTTTATCTATTTATCGGACTCAACAGTAAAACCAAGGAATTTTTAAATATTTATTTTTTCATGTAAGATAACAATAGGAAACCAATCACTTAATAACATAATCAGCATAGTTTTAATGAATAACTGGCACGTTTTCCAAAGGAAAATTAGTGGAAAGAGGGGAACTGTTTTATACTTTTGCAAATCACTTTCATCTTAAGCTTACTAGAAGGCAGCTGCATTCACCTAGCTCTTTCTCCATTCAGTTATTTTGCTATATATATGTCATCACAGTATCTGGGAAAGTCTACCATATATGCTTAAGAACAAGGCAGTGATGTCTTCGTAACTTTATGGAAATAATTTTGATCTTGCAGAACCCCTGAAAGAGAACCACTGTTGTAGTGTATTTGCTTTTACAAGTAGAAATGGTTGAAACTATTTTCTAAAGCTTTTTATACTTTTTGTCCTTACATCTATTAGTAATATGTGAATGCTATGAATAGGTTTCCTAATGTTGAGTAATCCTTGAAATCCCAGAATAAATAAACCCCATTGTGTCATGTTGTGTTGTTTTCTTAATGTGACATTGGATTTTGTTTACGTTTATTTAGAATTTTGACATGCATACTCAAAGGTGAAATTGGCTTCTTATTGATTTCTATAAGGACACAAAAACTTTACTATAAAGAATGGTAACATTATTGATTTTTTGGCATACTCTTCCATGATTTAGAAAAGCCTCATGCAGAATTTATGTTATTTCTTTAATCTAAAGATATCCAATGAGACAGAAGCTGGGGAGGACAACATTGTATCTTGAGCTACATGTCCAAATGATGGATTACATAAAAATTATCACTTCTCTTCTCACTCCTGCCACTGCGCACAAGCTCTACACGTGGTGGCTTCTCTCCATTTACATTTTCCCTGCCTCAGATACAGAGGCTTAAACGGAACTAGCACAGCTATGACAGTTTTACGTGATTTAGTGTTCAAGGAATGCAAATACAGCTAAAAAGATTTGGCTTAAACACCAACTTCTTTCTTTCTTGAGATTTAACTAAAAGTCTCCAAGTCTCAAACTTTTCATTTGAAATGGAAAAAATCTGTACTTAGTCTATAGGACCCTTGAGAACACAGGGAAATACTATATGTACATTGCTTAGGGTGGGGCCTGGCACACGGTCACTGTTCAGTAATTGGTAGCTGAAGTTATTTTAGCAATCATGCTTTTGAAAGGAGATGAGGAGGCAGTGAGTAAGGGAGTATAAAAAGGTGGGCAGATAGCTATGACCTGTTATGATCAGGAAAAAGACTTTTGGGGATCAGAGGAGTTGCAGTTGAAGTTTGAAGGTTAAGTATATCAGTTAGCTATTGCCGTATAACAAATTGTCCCAAAACTTAGCAGCATAAAACAACACACATTCACTATTTTACGTAGCTATTAAGAGCCAGGAATCCAGGAGTGGTTTTCCTGATGACACAGGCTCAGGTTCTTTCATGCGACGTCAGTCAAGCTGTTGGCCAAGCCTATGGACATGTGAAGGGGCTGACGGCTCACTACTTTCACATGCTAGTTGGCAGGCAGCTTCAGTTCCTGGCCACGTGTACCTCTCCATAAGGGTGTCTGAGACACAGTTTCCGCCATGTCATCCCGAAATAGAAAGGGACCCCATGTCAAAACCTCACTTTTTATAGCCTAGTCTCCTAAGTAGTGTGTCGTCACTTCTGTCATAGTTTATTAGTTACGCAAGCCAAACTTGGTGCAATGTGGGAGGGGATTACACAGAGCAAGAATACCAGGCGGAGGTCTGTAGGGACTGTTATGAAGGGTACCTACCACAGGAGAATCTGGGAAAACAGAATTGGAAAGGGTGGTGGAAAAAATAAAACTAGGTCAGGCCCTAGCATAAAGGAACCCTTCCCAATGCAAAGTGTGACCCATGAGATGCTGTTGGAACCACCTTTAAGCAGGAGGAAGAGGCACGAAGCCTTAGATCAAGAATAAGGGGATAATCTCTGTATATTTCTCACAGCTGTGGCGCGTGATTTCTTTGCCAAATCTCCCTCCTAAAATAAAGGATGTTTCTCACCACTCATATTATATTTTAGGTTAACTTCCACATATTTAAGCAGAGCTAATCTCTCTCATAATATTGAGAAAATTAAAACTTTTGAGATGAACATGAAAACACCTTCTATAACTGATTTTTATGCTGGGATTAGGTTGGTAAATATGAGGTAGTAGCTGTTCCCTGTAAGAAGACAGAGACAAGGCTTCATTGGTCCCTGACTCTGTATTCAGACCTCAGTCAAGTACCAGAAACACAGTGGACACTCAATGGATAGATTTTGACTTCATGAGTAAATTAATAATTCTTGATTTCCCTCATTCCTGCCATATCTTTTTGCATAACGTTAAATGCACACTGACTTAGTTTCAAAAGCACACATTTTTTTCCCCATGGGGCTCCAATATTTGAACCAACCAAGACACAAGTGGCCAGAGACGGGTCAACAGGACTTTGTCAGTTACCAAGAAGCTTATCAATTTCCAGCATTGACCCTTAGCTGTCCCAGCTATTTCTCTGTTCAGATTACATTACTCTAAAACATATGTTAAACGCATGCCACCTTTATTTCCTTTCTACAAAATGTAAGAGAACAGTAACGCATGTGGATTACTATCAATGACAATAATAACACTGATTAAAGCCTGTATAGTGGTTTCTAATGGCAAAAGCTTTTTAGACTCGTTATACCACTTATTCTTTACAAACACTTCGTAGGGTAGGTAACTATTTTCCTTAACTTAGAAATAAGAGAAAGCAAGGTTGGATTTTTTTGGCTTTGATATGGTTAAGAGTCAAATCCCTAATTATGACTAAAAACGTAGCATTTGTTCCAAAACCCCATGCGATCTCTGCATAAGATGCAATCTTTGTTGGTTAATAACGCACAGCAGGATATTATATTGCACCAGGACCGGCTTTGTGCGTGTTGATGAGTTTTTATTTCATCTTAGTGAAATGCAGTGAAATGATTAATTGAGTTTTTCATGTATTCGATGGTCTACTGTACCTTGTATGTCTACTTGAACTCTGGGGCAGGCAAAGGGCAATATATCTCTGTTGTCCCAACATCTCTGAGAGGCGGCTACATGTTATCAGCCATGCTAGGCTGCTGCAAAGGAGTCACAGCATGGAATGTGTCATGTAAATGCAACTAGTATGAACATTCCTTAGAAATGTTCATGTCTACCTCTGGTTCTGAGCCAGCCAGCAGGTATAGTATTCTATAGATTGCAAGGAGGCTGCTTTTTAATTTTGTAACTGATGTGCAACCTACATGCAGAATTTCATGCATTCATTTGGAGCTTAAGGTGCAGCAAAGCCCTAATATTTTCCCTAATATTTCCATTGGAAGATATACACCTATTTTAATCGTTGGCATTGTCAGTTTTGTGGTGTTTATGAGAAACAAATTAGGTTGAAATCAACAGGAATTGTGCAAGTTTTTGTCCTTAAGGTCAAATCAGCCCGTACTCATGATGCTGCCTTTTCTGTCTATAGTCCATGATCTCATTACTGATACCTTGAACTGTTTTAGAAAATCCAAAATGTGTTCATCCAAATTTAAATATTTCTTTTGTGCTCTGAAAATGGAACAGCATTTCTGTCTATTATTCCCATCTGTTCCTTTGGATTGAGAAATATTTTGACAATCTGGCTATCACAAGCAGCTATGAGTGAAACTGTTCTTTTTTGCTTCCTGGCTATATCTTTGATCTTCTGTCTGCTCTTCTATCCCTGAATAGATTTGTAGATACAGTGTCCTATTATTATGTAATATCTGATGCTATTTATGTGAGCCATGGGTAGAATGAGAATAAAAACTGCTTCCCCTATTATTAAGTTGGTGCTTCTATCGCTTGTGGATTGGCGACTTTTCAAAATGATGAGCCCAGATTTCTGTCCTGTTCCTTCTGAAATGATAAGGATGGGGATGGGGATTGGGGTGATGCTAGCAGGAAGCTCTTGAAAGCCAACAGCCTACTTTCAGGGCAGTGGATAGAGGAGAGTATGGATCTCAAGTACTGATGGTATCTTGCATAGTTGTGGGTGTCTGGGCAGGTGTTGCGGGGGGCGGGGAAGGGCAGCATTTA
Organism: Callithrix jacchus; assembly: GCF_049354715.1. Lineage (NCBI taxonomy): Eukaryota > Metazoa > Chordata > Mammalia > Primates > Cebidae > Callithrix > Callithrix jacchus. The sequence continues at coordinate 45,036,315 of NC_133520.1, forward strand.
GCCCTGATACTCTATGGAGAAACCAGCCTTCTGGGCCATTCCTACTACAGCTGTAGTTCTGTTTGCCCGTAGAAAGGGTCACTAGATAATCTCTTAAATATAGACAAGGAAGGAGAGAAAATGGAGCAAAATGTTAACAATTGGGGAACCTGGATAAAGAGTCTATGGGAGTTCTTTAAACCACTTTTGCAATCCTTTTCATAGGTTTGAAATCAGATCAAAGCAAATTAAGAGGTTTAAAATGTGTCCAGACACACTCAGGCATGCAGGTGCACAGGCTCTGAGGGGCTGGCTGAGCTGACAGCATGGGCTCAATCTGCCAAAACCCTGACAGGACCAGCATGGACTCTGATTTCATACAGAGCAGTCATTACTTGAGCTGGGCTTTTATCTATTCATTTGCTTTTTCCATACTCAAATTGTAGTTTTTAAAAAGAACAAAGAAAAGATAGGCTGTCTTCTCTTAGTAGGACATCAGCTATCTTATTGAAATGAACTTTCTCTTTCCTGAGAAAGACAATTGAAACTAAAAGCAATCTAGATTAATTTAAAAAATAACAACTCTCTCTCAAATACAAAATACTCTAGATTTCTCCTCAGCTCTGCTATTTCCCTCACAATAATTTCATATACATCCTCACAATCAATAAATTTCTTCAAAACAAATTGCATTTCTTTAACAGAAAACTCAACATAAAGATATGTGTCAGGCTGGGCATAGTAGCTCATGCCAGTAATCCTGGCACCTTGGGAGGCCACGGCAGGAGGATCACTTGAGGTCAGGTGTTCAAGACCAGCCTGAGCAACACAGCAAAACCCCATCTCTAGAAACAGTACAAAATCAGCCAGGCATGGTGGTGCACACCTGTAGTCTCAGCTACTTGGGAGGCTGAGGCAGGAGAATCACCCGAGCCTGAGACATTGAAGTTGCAGTGAGCCGAGATCATACCGCTGCACTCCAGCCTCACAGAGCAAAGCCCTGTCAAAAAAAAAGAGGGGGGGAATGAAGAATATATTTGTCTCTACATGTTTTCTTTTTCTTTTTTCTTTTTTTTTTTTTTGAGACGGAATTTTGCTCTTATCACCCAGGCTGGGTGCAAAGGCATAATCTCGGCTCACTGCAACCTTTGTTTCCAGGTTCAAGTGATTCTCCTGCCTCAGCCTTCCAAGTAGATGTGATTACAGGCTCCCAGCACCACACCCAGCTATTTTTTTTTTTTTTGTATTTTTTTTTTTTTTAGTAGAGATGGGTTTTCGCCATGTTGGTCAGATTAGTTTCAAAGTCCTGACCTTAGGGGATACACCCACCTCAGCCTCCCGAAGTGCTGGGATTACAGGCATTAATCCAGCCACATATTTTCAAATGTCGGAAATTAGCCCCTTTGAGAAAAAAAAAAGAAAGCTTTCTTTCTTTCTCTTTCCTTCCTTCCTTCCTTCCTTCCTTCCTTCCTTCCTTCCTTCCTTCCTTCCTTCCTTCCTTCTCTCTCTCTTTCTTTCTTTCTTTTTTTCTTTCCATTAAGAAAATTGAACTCAAAAAAGAAAAAGAAAAAAAAGGAAAGAAAATGGAACTCCAATTTATTGGTCTGGCTTGATTTATCAGAACTTTGAAGTGAACTAAGTCTCACACTCTTGCCTCCATGCTCACCCTATATTTATTCCCCCAAAAAATGCTTACTCTTTTAAAATTAAAACTGGTATTTGGCCTAAAATGCTAAAGTTTATTAGCTTTTTGCTTTTCCTCTATTCAGTATAGTTCAACTTTATTTTCAATTAGCAACTTCCTCAAATCCTGACAAACAGCCAGGCGTAGTGGCTCACGCCTGAATCCCAGCACTTTGGGAGGCCAAGGCAGGTGGATCACCTGAGGTCAGGAGTTCGAGACCAGCCTGGGCAACATGGTGAAACCCTGTCTCTACTAAAAATATAAAAATTGGCCGGGCGCGGTGGCTCACACCTGTAATCCCAGCACTTTGGGAGGCCGAGGCGGGTGGATCACAAGGTCAAGAGATCGAGACCATCCTGGTCAACATGGTGAAACCCCGTCTCTACTAAAAATACAAAAAATTAGCTGGTCATGGTGGCGCGTGCCTGTAATCCCAGCTACTCAGGAGGCTGAAGGAGGAGAATTGCCTGAACCCAGGAGGTGGAGGTTGCGGTGAGCCAAGATCGCGCCATTGCACTCCAGCCTGGGTAACAAGAGCAAAACTCTGTCTCAAAAAAAAAAAAAAAAAAAAATTAGCTGGGCATGGTAGCACCTGCCTGTAATCCCAGCTACTCAGGAGGCTGCGACAGGAGAATCACTTGAACCCGGGAGGTGGAGGTTGCAGTGAACCAAGATCTCACCACTGCACTCCAGCCTGGGCAACAGAATGGGACTCTGTCTCAAAAAATAAAAATAAATCCTGGCAAACATAATCTGAAAGCATAGAAGACCCAGTCCCTTGCTTCTATGGTATTATTTTATTTATGTCAAATTATACTGCTAATAATACTAATACTAAGGGAAAATAATATGTGCTGTGCATATTCTGTGTGTTAAGAACTCTGCTGAGCCCTTTTACATGCAGTATTTCATACATTGGGGAGGTTGGAACTATTTTTATTCCACTCGCTCTGAAAGAAGAGACACCAAGGCTTAAAGAAGTTGCTACTTTCCCAAGAATCTTAACTATTTTGCCATCATCTTGTCTTTTTTGGTGTATGATTATTAACATTTTTTTAAATGGCATGGTCCTTTAAATAAGTGACCGATTCAAAAATTTTCTTTCAAGTGTGATGCAGATGTAGCTATTTTAGGGGAAGCTATGTAACAAGCATCCGAGCTAAGGTTGAATGGATGTTGTCATAGAAGTTTCCAGAAGAAATCATGAATTGGATGCTAGCCTAGACCAGATAATATTTATATTATCTTCCAAGGCATGCATCTTTGATATGCTTCAGTGAAAATTAGGTTCATGGTGACCAATCTATATAGTTTAGAGAATGCTTATGAAACTCAGATGATGGCTATGGTTGAAAACGTTAAAGTACTGCGCAACAGAAGAGCCACTATTATCTTTAATTTTTTTTATTTTATATCTTGAATCCAGATTTTTCTCATATGGGGTTTTAATCTTCAGCTCCATAATAAACCTCAGCAGAATTGCTGCTTGCATAGTATGGCTCAATTATGTTGTCTTAACTCTGCTGTCCCTTTGCACACCCAGGCAGAGAAAATGCATAGGGGCCCAGCTTTCGTTTGTCCTTGGATATTTGTAGGTCAAGATGGAAAGCACTTTAAACAAATTATAAAGGCAAGGACAGAGAGGCTTGCTCTATTTTCATCTTGACTTCTCTAAAACTGAGCCTTTGTAAGTTCTCAGTGTCTTCCTGCTTTTTAGTTACTTAACCCCCATCAAATCTGGAAGCAATCTGCTATCAGCCATTTACACTTATCAACTGATGGACTAATTACACTGCACAGGAAAAAAGCATTTGAGCTAAATTTCTCTGCACTAGAAATGGTTCTTGTAAGCCTGGGAATTGGAGTATTTGTTTCTTGTTAAATAAATATGTGATAATAATGAGAGGTGATGACCAGTTGGCCAAGAGGTTAAGTTGTAGATACCAACAATCTCAAGCACACACAAATGCACACACACACGTACACACCAACAAACAGAAAATAAAACTCATTTTGTATTTTTAATAGATGGGTAGTGTTCAAAAAGTCTTTCACATTCATTCATTCATTCAATAACATTCATTGAATGTCTACCAGGTACCAGGAAATTTCAGATGCCAGTGACAGATACTAAACAAGACAAAGAAAGTCCCTATATTTGAGGAGTTTACCTTTCAGTAGTGAAAGACAGAGTAAACAAACATGTATCATGTGCAAAACCCTCCAGGTGGAGGTAAGTGCTATGATAAACAATAAAAGCAAGATGAGGTGAACAAGAGGAACTACACAGTATTTGGAGAAAGAAGCAGCAGCTAGTACAGAGACAAGGGACTGGTACAGAAAGAATGCCAGTGAGGCTGGAACGACGTGAGCAAGAACAGAGAGGTGCCAAGTGCAGCACCTTGTAGAACACGGCAAGGTGTTTGCCTTTTATCCTAAGTGTGATGAGAACACTTGGGAGGTTTGAAAAGGAGAGTGATGTGATGTTGCTTTAGTTTAAAAAGGTGACGCTGGCTACTGTGTATAAAATAACTTGGGGAAAAGGAGGAGAAAGCAAGAAAGGAATTAGAACAAATAAGAAGGCTGTTTTGAGGGTCCAGGTGGGGGATGATGGCAGCTTGGAGCAGGGTGTTATCAGTGAGGGTGGAGAGAAGCCAGTAGATTCCAGGTGTATCTGGAGGTACAGTTTACAAGGTGCGCTGCTAAGTCAATTGTGGGAAGTAAGGGGAAAAGAGGACTCAATGATGACTCCTTGGTGATGGCTTGAGCTTCTTGACGGATGGTTGGAGACACTGAAAGGAAGAAAACCAAGAAAAGAATAGGTAGGAGGGGAGAGAAACTAAGAGTTCTGGCTTGGACACTTTATCCTTTTTGGGAAACTAAACCAAAATTAGCACTGAATCTGGAAGGTTTTTTCCAAAAGAATCTGGGTGTAGACAAGAGAGTGCATCATTGTTCACTCGGGATCTGGAGAGATGCAACCTTAGAAGGCTACCCTTCACCTCAGCTAGCTTTTCTTCCCACCCCTCCGAGCATAAAACAAAATTCTAGCTCTCAAACCGGATGCTATCCTCTTTCCTACAACTCCAGATAAACGTTTGATGTCATCTGCTTCTGAGCCCCTTTAATTCACTTCTGTAATATTTATGTACTAGTAAGTTTTCCTAAAGGTATCCTGAGACCTTGTCCACATTTTATTTGTTACAGTTTTTGACTTTTTCTTACCTCACATATCCCCAAGACTAATTCTATCCAAAACTCAACCAAGAAATAAACTCAAAAAGTCTTAACCAAAGTAGCTGTTTAAACTCCCACATTCTAATCCGTGTACTTTGATTGGTTGATTTGCTAAAATGTGAAACCCTGTGGCAAAGGAGCATTTGTATACTTTCCTGACCTACATCAGAAAGAAGCAACAAATTAGAGAATGGTGGGATGTGCTGGAGTCAAGGATGCTGAGAGCAGCAAAAAGCGACAGCTAACTCGGGTAAGGCAGGGAACTAATAACGCATAAAATCACATAAAAGCTCAAAAGGCATTGAGAGTTGGGATCATCTGGCCTCACAGGCATTGCTGTCTTAAAGACAGCAAAGTAAATTTTGTCCTCAAATAATCATGACCTCGAATCGTCAAGGAAAGACTGTTGTTTTGGATATGGTTATATAAGAATTCGGGGATGCATGGGATTACTTTAAAAGATTTTTTTTTTCCCTAGAAGTGAAAATAAAATAAAGTTTTGGCTCTTAACAATAAATATAAAATCTAGAAAAGAACTTTATGTAAAACTCTCTTTTCTAATAGCACTAAATCTTTTTCTCTTTTTGGAAATCAAGTCGAATGCAATAAAGTATATCTTTGAAATTAATCTTCTTCTTTACAGGAATTTTGCTACACCGAGGTTTCTGTTATGGCCTTTCTGTGTATAATGTGTCCTGTAAAGGGAAGGCTCTGGTCTGAACATCTATGTCTTCCCCAAATTCATGTGTTGAAATCCTAACCTCCAAAGTGATGGTATTAGGAGGTAAGATCTTTGGAAGGTGATTAGGTCATGAAGGTTCTTTCCTCCTGAATGAGACTAGTGGCCTTATTGAAGAAGCCAAGAGAAACCTCTTATGCCTTCCACCATGTGAGGAAACAGCAAGAAAAAACCTTCTATGACCTAAAAAGTGACCCTCACCCAACACAAAACCTTTCAGTGCCTTGATCTTGGACTTCCCAGCCTCCAGAACTGTGAGAAATAAATGTCCGTTGTCTATAAGCCACCTGGTTTGTGGTATTTTGTTATAGAAGTCTGAAGAGACTAACACAGGGAGGTACATTCCTTTTCATGTTGGGAACATATGATTTAGAAGCCTGCCATACCCTTTGTAACACAAAGCTATTGAAGTCAAGGCAGCTGTTACAATTCAAGGTTAATTCCGATATGTGATGATTTTCACAAACTTGTTATTTTCTGGTTGTCCCATTGCTATCTGTTGTAAAACTTATTATAAGCCTTTGAACTTACTGTGAGTTATTTATGCTATATGAAATTGTATCTGGTTCACTTTAGCCTTTACAGCATGCACTTTAAGTCACCAGTACTAATAATAGCTGTGCACAAAATTCAAGATTGTTTTCTCCAGTTCAGTAGCTAGTTCACTTTTCTATTCTTTGACACTTCACTTTTCCATTGGGGACATTTATGTTGTCAACAGAGACACGGTCTAGGTTTCATGTCTTAGTTTCTGCATTCAAAATATATGTTAAGAGTTAAAGTAAAAATGTTTAAGGTGTTTGATGGCCCATTTCAGCCCATGGACCAGGAATCCCAAAATTCTGTGTTGCTACTCACCCTCCCACCCATGAAATACCAGAGGAACCATATAATGTGAATCAAAATGCCACTTCAATTATGGATATTCAAGTGCCCTATGTGCCAACCCAGGACATAGGACAAGTTGGAGCCCACATATTCAGTCTCAAATCTAAGAGGCCTTTTTTTCTCCTCCAATTGAAAAGTCTTTGCATGTCCTCACACTGCAGCCAGCTTTTTGTAGGGAAATAATGATAGCAAGGGAAGGAGATCAATTACTCATGTGGGCCCAGCAGGCCAGTGTCACAGAGAAATGTCCATGTGCACCTGCTTTGGGCCTTTTGTTTCTTCCTGGAGGAGCCCCTATTTTAAGGATAAGTATGGCAGCTTCTACCCAGTGATTTTTTTTTTTATTTCAAAGCATTTCTAGCTGGGAACATTTTAAGTATTTTAAAGCTGAACGCAGTTAATCCCAGTGACCACAAAGAAGCTATTGGCAAATGTACTGGTTAGAGTCCTCTTGGTTGCTCTTTGAGAATGGTACCTGCAAAACAATTCCTAGTCTGTAAAAAGGGACTATCACCAAAGTTCCTAGATGTGAGGCTGAAGCGGTCTGATTTCGACTAGAGCAGATTCATAGAATGTGGTAGGACTACAGAAGTTAGGAAAGGATAGCAGAGACACTGAGTAACAAGAGACAGCTCCACCAGATTCTCAGTAACTGATCATCGTATTTTAATGTTGCAGATTAAATGATATGTTCATACCATCAATGATAATGCAAAATCGCAATGGTACAAAAGGACAGGCCAAGGGCGAATGATTCCACAGGCACTTGTGTTGGAAATGCTCTGATTCATGATCTTGGTAGCAGCTACATAAAGGGCCGCATCCCATTTGGAGACGTCAGTAAATACAAACTGTGTGTGTAAATACAACCCAGGAATCGTTTCGGATTCCTCTCTTCTTTTCACAGGCTTTCCCATCTCAGCAGATGGCATAGCAGGCATCCCTGACTATTTTGTTTTCCTCAGCATGCCCACAGACGCAACCCATCAGCAAGTTTTGTTGATTATAGCTTCAAAATGCATCCCAGATGCAACCACTTCACATCACCTCTAGTGCTGACGACATGCAAACGCACATCACCATAATCTCTGGATTATGAATAACCTGGATAATGAATGACCTTCAAACTGGACCCCTTGCTCCTGCTTTGCCCTGTTCCCACCCTGATAACCCACTCTCAGAGTACTCACTACTCTCGAACAAGTTGTTTGTTTGATTGGTTTTTAATCAAATGTATGTTTTTAGAGCAGTTTTCAGTTCACAGAGAAATTGAGTGGAAAGTACTGACTTCCGCAGCAGCACCCCCTCCCCGCCCACAGCCACCCCCATTATCAACTTCCCACACCAAAATGGTAGCTTTTCTATCATTGATTAAGCTACACGGATACAACAGTATCACCTGCACTCTGGAGTTTACATTAGAGTTCACTCTTGATGTTGTACATTCTATGGGTATTGACAACTGTATGATGACTGTTGTAGCATCATATAAAATAGTTTCACTACCCTCAAAATTCTCTGTTCTGGGCCTCTTTATTCCCAACTCGTGGCAACTACTGATCTGGAAAAAGTGAAACTATTTGTCTCCCTACTCTTGCCTTTTCCAGAATGTCATATGGTTGGAATCGTACAGTCTGTAGCTTTTTCAGATTGGCTTCTTTCACTTAGTAATATGCATTTAAGTTTCCTCCATGTCTTTTTGTGGCTTAATAGCTCATTTCTTTTTAATGCTGAATAATATTCCATTGTCTGGATGTACCACAGTTTATACATTCACCTACTAAAGGACATCTTGGTTGCTTTAAAGTTTTGGCAGTTGTGAATAAAGCTGCTATAAACATCCATGTACAGGCTTTTGTGTGAACATAAGTTTTTGACTCAATTTGGGTAAATGCCAATAAGCATGATTGCTGGATCGAATGATTAGAGTGTTTTGTAAGAAACTGCCAAACTGTCTTGCAAAGTGGCTGAACCATTTTGCATTGCTACTGGCAATGAATGAGAATCTGTGTTGCTCCACATTCTTGCCAACAATTGGTGTTTTCAGTGTTCTAGATTTTGGCAAGTCTAATAGCCGAGTGGAGGTATCTCATTATTGTTTAAATTTGCATTTTCTCAATGGCGTATGAAGTGGAGCAGCTTTTTATACATGTATTTGCCATCTGTTAATTTTCTTTGGTGCGGCGCCTGCTCAGATCATTTGTCCATATTTTAATTGGGTTGTGGTATTTTCTTCTTGTTGGATTCTAAGAGTTCTTTACTTATTTTGGATAATAACCTTGCATATTTGTTTTCCAGTTTGTGGCCTATCTTCTCATTCTCTTTTCAGTATCTTTCACAGAACAGAAGTTTTAAATTTTAATGAAATCCAGTTATCAATTATTTCTTTCATGGATTATGCCTTTGATATTGTGTCTAAAAAGTCATCATCCAACTCAAAGTCACCTAGATGTTCTCCTATTATTTTCTTAAAGTTTTATAGTTTTGCATTTTACATTTAGGTCCATGATTCATTTTCAGTTTGTGTGTATATGTGCGTGCATGTATGTTTGTGTGTGTGTGTGTAATGTAAGGTCTGAATGAATTTTTAAAAATAAATGATATGAAGTCACTCTCCTGTTTAAAACTCTCTAGTGGCCTCCAATTATGTTTAGAAGTAAACCAAAGTTCTTAACATGGTCTCTGATTTCTACCCAACCTGACGACTTTCCACAGCTCCAGGCTGACTTTGTATGATTCCCTTTCTTTCTGCCTCTTGGACTTGTGGAGTTCATTCATAGCATACATTGAAGCAGGATCTCATACCCAAGAATCTGTGGCTAGCAAATGAGACCTAATAGGAATTAAATGAGTAAATACTGTAGAGGAGAGTGAATGGAAGAAATCTGGGGCAATTTCCTCAAAGAACTTACTTCGGTTTGTCTCTAGGACTTAGTAAGTAGATGGGTCAGGAGGAGGTGGGCTGAAAGAATCAGAGGCTGGATCAAGTGACAACTGCATGAGAAAACGAAGAAAAGCTTGAATTGGATCTTTAAAAAAAGAATCCTGGCTAGGCACAGTGGGTCACACCTGTAATACCAGAGCTTTGGGAGAGTGATATGGGAGGACTGCTAGAGGCCAGGAGTTTGAGACCAGCCTGGGCAACATACCAAGACCCTGTCTCTAGTTAAAATATTATCCAGGTATAGTGGCACTCACCTGTAGTCCCAGCTACTTAGGAGGCTGAGACAGGAGGATGGCTTGAGCCCAGGAAGTCGAGGCTGTAGTGAGCTGTGATTGCACCACTGCACTCCAGCCTGGGCCATATAGCTAGACCCTATCTCAAAAAAAAAAAAAGTCCTGAGATTGAACACTTTAAAATCTATAGTTACTTCATGTAAGTGAACACTTTAAAATCTATAGTTTTAAAATCTATAATTACTTCATGTAAGAATAAGGAGTCATTTTTATTGGGGTATGGGTATATATTTTTATTTTAATGGGTCATGCATGCAATTTTTAAAACTTGTACTGTATTACAAAGGGGTGACTCTTACTCATTCATTTACTTCTATTTGACTTAATAATTATATAATTATATATACAGATGCTCCTTGACTTACAATGGGGTTATGTCCCAATAAAGCCATTGTAAGCCAAAAATACTATAAGTCAAAAATACATTCGATAATAAATTCATAGTAAGGTTGAAAAATTTTAAGTTGAGCCATCGTGAGTCAGGGACCATCTAAATGCAGTAGTAGTTCACCCTTATGTATGGTTTCACTCTGCAGTTTCAGTTACCCGTGGTCAACTGCAGTCCAAAAGTAGTTAATGGAAAATTCAAGAAACAATGCATAAGTTTTCGATTTCATGCCATTCTGAGTAGCATGGTGAAACCTTGTCTGTCCCATTCTGCCCCAGCTGGAACATGAGTCGTCCCTTTGTCCAGCAGATTCATGCTGTCTGTGGTACCCACCCATTAGGCACTTGGTAGCCTTCTTGCTTATGAGATCGACTGTCCTGGTACCACAGTGCTTGTGTTCAGGTCACCCTTACTTTACTTTAGAATGACCCCAAAGCCCAAGCGTATTGACGCTGGCATATTGTTATAACTTTTCTATTTTATTCATAGTAACTCTTGTTAATTTCTTACTGTTCCTAATTTATAAGTTAAACTTTGTGATGAGCCTGCATACATAAGAAAAACAGTATATATAGGGTTTGGTACCATCCCTGGTTTCAGGCATCTATTTTGTCGGGGTGGAGAGTAGTAAAACATATCCCCTGAGGGTAAGGGAGAACTATGCGTATTTGAAACCTGAATTTTCCCAGAATTATGGTTTTTAAAGCGTCTCTAGAATGTACTTGATGTCTTGCTATGAGCTCTAGTTGACGGTGCATTCCTAATCCTCCACTGACGTGTCATTTAGGACATTGTCTTCGCAGGTACACATCAGTTGCAGCAATTGAACTTCAGGACAGCTGTTCTGTATTCCTCTCTCTCACTGTCACTCATCACCATAAGTTTGGGGAGTTGCCCTGAACACAAGTGTGCCTTCTGCTATAACTAACAAAAATGTACTATGCCATGAAAGGAAGTAAATGGCACTTAGATGCTTTTAAATAAAATATCAATAACGAAACCACGAATTCCGGGTTCTCTTTTACACCTCATGAGGACACTCATGAAACGTTATGATAATAATGTTTCTCAATGATGTGTTCCCTTACTCCCTCAAGAATAGGTTACTGACGGGCGCAGTGACTCACACCTGTAATCCTAGCACTTTGGGAGGCCGAGGTGGGCGGATCACGAAGAGAATGTTTAAAGGAGATCAAGACCATCCTGGCCAACATGTGAAACCCTGTCTCTACTAAAAATGCAAAAATTAGCTGGGCATGATGGCACATGCCTGTAATCCCAGCTGCCCGGGAGGCTGAGGCAGGAGTCCTCCCTCTAACCAGGGAGTCAGAGGTTGCGGTGAGCCAAGCTCATACCATTGCACTCCAGCCTGGCAACAGAACAAGATTCTGTCTCAAAAAAAAAGGTTCCACAATGTTAAATCCTTCTTTATAATAAATAATAACATTGTAATAATGTTACAGCCCAGCCTAGTTCAGTTGAAAAGAAATTCATGTTTGAATCTCTAGAAATGACACAATTCTCTTCCAGTCTGATGTAAATAGCACTTTATTATTCCTTATATCCAACGATACTATGTACTTAATACTGTTTCCAGCAAATACCATATATTTGAACATTTTAATGGAATGTCTACTTGATCATGGTATGTTATTTATATCTTATTGGGAAGAGGGATATGTTTTGTTCTACAGAAATCAAATTTATGAATTTCATGTAGATCTAGTGCCAGCTAGTGGTACCTATTATATATGCATCAAAAAGAAAATTGACTTTTTAAAAATAACCAAAAACAACATGATCTTATTGGGATTGAACTAATGCTTAAAAACAATGTTTAAAGGAATATTGTTTGCCTTGATGAGGAGGACCAACGGGCTGTGCATAAGAATGGATGTCTGAGGCCGGGCGTGGTGGCTCAAGCCTGTAATCCCAGCACTTTGGGAGGCCGAGGCAGGTGGATCACGAGGTCAAGAGATCGAGACCATCCTGGTCAACATGGTAAAACCCTGTCTCTACTAAAAATACAAAAAATTAGCTGGGCATGGTGGTGCATGCCTGTAATCCCAGCTATTCAGGAGGCTGAGGCGGGAGAATTGCCTGAACCCAGGAGGTGGAGGTTGCGGTGAGCCGAGATTGCGCCATTGCACTCCAGCTTGGGTAACAAGAGCGAAACTCCATCTCAAAAAAAAAAAAGAATGGATGTCTGAAACGTTCTGTCATCTAATTGTGCCAACTTCCTCTTAGTCATTGTGCTCCCATATTCTGATTATTCATGTATCTGTCGTTCTTATTGTATCAGGACGTTACTGAGGTATGGCTCATGCCTTCATTTCTGCATCTCACCATTTGTCACAAGATCCGACAATTAGATGTGGAAAGAAATATTAATTGAATAAATAAGAGGATTCAAGAAAGATTATTGCCATATTTCACTTACCACAGTGCATGACTTATGAAAGCAGTTATTCAGGGTTTTCAGCACTGGGTCATGACCTTAATTATTCAGAAGTGTACCAGACAACTTTGGGCCTCTAAGCTTTTTTAATCTTCAAGCATTTCCTAGTTGACTTAGATGTCACAGATCTGTTGAACCAGTAGCTGTCCCATGAGTCTCCTTAGAAATTACATGGCCTCAGACAAGCATCCCACATCCAGCTTACTAATTTTCGCATTTAGTCATTGGTCAATTTTGAACAGGCAGATTTTATTTTGGGGGGATGAGAGCGGGTTATAAAACATACGTTACAGTTCAGTCTCTAATAACATTTACTTTTAAAATCATTGCTTTCTTATTAATTTGCTGATTAGTGGTGTTAATAATTGTCACAAGTGGGAATTTCAGATGTAGGCTAATGGTTCATTAATCAAATGTAAAAGGCCGTCATCTTTTAAATGTGAGGAAGAAACTTTTCATTCCCTTTAGGACTCAGTCAGGGATGTTCCTCTGGGGAAGGGATCTTTTCACTTCATGCCTGCAGTGGTTGCCACAATTTCCAGGGCCATTTGTTCATTATCCTGCCTGGCATGGAGTAAGATTGATTTGGAACCCCAGCTCGTTGTGGAAGGAGTTTTACAGTTCAAATGAGTTCAGCCTTCTCAGATGTGTAAAGAAAATACAGTTTCTGTATTTGACATGCTTTTCTCAGAAACCTATTTGATGGATAGGTTTCAATGCATGTGCTCTGCATGCTGCCATAATTGAAATAGTTGGTTTAGATGACTCGCTCATTTGTGGATAAATGATCACACTTTCAGTTTTCTTGGCCTTTCTCTGCTGCTATCCAGGATTGGTTTGGGATGGGATGGGAGTTTGGGGTCTCGAGGTTTTGTTTTTACAATCTTGTGCAGTGGGGCAAGCATCCCCAAAACATCTTCCAGATCCTTGTCGATTTCTGCTGTACACAGCTTGGCATGGGCTGCTCCCAGGACAGCTGCAACAGGTACCATCTCATCACCTGGAACTCACCGCTGGAGTCTGGGTTTCAGACATCTGCTTTCAGCATGAAATCCCTGCACACTTCGGACTTTGTCCCAGCCTCAGGCTCTCATCCACACACTAGTCTTAGATCCTCTGTGCCTTTTACCATTATGGCATGTAACAAATTCCAGATGCCTTGAACGCCATATAAGAGGATTGGAAAGCATTGTCTTATGCTCATCTTTCTTGCTAACACCCATATGATATAAGATTCATCACGTGTAGGGCTTCTTCTAGGGGCATGGGACCTCACAGGCTTCCTCATACTTGTCTGGAATTTTTAACCCTCTCTCTTACCTCTCCTTCTTGGAGTTTCTTCCACAGAGGAGAAAAATGAGGCACCTGCTGAGCTTGGTATCTTACGTTTATCTTTCTTTTTCTCTAGGTCATGAGAAACATGCTTTCATTTTCCTGGATATTATATCCTAATTTTTCCCACCCCTTAACATATAGAAGAAAATCTCCATGATGTATCTTATCATACTTGGCTCTTTAAAAGTGAGAGGAAGAGAGAGATTTTACCCTATCACCCAGGCTGGAGTGCAGTGGCTCAGTCATAGCTCACTGCAGCCTCAAACTCCTCAAAGCAAGTGATCCTTCCACCTCAGCCTCCCGAAAATGCTGTGATTACAGGAACAAGCTACTGCTCTTGGCTTCTGATATGTTAAGAGGAATTGAAAGAATTTTATTGCCTCCCCTTCCCTAATGGCTCAGGCTTAGGGATGGAAGGCTGCAAAGAAATAGAAATTGAATAGAAAATGATGAAACCTCATCTCTACTAAAAACACAAAAATTAGCTGGGCATGGTGGCACATGCCTGTAATCCCAGCTACTCAGGAGGCGGACGGAGGAGAATCACTTGAACCCAGGAGGTAGAGGTTGCAGGGAGCTGGGATCACGCCATTGCATTCCAGCCAGGGCGACAAGAGCGAGACTGTGTCTCAAACAAACAAACAAACAAAAATGCCTAGACCAACCATAAAAAAATAAATCAGAATATCAGATATTCAGCAACCAGATGCTGGGAGAGTTTAGGTGAATTGCTCAGTGTCTCACTTAGGAAATTAGTTCCACCCAACTGGGTGCCCTTCCTCCCTCCTGTACTGCCAAGCTGACCACTGTGCTGAACCAGTTATTTATATTCCTGAATAGATATGCAAACCAAACTCGTAATGTATTTAATATTTGTAGGATAGTGTGTGTGTATGTGTGTGTAGTATACACATATTCTACAAAAGAAAAGGGAAAAATGTTTTCCTCATTTGCTTCTCTGTCTGTTACAATATTCTGGTGGAGTTTGGTTCCAGTGGCTCTGCTGGCAGGAGACAGTTCTTGAAGGAAAGCGTCCTATGTCTTCATTACACAAAGAGCTGATTCGTGTTGCTGTAGTGAACAGCTGAGTCTGCCAGTCACATCAGCTCTGCCTTCTTGCCCTTCCTTCCTTCCCAACTCCACAGAAGACTTTTCCACATTTACGTGTTCTCTGGAGTCACTTCTAAAAACAATCTCATGCTTTAACATTCTTGCAGTCTGTGGGAAGAAATAGAGAAATTGAACAGAGACATGTAACTTGATGTTTTTTACTAATACCCAAAATCCTTAAATCCTGCACCAAAAGTAAAGGAAACACAGTTCATGTGGCCTTTAACTTCTCATCACTTCTAAAAGACGTGTGACGTCTAAGTCCTTCCTAGATTTAAGCTGCTATTTTTTAACCTCCTGTCTTCTCTGTTTCTTGATTCACATTCCCTCTCTTCTTGCCCCCTCCTTCCCTCTCCTTATCCAAATATACAAGAAGGTGGCAGCTATTCGTTTCTGTACAACAGAACAATAAATCTGACAAGATGAGACTGCTGGCGTGGGCAGGAAGCTAACAGCAGGCTGCCTGTACTTCTCCAGCTCCCCTATTCTAAAGGAGTTCACCTGCCCTTAAGGAAAAGGAGGTTGGGAATTTATCAGAAGCAGCATGGCATCTGATTTACCTTTCTCCATGTTATTTTTCTTTCTCCGTCTTCCACTGTAATCCCAACACTTTGCTCGTGAACTCCATTGCATATACTGTCTATGGAAAACAAAGATTCCCAGTCACTGGGTTTCACAATCCCTGTAACACAGTTCATCCTGGAAGCTGAGCTGGCTCAATGAAATGGCATTTTAGTTTTCCAACTGGAGAAAAGCAAGCCAGTCATCTAAAAGCAGCCTCACTTTTTTGTTTCTTTTGAGATGGAATTTCACTCTTGTTGCTCAGGCTGGAACGCAATGGTACAATCTCAGGTCACTGCAACCTCCACCTCCCGGGTTCAAGTGATTCTCCTGCCTCAGCCTCTCAGGTAGCTGGGATTACAGGTGCCCACCACCATACCTCGCTAATTTTTTGTATTTTTAGTAGAGATGGGTTTCACTATGTTGGCCAGACTGGTTTCGAACTCCTGACCTCAGGTGATCCGCCCACCTCAGCCTCCCAAAGTGCTGGGATTACAGACATGAGCCACCGTGCCTGGCCCAGCTTCACTTTTTATAAAGAGAGCACTCCGTAAGAGGCTGTCTGCAGATAACAGCAGGGGGTATTGGCCCGTTTGTCTGGGGACAGCCTTACCCTGTCTGTTGAGTTTGTTGCTATAAATATTGACGCCACTTTCACATATGCAGCACGAGTAGTTATCTGAGGATGGTGTCTGAAGGCTTTTAAGTGTGGAGAGTTAAGGGGTATTATTGTCTTTTATGACTGGCTACTGCTGATGGGACTGGCCGTGGCCATCTAGAAGACACTGCCTTTGATTCCTATCGTCGTAACATTTGCTTGGGCTCTGGAGAGCGAGCCATTAATGATTGTCCTGGTCAGAAAGTTCACACCCAGAGATTCATTTGTCTCTCTTTTTCCATTTCCAGCCTGGATGTGTAAATACTACTGAAGTGGACATTAAGAAGTCATCCAGAATGAGAAACCCCCACAAAACACGGAAGGTAAAACGGACATTCGTTGTGCTGATCTTGGTGATGAATTGCCTTGTTTACAGGATGTCCGCCGTAAAAACACTTTCTTCCCATGTTATGGAGTATCTTCCCCACTCCTCCCCGCCTTCCACAGTCCTCCCCTCCTCAGGAACAGCCCCATCCCGATTCTCAAGCACACCAGGATCTGAAGACAGAGCCGTGGTACTGACTGAGCACAGGAGAGGGACAGGACGTGAAGGAGCCCTCTCCTCTCCCAGAGAAGGGTGCGTCCTCCGGAGCCCAGGAGAGGAGGAAAAGAAAATGGAGATTTCCTTAGAAACTCTGACACTGATGAGAGAAGGGCATTTTAAAACCCAAGGAAAGCGGGGACATCTAAAAGATACTTAATTACAGAAAGAGTGCAGGGCCCCCTCTTAACACGGGGATTTTGTGACACAACCGTAAGACAGTGTTTGTACTTTGGTGTTTGTTATCTGAGTGAATATCTGTGGGGCGTGCAGGGGAAGCTATCCTAAATTCAGTGGCATTTTACATAACCCTTAAAAATGCTTGGCAGTAGTTTCTACATATTTTTTAAAGTAACGCAGACAACTAGAAGGCATTGTTATTCATTCCATAAAACACGCTTGATGTACACAGGAATTTCTGGCCTGTAGCCGTCTGTTTGAGGACACAGCTCATAGATTGGTGCTGCTGGATTAATACATTCCACAAACTTCAGGGTCTTCCTTTCTGTGGCTATTTCCTTGGTATTTCCTTACCATAGTGTTCTTCAGAGTCTGTGCCCCTGCGGTAAGCACCCAACTTTTATTTTTCTAGTCTTGTTTTGTGTGGCCTTTTTCTTCCATCTGTAGAAACCCAGCATCATGTTCAAAGTCCCCAAAATGGTCCAAGTACCTCTTCTTTCTTTTAAGGCAGTTTGCCTTGACGTTAGGGTAAAGAAGCCGCAGCAGAGCACCCCAAATCAATTCAGATGCGGTGCGCAGATGCTTCTGCCCCTCGGAACTCTCTGAGAGAGGCGGAGCCGGCTGAAGCAAGCCTGCCTGGTCTGTCTCTCTGGCGGGCGGCCTTACTCAGTTGCTTTCATCCTTGCTGACAGCACATCCTGAGGGCACCAAGAACTATTTTTGCAGAACAAGATTCAAAAATGCTATCAGCTCTCCGAAAAGTGCATTAAGCCAGCTCTGTCTGCTTTCTGAATAGCGAAGTTACTCTTCAAAACACTGAATTGGGTGTCCCATTTCCCGCAGCAGACACTAACTCAGACATGCTGTGATTCAGAAGACAAGGCATATGGATTAACCAGGTAGCACTTAGACGCAATAAGGGCATCGTTATACTCTCTTTTCAGTGCCACATTCAGCATTGATCATCTTTCTCATGTTTCACCTGGCACCCTTCTTTTGAACATGTGAGAAGGATTAGTTTATAATGCTGTGCTTCACGTACCATCACCCCTCGCTTAATGGTGAAAAGCTCACGAGCCACTGCAAGGTGAAATATTGTAAAGAAACAGGATCATTGAGATCTAGCTCTCTTCGTCTCAATAACATCTCACTTCTTGTGAATCAATAATGATAGAACGGCAGGGCCTCACCACAGAGTCTAGCACTAACATTTGCCAGAAGAAAACAAAAGCCTTGAAAAATCCGACAGCAAGTAGCAGGTATACCCTTGCTTTCCGCAGATGAAGCACACTGGTGTTCTCACCTTTTGATAAATAGAACTTCTCACAGTCAGAAGTGTTCAATTTGCTAGAATCTTCGCAGATGATAATGTTATTTTACACGGAATGTTCTAAGACTCAAGCCACATACTGATGTGTTTTCTTTGAATTTGCACCACTGATGCTTTAGCTCATAGTGGTTTAGGAACTGTAATGATCCATTCAATCAGCAAAATTAATTTTGCTACCCTGTGCCAGACATGTCCTGGGCTTCGGGCACTCCACAGTAAATAGAACAGTCAGGGCCCTGCTCCCCAGTCCGTGGTCTCATGAGGGTGCCGATACCGAGCAAGGAGACAAGTGTCTGTACATGTACCTAGGTAGATGATTGATTTCGTTACGCTTTATGTAGTCTGCTGAGGCCGCCTTAACAAAATATCACCAAGTAGATGGCTTAAGCAGTAGGAATGTATTATCTCATAGTAATGGAAACTACAAGTCCAAGGTCAGGGTGGCGGCAAGTTCAGCTCCTGTGGAGTGTCTCTTCCTGGCTTGGGGGTGGCTGCCGCCTTCTTGCATCCTCAATGGCTCTTCCTATGTGTGCATAGAGACAGACAGAAAAACAAACAGAACTTCCACTCTGGTGTCTCCTTCTTTTCTTAAAAGGACACCAGTTCCATTGTATTAGGTCCCACCCTGTGAACCCACTTAAACTTCCCTTCCTCTTTACAGGCCTCTGCAAATATAGCTACACTGGGGAGTAGGGATAGGGCTGCAACCGAAGAACTTGCGGGAGGAGACACAGCTCAGCCCAGGACATATTACAAAGAGAATTTAAGTGATTCGTGCTTGTAATTGCCAAGCGAATAACTTGACAACAATCAGCAAGCAGTTTCACCCTCCTCCGAGGGGTCCACAGCCCTCTGTCTGCAGAGTGGGCCACACTGTGGGATGACAAACCGTAGACAGAAATGGCCAGAGGCCGCCCTTCCCTTCCGCCATAATTGGGCTGTCTCCGCAGTGCCTCTTTGCAGCTGTGTGGTCGGCCTCAGTCTTTATACTGCGGCTGCTCAGGAAGTGGAACCCATGGACCATGCTTAATCTTTGAAAACAGATGCTGCTCTTAGCCAGGAGAGCTGCTGTTCATTTCTTTGGGAGTGAGCTATAATAATATTTCCTGTGTTATGTTACATGTCATAACAAGAGTAAAGGACCCAGTAAATCCCTAAAGTAATAACCTAGTGTTGTAGGTGCCTAAAGACTGTAAGAGTCATTTCACATTTCATTTGGGCATGTTGTATTTAATTGTTGAATTTTAGACATGTTTATCAAACACACGAAGCGAAGGCTTGGCTGTATGGATGATGTGAGATATTTTAAGAATCTAAAATTAGTAAATCTTCAAGTCTTTATTTTTAACTTGAATATACTTTACCACAATACAAGGAAATAGGTAAATACATCCAGGATCTGTGAAAGAATGATAGTGTAACATAGCCAGAAAGAAATCAGCCTCATCTAGATAAGTTTGCCTGATGTTATTCAATCTGATACTAAAATTTTTACTGGAACAGATTCCGTATTAGCCAGAGTTCTCCAGAGAAACTAAACCATAGACAGAGCATGGGGGAGGGGGCGGATGAGAGAGAGAGACAGAGACAGAGGCTTGTAGTAAGGCATTAGCTCACAAGATCATTGAGGCTTGGTTAGTTTGAAGTCTGATGGGGGAGGCCAACAGGCTGGAGACCTAGGGAGGAGTTACAGTTCAAATCCAAAGGCAGTCTGGGGAGACACAGCTCTTGAGTCACCAGAAGCTTTCGTTGGGTTGGTGGCATCAGGGACCCACTGCGGCGTGTCGTCCCGTCGCCTGGCCCCTAGTGCACCCCCTCTCACTGCCGTGCCCCTGCACCCCCTCGCTGGTCTGGGAGTCCTGGTGCCACGTGGGTGGCGTCTCTGCAGAACATGTGGACCTGGCCACAGCCCATGCCCCCAGCGGACTGGACTTAGGAGGCATCTCCCCGCTTTTGCCAGGCCCAAGTGGTACGAGGCATGGCTCCAGGCAGCTGGGCATCCCCGCAGCTAATTTTCCTGAATGAGTAGTAGGTAATCTTCCAGTTGACGTATCCACTGGCATTTGTTATGGTTGGGCCAGTGCTGGAAGTGATGTCCATTAGAGGTGGTGGTGAGCATCGGATGGAACCCATACCACCAGAATAGGAAGTCCATGGAAACGCTTGTCCCGCATACCTTCAAGAAGACTTCAGTGGGGAAATCTCAACGTTGCCCTTGTTGGCTACCTCAGACCAGAAAAGAACTTTGATTCTTCAGAGTCGCTTATATCAGCAATTCAAGGTGACACTGAGGACGCTAAGAAACTACTACATTTACCAGAACATTTGAAACTCAAGACAATTTCTTCCGGGTTTCTAAAAGCAAAATAATGAATAGCACCTGATGAAAAATCATATCATATATTTATTCACTGTTTTCTACTATTTCAGTGTTTATTACTGTCCAGCCTCATCCTGGTTGTATTTTAAAACTCAAACGTTTTCCTACAGCTGTGAATTAAATAGTACAATGTAGTTCACATATCATGCTTCAGCCAGGCATGGTGGCTCATACCCACAATCCCAGCACTTTGGAAGGCTGGGGCGGGCAGATCACCTGAGGTTGCGAGTTCGAGATCAGCCTGACCAACATGCAGAAACCCCATCTCTACTAAAACTATAAAAATATCTGGGTGTGGTGGTGCATGCCTTTAATCCCAGCTACTTGGGAAGCTGAGGCAGGAGAATCACCTGAACCCAGAAGGCAGAGATTGTGGTGAATGGAGATTGTGCCATCGCACTCCAGCCTGGGCAAAAAGAGTGAAACTCTGTCTCAAAAAAAGTACATGTCATGCTTCAACTGGTAAATTAAGGCCATTGTATCATAGCTCTAAAAAGATTCATTTGAAAATCAGTATTTTAAAAATATATATTGATTAAAATGTACCACTGGAAAGGTATTACGTGTCTTCTAATGGAAGTGAAATGTATGTAAGTATGGGTAAAAAGACAAATCGTGAGTTTGAGACGAAAACTAAAATTTTCATGGGAAAATACAAGCACATATGTACTTGAATAGTTTGGCCTTCTAAACAGAGAAGGCTTATGAAAGTAAATGCATTCGGCCGGGCGCGGTGGCTCACGCCTGTAATCCCAACACTTTGGGAGGCTGAGGCGGGTGGATCACGAGGTCAAGCGATCGAGACCATCCTGGTCAACATGGTGAAACCTCGTCTCTACTAAAAATACAAAAAATTAGCTGGGCATGGTGGCGCGTGCCTGTAATCCCAGCTACTCAGGAGGCTGAGGCAGGAGAATTGCCTGAACCCAGGAGGCGGAGGTTGCAGTGAGCCGAGATCGTGCCATTGCACTCCAGCCTTCCAGCCTGGGTAACAAGAGTGAAACTCAGTCTCAAAAAAAAAAAGAAAAGAAAGTAAATGCATTCACTAGAAGTTTAATAGCTCATCATCAACCTCAGGGAAGAAACCTTGACTTAGCACTTTTGATACTTTGTGCTTTAATATGTTATTGGAAACGTGATGTTTGTGAAATTTCGTTTTAGTCGTTTTCTTTGAAGTCACGACATTGTAGCATTTTCATTTTTGTATGGGGCTGCTTCAGTTCTAATCATCCACACTTCCCCTGCCTGTTTTTTTGTTTGTTTGTTTGTGTAATACAGTAAAATAAGTGTTTTTCAAATCTATCTCCCTTTTGGATAAGACTTGTTTTTAAGAGTAAATATCCTCAAAATAATAATAATGATAATAATAATACAGCAAAAAAGGCAGTCTGGAAGCACTATCCCTTCTTGCTCTTAATAACCTTTGTTCTATTGAGGCCTTCACCTGATTGGGTGAGGCCCACCTACCTTATGGAGGGCAATCTGCTTTACTCAAAGTCCATTGATTTAAATGCTAATCTTAATAAACACCCTCACAGAAACATCCAGAGTAATGTTCGTCCACATATCTGAGTACTATGTGCCAGCCAACTTGACTCAAAATCCAGCATCACAAGCTGTATCCTTCTACAGGATAATAGCTAGATGGGTCCTAGGACACAAAACCTGAGGGAAATAATAAAAGCCTCTGCATGTGTGTGACTGAACCCACACTTTGGGCTCCTTCTGGTAATGTTAGCACCCATATTTCAAAATAACGAAAAGCTATTTCTTACCCTGTTTTCTTTTTCCTCCGTCACCTTCGTGTGGACATCACGGCACTAAGTACTATACTTAACAACATTAGTGGAAAGCCAATGTGCATATCCTAGAAGAATAAGAGCAAATATATCATTAGCTGTCAGTTTTCCTGTTAATAGTCCAGTGGTTATAGCTGTTTGTGCATAAAATATGGACATGTCCTCACCTCCACATACCGCATGTGTACATTTAGATTTTTAACGTGTTACTGAACAGAATAAACTCCTCATGTCTTAGAGCAATGAAAAAGTGTGTCAAGTTAGGGGTACAGTAAAGGTGCAGGCAATAGAAACTCCTCAAATGATAATGAATAAAGAGATAACTTTCTTTTTTTTTTTTAGATGGAGTCTCTTTTTTTTTAGATGGAGCCTCCACCTCCTGGGTTCAAGTGATTCTCCTGCCTCAGCCTCCTGAGTAGCTGGGACTACAGGCATGTGCCACCACACCCGGCTAATTTTGTATTTTTAGTAGAGACTGGGTTTCACTGTGTTGGCCAGACTGGTCTCGAACTCCTGACCTCAGGTGATCACCCGCCTCGGCCTCTCCAAGTGCTGGGATTACAGGCGCAAGCCACCACACCCAGCCAAGAAGGGACTTTTCTGATTCATGGTCTGAAACCTTGTGGCAGGCAGGGGTCGAGCTGGCCCAGGAGTGTGACTGAAGCCAGCTCTCTCACGCTGTCTTTCTGTTTGCTTTCTCTGTGCTTCCTTCTCTCTATTGGCTTTGTCTGTATTGCGTCAGATATGGAAGCAGACTGTTCTGTAGTTCAGCTGAGCAACCTTGAAAGAAAGAGAATATTAGCATGCCAGCCAGTTAGAAAGTCCCGGAGATTACACTTCACTTAGGAAGACAGAAAGGCTTCTTGTACTTTGTGGTTTCTATTTTACAATCCCTGTCTTGGTTCTTGGTCTGTTTGAGTTGCTGTGACAAAATATCTTAGACTGGGTAATTTATAAACAACAGAAATGTATTGCTGACAGTTCTGGAGTCTGAGAAGTCCAAGAATAAGGCACCAGTAGATTTCACATCTGTGGCAAGCTCAATCAGTGCTTCAAAGATGTTGCCTTCTCACGGTGTCCTCACATGGTGGAAGGAGCAAATGACCTCCCTCAGGCCTCTCTATAAGGGCACTAATCCCATTCACAAGGGCTTCACCCTCATACCTCGTCAACTCCCAAAGTCCCCACCTTTTAATACCATCACATTAGGGGTTTAGGATTTCAACATATGAATTTTGGAGAGACACAAACATTCAGACCATAGCAAAACCCCACCGCCCCCAACCTAAAAAAAAAAAGCCAGGAAGATTAGCTCTCTTCTAAAACGTCAAGGGAACTCACATGTGAACGGATTTACATAGCAAGCCAAATCAATTTTATTTAATGCATAAATAGATGGCACTGTATATGAAAAAGTGCTTGTCTTCACACCACAGGGAATAAAAGAATGTGTTATTCAAGCCAAAGCATTGGAAACAAATGATTTTGCTATTAAAACTAAAAATGGATATCAATTAATTTGATTTTCCTCCAACTGCAAATATTAAGACATTAAAGAGATTTTATTTATCTTCCACTCTAACCCTACCTGCTTCTAGCTCTGTGCCACCGCACCCTGGACCACTATTTGAATACATTTTATTTTCGAAAACATGCAAGGCCTTTTACATTACAAATAATTTTCACAACTTGCCTGCCAAAATAGGATTAATCTCTTGGCCTCCTTTGTCCACAAAATAAGCCCTATATATAAAACGATATTCTAAGCTGTTTTCAGTGTAGTCAAGGATTAGAGTCAGAAGCGATCACTGTCCCCAGAAAATGAACAGTGCTGAGATTGGTGAAAGCGAGAGCTCCTGATGTTGACTTTTTTTTTTTTGAGATGGACTTTCACTCTTGTCCAGGCTGGAGTGCAATGCCGCGATCTTGGCTTACCGCAACCTCTGCCTCCCAGGTTCAAGCGATTCTCCTGCCTCAGCCTCCTGAGTAGCTGGGATTACAGGCGTGTGCCAGCATGCCCAGATAATTTTGTACTTTTAGTAGAGATGGGGTTTCATCATGTTGGTCAGGCTGGTCTCAAACTCCCGACCTCAGGTGATCCACCTGCCTTGGCCTGCCAAAGTGCTGGGATTATAGGCCTTAGCCACGGCACCCAGCCTGACTTTTATGTAAGACAAGAAATGGAGTATCTTCACTACTCCATTTCTCCATCTGCAGTAACTGCAGAGCCAGTAGCCAGGCATCAGAAAGACTGTTTTAAGCAACACCTCCCAGTGGTTTGGGTTATGATCTCTTCTGGGACCTTTATGAAGTTTATAGGAAATGCATAAATGTTGAAATCATTATAGAAATGTAGAGATAAAAGATAACTATGGATCATTTCACTTTCAATGATATCACTAATTGCTGTGTTTTTCTAGCAGTCTTTTAAATTTTTTTGTATCTTAGCCCAAAAACTTACTGTTAAACCATTAGCTATTTTTCATAAGCACTGTTTACAGGACCTACAGATAATTATTTAAAAACTTTAAATAATTAAACCAAGTTGAAAACAGAATGGAAACATAAGTCTCAAAGTCTTTTTGTTTTTCTTTTCAAAAATTAAGGTGATACAATTGAAAAACTAGCAGACACTGAACACTAGAACCATCATATAATTGGCGATCTTTCTGTGGCCTAATTTTAATTGACAAATAATTGCACATATTTATGGGTAATATTCAATAAACATATATACCATGGGATGAACCAGAGTAATCGACATACTCATCACCTCAAATATTTATCCTTTTTGTGACAAGAACATTTAAAATCCTCTCTTTGAGCTACTTTGAAATATGAAATACATCATAATCAACAATAGTGACTTGCTGTCCAATAGAACACTGAGGCTTATTCCTTCTATCTAACTTTGTGCCCATTGACTAAGATCTTTATCTTCCCCACCCCTATCCCCGCTTCTGGTAACTGTCACTCTGTTGTCTACTTATATGACTTTGGCTTATTTATATTCCACATATAAGTGTAATCCTATAATAAAGACCTCTCTGCCTAGCTTATGTAACTAAATATAATGTCCTCTAGGTTCATCCATGTTATTGCAAATGACAGAATTTCTTGTTCTATAAAGGCAGAATAGTGTCCCATTTCATATATATAGCACATAATTTTTACAAAATCAACCTCTACTGTTATTTCAGCATTCAGCAGGTTGTGTTATTTAATCATGTTCAAATATGGCTAGTATCAGTCTGGGCCATTTCCATTCCTTCAGTGTAAATTAAATCACTTTATATTCCAGACCCTGTGCTTGTTACGCTTTTCTGTTCATGGTACTTACCACGTTGTTAGTCATGTGTTGATTGGTGCGATTGCCTGTGTGACTTCTTTCCCTTCCACTGGGTTGTGAGTTCCAGTGGAGAAAGAAGCACATTTGTTTTGTTTATTTGTATTTTCCTAATGCTTACTACTATAACCAGCATATAGTAAGTGTTCAATAAATGTTGAATGAATGAATGAGTGAAAAAATGGATGAAATAAAAGAGCTGATTTAAGCCATTAAGCTCTGTCCTGTTCAGAGTAAATTCAAAGCATGTGAGCAACTCCTTGTGTTGAAATGGATGGCCATTTGCTGCCTCCTGTTTTTTGCATTATAAAATAAATAAATAAATAAATAAGAAGTGGATGTCCTCAGTGATGAGAATTGGGTTCCAAGGGTCTGGGGCTAGGGCAAGTGAAGGGCATCAAAGAGACCTACACAAGACACTCTGGGAATAGACAATCCCAACGATTAAACCCGAGTGCAAATCCGTTTAAGAAAGGATAAGAACAGCAAACAAACAAACAAAAAGGACAGAGCAGGTGAGACGCAAGGGCAAGACCAATTCCAAAAGGTGCAGATACAGGGTCGAGAGGCACTGTTAAGTGGACATAAAGTACTAGTGAAAACAGATCAGGAACAAAAATACGTTGAATTTAGAGATACTGGCAAGCTTGGTGACCGGCCTGAAAATTGGCATCATTAGGCATCTGGATCTAACCTCGTCTAATTTCAAACTGTCTTTGCAAACCTCATCTGGTAACTAATTTTGTGGAGTTCATGCAGTTTTCTTATGCCCTCATCCTTCTTGCTCATGTCCAAAAAAAAGTGCTCAATAACACACATTCAATTCTTTATTTTAAAAGAATAATACTTTGACATTCAAGAAAGAATAATTTGGCCTCTTCCTTGAGTTGACATGTGAGATGTTACTATTTGTAACACTCTGAGTTACAAATAGCTTTTTATCCCTTTAGTCACCAGATCTTTATTTATACTTACTAAGCAATGGGCTGTTCTCAAAAACGAGTCTTCCTAAGTAGTACGTCTGACCTTTTGACAAGTTCATAAAAAAGTACAAGGGAATTCCAAAGATGCCTGAAGCCTCTGGGGTCACTGATATTTACAAAGGTGCCCAATGGCAAGGCCAGTATTGTGAAGGAAATAACTCACTGTTGATATGGAGCGTAGGAAAACCCTGATGTCTTCCATTGCACCTCCGGAAATCAAATCAGCAATAGAATTCTTGACTTGTCATTCTCCTCAGTACTCCCATTTAATTCCTATGTAAAAAAAAAATCAAGTTATTTTTCAGTCTTTTGGGTTTCGATTCTATTTTATATCCACCTCTATATTTTCTTAAATCAATGCTTATGAAATGTTAATGTTGACATTCTCCAACTTAGTATTCCCAGCCTGCTCTCAGATTTTATCACACTTCTCCTCTTCTCTACATATAATCAAGTGTTCTGTCAAAGTTAATAATCTAACTACGTATCTTTTCAGAGCTATACTTGTATTTTATATGCATATGATATTTATCATAGCAATGCTTTTGAATTTTGATAAGAAGCTTAATCAACTAATTTTTGAGTGACCTGACTAAATTTATAATACAGTTACTTTTTAGAAAGTCTGTGACTGTAAATGGTATTTTGTCCTAAAATGTTTATTTTTTTATTTTAATATAGTCTGTCTATGGTTTACAAAACGATATTAGAAGCCACAGTCCTACCCACACACCCACACCAGAAACTAAACCTCCAACAGAAGATGAGTTACAGCAACAGGTGAGTCAACCTATGAGATGTCCTGTTAAAGGTTTACAGAGTAATAGCTGTGAAGGCCAGACAGTCAATGTTAACAGTGGGTATTTTTAAGGTTATTTGTATGATTGACCGTTTCATATGAAAGATTTGCAGTTAAAAAATAATAAAATTTTCTAATTTTAAGAATTATAATTACTTGAAAATGAATCAACACATAGTGATAGTTTTCAGAACCCCTCTCTCTTTATTTACCCAAATCCTTTTTCCACTAGCCAACTGTAAAAATAATATGCTGATTTGTAGATGACCCCATCATCAGTAGTTATTTTGTACTCCAGGACTCTGTTTTAAAGTGTAAGAGGACAAGAGGTTGAGAACATTGAGTGCCACATTTCCCATATCCAATGATATGACACTTTCTTCACGTGAGTGCTTATTTTTGCTTTCTGCAGTGCTGATTCTCTCTGCCTCTTGAAGTCTTTTCTTACCAACACTGATGTACAGTCATGGAGTCATGGTATACACTACTTTTTTTAAGCGTTTGAGCAATAGTGTTGGCTCCAAGTAATATTTCAAAGCAAACTCCAGTGTCTCAAATCAAATAATAGTTTCAATCTCTTGATTAGTTCAGTCATGGGGCTTTATTCTCATTTTGACTCCTTTCCCCTAATATTTTATTATAATATGATTATTCAAGAGTGTAATATATACTTTTCTAGTATATTTATAATAATCGGAGGAATCGTCATTCAGAGAGTTTTTTATTAAGGTTTTCTGTGTGTGATTATTCCATGTGAGTATTTGTCATGAATTGCTGATAAAATTATTCTCAAAACACATATCATTGATGCTTTCTTGGTATTAGGAGATAGGATTTATTTTGAAATTATAGTAACAAATACATTTATTTTCTAAATTTGGAGGGAAGTATGATTCTGGATTTAGTAATAACTAATCCAGAACGAATGTTTAAATAAATACCATGAACGTTTATTTAAAATCTCTACAATTTTATTTTTTATTTTTTTGAGGCATTCTTTCTCTACCACCCAGGCTGGAGTGCAGTGATATGATCTTGGCTCACTGCAACCTCTGCTTCAAGGGCCCAAGTGATCCTTCTGCCTCGGCCGCCAAAGTAGCTGGGACTACAGTAGCTGTACCACTACACCTGGCTAATTTTTCTATATTTTTTTTCAGATGGGGTCTCACTATGTTGACCAGGCTGGTCTCGAATTCCTGGCCTCAAGCGATTCACCCACCTCGACCTCCCAAAGTGCTGGGATGACAGGCGTGAGCCACTGCGCCCAGCAAAATCTCTACAATTTTAAAATAAAATCACATTTTGTTAAAGTAGGCAGAAAGGTCAAACTCACTGCTGTTCTAAAGTGGTATCAATTGTGTTCACATTCAGACATGTCATTCTGTTAACTCTCTACGAGCCCTCTCCTTTTTCAAAACCAGCTTTGAAATTGTACTGACCTAGAATATACTCTCGTTCCGAATTGCCCAGTCTATCATGATTTAGAGTGGAAAATTGTGAAAATGTCACTACTTACGTATCTACTTCTCTAACCCTCTTTTCAGATAAAATACTGGCAAATACAGTTAGATAGACATCGGTTAAAAATGTCAAAAGTCGCTGACAGGTGAGTATTTCAAGGTGTCTATATAAATTTTAAAATTTTGCATGACAATTAAAAGTGTTTAAAAATGAAAGAGAACTGTTGCGACAGGAGTGGAGACAAATAATTGAAATCATGTAAGTAAATGTGATTCTGTTTTCCTTTCTGCACATAGAAAACTTTCAAAGAACTCTTTTTGTATAGTTTAAATGACAGGATGATTATAATTGTGTTAAATGCCCAGACATCTAATCCTTGTGCAACCAAGAATCAGATAGAGAGGATGATTCTGCAGTCTAGCCTTTTCACTCCTGCTGGGAGACATGAAACTTTCCATTTATTCGTTACATTTTGGGATCTTGGAGCCTCTCTGTAAACTTACTTTCACACTAATGATGACCCTTACTGCCTGACTTCAGAATATGAATGAAACTCGAATTTTAGATATTTTCCTTTTCTTCATGGACATCTGTTCTTAATGGCATTCATATTCGTCACTTTTGGGCACTGCCAAATCCTCCCTCTCCAACTTCTTTCCCTTCTCCCTTTTTAAAATTTGTATATACATTATTTTTTTTTTGAGACGGAGTTTTGCTCTTGTTATCCAGTCTGGAGTGCAATGGCACGATCTCGGTTCACCATAACCTCCGGCTCCTGGGTTCAGGCAATTCTCCTGCCTCAGCCTCCTGAGTAGCTGGGATTACAGGCACGTGCCACCATGCCCAGCTAATTTTTTGTGTGTTTTTAGTAGACACGGGGTTTCACCATGTTGACCAGGATGGTCTCGATCTCTTGATCTCGTGATCCACCCGCCTCGGCCTCCCAAAGTGCTGGGATTACAGGCTTGAGCCACCGCGCCCAGCCTGTGTATACATTTAAAAAATGTATCAGTTGTTCTCACTTTGCATAATTCCTGTAAATACTTTTGACAAAATTTCCCTTTAAAGCCCTTCTCTAAGTTGGCTAAAATCTGTTCTGCTGTGGGTGGACTGATAACCAAAGACGGGAACTAACTGTTGGCACTGCCCTTCACACACTGACCTCTTCCATAGTGCTTCGTGTTAACCAAGGGATGTTGATTTCTACGGCCTAGGCCTGGGGAGGGATGGAATCTTTAGCCACATTTGTCTACCAGGTAGCACAATAAGTTGTTACATCCAAGTTATTGAAATGTGAAGATTGCCATTGGATTTCATTCTCTAAGCGAGCAAGGATTTTTGGGCCCACATTTTTGTATTGTTTCCTTTGCTTTGGATTGGCTGCAACCCCAGTCAGAAAACTAAAGAGCGTGGAAATGTCTTTTTCTCCCTAGTCTACTAAGTTACACGGAACAGTATTTAGAATACGACCCGTTTCTTTTGCCACCTGACCCTTCTAACCCATGGCTGTCTGATGATACCACTTTCTGGGAGCTTGAAGCAAGGTAGGTGGCATTTTATCTTTCTTGCACACATGTTGCTTTATTTCAGGGTCTTAGTGAAATGGGAAATGTTTTATTGTTGGCTAATTGTGAATGTAATTTTGTTCTTGGTCTACATTGGCCCATATCTAACATTCTTATTCAAGATAATGGCTCTTGAACCTTAGACATTTGCATTAAGATTTGCATTGCTGGAAAGACCGTCCCAAAATTGAGGTGCAAGAGTTTCAGGATGCGTTAGTCAGAGTTAGGATTTTCAGTTCTTGAAATTTGGTTCATTGCTGTTATCTTCCTGTAAAATCCACATAGCCATAAAGACTCATGTATTCAAGTAAAATGAATGCTAAAGCCATACATACTTAAGCCCAACACAAGTATGTGTTTATAAATTCAATTTCAAAACAAATGGGCTTGCCAGAAACACTGTAAGAGAAACTGGGATGACACTTACTTCCTAAGAAAAGCAAAGTACCACTGAGGACTCCCTAGTTTTTTTCGTGAGCTATATAGGGGAAGAATTACATCATTAGTCTTAACAGGGTCATGAAAATATCATGGCATATCACTTTGCAAAGAGAAGATTAGTACTCTTACACTTCTAGCAGTTCTCGAGATTGCATTTCTGGACTATCTCTTTCTTTTGCATTGACATGAATCTTAAACACTGGACATGCCCAGAACTCTTCATCCACAAGTTAAAGATTTTATAGATGAGAAAGCTGGAACCCCAAAATGTGACTCCGCTAGGATTAGGTCACATATTTAGTTGATACCAGAATCATAAACGAGTATTGAGACTTTTGGTTACCAATGCATTTTTCCTGGCACAACATACCTTTCTGACACTGTGTGGTATAGCGGTTAAGCAATGTGGGATCACACACCTGTAATCCCCACACTCTGGCAGGCTGAGGAGGGTGCATCACCTGACACCAGAAGTTCGAGACTAGCCTGGCCAATGTGATAAAATCTCATCTCTATTAAAAATATAAAAAGTGGCTGGGTATGGTAGCAGGTACCTGTAATTCCAGCTATTTGGGAGGGAGGCCGAGGTAGGAGAATTGCTTGAACCCTGGAGGCAGAGGTTGCAGTGAATCGAGATCATGCCATTGCACTCTAGTCTGGGTGACAAGAGTGAAAGTCCATCTCAAATAAAAAGAAAGAGAGAGAGAGAGTGCACACTGGGGTCAGAACATCTGGATCTTTGCCCCTTATTACTTGCCTGACATTGGCAAGTGATAACTCTGTGCCTCTCTTTCCTCATCTATAAAATAATAAGATTAATAATGCCTATCTTATAAAGTGATTAGCAAAAACTAAAAGAGAATTTATGTAAAGCACTTAGCATATAATGCTCAATAAATGTTAGACTTTATTGGCTGGGCGAAGTGGCTCACACCTGTAATCCAGCACTTTGGGAGGCCGGGGTGGGCAGATCATGAGGTCAGGAGTTTGAGACCAGTCTGGCCCACATAGTGAAACCCTGTCTCTGCTAAAAATATAAAAAATTAGCTGCGTGTGGTGGTGTGTGCCTGTAATCCCAGCTGCTCTGGAGGCTGAAGCAGGAGAATTACGTAAACCTGGGAGGTGAAGGTTGCAGTGAACCAAGATTGCGCCATTGCCCTCCAGCCTGGGCAACAGTGCGAGACTCCATCTCCACACACACACACACACACACACACACACATAAACAGAACCAAAGACAAAAACCACGTGATTATCTCAATAGATGCAGAGAAGGCCTTTGACAAAATTCAACAGCCTTTATGCTAAAAACTCTCAATAAACTAGGTATCGATGGAATGCAAAAGCTATTTACGACAAACCAACAGCCAATATCATACTGAATGAGCAAACACTGGAAGCATTCCCTTTGAGATCTGGCACTAGACAAGGATGCCCTCTCTTACCACTCCTATTCAATATAGTATTGGAAGTTCTAGCCAGAGCAATCAGGCAAGAAAAAGAAATAAAGCATATTCAATTAGGAAAGGAGGACGTCAAATTGTCTCTATTTGCAGACGACATGATTGTATATTTAGAAGACCCCATTTTATCAGCCCAAAATCTCATTAAACTGATAAGCAACTTCAGCAAAGTCTCAGGATATAAAATCAATGTGCAAAAATCACAAGCATTCGTCTACACCGATAACAGACTTAAAGAGAGCCAAATCAAGAACAAACTGCCATTCACAATTGCTACAAAGAGAATAAAATACCTAGGAATACAACTAACAAGGAACATAAGGGACCTCTTCAAGGAGAGCTACAAACCACTGCTCAAGGAAATAAGAGGACATAAACAGATGGAGAAACATTCCATGCTCATGGTTAGGAAGATCAAGTTATGAAAAGGGCCATACTTCCCGAAGTAATTTATGGATTCAGTGCTATCCCCATCAAGCTACCTATGACCCTCTTCACAGAACTGGAAAAAACCACCTTAAACTTCATATTTTAAGGGGAATGTAATAACAAAAAAATGGGAATTCTAATGAAACGAATGTATTTGCCTTTGTTTTATCTTCTATAGCAAAGAACCGAGCCAACAGAGGGTAAAACGATGGGGTTTTGGCATGGACGAGGCATTGAAAGACCCAGTTGGGAGAGAACAGTTCCTTAAATTTCTAGAGTCAGAATTCAGCTCAGAAAATTTAAGGTAAGACACATTGCTTGGATCGTATACGCCAGGGAAACACTGTCTGTGATGTGTCTGATTATTTTGTAGGTAATAGCTCGATTCTTCTTCTACCAACATAATGATGTTATGAACCCACTGAATTTCTGTCACCTAATGAAGGGGAAAAAGATGAGCAAGGCAAAGGCTGCCCAGCATATCCATTTCTTATAACTTATTTTTACACTGTCTCTGTGTCTCCAGAGGTTTTCACTATACAAATTTGGTGACTTTGAAATGGACTCTATAAAGAAATGCAGTACAGAGAACCATGTTTGGCAAAGTGGAGACTGGCCAGTAACATGAAGTTCCATTAAAATGTCACCTCTTTGTCAGTGTTGCTTATCTCTGTATATCGCTTCTCAAGCAAGTTAGAGAAGAGACTGGGCAGCTATATCAAATAACTTGAAACCAAACTATTGGGCTGTCTCATTCTCTTTGCACATTTAAATAATAGCCACAGGGCAATTGAGAGCAGCACAGCATTGAGCTGTGCGTGAGACAGGGACAGCCATTCTGCCCATCTGTTGTAAACATCATCCTTACATATTTTTTAAATTAGCTAACATAAGGAGGATCTGAAAATTGCATTTTTAAATATAAGACATTAGAGTGGATTTTAATAGCTCGATAACTTTCCACTATGTAAGACTGTTTTCCTGTGAGCTCTTTCATTCATCACTCTTTTGAAACCTGATGCCCAATTTTTCCTTTTCCACGACTTACGCAGTCCTGTAAACTTCATTTGCTGAAAGGTCTCAGCATTCATTTATTTTCATTGGAACTAGGTAGTGCCAGGCGTTGTCACATTCTTTTTAGGAGATTCCACAGGTAGCAATCCCAAACCATTCAGAAAGATGTATGCTGACACCTGTCACATGGATGGAGCAAGATGATGGCAGACAGAACCTGGAGGGGTTTAACTCTCCGTGTGTGCCTAGCATGGATTGCTGGCATGCAGCTTCCTATTTTCCTTCCAATTTATGGGAACCCTTCCTACCTGGGCTTTTGCAAGATCTTGCTGCTAAAGTTGCTAAAGTTCTTTATTGAGCCTACTAATAACGTTTTCTATATTGAGGTCACATTGTCAGGTGCAAGAATGCATTAATAGGCTAGGCGTGGGGGCTCACACCTGTGATCCCAGCACTTTGGGAGCCGAGGCAGGTGGATCTCTTGAGGCCAGGAATTTGAGATCAGCCTGGTCAACGTGGCAAACTCCATCTCTACAAGAAATGAAAACAAAAATTAACTGGGCTTGGTGGCACACACCTGTAGTCACAGCTACTGGGGAGGCTGAGGAATGAGAATCACTTAAACCCAGGAAGTAGAGGTTGCAGTGAGCTGAGATTACACCACTGCATTCCAGCCTGGGCAACAGAGCAAGACTGTCTCAATAAATAAATAAATGAATGAATAAATAATGCATTAAAAATAAAGCAGAAATAAAGAATACTTTAGGCATTTTAGTGGCTGGGGAGATGGATTTTCTTCTCATGCTCTAAGTTTTTGAAAATATGCTGATATCATTTGTATCATGATGAGTAAATAAACAAGTAATAAGCATTACCAGCCTCACCTAGCCAAATAAAAGCATCTCTTTCTCTCATTAAAATTACAGTCAATTGGTGAATACAGACAAGAAAACAAATCATATTGCAAAATCATGGGTGTTTAGGTGGGAGAAGCACAGAGGATGCCTAATCCAGAGTTAGAGATCAGCAGAGAGATACTAAGAGAAATCGCTTCTAGGCTGAGAGCTGCACAATGGGGAGGAGATAAATGGGCAAAACAGGGAGACAGAAGATGCTTTTAGAAAAAGAATAGCATGTGGATTCTAGGTTTCAAGCATGAATTGAATTACTGCCAATTTCTAGTTCAAGCTTTAATCGTTTATCTTAATCATTCAGTGCTGTACTATCTTATGTATATACACGCATTATATATACACACACATAATATATACATATATATTTTAGTATCTAATGTGTGCCTATCATGTTTCCTTAGGAAGTATAGACAGGTAGATAAACGAAAGATGTAGATTGGATTAATTCTTGAATACCTACAAGACATCAGAATATATTTTCTATTTACTACTTTTAAGTATGCTCTGTTATATTTTGCATTCATTATTTCTGATCATCACACATGTAACCACCAAAACAAACACGAAATGTGAACAGTGCCTCATTTTTTAGATGAGAAAAGTATGGCTGAGAAAGGGTAAGCTGAGAAAGTGTGGCCAAGGAGGTCAGATTGCATGTAAGTGGCATTCTTGGTTTTCTTCAAACCAGTACCAAACTGCTGTCCCCTGCTCCCCAAATCTGAGCCCTACTCTGCTTTGTGTCACACACTGAAGGAGGCAAAACGGTCCAGTGGTCAACAGGGTTGTTAATAGCACTTAAAATAAAATAACTTTCTGTGCAGCAAGAGTGTGTCACTCATCTGAGCATTTCTTTCAAATGCTTCTTGATAACTACTTATGCTTCAGATAAACCCTCTGCTCTTTGAAATTCTAAAATGTATTTCAACATTCATTTTTTTCAGGCAAAACATATAGCATAGAGCAAGTGCTAAGAAAATGTAGTAATATGAGTTTTTATCTTTGAATGCCTAAAAATATGCCAGGTACTTTTCAGTGCCTTCTATATAATTTATATCATTAGTTTAAGTTAATGGAATTAATTTAATCAACGAATTCAATGGAAACCAATTAATCCAATGGAAACCCAGTGAAATAAGCACTATCATCCCATTTTACTGATGAGGTAATCAAGAATCAAAGACATTAAAAATAGTTTCTTAGGTTCCAGCTAGCATGAAATAAAGGATATGGGATTTTTTTTAAAGAGAGATGGGATCTACACTACACACTGGGGTCTATTGGGGGGAATAGGGGAGGGACAGCGTGGAGGGGGGGAGCTAGGGAGGGATAGCCTGGGGAGAAATGCCAAATGTGGGCAAAGGGGAGGAAGGCAGCAAAACACACTGCCATGTGTGTACCTATGCAAATATCTTGCATGTTCTGCACATGTACCCCAAAACCTAAAATGCAATATAAAAAAAAGAGAGAGATGGGATCTTTGATACCCAGGCTGCAGTTCAGTGGCACTGTCATATCTCACTGATCCTCCCACCTCAGCCTCCTGAGTAGCTAGGACCACAGGTGCATGCCACTGCACCCAGCTCCTCCATTCCATTAAGCTATTACAATAATTACAGTAATGGTGACAATAAGAAAGACAGTGATGATGGCAGCTGTGAGCCTGTCCTCTGTTGCCGATTTTCTGGGGGCAAACCTCAGCTGTGACACTAATAGTGAACAAACTTAAATAAGCAGCTTAATCTTCATATGCTCAGTCTCCTCTTCTCTAAATGAGGGAAATAATAGAACTTGCTTTATAGAGTTACTGTGGGAATTAAATGAGTTAATAGAGGTGGATCACTTAGAGCAGCTCCTGCACCTACGTAGCAGTGTAGGTGTGGTTATTAACCTACAACCCTTGTTTGTTTTATGCTTATTTCCAGGCCCATTTCAGATGTCACTGGATTTATTATAGCTTTTTCTAGATCCCCTTTTCCGGTCCAGCACTTGCCCCAGCAGAGAGGCTTTTTTCCCACTTGGCATTCCCTGACTGTCTAGTTTGTTCTCTTCCTAGAGAGTCATTCATGTGCTTCCTAGTATTATGGTCATTTAAATAATTTATCTCTTTTGGGGGTTGTTGGGGATGGAGTCTCTCTCTGTCACCAGGGTGGAGTGCAGTAGCGCGATCTTGGCTCACTGCAACCTCTGTCTCCTGAGTTCAAGCGATTCTCCTGCCTCAGTCTCCTGAGTACCTGGGATTACAGGTGTGCACCATCACGCCCAGCTAATTTTTTTTTTTTTTTTGTATTTTTAGTAGAGTTGGGGTTTCACCATGTTGGCCAGGATGATCGATCTCTTGACCTCCGCCCACCTCATCCTCTCAAAGTGCTGGGATTACAGGCGTTCGCCACTGTGCCTGGCCTAAACGGTTTATCTTTACTCATTCTTTGGAGACAGAGAGTGTCTTGATTTATGTGTTCAAAGTGTGCTGGAATGAACTTGACTGAGCATTTATTAATTTCAACATTCCTGCTCCCTTGGATTACAAATAGGATTCCTATTAGAGTGCACAGTGTCTAAATCTGTGGGGTTTTTCTTTTTTTCATTTTGTTTTGTTTGAGACAGAGTCTCGCTCTGTTGCCAGGTGCCAGGCTGGAGTGCAATGGCACAATCTCGGCTCACTGCAACCTCCGCCTCCTGGGTTCAAGCAATTCTCCTGCCTCAGCCTCCCGAGTAGCTGGGATTACAGGCACGCACCACCACACCCAGCTAATTTTTGTATTTTTAGTAGAGATGGGGTTTCACCATGTTGGCCAGGATGGTCTCGATCTCTTGACCTGGTGATTCGCCTGCCTCGGCCTCCCAAAGTGCTGAGATTACAGGCTTGAGCCACCGCGCCCGGCCTAAATCTGTGTTTTAAGAGGGAATGGTCTTGAGCCTTCCTTTCTAAAAGTCGTGGTGTTCGTTTCCTGTTTAAGGCATTGTCCAAGTTAGATCACCCTCTGTTACACACATCTGTAAGAAAACAAAATCTGGAAATGAAAACTCAGATATCACTAGACTGAGTGGTAGTCGATATTCTCATTTTAACTCATGTGCTTTGTTACTGGTTTCTGATTATTTATTAATGCTCAATTTAAAGCTTAGTAGCTGCGAAAGTACTGCTGATTACCTGTGCCTCTCTTAAGACTCTGGAGCCTGAAGTTTGCTGTCTCTGTGGCTGTCTTCCTTCACTATTAGAGCAATAAGTGTTGACGGAGGATAACAAGTCCTAGCAGTTCCTTTTTCACATATGGTGTTTGTTTCTATTAACAAATTATTATATACCCATTTATCTTTTAAAGTGTTTCTGGAGATCTAACCAGTAAGCTCTATCCTAGAGCAAAACACTGAAGAAATGTAACCCGTTAATACAGTGTGGTCCCTTCTCACTAGACTTTGCCACTTGCTATTCTCAACCAAAACACACTCCCAGGTTTTTTCAGTTTACATATGCTATCAATAAGTTTATGTTCGGAAGTAAGTCCGTATATATTATTCAGTGGCTTCTGAATTGCAATGATGCCTCTACACATTTAAACTCTTCCAGTAATTACATGTGAAAGCCTGCTGCTTCTGTCATTCCATACCTCTCTCAATTAAATTAGCTTGACATTAATTAATCACTTTTGTTTTCCCAGCCAGGGCATTTTCTGATCTATGTCCAGGTCTCTTTTAACTCCAGCAAAGCTTCTTTGTAACTCCCTTACCAGCTAGAACGGAAAAGCCTCTCCATATTAGCCCTCATTGCTCAAATGAACAGAAAATCCAAAAAACACAATGTAACGCAAGCTTTATCTCCCGATTGGATGCCCGTGTCCCCGCACCTTTAATGCCCTTCAGACGCCTCCTCATTTCCAGCAAACAGTTGGCAGTGCCACTTTCCTTAGGTAAAATTAAAGTTATGCAGGGCTCTGGCAGATCTGCTTTTAACAACAAACACTTAGAAGAGATCATCTTTAATAATTCCTTCAAAAGAAAATTATACCTTTGAATACAACTACTGGGAGAAAATAAGTGAGTACCACCTGATACTCGAAGCCCTCAGAGAAAGTGAGTTTGCTGGGAGTCATTATGATGAACTGCATGATCCGTAAATGTCACAAGAATTTTCAGATCATGGGCCGTCAGAGTAAACACCTGATCTCACATTTTGCATAGATTCTGGCTGGCAGTAGAGGACCTGAAAAAAAGGCCTATTAAAGAAGTGCCCTCAAGAGTTCAGGAAATATGGCAAGAATTTCTGGCTCCCGGAGCCCCCAGTGCCATTAACTTGGATTCAAAGAGTTATGACAAAACCACACAGAACGTGAAGGAACCTGGACGATACACGTTTGAAGATGCTCAGGTGGGTGCATGGTGGGCCTCACATCACAAACGTGCTTCTGAGAAGTTGATAGTTGGATATATTCATTTTATTTTCATTATAAATGGCAGCTGTTTCTAAGATTTTCAATTTAGGTAACTGTGAAATAACTCTCACTGATCTAGGAAGGAACAAGGACACATTAAACTGAATAGTTTTTTAAAGCCTGGGAATATTTTCTTTTTTTGAGACAGAGTCTCACTCTGTCACCAGGCTGGAGTGCAGTGGCATGATCTCCGCTCACTGCCACCTCCGCCTCCTGGATTCAAGCGATTATCTTGCCTCAGCCTCCTGAGTAGCTGGGATTACAGGCATGGGCCACCATGTCCAGCTAATTTTTGTATTTTTAGTAGGGACCGGGTTTCACCATGTTGACCAGGATGGTCTCGATCTCTGGACCTCGTGATCTGCCCACCTTGGCCTCCCAAAGTGCTGGGATTGCAGGTGTGAGCCACCGCACCCAGCCAAGCCTGGGAATATTTTCTAAGTTTGAATATTTTTATGCGAAGGGGCATAAATGAAATATTTGAAAACTTTTACTTCATTTTCTGCTGTTTGTCCCCCAATAAATGAGCAAACACTATCTAATGATGACCCCATCTAAGTAAAAAAAATTTTTAATATATTTTTTAAAGATTTACCATCTTTAAGGCATCTTCAATATAGAGACTCTAAGACTCTGACATTCCTAATTATTCATTATTATAAATTATTCAAACTGAATTAGTTTAAACTTTTGTCAAACTCAAACCAGTTTTGTCTGTGTTGAAAAAATCAAATAGTAAATTCTGATATTTATTAATTTTTCAAGTTAATTTTTTAGCCTACAGAAAGAAAAAAAAGAAAACTGATTCTAACTTCCTAAGACAAATTTTTAATAATCTTTTCTCAAACTGGATCTTAATTCCCTTTGTAGAACCAACTTAAATTTCTGCTTTCTCTCAAAAAATATTGATACTCAAGAAGAAAAATAAACTTGTAACGAGGGGATAGTGTTTCCTAATAATGTGGTTTTTTAAATATATATTTTATTTTATTTTTGGAAACAGGGTCTCTCTTTGTTACCCAGGCTGGAGTACAGTGGCATGATCGTGGCCCACTATAGCCGAGACTTCCCAGGCTTAAACAATCTTCCCACCTCCGTCTCCCAAGTAGCTGGGACCACAGGCATGCACCACCATGCCTGGCTAATTTTTTTATATGTTTTTTAGAGACAAGGTGGGTCTCCCTATGTTGCCCAGGCTGTTCTCCAACTCCTGGGCTCAAGTAGTCCTCCCACCTTAGCCTCTCAAAGTCCTGGAATTGCAGACATGAGTCACTGTACCCTCTCCCTAATGATGTGTTGAAGTTGATTTTTAAATCAGAACCTGCATACTTTATAATTTCTTAAACTTCTTTTGGAGAAGAATATTAATTCTAAAAAGTACCTTTAAAAGCACACACACATTACTAAAATAAAATATGGAAGATGAAGAATGAGATACACAAATATCCTTTCTTATTTCCACTCTCTATAGAAAATATATTTCTCCTTGGCTTTCATTTAAAAAAATCAGCAACTGTGTAGAAAACTAATATGGATTTTAACAGCTAACTGGATACCCATCACATGTGGTTCAGCCATGGTCTCTGATGTAGAAATAATTATACTCTAGAGAGATACATGACAGAGAGCAGGCCAGAAATTCTGGCCCTACTGCTCACTTCTCTGCTGATTTTTCTTTCTGTCAGTCCAAGATAAAATGTCAAGCATCTTTGTAGAGCCAGCAATGTGTAAAATGTTTGGAATATCCTTCCTGAGATTTAAAAAAGAATTTTTTTTTTTTTTTTGGTTATCAGTGTCATTTAAAAATATTCTTGCCTAATAAGATCCTCTTTTCTTAAAGAAAAAATAATATTGTCTATAGAAAACTTTACCACTTGGCCCTAGATTTTTCAGTTAAGCTCAGATATTTAATTCTAGGGGTGTGTGTGTGTGTGTGTGTGTGCGTGTGTGTGTATGTGTGTTTAAAAGAAATCCTATCTTAAGGTAAATTGCCTGAGTTCTGATTTCAGCTCTGCTCTGTGACCACTTCTCCATGCCTCAAAATTTCTTCATCTTGTAAAGTGGACACAATGGTTACCAATTCCATAGATGCTGTGTAAGGGTTAAATTACCTAATACCGGAAAGCACTTAAAAAGAGTACCTGCCGTATACCCAAGTATATCTGAGCATTTACTATGCACACCCCATGCTTCGCTACACATTTATTATTCCTTGAATCATCACAACAATACTATCTTTTAGATTAGAAAATTAAGGATCAGAGAGATGAAAAAGTTGGCCTAAATGTATCCTATTTGTAAGTGATAGTTCTTGAGCAAGGTAGGATCTGAATCTCAGAATGCTTAACTCCAAAGCCAGCCATTTGCCTACTTTTCAAACAAATTCCCATATAGTTCCAAACTTAAAACATTCTTTGAAGATTCACCCTTGGGCTAGGTCTTGAGACTTCATCCAGAATGTCTTTAAATAGATTTAGAGGAACTTCAGATGATTGCTGTTATGTTTAAGTCCAGAGAACTGGAGTCATTTTTTAAAACATATTTTCTAGGGCCAGGCGCAGTGGCTCACGCCTGTAATCCCAGCACTTTGGGAGGCTGAAGCAGGTGAATCACCTGAAGTCAGGTGTTCGAGACCAGGCAGGCCAACATGGTGAAGCCCCCGTCTCTATTAAAAATACAAAAATTAGCCAGGCATGCTGGCGGGTGCCTGTAATCCCAGCTACTCAGGAAGCTGAAGCAGGAGAATTGCTTGAACCTGGGAGCTGGAGGTTGCAATGAGCCAAGATCATGCCACCACACTCCAGCCTGGCAACAGAACAAGACTCTGTCTCAAAAAAAGAAAAAAATACGTATATTTTCTTCAAGCAACAACAACAACAAAAAATTGGGACATCCAGAATACTCTCCAATAGTTCAAAGCTCTACACCTAACTGATAGTTCACTAGACGGGGAAGATCAAGGCACATGTAAGCTCCCTGAGCTGCAGTAGACAAGAGTAGAATCTCCCTAGATTGGGTCAAGATTGAATTGAATGAGTACCTTTTCCTTTCTTTGACTTCTTTGTCTACCAAAATTCATCATCAAAACAGAATTTTGCAAACTTCTTAGGGGTGAATGATCCAATATTGACCTAAGCCGTCACTGAATAAGTAATAAAAAAGAGCACACAAATTTGGAGATTTAGCAATTAAATGTCACAAAATTTATTTTGGGACTTGTGCTCTGACCCAAAGTGGGTGTGGAAGACAATTTTCCATGCAATTTGTACCAAAGAGATGATTTGATTCATCTGAGCAGTTTGGCATCCTCCCAGTAAATGTAGAGGCCAAAGGCGCCCAGGATGATTACTCAGTCCGACTTCACATTACCCACTTCAGGCCTAGAGTAATTTTAAGAGACAGCAAACTTAGTTATATTCTCTAGTGATCTATATAAGTCAGTAACTTGATTTCAAGTTATTTTACAGCATCCTGTTAACCAAATTCCTTTTTTTTTTAATGACTGGTTGTGATTTTTAGCTCCTAAACCAATTTAAACAATGATCCATGAATGAGATAATGAATTTGAAGATCTAAATGTCCTGTAAATAGAAGGTATTCTAACGAGCATTGTTATTACTGTTACTATTTTTAGCTGCTACTAGATTTGGTCTCTATTATTACTTTTCCCAAGAAATAATAAAGAAGTACCTCCACCATTATTTCTTTTTAGGAGCACATTTACAAACTGATGAAAAGTGATTCATACCCACGTTTTATAAGATCCAGTGCCTATCAGGAGCTTCTACAGGCAAAGAAAAAGGTATTGTTTTTTTGTGAGTTGTTTTCTCTTGAGCTAGTTCTCAGCTATAATTATTTGGAGTAATTACCTCTGCTGAATCCAGAGTGTTGGACTAATGGTAAGTAAACATACTCCAAGACCCTCCCCCAAACCTTTGCATTTTATAAGGGCCGTTTAAGTTGTTTTTGTTTGTTTATTGTTTGTTTAATTTTTGTTTGTTTATTGTATTACTTTCTGTTTGTTTGTTTCTGCAGATGTTCATGCTTTGCAAAATTTATTAGAAGTTGTTTTCATGTTTCATGTTAGTCTTCTGTATGCCTAGTTTC
Source organism: Callithrix jacchus (assembly GCF_049354715.1). Lineage (NCBI taxonomy): Eukaryota > Metazoa > Chordata > Mammalia > Primates > Cebidae > Callithrix > Callithrix jacchus. The sequence goes on from NC_133520.1 coordinate 45,079,771, forward strand.
ATGGGATCAAAATTGCAATAAAGAAAAGAAAGTAACAATGTCATTAGGTTGAAAACTTGGAGAGGGGTTTCTTTGTTTAGTAAGCTAGAAGGTATTGAACCAGACCTCATAACTGAAAGTAGCCTCACCTTTTTCAATAATAGATGACAAAATATAGGAATGTTTGCTTCTGAATATTTTCATTTGGCATTTATCCTGAATCACTTAATATCCCTGAGATGAATTTTATACACCTCGAATGGTAGCCAAGCAGGTTATAGGAGCATTGTAGAAGGCCTCATTATTAAATAACATTAATAATCAATGTCTCTCTTGTTCATAACTCCTTATGTAATCAATATAACAGGGAAGAGAAAATCTGGACATCAAAATCAACATCATTATTTTTTATCTTAAAATAGTTCATACCTTCTTGAAATTCTGAGTCTAAATTGTAATTTTGTGTAATTCATGATTATCATGTAGGCTAATAGGATTTTTAAAAGTCCATTGCCTTTACAACTGGAAATGGATGCTTTGTAGTAACTCTATCCACTACAGCAGTCACTAGCCATATGAGACTGCTTACATCTTAGTTAATTAAAATTATATAAAGTTCTAGCCAAATTTCAAGTGCTCAATAACCACAGCTAGAGGCTTCTGTATTGGACAGCATAGAATGAAATTTCCATCCTTTTGGAAAGTTCTATTAGACATTAATGCTCTATAGAATTAATTATGTTATCAACAGAAATTTTTTTCTGATAAAAGTTTTGAGGATACTCTGAGGATAAGCTGCCAGACTTTTAAGTATTTAGGCTTTGAAAATGTCACTATAAAGGCTTCACATATCTACTTCATTTCGGCTTAATTTGATTTTGCTTGAATCACTCCATTTCGTTTGTACAAGGAAAGTTTTTGGTGTTAGCACTAATGAAAGCAGAGCCCCATGTCCTTTGAGAAGAAGCCTCCTTCGGCGGCTCTCCTACCTCCGTGGGCCCTCTGATTTAGAACATGGATTTGGTGTTGCATCATTTCATTATCCTGTCTTTTTCTGCTCTATTTTCCTTGCTTTCTCTTTTTGTTTTCAACCTCCCCTTATTTCCCTTCACCCTATCCTACCCCACACACGTTAAGTCTGGAAACTCTATGGATCGCAGAACATCTTTTGAAAAATTTGCACAGAATATGGTAAGTTTTATTTTTTTGAGGAATTATGAATCATTAAGTCCAATGAAATTTTTCCTATTTCCCTATTTCTAGCCCTGATGCCCACCTTGATTTCTTGATAACAGCAAAAGTGTTTCTTTTATTCAAATTCAGAACTTCCTGTTTCCTACTTAACTTTCTGTCCCATCCCTTTCCAGAGTAGAAAAAGATGTTCTGAGAACAAGTATCTGTACAGAACTAAAGTTTGGAAGGAAGTTGATATTACGATATATAAGAGGAAGGAATAATAATTATTCTTTATATTTTTATTTTTATTCCTTATATTCCTTTCTTTATTAAAAATAGTGCATGCATTTCTATGCTCTTTTTCTTAGCCCTTCCTGAGACTTAAAAGATTAAGAACAGTGAGAGTTGTATGCTTTTTACTTCTGCAGAGAAAAAATGATCTACTGAGCAGTTTAAAGTTAAAGATTTTATATGAGTGGTGGTTGGTGACAAGATATGCCCCACCAAAGACCCACCAGCCTGCCTTTCTTATTCCTTATTTTTCAGGAAGGTGCTGAAAACTGTTGCATAAATCATCCGAGAAAACAGTAATTTTCTCTACCAGTGTTTTCTCAGTATCTTGCCATGTGTTTTGATGATATATATTTGTTTGTAAGATTCTTTTTTTTTTTGTATTGTGCCAGTACCTTTGGAACTTTCTGACATTGTGTAAGCTCAAACTAAAGCCTTCAACACATTTATTTTTATAGGGCAGAAACATCCCTATTTTCCCATGCCATAAAAACTGTACACCAACACTGAGGGCCAGCACTAACCTGTTATGAAAAGAGGTAGAAAATCTTGGTTTATACTCAAGTTTGTCTGCATTGTCTGTTGAGCTGTGTGGTTAGCTCCATGCTGCTGTATGTGTGTGTTGTGGCTTTTGCTGTGATGACCAGTTCAGTGGAGTTATGTGTGTGGAAATGTGAGCCAACTGGATTCAACAAAGATACGGCTTTTGTGTTCAGTTTCCTTCAAGGATCCTTGTGGTGGGAATGTTATTCAGTTCTACTTGTGAATTATCATTGCAACGGTACACAGAGTATTTGAAAGAATTTGAAAGAACAGTATATGTTCCTTGAACAGTATCTATTCCTGTGAACATTCAGTGTGATTGCATCAATTAAAGGGACAGAGAATGACAGACTCCAGGAATTAATCACATTGTATACAGAATTTTGGCACTATTGGAACCTCTGTCCTTTAATATAGAATTGTCTGAAGCATGCCTCATAAGCCACCATGGGGTAATAAGGACAATGTCAAAAAATTCTCCAAGATTTTGCTGGAGAAAGTGACTATCAGATATTGTAAGGTACTCTGTGTATTGTTTAAAAAGCATTTCAAATTAATCCTTTTCAAACATAATGCTGACAGAATGTATGGTCTCGAAATTCTAATGGAAATTTCTGTGATATAATTTAAAATAGTGATGCAAGCTGGGGAAGAGGGAAAGGGGAAGTCAAATGGTTGTCTTTCTCCCAACGTCATATCTGACCCACTTGTCAGACTCTTAAAATAGCACCATATGCTCTCACACTGCAAACTTTAAGAAACAACCAATAAGAAATAAAGGGAAGGGAGGACTGCTCATCCACACCTGCAATCAAAATTCCCACAAATGCCACCTCTATTCTAAACCGTGGGCTATGTCTTGGGACCATGTAGAAAGCATAGACTGGCAGCCATGTCCAACCCTTTGAATGCAAGGACTTTTTTGCTTATCTGTGGTGGTGGATATTATAAAAATTATGCACAGACCTTTTTTTAAGATTATCAGCTATCATTAGTGTCAGTATATGTTATGTGTGGTCCAAGACAATTATTCTTGCAGTGTGGCCTAGGAAAGCCCGAAGGTTGGACATCCACGGTAGAGCTTGATTGCAACGGTACCCAGTGGTATAAACAAAATGTTAGGATGTACAAGGGAAAGATAAACAATGTCTATTGGGTGCTAGGGTGATGAGGGAGGGCCCATATGTAATCTGAGAATTCCCGGAAGTAATATTTAACTGGATTTGTAGAATTTCAATAGACCAAGAAGAGCAACCACCTTCTTAAAGAGAGGTTAAAAAAAAATGGAATTATTGAAGGAAAACAAGTACCTTCCATACACACACACACAAACACACACACACACACACACACACACACACACACACACACACGCAAACCAGAATAATAATTTTCAGATTTTCAGACACTGTTGTTTAGTGTGAATCCTTTTCCATCCAGAAAAATAAAACGTGATCTTTGTTATTTAGTACTTTTATTTGGGTGTTATTCTGAATAGATGGAGTAAGGAAATGAGAAAGGGTCTCTGACTTTCACCTTGGTTTAGTGTTCCATATTTTATACCTTAAGGACCAGCAGCTGTATCAAACATCTTAGGTCTTTACATCCTAAATTTTATGAGGCATCTTTATAGGTTCAATAAAATGATTTAACATAAGATAAAGAATGAGTGATTTTTGTCATAATCAGATAGACTTAATGGAGTAAAGACGGAATTTATGTAAAGATTTTAAAGGAATCTTCTACACAGGTTACTCTGGTACATACAGGGAGGCAACGTGGACAGCGGTATCCAAGAAAGAAATAGAAGTTCTTACATTTCCTAAACAAGTATGTAGTCTAGGAAAATAAGGGGGGAGATGAGTCAACAACTCACATTCATTGAGTATCTGCCATGTACCAGGCTCTGCACTGGGCACTGACAGTATTATCTGATTTAATCCATGTGCTGACTCTGTAAGGTAGGTATTATTAGACCCATTGTTTTACCCATTTTATAGGTAAGAAATTTGAAAAGTCAGAGGAGGTGCATAATTTTTTTAGAGTCACATAGTTAGTGAAGCAGCTGGGACTGACTCCAAACGTATTTTGTTCCCTGATGCTATTTCCACGGATCCACCCTGCTCTTTGACATTCTCCCAACTGACAAAAAAATAAATAAATCTTGTCACCTGATGATACCCTCCTCCCCAGTCTGAATCCATTTCCAATTCGTGCCTATTTTAGTAAGTTGATTTACATGTTCCAGACTAGGGTTTTTCTAACCGAGGTTAGAAAAATGGCATTGTTGTTTTTGTTTCACCCCAGAGACAAAAATATTTTGCTAGTCAGCCATTCCAGGGAGCTTTTGTTAGTTACCCAGACTCATAAACACTTACTGGCACTTTAGAGAAAAATTATAATAAACATCTGAGGATTGCATTGCACTTTCACTCTTCCAGAAAATACGGCTTCCTTGTGGTTTGTTTTATTGTTGTTTTGGTCATCGTTCACGTGCACAACAATCCCGGGAGGTAGTCAGGCAGGCGTCCCCTCCTTTTCACAGACAGACAGACAGGGAAATGGTGAGGTGAGCTCGCCTTTGCCGTTTCTCAGCTGTTGAGTGTTACAGCCGGAACTGGAAGCAAGCTTTCTTTTTTTTTACTTTAAATCCTTTACTCTTTATGGATTACTCTCATTCCTTTCAGTAATCCTAAAATGGGTAGGATACAAATAACTCACATTTGTGTAGTGCCCACATTGTGGTTCGCTATCTCAAGAAAGCTCCTTTTCATTTCTTGTTGTTTACTCTATTTCTTTATTTTTTTCTGCTGTCAGAGAAGTCTCTTAAGGTTGGTCTTTCAAGGGTTACTCTGTCCTTTCATACCTTTAAATGTTATTCTTATTAAGTTGACTTTATTCTCTTTCATTAAAGTTCATACGCTTTAAGAATTATGAAAATCATTTTCTTCATCACCATCATCAAATCTGTCACCACTTTTCAACCATTAAAATATCATTGCATCTGCTGGGTGAGGTGGCTTACACCTGTCATCCCAGCTCTTTGGGAGGTCAAGGCCGGTGGATCACCTGAGATCAGGAGTTCTAGACCAGCCTGGCCAACATAGTGAAACCCCATCTCTACTAAAAATACAAAAATTAGGCAGGTGTGGTGGTGCATGCCTGTAATCCCAGCTACTCAGGAGGCTGAGGCAGAATTGCTTGAACCCCGGAAGCAGAGTTTACAGTGAGCCAAGATTACACCATTGCACTCCATCCTGGGCACCAAAATGAAACTCTGTCTCAAAAATAAGAAAAGATGATAACATAAGAAATACCATAACATCTGTCTGCTACACAGACATTAAAGAGGGACAGATAGGAAACAAGGGAAAAACAGGGTAGGATGACTGATTAGCCACACCTTCAATCAAGATTCACAATCAATGCCAACTATGTGACTCAGCTCCTGTCTTTACTTTGTGTGAAGTGGAAATTACATCAGCCTGACTCTGGGCTACAAAAGTAGTAAAGTGAAAATGAATATTAGGCAGTATTAATGTTGAACACCCAGGGATTCACCTAATCTAATCTCTTTTGGGAAATATTTTCACCCTCTCTTAATGAAGACAATTATCCGTAGAGGCTTTAAAAGAATCAGTAGAAAAAAGATGGTGCCTCCTTGCCCATCCCATCCCCTCTGTCCTGGTGTATTGATGCCAGTGCATTCAGCTACTAACTGTGCACTGGTGACTGCAGTGAATGGCAAGAAATGGTGGAGACTCCATGAGAGAAATTTAACAGGAGTGGGTTGGCTCCGAAGTCGGTTGATCTTTAGGATCAAATCCGTTGTGTTGTTGTTGTTGTTGAGACACAATTTCACTCCTGTCACCCAGGCCGCAGTGCAGTGGTTCAATCTTGGCTCACTGCAACCTCCACCTCCCTAGCTCAAGCAATTCTCTGGCCTCAGCATCCTGAGTAGCTGGGACTACAGGCACCTGCCAACACACTCAGCTAGTTTTTTGTGTTTTTAGTTGAGACAAGATTTCATCATGTTGGCCAGGGTTGTCTCGAGCTCCTGACCTCAAGTGATCTGCCCACCTCGGCCTGTCAAAGTACTGGGATTACAGGTGTGAGCCACTGTGCCTGGCCCAAATATGTTTTTAACTGTGTAACTCAATTGTTTAAATGTTGATAGGAGAAAATGTAAATATAAATCCTCTTTTTTGAAATTTAAAACGAAGAGGATACAATACTTAGTGTATTTTTAGAATGTTCTTTTGGTTACATAAAATTAAATGATTTATCTAAGCCCACTATGGAATCACTGGTTAATACAACCTTATTCAGATTATGTAAGTGGTAACATGGTGAAAAGAGGCTGGGCGAAGGAATTTGATGTGTTTCTATTCAGGTTTGAAACCTAGTCCTATGTTTTCTTGCCATGTGAATTTTAAAAAATCATTTAAGGCTGGGCACAGTGGCTCATGCCTGTAATACCAGCACTTTGGGGGGCTGAGGCAGGAGGATGGCTCTAGTCCTAGTGTTCAAGACCAACCTGGAGAACATGGCAAGACCCTGTCTCTACAAAAATAATAATAGTAACAATTTTCAAAAAGCATTTAAACAGCTGAACCTCTGTTTCTTCACCTCTAGACCACTCTCTCTACCCAGACATAGCTACAATTAGCATTTATTAATATGAAAAAATTATATTAATAAATATAAATATTTTAAAATTTAATTTTATTTAAATATTCTTTTGAAACATTCTTTATTCACTTAAAATGCATTGTAAATGTCTTCCAAATAATTGACTATTCTCCTAAAGGATTCTACTTATTAACCACGCAAAATTCCTTTGAATGGATATGCCCTATAATTTGTCTTATCATCTATTAATGGACATTTAGGTTATTGCTTACGTATTTATGCATTGCTTTTATAGGCTATAGTATGATAAAATCCAAGTTATATATTGATTTTCTTTTCATAAAACATTGAACTGCTTAGTTAACTGGAATGTAAATTTACAAGAGAAAAGGTATCTCTCTCTTTTTCTCTGTTTTGTATTTTTCTCTTTTCCTTAATGCAAGAGCATACACTAGAGGGAAAAAATAACGTATTCTGGAAGGTGGGAATCAGATGTTGTATTCCTGATTTCCAAAACCAGAGTGTTACCCATCAACAGACCTGCACTACCAATTAGTCTTTAGTCAGTGAAGAACTGTAGCTACTTTCTAGGAAACTTATATTGTTTAATTTAAGACACTGTTGAAGACTCTAAAGATGGTTTCCAGACCCTGGTCAAGTGATTTTTAACTTGGTTTTTACTAAATGTAAAATCTAGTGTGAAATTTCCCTCCATCCTCTACTAGCCACCAAGACTGTAAGCTGGGAAATACCCTCTGCATGGAGTGTAAACCTGTGAACAATACAGATGCCACATTTGGGAAACACAGCCCCAGCTATGGAGCCAGGGTAGGAGCAGGGTGGTACAGTGTCAAATCCTATTGGGCCGTCCCTCAACTGCCCATTCCTGGTACGTTTGGGCTGGACCTTGGTTCTGTTCAGGATTGAGCCATGTCACTCCGGGCTGAGCACTTTGGACTTTATAATTGGACCTACACGCACATTAATATAAATAGGCTATTTTGGAAAGGGTCCTAGAACACCTAAAAAGACAACGTATAAACTTGCCACTGGATGTGTTCCCCATAAATAATACCAATAAAGAAAACTGACCTGGTGGCATCTGCTGCATTTATATCATTGTTTTTATATACCATTGTACTACTTTCTAAATCATTCATTCATCAACCTGTATTCAGTTTTGACCAAGTGTCGGGTTGTGTGATACTCTTTCATGCTTAAAAAAGACAGCTTGACTGTCCTTACTTTCACTTTCCTTGATATTAGTTTCTACCACAATAAAGTAGAGACAACCTTAGAGTATTCAGAAAGGACATTTTCTAGATTATGTATATACTAATGAAGTTGTAGGCATGGTAAGGGCTCCAAGGAGTGAGTCACACCCTCAATTTACATAAACACCATCATCATGAAGCAGATTATTGGCTTTGCAAAACATTCATCATAGGACACGAGCAGACTGGGAACTTATGAGAAGGAAGTTTTGATTTTATATCTCTGCCTCTGTGAATTTACCTTGAAGAAAGACTTTTTGCATATTCTTATGTGGTTGAGTGCTATGGATTCTGTTGCTCGGGATTACAGATACACTAATATAGGTAAACTCTGCTTAAAAATTCCTACTACAGCCAGGTGTGGTGGCTCACACCTGTAATCCCAGCACTTCGGGAGGCCGAGGAGGGCAGATCACGAGGTCAGGAGCTCGAGACCAGCCTGGCCAATATGGTGAAAACCTGTCTCTACTAAAAATACAAAAAATATTAGGCAGGTGTGGTGGCGGTGCCTGCCTGTAGGAGGCTGAGGAAGAATTGCTTGAACCTGGGAGGCGGAGGTTGCGGTGAGCTGAGATCATGCCATTGCACTCCAGGCTAGGCAACAGAGTGAGATGCCATCTTAAAAAAAAAAATTCCTACTACACCTTCAGTGAAAATAATTGATAAACTGGTCATTGAATTTCCCCACCGTAGATACTACCAGCAAGCACATGAAGTAAGTCTGCTCGAAGCTGAACTATTTTCTCTTCTTTCTTCTGCTGTGGACCTGAAACCATCTCATTTGTCATTCTGTAGCTGGCAGATATGGCTATCCATCTTATTTTGTTGAAACAGGGGGTGGCGATGACTTGCCTGAGAAAATAGTCTTCGTTTCGCTGCAGCGTGATGTAAATCGATCAGTGGGCAGCAGATCAGACCATGTAGCCTAATTTAATTCGGCCAATATATCTTCATTTTTCCCCTGGTAGCATCGTTAGTTCTTAAGTTGCTGCTCCAGTTCTGTGAGCACTGAATTGTAGCATGGGTTTGTGTCATAGAGTGTCCAGTGCAGCCCTGGGGTTCCTAAGGAATGCTGTGGGACTGCTGAGTAGATACTCCCCCAAGTGGGAAATGTCCTCCCTGCAGCTACATATGCCAGGGGCAGAAGATTCTATAGCATTTCCCAAAGTACGTTTCCCACAGTACTCTTCCAGTGAATATGAAGTCTTGGGTTTATGCCAGTAGCTATGAGACCTCAGCCAGAGACCAGCCTGGGGGCTCTGTATGATAAGTTTACAACCCAAGGGCACCCATGTATTCAAGCACTACTAGATTCTTTTATCCAACAACAACAAAAAAGAAAACAGTTACTGGGAACCTACTGTTTTCCAGGCTCTTTTTTCGCAGAATAGATAGCTAAGACAAAGCCCCTGCTCATAGGAAGCTTACACTTTGCAAGGGGACAGATATGAACACAAATTACTACTCTGGGGATACTGCTAACATGTGTGCCTACACTGGTTCATTCTGCTCATGCAAGTTAACTGTTCAGTGAACACATCTGGCTTTCCACTAAATTCCTTAAGGTAAATGCTGATAGTTTTTCTTAAAGCAGCGCAGAGTAGGCAGGGAGAGGAACAGGCCTAAGCAAGCGGCCTGTCTACTACATAGTGGGGCAGCTGGCACTGCAGGAGAGAGAGACAGAGCAAAGGTGGCATCAGAAAGAGGATCTGAAGATGGCAAATTCAGGCAAGGACTACTGTGGAGGTTTCCAGATAGAGAAGCAGAGCACAGAAGAAGGTAATCAAGGACATGGCCTGTGCTCTGGATTTACACATGGGCCATCTTCATCTATGCCTTAGTGAGGACGAGCTAGGAGGATCTGAAGATATGTTTGCAGCATCCGCAGCTACTGTCGTAATCTGCACATCAGATGATAACCAAAAAACCTTGGGTGGTAAAATCGAAGAAATGAAGGAAGACGAAGACTTAGACCGTTTTTGAACCAAGTTTGCCAGAAGACTTGACAACAGGAAAACATCACACAGCCTCACTTTGAAATGATGTTACACGCCCATTAGCTCAGTATGTTGCTTTATCGCTTTGATTTTATTTGAAGCTATTTGAATTTGAATTATGATTCTAAAATGATCTGAATCTCATATTAGGGTTCAAAATTGTAGCTCAGTAAGGCAAGGAGATATAGGACTTATCTCTTACATGTAATGTAATCTTAGCATTTCAACATTTGGCAAAGTACCTTGCAGGTGGCCAACTCTCAATCTCAATTATGTCATTGAGTTAAACGGCATTGAATAGAATGAAAAAGAGTGCAGCAGAATTTCATCAATATTCTAAAGGGTAATATTTGCACATTATTTTTATACATTTGTTTTAAATATCTAGGGAAAAAATGAATGGAAATTAAGTTGATAAAGTTTGGGTTTATTAAGATGTCCAAATTTAATTTCCATCAAAAGTAGAGCCATATATTAATTATTCCTAGTCGTGAGGTCACTTACTAGCAGCCTTTGTCATCACCAAGATGACTTTCTCCTTTTCTCTTGCTTATTCTAAAGATGCATGTAGCATCATATGTGTTCATTAGCATTCTTTTATGAAACATCTTTCAGAAAAGAAAGCCATTCATACTGATGACAAGCTGTGGGTGTAATTTTTACTTTTTCATAATTTGTCCTAATACCCAGAAAGCAATAACACTAAAACAGACCATTCAAAATCGCTATACATTAGATGTCTTTCTCTAAATTGCATGCATCTATAAGCATATTACGTGTATATCTGCAGACACCCCGCTGCATTTTTCATTTGCTTTTGGCTGATACTATACACAAGCCCAGATTGGGCAAAATCTCATGCCCTCTTCACTGTGCACCATGTTTTAATGGCTGTTGTCATTGTTTTTGCTGATGGCCAGTATCTAAGAAAAACAGGAGCATACATTGGACAATCCTAAATACACCACTTATACCTGTAATTTCAGCCATCAGAACCCATTACTAAAATAGGCTGTTATTGGAAATTTAAAGCATATTCTCTAGCATGTTCTATTATTTCTGGGGGAAAAAAGTTCATTCATCAGTTTTTTGCCTCTTCAGGTCATGCATATTTTATGTTGGTATTAAAGATGTTTTTCATCTATTTCATCAGCCAAAAAAAATTACTCAGTGCACATGGGCTCAGTTACTATAAAGGAGAATAACAAGCTTCTATTACCAACACTGTCACCTAAAATAGACATGTTCCTATCTAACAAGAATATATTCCTAACATGAGATAGAAAAGATTATTGTGGCTGGGTACGGTGGCTCATGCCTGCAATCCCAGAACTTTGGGAGGCTGAGGTAGGTTGATCACAAGGTCAGGAGTTCAAGACCAGCCTGGCCAACATGGTGAAACCCCATCTCTACTAAAAATACAAAAAAAAAAAAAAAATTAGCCGGGCGTAGTGGCGGGTGCCTGTAATCCCAGCTACTCTAGAGGCTGAGGCAGGAGAATTGCTTGAACCTGGGAGGCAGAGGTTACACTGAGCTGAGATTGTGCCATTATACTCCAGCCTGGGCAACAGTTTGAGATTCCATCTCAAAAAAAAAAAAAAAAGATTATTGTGAGAGCTTTCTCTTTTCTGACGGTAAAATGTAAATCTTAGAAATAAGGCTTGGAGTTGTAAGGAAACAGAGCGCTTAGACAAAGGATTTTTTAGTAGAGCAAATTTACTTCTGTGCAGGAGGGTGCTTCTTGTATGACTGGTTGCTATGAAAGCACTTTGAACAAAGAGAGTGGAAGTTTTTATTTTCAATGTAACTTTTGCCTTTGTTTTCTCTTTATTGGTCGGGTTGGACTATACAATCTATGCTTGATTGGCTAGACATTCAAACTTTTTTAGATAAGGTGGATGTGAGGAGGAAGGGGTTGTCTGCAGTGAACTAGAGAGCTAGTTTTTTTAAAAAAATAAGGAAAGGAAATACTATGTAGTCATAAAAAGAATGAGTTTATGTCCTTTGCAGGGACATGGATGAAGCTGGAAACCATCATTCTCGGCAAACTGACACAAGAACAGAAAACCAAACACCTCATGTTCTCACTCATAAGTCAGTGTTGAACAATGAGAATACATGGACACAGGGAGGGGAACATCACACATCGGGGCCTGTCAGGAGATGGGGGGGCTGGGGGAGGGGGGCTTGGGAAGGGGTAGCATTAGGAGAATTACCTAATGTAGATGATGGGGTGATAGATGCAGCAAACCACCATGGCATGTGTATACCTATGTAACAAACCAGCATGTTCTGCACATGTACCCCAGAACTTAAAGTATAATAAATAACTGTAAAAAAACAAAAAGGAGAGGAATGCGAGCCGGTGTGAATAACAGCACTGTGCTGCAGTGTGCTTGGGCATGCAGGAAAGTTAGAAAGAAGAAAAGGAGAAGAAAGTAGGTGGGAATGGGAATTAAGGAATAAAAGCTTGAGCTGTTTGAAGAGAAACTTTCTTCAAGGTACTTTCAGGAGCTATTGGGAATGATAACGTTTTTGGAATTTCGGAATTGAAAAGGAACTTAGAGGTCGCTGTTTCTCTAGGTCCAGTCCCCAGTCCATTGCAAGAAACTTTTCTGTAGGCTCAGTGACAAATGGGTATACAGCATTTTCCAGCTCCTAAGTATCTGAGATGTGGTACCCTTAGATAGTAGACCATTCCGTCTCTTAGAAATCCCTTCCATAATCCACTTTTCTGTAACTTTCAACTATTAATCCTAGTTCTGTTTCCTGAAGCCACCACAGAGTAGTGCAAGCCCTTCCTATAGGTGACAACTGGTGAACTTCTTGAAGGCATGATTTATTTCACCTCCCCCAAGTTTTATTTTTCCTTCCCTTAGTTAAAATCTCTACATTGGCTAGGCACAGTAGCTCATGCCTGTAATCCCAGCACTTTGGGAGGCCAAGGCACGGGGTGGGGGATCACTTAAGGCCAGGAGTTCAAGACTAGTCTGGCCAATGTGATAGGCCTGTTCTCTATAAAAAACAAATTTATAAATTAAAAAAAGAAAAGAAAACTCTACTTCATTATTTTTCATTTTCATTTCCTTTTTTTTTTTTTTCCAACGGAGTCTCACTCTGTCACCTAGGCTGGAGGGCAGCAGTACGATCTCGGCTAACTGCAACCTCCACCTCCTAGACTCAAGTGATTCTCCTGCTTCAGCCTCCCATAGAATTACAGGCATGCACCACTACACCCGGCTAATTTTTGTGTTTTTAATAGAGAGGAGGTTTCACCATGTTGGCAAGGCTAGTCTCAAACTCCTGACCTCAAGTGATCCACCTGCCTCAGCCTCCCAAAGTGCTGAGATTACAGGTGTGAGCCACCAAGTCTGGCCTCCTTCATTATTTTTCTAAATGTGGTTCAACTATCCACACCTCAAAATCACCAGGGGCTTGGCAAATGCAGATTCTGTAACCTCATCTCTGATTACGTTAGAATTATTCTTTTTCTCTGCTCTGCATTGGTTATAAGCATCCCAAAACCATACAGGTTAAAATTCATCATGCAAATAGAAGCATTCCCAGCTGACCTCTCCTTTCTAAATATCCATGGTTCTCACTCGAGGAGCATCAGAATCACCTGGATCCTCATTATAACACAGAATGCTGGACTCCATGTTTCAGAAAGTCTACTTAAATCATTTTCTGATGGAATTCAATTCAAGAATTTCATTTTTAACCAATTCTCAGTGACACTGACCCTCCTGATTTTAAGACCACACTTTGAAAACCACTGCCCTGGACATACCAATGTTCCCCGCCTTCTCCATGGTGAATGCCAAGAGCACAGGAATGTCACAGCTGAGAGGCTGCCCTCCAATTATGTCCTCATGTGTCCGCAACCACCCATTGAATTATATGGTGTAAGAGTCCACTGTGCTTGTTCCCATAGCTGTTTATAATTAAATGTATTGCATATTGCATTTAAGTGCTTTATTAAAATAAAGCTGTTGAAATTTGAGTATAAAAAGAAAAAGATAGTTCTGTGAAAACTAGCCTGAACACAAAAAGACTTGATAAAGTAAAGATGTCTTAAGTGTGGCTAGCAAATTAACTCTTAGCGACACATTGCGAAAGTGAGCTTCGCATGTTTCCTCATTTAATAACTTCCTGTTCTTTCATCATCCTGATTGCTCACTTCGTACATGTCCTCCAGGTCATCACTAGGCCTCCTAATCATCACCGAACATAATATTCGAGATGTGGCCCAGCCAGCACAAAGTGGGAATATCACCTCCTTGGCTTTGTATACTATCACTTTTAAAATCTAACCTGAAAATTGCATCAACTTTCTTCCCACTGTAGCCCCTAACCAGAGCAGTATATAATGTCATTTGGGACTTAAAATAAAATATTTTTTTTTAATTGGATTGTTTTTTCTCATGTGCTAAGATCACATCTCCATAATTTTGTCATTTGCTGCTAGGTTTCTTTGTTCGTTGTTTACTTAGTCACTTTAGTGTACATTGGTTCTTTACCCTTCTTTCTTTCTTTTTCTTTTTTTTTTTTTTTTTTTTTTGAGACAGTCTCACTCTGTTGCCAGGTGCCAGGCTGAAGTACAGCGGCACAATCTCGGCTCACTGCAACCTCCGCCTCCCAGGTTCAAGTAATTCTCCTGCCTCAGCCTCCTGAATAGCTGAGACCACAGGTGCACGCCACCACACCCAGCTAATTTTTGTATTTTTAGTAGAGATGGGGTTTCACCATGTTGGCCAGGATGGTCTCAATCTTGTGACCTTGTGATCTACCCGCCTCAGCCTCCCAAAGTGCTGGGAATACAGGCATGAGCCACCATGCCCATCCCTTTACCCTTCTTTCTACTAAATTTGTCTTGTGAATTACAGCTTATTTTTATAACTTTACATAATTTTCAAAGTATTTCTTTGTTACCCAGTCTTTTAACCAAGGTTATCGTATGTAGATCGTACATTCATTTTATCAGCATTTCATCAGTTGAATCATCCAAATTACTGATTAAAATGCCATAAGGAACAGGAGGAAGACAGAATTCCACTGCCCTAAAAGCACACCTTGAAGGTTATTCTTGTTTAGGTATGAAGCACATCTTTCTCTTTTTCAGTCACAGAGATACTGCAAATACTGCTGCATGCCTTACTTAGCCAAAGAGCTTTTGTTTAAAGCAAGTTCCTCTCCTCAAATCTGATAACTCCTTTTCAAAATAAATAAATGAGCATCTCTATGACAGACAAAAATTTAACCTAGGGTCTACAGGGAGTTCCTTGCAAACATATAATTCTGTAAGAGCAACACTCCATTAGAACAATGAGGGAAGGACTTAGGCAGTTTTAACAAAAGAAATACAAATAGTAAATCCATATATGAGAAGACAGAAAACAAAACCTACTGTTATTAATAGCCAAGTGCAATTAAGAAAGCAGCAAATTCACTTTTTCCTCCAAATAGATTTTTTGTTAATATATACATCTAGCATTAGAAAGGGTGATCTAGCTTTAGAAAATAGGTGATCTCGTATATTGTTCATAAAAGTATGAATTATTACCACTTTTCTGGAATAGAATTTGACAGAATCTGCCAAAAGGCTCAAAAATCTCTCACTTTGAATCAGTAATTCAACTTCTAGTAATTTAATCCTTCGAAAGTCCAAATGTTCTCACATATAAAAAATATTTGTTGCATCATATAATTGTCAAATATAGAACACAATCTGAAAGTGCAGTAATTGTGAATTTCTTAAATCTATCAAGACATAGCTACTGTTGGAAACTTATACAAATATTAAAAATTAAATTTTAAAGCAGTGGCTTTTGTTTTTTAATGATACCCATATTTGACACATTTTAAAAATATATATTAATAGTGTTCCTTACAGAATAGGGCTAACCCATGAGCAGTGTGCCCAGACTGGCTGCATTTGACTAACACATTATATGTATGTGTTTGTGTGTATTTGTATATGTCTGTGTACGTATATATGGTTACTGTATAAACTGTATTTGTGTGTGTTTTTATATGCATAGAACTGAAATAGCCTAACAAACAATACATTCCCTTATGTGCAATGCAATCTGAAATTTTAAAACGTAATCTGTGCTTAATTTTTTCTCAGTTTTGGTTGCAACGCTCTAAATTTATTTCCTTACCAACAATGCATTTAGTTGGTAAGACAATATTATTTTAGAAGAAACATTCATCACATGGGTAATTGAACAAAATGGAATCTTTAATATACATGTTACTCATAACATGAGTACCATGCACAGTATAAGTTGTTTTGTAAAAAAAAAAAAATTTTTAAACATGTATCTGTGTATAAAAAGTTAGAAGAACATAGTAGAATGTAAGTGATCATATTTCAAGTGATACTTATTTCTTCTCTGTTTTTCTGTGTTCTTCATTTTCTTTAGTGAACACGTGTGGCTTTTATTATGGAAAAATATTTTTAACTAAGAAAATGAAAATATTTGGCTATACTTATTCTCAATTCTCATAGGAAGCTAATGATCAGTACTTAAATGGTGTGTGTTCATAAGCTATCTCTCTTTAGTACATAACACTAGACTTTTTTGCAGTGCTCAGCATTAAGTATGACAGTTTTAAAACTAACTACAGAATACTCTTTCCCTTTTCCTTTCCATCTTAAATCTCAAGAATTTGAGCTTATCTTTAGCATTCTAGGAACTCACCTGCTCTCCACAGTTTTGTAAAAATTATTCACTGTGTTTCAGTAAACTCACTTGTAAGTTTACTTGGGAGAGCTGATTTCACTGAAATTGTGGAGGAGCTTCCCAAACACCTAGCCTAGCTTCAGTTTCTTCTTAACACCTGCCTACTTGAAAAGATTCAGATTCGATTAGTCAATCTGTTAACATTAGGGTGTGACCAGTGACCCCCATCCCTCTCTCCACCATGCCTCACCTCCCCCACATTAAAAGTTACTTCTCCCAAGACCTTGGAATCTCATTATCCTGATTTCTAGAAGTTCATTCCCATAATGAGATTTGCAGCCAAGGAGCTCAGTCATGCAAATAATCAAGTACTCACTTGGAGACTGCGATCATGGTAACATTTAACAGCTGTCTGTTATTACTTCATCAGTCCTGGTGACTTACAAAATCACATAGGAAGGCATAGAAAAGCACTAACGCAGGTTCAACCAGCAGGAAGAATTCAGAGAGGGAACCGGCAGAGTTAAGGGGTAGTTAGAACACTTCAGCAAGGACATAGATAGGAAGTTCATCTTTGAAGAGTGGGTAGGGTCTGAACAGGTGGGCGCACAGACAGGTGACTAGCTGAGACAGCAGGAGGTGCAAAGGTCAGCCAAAGAACCACTTTGTGGGTAATAGTAAAGAGTTTGAAAGGCCACACAATGCAGGTAGGGAAGGATTTTGAAATCCAGGCAAAGATGTTTATAAGTGAAACAGAAGCATTTTCAACATGAGAGTAAAATAACAAACATCTAGCATCCCTTAGTTTAGACTCTGCAAAAAGCACTCCTTATCCCTGGTTCAATAAGTGAAAAAAAGGGCTTTTTTTTTTGAGACAGAATCTCGGTCTGTCGCCCAGGCTGGCATGCAGTGGTGCAATCTCAGCTCACTGCAACGTCTGCCTCCTAGGTTCAAGCGATTCTTCCGCCTCAGCCTCCCAAGTAGCTGGAGCTACATGCACGTGCCACCACACCCAGCTAATTTTCGTATTTTTAGTAGAGACAGGGTTTCACCATATTGGTCAGGCTGGTCTCGAACTCCTGATCTCGAGATCCACTGGTGTTGGCCTCCCAAAGTGCTGGAATTACAGGCATGAGCCACCGCGCCCAGCGACAATTTTCAAAATGAGAGTAAAATAACAAATGGATAACATCCTTTAGCTCAGACTCCTAAAAGCACTCCCTGTCTCTGGTCCAGTAGCATCTCATTTTGTGGGGTGGAGCATCTGGCCAGACAGTTGGATCACATAAACCAGTGGAAAGGCAATGACAAGATTTTACCTTTCTTACTCCCAGTCCCTCCCCATAGTCTCTGCAGCTTGCAAGGCACTCTAGAATATACATCCGAGTCTACATGAGCATATGGCAGAGACTCAGAGGCAGTGGCTAACGACCAAGCAGGAATTGTAAAAAGATAGCAAATGGAAGTTAAATATTTTTTCAAAAAAAAATCTAAAAGATGCTGATAACTCTCTTCTCTGTAAGCTGTTTCATGGACACTCTCTAAAAATCTGCCCCTTATTTCTGCTCAATCTCTTCAGTGTCCTGTAAACTGGAAAAGACTATTGATTCTTTTTTTTTTTTTTTTTTTTTTTTTTGAGATGTTGTTTTGCTCTTGTTGCCCAGACTGGAGTGCAATGGTGTGATCTCGGCTCACTGCAGCCTCCACCTCCTGGGTTCAAGTGATTCTCCTGCCTCAGCCTCCCGAGTAGCTGGGGTTACAGGTGCCTGCCATGACACTCAGCTAATTTTTTTTGTTTGTTTGTTTGTTTTTTTGTAGAGACAGGGTTTCACCATGTTGGCCAGGCTGGTCTTGAATTCCTGACCTCAGGTGATCCGCCCACCTTGATCTCCCAAAGTGCTGGGATTACAGGAATGAGCCACTGAGCCCAGCCATACTGTATGTTTTTATGACAGCAATAAAATTAGTGGGCTTAGTCACTCGAGCAAACGTAGCTTTTCTCTACTTACTTTGTAAAGGATTGATTGAAGGAGAGGAATATAGGAATTTGCTTCCATCTCCCTAATGCCCCAGGCTCTCAGGGCTACTTATCATCAACTTTCTGTTACTACTTTAAGACCAAGAATGTTTCGTGGGTTTTTTTTGAGACAGAGTCTCCCTATGTCCCCCAGGCTGGAATGCAGTGGCACAATCTCGGCTTACTGCAACCTCCGCCTCCTGGGTTCAAGCAATTCTCCTGCCTCAGCCTCCTGAGTAGCCGGGATTACAGGCATGCAACACCATGCCCTGCTCTTTTTTTTTTTTTAAGTAGAGACTGTTTGCCATGTTGGCCAGGCTGGTCTGGAACTCCTGACCTCAAGTGATCCACCCACCCCAGCCTCCTAAAGTACTGGGATTACAAGCATGAGCCACTGCCCCCCGGGCCAAGAATGATTTTTTAAAAGTTAGGTAAAATGTATACCTTTGCTAGTTCACTAGGAAAAGTTAAGGGCAAATACATAGGCTGTTATTTTTGTTTTGAGGCTGTTTCCCCTGATTATAACAAAGTCTCCACAAACCATTGAGCACAGAAAGGAATTGGTTTGGTGGAGGGGAAGTTTTACTGTGACACGCTAGAGAACTCTCTTTGTTTATATGATTATTGTATTACACTAGGATGATGCTCTCTATTCACTTACTTGCCAGCTGAAGTCTCAGCTTTATTTTGTCCTGAAACTGATTATATGCTTCTTTTTCTAGCATATTGTCATTAACTAGATATCACCAAATCTCCGAGGATCTTGAGTTTTTGTTATGTTCTGAGTATATTCATCTTTATAGATTTTTCCTTCTACTATAATCTGTTTCCTTTAGACTCTGACAGGAATATTTAAATCACATAACATGTAAATCTTGGGTTTAAAAATAAGTATTATTCACATAGAATGACTGAATTATTGTAAGCAACTTGGTTTTTAAAACGTGCTATTGATGAGGGTTTGTTAGCCTTTTTAATTGCCGGAATTAAGAATTTGAAACTTAGCTATAAAAATTTCTCAGATTTGGCCAGGTATACTGGCTCATACTTGTAATCCCAGCACTTTGGGAGACTGAGGTGGGAGGATCACTTGAGCCCAGGAGTTTGAGATCAGACTGGACAACCTAATGAGACCTCATCTCTACTAAAAATAGAAAAATCAGCGAGGCATGATGGTGCATACCTGTGGTCTCAGCTACTCGGGAGGCAGAGGCAGGAGGATCACTTGAGCCTGGGAGGTTGAAGCTGCAATGAGTCACAGTCACACCCCAGCCTGGGTGATAGAGCAAGACTCTATCTCGAAAATTTAAAAAATAAAAAAAACCTATTTCTCAGATTCTTCCATTTGGAAAAATTAGGAAAAGATCGTTGGCAAGAGCTGGTTCCATACAGCATCCAAGGGACTGCACTGAAAATAACTGTTAGAAAACGGCTGACATGCAAATATCGTACTGTGTGTACTTCCCTGGAACTGACCCGTGTTCTTCTTAACCTCATACATTGCAATGGAGTGAGCAACCAGAAGCACACACACAATCGTTTTTTGTGTGCACTAGAGTAGTGCTTATGCATTTTCCTTTCCAGTATGTGAATAAAGCAGGATTTGCACATGGTTTGCAAGTAGATCCAAGTGATCGAAATCTTCCAGTCCAGATGGCCTGTTGGGCATTTGTGCTGTTGGCTTTGACCTCAGTACTGCACCTGAGATCTTTTAACTGTTAGTTGTACCCTGGTTTGCCTTTTAGTCATCTCAGTATACAAAACAAATATCCTATTGCACATTTGATACATCTGTACCACACACAGAGGTTTTTTGAGACAGAGTCTCCCTCTGTCACCCAGGATGAGTGCAGTGGTGTGATCTCGGCTGACTGTAACCTCCACCTCCCTGGTTCAAGCAGTTCTCCCTGCCTCAGCCTCCTGAGTAGCTGGTACTACAGGCACTTGCCACCACACCTGGCTAATTTTTGTATTTTTAGTAGAGACAGAGTTTCACCATGCTGGCCAGGATGGTCACAAACTCCTGACCTCAGGTGATCCGCTCACCTCAGCCTCCCACCGCACCCAGCCCACACAGAGTTTTATTGTTAAAATACACCTGTCTCATTTCTGCCTATTTTTATGCTCATATCACAAAGCTCTGGGTTTACTCTGGGCCTGTATTTCTCTATGGGCTTCTATGAAAAAGTGTTTTTTAATTCTTTCCTGGGACAAGAGCTTGTCAGGCTTAACTCGTATCATATCCACTTTTTAATGAAGTCCATACCAGGCCAAGGACCAGTAGCTTTGAGGATTTGAGGATATTTGAAAAAATAAAAACAAACAAAACCATAGAAAGAGAAGCATGTTTCTTTTTGTTAAATTGATAAAGACAACAGTAGAGTTCATTGTCCAAATTTTAAAAATGACTGTATCTGAGTTTCAAATGGCTTCCAATTTCAATATAACTATTTCACTTTTTTTCCCAGAATTTTAAACCAAATCACATTCATCTGTGGTTTTAAAGGAAACGGTTTTATATTAGCAACTTTCCCCTAGTCTTCCACTGTCTACAAATTTATTCCTGTGCCTCATCCAACATATACTGACTGATGTGTACCTTCCTTCATCCCACAAAGAGTGAGCACTTTTCTTTTTCTGAGACAGAGTCTCACTCTATGGCCCAGGCTGGAATTCAGTGGCCTGATCTCCGCTCACTGCAACCTTCACCTCCTGGGTTTAAATGATTCCCCCACCTCAGCCTCCCGAGTAGCTGAAACTACAGATGTGCCCCACCACATCTAGCTGATTTTTCTAATTTTCATAGAGACAGGGCTTCACCGTGTTGGCCCGGCTGGTCTTCAACTCCTGGCCTCAAGTGATCCACCTGCCTTAGCCTCCCAAAGTGCTGGGATTACAGGCATGAGCCACCATGCCCAGCTGAGTAAGCACTTTTTAAAGATAAATTATTCAGTCTCAGAATAGGTATATGTGCACATGTGTATACAATTCTATTCATAGCACAGAGACTATAGTAGTAAACATGGGAAATAGCATTGTATTTAAGAACGAAATATTTTTTATTTCAACATCATTTGATTAATTTATTGCCCAGGATTCGGGTAGAAAAGCAGTGTGATTTTAGCTTTCAATTTGTTTGTAACTTTCTGTCCTTCTCAGAGTCAGAATAGTGACTCTGGATGTGTGTATCCTAATGAAGAGAGCATACAGTGATAGTATTAACAATTATAACCACAGGATAATAAGGTAATAGCCAACGTAAACAGAGTGCATAAAGTGATTCATGAATAGTTTTAAGCAATTCACTTGTATCAGTCTTCAGAACAAGATTTGAAAGTAAGTATTATATTATCCTCATTTTACAGATGAGTAAATAGGCATAGAAGTAGGGGCAGCATTTCAGTCCTTTATAGTCAGCTATAACAAAATGCCATAAACTGGGTGATTGCTTATAATAAAAATAAATTTGTCTCTCACAGTTCTAGAAGCAGAGAAGTCCAAGATCAAGATGCTGGCAGATTCAGTGTCCAGTGAGGGCCCTCTTCCTGGTTCATAGGGAGCCATTTTCCTACCATACCCTTACATGGTAGGAGGGGCAAGCAAGCTTTATTGGGCCTCTTTTATAAGAGCCTGCCTGTAATCCCGGCACTTTAGGAGGCCAAGGTGGTCAGATCACCTGAGGTCAGGGGTTCAAGACCAGCCTGGCCAACATGGCTCTGTCGCTACTAAAAATACTAAAAATGCAGAAAATTAGCCGGGCGTAGTGGCACATGCCTGTAATCCCAGATATTCAGGAGACTGAGGCAGGAGAATTGCTTGAACCCAGGAGGCAGAGGTTGCAGTAAACGAGATTGCACCACTGCACTCCAGCCTGGGCGACAGAATGAGACTCTGTCACAAAAAAAATAAAAATGAAAAAGAGCACTAATCCCATGAGTGAGTGCTTCACCCTCATACCTGATCACTTCCCAAAGCCCCTACCTCCTAATAGCATCATACTGGGGAGTAGGTTTTCAACACATGAGCTTTGAGGGGGAATAACATTCAGACTGGAGCAGGCAGGAGTGCATATTTTGTTTATGAAGCAGTCTCTTGTTAATAAACTATGATATCTCTTACTGCCGTTTCTCCAATAAAGTGAATAAACGTAAGCCGAGTGGGAAATACCAACATTAAACTTCGATATCTTCTACTCCCAGTTGCTGAAAGCTAAGTTGAGGACTCTTTTTCCCAATTAAGAAAAAACTAAAAGAAAATGGTGCATGATTTTCATTGCTGCTGTTCATGTTGGCAAAAGGGCCTTATCAGTAATTATTCGGTGTGTAAAGAAAGGTTCGTTATGGAATTACTAATCTTTTCTTAAACATATCATTCTTTTCCCAAAACGTGGCTGCTATGAACTATGGGTGCTCCCTCAAATTCACATGTTAAATCCTAACCTCTAGGATGATAGTATTACGAGGCAGGGCCCTTGGAAGGTAATTAGATCATGAATATGAAGCTCTTATAGCAGCTTTTATTAAGTAGGTCCCAGGGAGCTTATTTCTTTCTTCCATTATCTGAGGACACAAGAGAATGCACCATTGATTAATCAAGAAGAAGTCCCTCACTAGACAAAGAATCCATAAGCATCTCGATCTTGGACTTCCCAGCCTTGAGACCATAAGAAGTACATTTCTGTTGTTTATAAGCCACTTCGTCTATGGTTTTCTGCTATAGCAGCCCAAACAAAGACAGTGGCCATGAGAGATGATGCATCTCCCATTACCACTGACCCCTTTCTAAAACTGAGCCACATCAGGCAGCAAATCAAAACTGTTGCTATGACTGTAATTTACTACTAATATATATTTTTCTAATTTTTTATTTTTACTTATTTTATCTTCTGATATATACAAAAATCCATTAAAAACTGCCCTGTGTATTTTTATAATAGAACATAAAAAATAAGAGATGGAACCAAAACCACCATTTGTATTCCAATCAAACATTTCAAATTTCTTATCTCTCTAGAGTACTTGTAATTAACAAGAACGGTGTTGACTTACAAGATTTCTAAAACATAAGTATGTCCTTTATGTAATTATATGATATGTGGAATCAGAATAGGTGAGATTTTTTTCTTGGATTAGGGTTGGAAGAAGTCAGGTGGGAAATGACAGGCAGACATCGACAGCTGGAAGCAGGGAACAAATAGAGGTTTATCTTCAGATGTATAATTGGCACTTTTTACCCCATTATTATGTAGGATAGGGGACAGATTCAGTTTTAAGTTTCATGAATCACACCCTCAAAAACTGCATGTTGTTTAATTAAATCATACATACCTTCTACAGTTCTAGATATTTATAAATGTGACATTAATTTCCACCACTGAACAAGAATGCACTCACATTGTTACCTTTCAGAGTAGCTTACTAAGATTTGTTGTAACGTGTTTATAACCAGTTGGGAACCTAGGTGTTGCTTCATTGCTAAGCCTTGATGGAACATTTATGGATATGTTTTATGATTTGCTAATCTGTGCTGTGAAACCATCAGTCTGTTTGCAGTGGGGTGGAAGGACTTGGGAGGGTAGGAGGGTGGAGGGAGGGAGGATAGTTTTGTTTGATGTGTCAGTGGAGGGAGGGGGGGAAGGCAGGTTGGTCATGAAGTTTGAACTAAGATGGACTTAAAGGGTTCACTTTTGACCCTTACACAAAAATCAGTTACAATAAATAGTTGCTACTACTAAGCAGGTTTTCAGTGATCATGCTTGATTTTCTTTCTTTTTTCTTGTTTTATGTATTTTCTCAGGGGAAATCTCTCACGTCAAAGAGGTTAACAAGCCTTGTTCAGTCTTACTAAACGGATCATCTTGTAGCATGGATGCAGAATGGAATCATTGCACATACTTTGTAGCTCGCTGTTGTGACCTGGAGCAGAGGACATTAGACCAAGATGTTGCATGAGCAAAGGACCTAAATTGTTATTTTTGTGTGTACGTTCCATTTCCAGTGGACTCTTTACCATCTCGATGCCTCCATTCCAAACCGTTGTCTGCTTTCTTCCTCCTTCTACTATGCTGGATCTGTGTCTTTTTCCTTTTTAACAAGTTCAAGTGAAGTAAAACCTTTTCTTTTTTCCTTCCCCCTCTCTCTCTCACTCTCTCTCTCTCTCAAAGCTTCTGCTAGACACACAGTTCACTGAAAATTCAGTCAGTCACAAACTGGAAGAATTGTAAAAGAAAAAAAGCATTTATCAATAAGTATACATATGGCTTCTCATTTATTAAACAATAAATTAGCACAGAAAGTTTCATTTCACCAGTGTATCCACAGTCAGAAACACACTCATGTCTTTGTCTGTTGTCTGTACATTCTCCGTTAATGTTTCTTGCATTTATTTTTATACCATATTTAAAGAGGAAACACCTTTTACTCCAAATGTATTAAAGTTGATCCTTTCTCTGTAAATTTGTGTATGTTTATATTGTTGTTTTATCTTTCATTAAAAGATGCAGAATCTCATTACTTTTGTAACTTTTGACTTCCATGCTAACTAAAAAAAAATAATAAAAAATGACAATAATGCTGAGAAATCCACAAGCCACAATCGCAGAGGGGGTTGGACTTAACCGCAGAGTTAAATTTAGGTTGTCACCTTGAAATTTATTTCAGGGTTTCCAGACAAGCTTGGATAGTACAGAAGACATGGGCAAATGGAAATAATTTTTTGGAGGCTTACCTGAGACTTGGTAGATTCTTTTTCTCCCATGGAAGAACAATGCAAATTGAACTTCCACATTTTCAAAGCTATTTATAAGGCCTTTCTGCCTCATGATGAATGTGCATCTGTATGTTTTGCAAATTAGTATTTCTGTTCTAATTAGGCTTGAGTGTGACTTATTAAATCAGGTACTGATTTGTTCTTTAAAACACAGTTCTGGCCGGGCGTGGTGGCTCAAGCCTGTAATCCCAGCACTTTGGGAGGCCGAGGCGGATGGATCACGAGGTCAACAGATCGAGACCATCCTGGTCAACATGGTGAAACCCCGTCTCTACTCAAAATACAAAAAATTAGCTGAGCATGGTGGTATGTGCCTGTAATCCCAGCTACTCAGGAGGCTGAGGCAGGAGAATGGCCTGAACCCAGGAGGCGGAGGTTGCGGTGAGCCAAGATGGCACCATTGCACTCCAGCCGGGGTAACGAGAGTGAAACTCCGTCTCAAAAAAAAAAACAGTTCTAAAAATATAGGCCAGCGCCTCTTAACTTTTTGGAGGTTACAGATTATTTTGAGAATACGGTCACCTCTTGGTATCCCTGGGAAACTGGTTCCTAGACCTCCTCAGATACCAAAATCCACAGATGCTCAAGTGACTAATGAAAACTGGCCTAGTGTTTGCATATAACCTACATAAATCTTCCCATATACTAAATCATCTCTAGATGATTATAATATCTATTATAACCTAAATGCTATATCATTTTTATATTTTTAATTAATATAACTTTAATTGTTGTATTGCTATTTTTATTGTTGACTTTTTTCAGATATTTTCCATCCAAGGTTGCTTGAATCTAAAGATATGGAACCTGTGGATATGGAGGGCCAACTGTGTGATGTAATTAGTACAATTTGCTGACTGCTTATTAAGTGCCTGCCACTTCATTGAGAGTTTTCATGGCCACAGAATTCTCACATTTAACCGTCACAGCAGTCCTATAAGATCATTTCGGCAATTTTGAGAACACTGAAGCAGAGAGAAGTTAAGTAACTTGTTTGAAGTCACCTAGCTAAGTAGTGGGTTGGGAATATAGGAGAGGAAAAAGTCTTTTGTTTCTTCCTTTCTAGGTTCTCAGCTGTGGCTCTGTAACAAAAGACAGACTAACAAGAGAAAAGCACACAAATGTATGTAATAGAAGTATTATGTGACATAGGAGACTTCATCAAGAAATGAAGACATTAAAAACGATTAAACCTGAGTGTTTTGTTGTACTAGGTTTGATGAAAAGTCATGGGAAAATGTGATAAGGCAGAGGGGTCGGCGCTAAGGGTAGTAAACGGGGAAACTGAGCAAGGCCTGTTCTTGCAGATTCCCCTCAGTGTCCCTCCATCTTCAGGGAGACGAATGCTCCATTTTTCTGGGTATAGGGAGAGTGTCTCTCACAGGAGGGTCTTATGACCTGCTTCAAGGGAAAGTCAGAGAGTCCTCCTTAACCTGCCATTTCTCAAATTTCTTCAGCTTAAAATATTCAATATGCCAAGGTACCATATTTGGGATAGCACTCAGAAACCCCCTCAGAATATAAATCCGGGCAGTCTCACTGCAGGGCCCACTATACTGCCCACCTATCCATTATACCACAAACTTCTTTTGATAAAAATTGGGTGAAAATCCACATACACTCACAGTGGTACTGAATTTTAGGACATTCACAGACTAATTAATCCCCATGGCTCATCTGTGGACCGCAAGTACATAACCTAACTTACTTTAAGGGCGGGATCAGTGACAAAAAAAGGTTACCCAGCTCAGAGATGGACCTAACCTGTTTGCTTTCGCCTACACCAAGCCTCCAGTTATTTAAAAAAGAGATCAAGTTATTAATGGCTGTTACTTACCGTAGGTAAATTTAAATTCTCAAAAAATTTACTATTATTGGTGATAAATCAGCAGTGGAGTCTGTTGGTTAGTTAATAAAACTGTCACAAAATGGAAGAAATTTGATAGGAGAAATTTATATATAAGCTATAAACACTGTAAACAGTATAGGAGAGATTTAATTATATGCTCATGTTTTTTTTTTTTAAAGAATTCATAAAATGCAAATAAATTAAATTGATAGACTTTCTTCCTTAAAATCACTTAATTCAGGACAGTCTTGGACAGACAGACAGCACTGAAGTTAGATTCAAACTCTAGTTAGTAGAATCACTATTTTAAGGAAAACAGTAATCCTATAAGAAGAATGTGGTATTTAAACAATTAGCCTTGTACAAATACGACTGGTTATTTCAGTCGTTAGAAGTCCATCATCTCTGGCAATTCCAAATCATGGAAAAATTCATCCTTACTGGCATTTTCAATCATATGAAATGACGGGAGAAAAGAGAAACCCTCAGGCAAGTATCCCCAAGTCAGGAATTCCTAATTTAAAAAATTCATTTTTGGCCAGGGGCGGTGGTTCACGCCTGTAATCCCAGCACTTTGGAGGCCGAGGCGGGTGGATCACGAGGTCAAGAGATCGAGACCATCCTGGTCAACAAGGTGAAACCCCGTCTCTACTAAAAATACAAAAATTAGCTGGGCATAGTGGTGCGTGCCTATAGTCCCAGCTACTTGGGAGGCTGAGGCAGGAGAATTGCTTAAACACAGAAGGCGGAGGTTGCGGTGAGCCAAGATCGTGCCATTGCACTCCGGTCTGGGTAACAGACTGGTTTTGAGCAAAACTCCGTCTCAAAAAAAAAAAATGGTTTTTGAGTTCAAGTACATAAAACATTTAAATAGCCTAATGACTCCATTTAATGTGGTCTAGACAAGACTCGGATACAAAGCAAGGGTAATTCAGGAGAAGCACAGAAAGTTTTGGAGTTCCTTGCAGTTCACTCCAGCAAGCCCTTGGCATCTGCCTCCCACCCCACCCTAAAACCATTTGATCTCTACGGCATAGAATAAAAAATCTCTCAAGTTTCTATTTAATAAAATTGGTTTTAAGGCTTTTTTTAAAAACTTTGAGACCATCAAAAAAAAGTTACCCTCCAATAAACCAGAGTTTCTACTCTCACAGTACAGAGCTATTTTGATCCTCTAAATTGCATTGACCCAATTCTCCTCTTAGCGATGTTACAGTAATGTGTTCTGGGATCTGCACGGGATTTTCTGCTTGAATCAAAATGACAGAAATATGGCCAGCAACCTTATGTAAGCTGCATCCTAAAATAAATGAAGGCAGAAACCCTCCCTCTTCGTAATGAGCAGTGTGAGGCTTGATATTGCTACTCAGGACTCGCAGCTGTGCCCTTGGGTCTCCTGGTTGACTGCTCCCTTCTCTTTACATGATGGTTTATGAATAATTTTTGTCTACTGAGAGAGTCAAGTCTTGGCTGCTAGCATGAATTTAGTCTACCTACATGCACTGATTGTCTCCACACAGAAGATTTTGTGTCCTTAAATACACATTTGAAAGAGCACATTGAATACCTAGGTGGTTTACTGTTGTGTGACTACCTCTTTGCACATTTTAGTAGCCCTCTAAAACATCAGCCAGAAACAGCCAAAGCTACCAATCCATCCCCTACACCATTTTAAGAAGTGGTGCATAATAATGAAGAATTAAAAAAAAAAGAATAGAGAGGAACTATATTCATGTATTATATACACACATATACACAAATAGCTATGTTATACATTTTACTGTACAACCACATATTTGTATATTTTTATTGAAAATGTGCTCTAGACCTCATTTTTTAAAAGGCGTCAAATAATGTATCAAATATAAGATGCTTCCATTTAAAAATCAGATTAGAAGAAAAGCTTGCACACGCCCTTAGGTATTTTGGGAGTTTTTCTGGAGCTGAAATGTGTAAAGTGTTTGCAACTTCATTTTCAAAAAGGTCATTAGAGGCTGGGAAGACATAAATACTTCTTGATTTAAAAATTGATTCACAGGCATTGTGGGAAGGAGGCAGCAGCGTCGGCGCAGGCAGGAGGGCACCAGCAGCAGCAGTGGTGCAGTAAGTCCTCCTGGCCGCTCAGAGCACTGTGGAGCCGCGTCCCCAGCCAGCCTCAGACGGTGGCGCCCCTCCTGGCCCCTGTGGCTTCTCGCCCGCCTGCCCCTCCCCTGCATCAGAAGGCATGGCTGCCCTCCCTGGTCCCCATGGGGGCGGGCTGATTACCTTGAGGAGGCAGGCAGGCCACGATTCCGAACTTCAGCGCTGCTCCCAACTACCTTTGGAAGAGCAGGCAGCCCGACCTGGCCTTCTTCACGTTGCCGCGGGACCTGGCCAGATGCCAGAAGTGGTTGCATTGTTGGAGAGCAGACTTAGAAGATAAAACACCTGATCAGGTAAATAAACATGATCGATTATCTGCCAGACATTTTGAGACGTCCGTAATCTGTAGAAGTCCTTATAGGACAGTTCTTCGCCATAACACAATACCAACAGTATCTGAGCTTACCAGTCATTTGAACAACCCACATAGTAGACACAGTAAACGAATGACAATGTTGATGAAACTTCCAAACAGGAACAAAAGCATAAAGAAACCAACAACAGAAAGGCTCAGAACTCCAGTGAAGAAGTGGGTGAAGGGCCAGATGAGGACATCTTATTTCTAACCCTTGAAGAGAAGGAAAACAAAGGATACCTAAAATCTCTATTTGAGATCTGGATTCTGATGGGAAAGCAAAACGTACATGTGGAGGGGTCATGAGGCTGATGAAATCCCAGAAGGTCTCTTAACTCCAGATAATGTTGAAGTACCGCTCGAAGGCCGGATAAATTCTGGTGAAGAGGTCCCGAGTTAGTGCTTTGAGACAGCAGCAGTTAGCACATTGTTTTGTTCAAAAACACAACAGGAACAGATGCCAGAGAGCTGTGAGAGCCGTAGTAGGGAAGAAACTCTCATGGAAGTGAGAGACTCACACTTCTTTTCTAGTATCACTGACGATGTACTGGATGTAGGGGCACCTGCCTGTGTTGATGAGGTTGACGAGTCTCATAACCTAAGAGGGGAATTTGTAGGCTTCCTGCCTTATGAAGCTGATGCAGAAATTTTGGCTGTCAAATTTCACACTATAACTGAGAAGTGAGGATTAAATATGGAGTATTGTCATGGCCATACATGTAAGACACATGGCTTACATTGTGTCTAGTGAATTTTCTTCCAAAATGAAAGTTGTTGCTTCTAGCCTTTTAGAGAAACATCCCCAAGCTAGCTACACACTCTGCAACTCCGTGCCTTATATATGTGATTGATAAAAGTACCTGTTATGGGAGCATCTGTTACATTAGAAACAATTGAGGAAGTTTGTTCTTTTTTCCATCGATCACCACAACTGCTTTTAGAACTTGACAGTGTAATTTCCGTTCTTTTTCAGAACAGTAAAGAAAGGGGTAAAGAACTGAAGGAAATCTGCTATTCTCAGTGGACAAGCAGGCATGATGCCTATAGAGCCAGCTACTCAGGAGGCTGAGGTGGGAGGATCACCTTAGCCCAGAGAGGTCGAGGCTGCAGTGAGCTGTAATTGCACCACCACACTCTAACCTGGGCAGCAGAGTGAGACCTTGTCTCGAAAATAAAAAAATAAAGGAAAAAAATAAAATACGTGGTTTTGAAGTCCTGAGGGTGATGGTTTAACACATTCCTAACCATTTAACAAGCCTGACATCTAGTGGTCAACTGGTGCTTCTCAGGTAGCCAAAGGAGACGGACTGACCCTTATTCAAGTAAATTGTGATGGAAGTATCGTATAGCTATTGTAAATGTACTTCTGACTGTTAGAGTCAGTAAGACTGGGTTAAAAAGGGAAGAATGGAAATTATGATGCAAGCCACTCGGATGTTTGTTGCACCTGTCTATGATAAGGTAATGTAATTCAGGTGGACCAAGAGCCGGGCGTTCCAAGCAGTCACTTCACAAGGAAAAGGGAGACAGAGAAAAAAGAATAAGCCTGAGGCAGTGCGTATTTGCATCTTTCTTAATAATGATCACAGTAATAGCTATCTGACATGATGCCATATGATGGGTCTTACACCGAATGCTTCATACCTTGCATCTTTCCAGAAACTTTGTAAAATAAGTATCATAATCCTCACTTCATCAATGATGAAACTAAGGGGCAAAGTGACTTGCTGAGTTGCCCAAATTTTTATTTTTATTTTTATATATATTTTTTTCTTTTTATTGCATTTTAGGTTTTGGGGTACATGTGCAGAGCATGCAATACAGTTGCATAGGTACACACAGGGCAGTGTGTTTTGTTTGCTTTCTCCCCTTCACCCACATTTGGTATTTCTCCCCTGGCAATCCCTCCCCACCTCCCCCTCCCACTGGCCCTCCCCTTTTCCCCCTATAGACCCCAGTGTTTAGTACTTCCCTCTCTGTGTCCATGTGTTCTCATTTTTCATCACCCGCCTATGAGTGAGAATATGCGGTGTTTCATTTTCTGTTCTTGTGTCAGTTTGCTGAGAATGATGTTCTCCAGATTCATCCATGTCCCTACAAACGACACGAACTCATCATTTCTGATTGCTGCATAATATTCCATGGTGTATATGTGCCACATTTTCCCAATCCAGTCTATCATCGAGGGGCATTTGGGTTGATTCCAGGTCTTTGCTATTGTAAACAGTGCAGCAATGAACATTCGTGTGCATGTGTCCTTGTAGTAGAATGATTTATAGTCCTTTGGATATATACCCAGTAATGGGATTGCTGGGTCAAATGGAATTTCTATTTCTAAGGCCTTGAGGAATCGCCACACTGTCTTCCACAATGGTTGAACTAATTTACACTCCCACCAACAGTGTAAAAGTGTTCCTTTTTCTCCACATCCTCTCCAGCATCTGTTGTCTCCAGATTTTTTAATGATCGCCATTCTAACTGGCGTGAGATGATATCTCAATGTGGTTTTGATTTGCATCTCTCTGATGACCAGTGACTATGAGCATTTTTTCATATGATTGTTGGCCTCATATATGTCTTCTTTCATAAAGTGTCTGTTCATACCCTTTGACCACTTTTGAATGGGCTTGTTTGGTTTTTTCCTGTAAATCTGTTTGAGTTCTTTGTAAATTCTGGATATCAGCCCTTTGTCAGATGGGTAAACTGCAAAAATTTTTTCCCATTCTGTTGGTTGCCGATTCACACTAGAGACTGTTTCTTTTGCTGTGCAGAAGCTGTGGAGTTTCATTAGGTCCCATTTGTCTATTTTGGCTTTTGTTGCCAACGCTTTTGGTGTTTTGTTCATGAAGTCCTTGCCTACTCCTATGTCCTGGATGGTTTTGCCTAGATTTCCTTCTAGGGTTTTTATGGTGCCGGGTCTTATGTTTAAGTCTTTAATCCATCTGGAGTTAATTTTGGTGTAAGGTGTCAGGAAGGGGTCCAGTTTCTGCTTTCTACACATGGCTAGCCAGTTTTCCCAACACCATTTGTTGAACAGGGAGTCCTTTCCCCATTGCTTGTTTTTGTCAGGTTTATCAAAGATTGTATGGTTGTAGCTATGTTGTGTTGCCTCTGATGCCTCTGTTCTGTTCCATTGATCTATATCTCTGTTTTGGTACCAGTACCATGCTGTTTTGATTACTGTAGCCTTATAGTATAGTTTGAAATCCGGTAGTGTGATGCCCCCCGCTATGTTCTTTTTGCTTAGAATTGACTTGGCCATGCGGGCTCTCTTTTGGTTCCATATGAAGTTCAAGGTGGTTTTTTCCAGTTCTGTGAAGAAAGTCAATGGTAGCTTGATGGGGATAGCGTTGATTCTGTAAATTACTTTGGGCAGTATAGCCATTTTCACGATATTAATTCTTCCTAACCATGAACATGGAATGTTTCTCCATCTGTCTGTGTCCTCTCTGATTTCGTTGAGCAGTGGTTTGTAGTTTTCCCTGAAGAGGTCCCTTACGTTCCTTGTGAGTTGTATTCCAAGGTATTTTATTCTTTTTGTAGCAATTGTGAATGGCAGTTTGTTCTTGATTTGGCTCTCTTTAAGTCTGTTATTGGTGTAGAGGAAGGCTTGTGATTTTTGCACATTGATTTTATATCCTGAGACTTTGCTGAAGTTGCTTCTCAGTTTCAGGAGTTTTTGGGCTGAGGTGATGGGGTCTTCTAGGTATATTATCATGTCGTCTGCAAAAGAGACAATTTGGCTTCCACGTTTCCTATTTGAATACCCTTTATTTCTTTTTCTTGCCTGATTGCTCTGGCTAGAACTTCCAGTACTATATTGAATAGGAGTGGTGACAGAGGGCATCTTTGTCTAGTGCCGGATTTCAAAGGGAATGCTTCCAGTTTTTGCCCATTCAGTATGATATTGGCTGTTGGTTTGTCATAAATAGCTTTTATTACTTTGAGATACGTTCCATCAATACCGAGTTTATTGAGGGTTTTTATCATAAAGGGCTGTTGAATTTTGTCAAATGCCTTCTCTGCATCAATTGAGATAATCATGTGGTTTTTGTTTTTGGTTCTGTTTATGTGGTGAATTACGTTGATAGACTTGCGTATGTTGAACCAGCCTTGCATCCCTGGGATGAATCCTACTTGATCACGATGAATAAGTTTTTTGATTTGCTGTTGCAATCGGCTTGCCAATATTTTATTGAAGATTTTTGCATCTATGTTCATCATGGATATTGGCCTGAAGTTTTCTTTTGTTGTTGGGTCTCTGCCGGGTTTTGGTATCAGGATGATATTGGTCTCATAGAATGATTTGGGTAGGATTCCTTCTTTTTGGATTATTTGGAATAGTTTCAGAAGAAATGGTACCAGCTCCTCTTTTTGTGTCTGGTAGAATTCGGCTGTGAACCTGTCTGGACCTGGGCTTTTTTTGTGTGGTAGGCTCTTAATTGCTGCCTCGACTTCTGCCCTTGTTATTGGTCTATTCATAGTTTCAGCTTCCTCCTGGTTTAGGCTTGGGAGGACACAGGAGTCCAGGAATTTATCCATTTCTTCCAGGTTTACTAGTTTATATGCATAGAGTTGTTTGTAATATTCTCTGATGATGGTTTGAATTTCTGTGGAATCTGTGGTGATTTCCCCTTTATCATTTTTTATTGCATCTATTTGGTTGTTCTCTCTTTTATTTTTAATCAATCTGGCTAGTGGTCTGTCTATTTTGTTGATCTTTTCAAAAAACCAGCTCTTGGATTTATTGATTTTTTGGAGGGTTTTTCGTGTCTCAATCTCCTTCAGTTCAGCTCTGATCTTGTCTTCTGCTGGGTTTTGAGTTTTTTTGATCTTGCTCCTCTAGCTCTTTCAATTTTGACGATAGGGTGTCAATTTTGGATCTCTCCATTCTCCTCATATGGGCACTTATTGCTATATACTTTCCTCTAGAGACTGCTTTAAATGTGTCCCAGAGGTTCTGGCACGTTGTGTCTTCGTTCTCATTGGTTTCGAAGAACTTCTTTATTTCTGCCTTCATTTCGTTGTTTATCCAGTCAACATTCAAGAGCCAGTTGTTCAGTTTCCATGAAGCTGTGCGGTTCTGGGTTGGTTTCTGAATTCTGAGTTCTAACTTGATTGCACTATGGTCTGAGAGGCTGTTTTTTATGATTTCAGTTGTTTTGCATTTGCTGAGCAGTGCTTTACTTCCAATTATGTGGTCAATTTTAGAGTAGGTATGATGTGGTGCTGAGAAGAATGTATATTCTGTGGATTTGGGGTGGAGAGTTCTGTAAATGTCTATCAGGTTTGCTTGCTCCAGGTCTGAGTTCAAGCCCTGGATATCCTTGTTGATTTTCTGTCTGGTTGATCTGTCTAATATTGACAGTGGAGTGTTAAAGTCTCCCACTATTATTGTGTGGGAGTCTAAGTCTTTTTATAAGTTGTTAAGAACTTGCCTTATGTATCTGGGTGCTCCTGCATTGGGCCCATATATGTTTAGGATCGTTAGCTCTTCTTGTTGTATCGATCCTTTTACCTTTATGTAATGGCCTTCTTTGTCTCTTTTGATCTTTGTTGCTTTAAAGTCTATTTTATCAGAGATGAGGATTGCAACTCCTGCTTTCTTTTGCTCTCCATTTGCTTGGTAAATCTTCCTCCATCCCTTTATTTTGAGCCTTTGTGTATCCTTGCATGTGAGATGGGTTTCCTGGATACAGCACACTGATGGGTTTTGGATTTTTATCCAATTTGCCAGTCTGTATCTTTTGATTGGTGCATTTAGTCCATTTACATTTATGGTTAATATTGTTATGTGTGAGTTTGACACTGCCATTTTGATGCTAGCTGGCTGTTTTGCCCGTTAGTTGTTGTAGATTCTTCATTATGTTGATGCTCTTTAGCATTTAGTGTGATTTTGGAATGGCTGATACTGGTTGTTCCTTTCTATGTGTAGTGCCTCTTTCAGGACCTCTTGTAAAGCAGGGCTGGTGGTGACAAAATCTCTGAGTGCTTGCTTGTTCGCAAAGGATTTTATTTTTCCTTCACTTCTGAAGCTCAATTTGGCTGGATATGAAATTCTGGGTTGAAAGTTCTTTTCTTTAAGGATGTTGAATATTGGCCCCCACTCTCTTCTGGCTTGTAGAGTTTCTGCCGAGAGATCTGCTGTGAGTCTGATGGGCTTCCCTTTGTGGGTGACCCGACCTTTCTCTCTGGCTGCCCTTAGTATTTTCTCCTTTATTTCAACCTTGTTGAATCTGACGATTATGTGCCTTGGGGTTGCTCTTCTTGCGGAATATCTCTGTGGTGTTCTCTGTATTTCCTGCATTTGAGTGTTGGCCTGTCTTGCTAGGTGGGGGAAATTTTCCTGGATAATGTCCTGCAGAGTATTTTCCAGCTTGGATTCATTCTCTTCATCACATTCTGGTACGCCTATCAAATGTAGGTTAGGTCTCTTCACATAGTCCCACATTTCTTGGAGACTTTTTTCATTCCTTTTTGAGCTTTTTTCTCTGATCTTGGTTTCTCGTTTTATTTCATTGAGTTGATCCTCGACTTCTGATATTCTTTCTTCTGCTTGGTCAATTCGGCTATTGAAACTTGTGCATGTTTCGCGAAGTTCTCGTATTGTGTTTTTCAGCTCCTTTAATTCATTCATATTCCTCTCTAAGGTATCCATTCTTGTTATCATTTCCTCAAATCTTTTTTCAAATCTTTTTTCAAGGTTCTTAGTTTCTTTACGTTGATTTAAAACATGTTCTTTTAGCTCACAAAAGTTTCTCATTATCCACCTTCTGAAGTCTAATTCCGTCATTTTGTCACAGTCATTCTCTGTCCAGCTTTGTTCCCTTGCTGGTGAGGAGTTTTGGTCCTTTCTAGGAGGCGAGGTGTTCTGGTTTCGGGTGTTTTCCTCCTTTTTGCGCTGGTTTCTTCCCATCTTTGTGGATTTATCCACCTGTCATCTATGTAGTTACTTTTTGATTGGATCTCTGAGTGGACACCCAGATTGTTGATGATGGAGTATTTCTGTTACTTGGTTTTCCTTCTACCAGTCTATCCCCTTCGCTGTACGACCGCTGAGGTCCACTCCAGGCCCTGCTTGTCTGGGGTGCACCTGTAGCGGCTGCGGAACAGCGAGGGATGCTACCAGTTTCTTTTTCTGCTATCTTTGTCCCAGGATGATGTCTGACGAATGTCAGTCTTATGGATATAGAGGGGTCAGGGAGTTGCTTGAGGAGACAGTCTGTAGGAGCTCAAGTGCTGAGCTGTTAGCTCTGTTGTTCATTCAGGGCTGCTAGGCTGCTATGTTTAGTTCTGCTGCAACCTAACTCGTAAGAAAACCCCTTTTTTTTCCCTCAGATGCTCTGTCTGGGGGGGGTGGTTGGGGCTTTCCTTGTGAGTGTCTGCCTCACTGTCCTGCCCAGCTAGGAGGCAGTCTAGTCACTTTTTGCCTGCCGAGGCTCCGCCCTGCTGGTGTGAGGTTCGCCCTTTTCCATGCAGGCTCCGCCCTTCTGCTGTGGTCTCCGCCCTGTTGCCACGGGCTATGCCCTGCGGCGGAGTCTCTCTGTTGTACCGGGTTGGGGTTGCCTCGGCAGCGGCAGGCTGCGTCAGCAATGGGCGTGTACCTCAGTAGGGGCTGATTGCCTCAGTAATGGCTGACGCCCCTCCCCCACGGAGCTGCACTTTAAAAAGAAAACCTATTCACCGGGAGCGTTTGGAATCGCCGTTTTGTTTGTCGCACTGCGCTCCCCCAAATGCTGAGTCCCTGGGATTTCCTGGGCTGGGTCACAGTTCAAGACCCGTTCAGTCTCAAGTTCAGCCCTCTCGGGTCTCAGTTTGCCGGTTCAACAGGGCACCCGTAACAGTGCGCTTTTGTATGGAGCGCTGTGGAGCGCCTCTGCACTCTGGCGCGGGCCGGAGCCACACCAGCTGCCGGCTATGCCAGCGGAGACCTCTGCCTGGCGTCCCGCGTCTCTTTTATACCTGGGAATTTCCCCGTTCTGTGGGCAACTAAGATCCGTCTGGAAATGCTTCCCCGACTCACCCTCTCCGTTCGTCCAGCGAGAGCTTCAATCCTGGGTTGTTCTCACAGAGCCATCTTGAGTCCTCCCAGCCCAAATTTTTATAAACAGGACTTAGTTGAGCCAAATCACTATCCTAGATCCGTTTTGTTTGTTTGTTTGTTTGTTTGTTTTTAGCATTAGTCAGGGTCTCCCTCTGTTGCCCAGCCTGGAGGGCAGTGGCGCAATCAAAGCTCACCGCAGCCTCAACCTCCTGGGCTCAAGTGATCCTCCCACCTCAGTGTCCCACGTAGCTGAGGCCACAGGTGCACACCATCATGCCTAGCTAGTTTTTTGTAGAGACAGGGTTTTGCCATGTTACCCAGGCAGGCCTTGAACTCTCAGGCTCAAGCAGTCCTCCTGCCTTGGCCTCCCAAGGTGCTAGGATTACAGACATAAGCCACAGCACCTGGCCTATCCCAGAACTTTTACATTCCAACTAGGCCACACGCTATATTGTCTCTATTATTGAACAGGCAGAGGGAGACAGCAAAACAATTTATCTGCTCTGAATTGACAAATTATGATGACATCATATTCATCCATACATTGAAGACAAATTCTTTATTTATTTATTTGAGACAGAGTTTTGCTCTTGTTGCCCAGGCTGGAGTGCAGTGGCTGGATCTCTGCTCATTGCAACCTCCGCCTCCTGGGTTCAGGTGATTCTCCTCCCTCATCCTCCCGAGTAGCTGGCATTACAGGCACACACCACCGCACCCAGTTCATTTTTTCTATTTTTAGTAGAAACGGGGTTTCACCATGTTAGCCAGGCTGGTCCCAAACTCCTGACTTCAGGTGATCCACCCACCTCAGCCTCGCAAAGTGCTGGGATTACAGGAGTGAGCCAACGTGCCCGGCTGGAGGCAAATTTTTTTAAAAAGCATTCATACAGAGTTCTTGATGTTTTTGCTATTCAGCTGGTGTGTGAATCATATCAGACTCCCTTTGAACCTGTTTCTTGTTTGCTTTTGTTTTTCCCTTAGAATGT
Organism: Callithrix jacchus; assembly: GCF_049354715.1. NCBI lineage: Eukaryota > Metazoa > Chordata > Mammalia > Primates > Cebidae > Callithrix > Callithrix jacchus. Next base: position 45,118,513 of record NC_133520.1, read on the forward strand.
TATAATTTCCAGCAGGCAATTATATTAGACTAGAAACGGCAATTGAAGAGATTTTTACTCCCTTCAAAATCCCATTTTCTGGTCAGAGGGCAAATTTTCAGTAGACATGGATAGCTTGAAAGTGTGATACCGCCAAACTTTCACTCTTGGAGAAGGCTTTCAACCAAGGACAGTGGTTTAGGTGTATTTCCAACCTAAACTCAGCCTTTAGAAATTCAGGGACCTGCTCAAAGAGTTTTAAATTTGGAGATTACAGAGCCCTGGCAATAACTGTGGCCGGCCTTTGCCCTGCTTTGTAGGGTCACTTTTATGTCACTCTAAATGTCGTATGACATTATTCAGTTTGTAGCTCACAGTCTCTGGAAGAACTCCTCCGAATCCTCCAGTTGTCTAGGCACTTACCCAGAGCTTCCAGATCCCTTGTCTGTGTCAGACACCCTAGTGTAAATGAGCTAGTGTCAGATACCCCTACAATAACTGAGCCAGCATCAGGATTCTAGGGGCAACGTGATTCAAAAACACACCAACTAAGTGACATAGAAGATGTTCCTATGCGTGAAAACAAGGACGAAGGTGGACAGTGACGCACATGCATGAGCTGCCTGCGGGGTGGGGGACAGAAATTCATAAAGCTGGCATACTCTCACTGCTTACAGCAGTCATTGGTCATTTAATGCTGGGCCACTTGTCCTTGAAAGAAATGTTGAGCAGGAAACGGGCAGGCCTGGGATCGGATTTCTTCTTGTCTAAGGCCTGGATGTTGCTTCACCCAAGAGTTGGACACTGGGTGCTGGGGCACCCTGACTCTTGGTGCGGTACATTGCAGACAAAGATTGAAGTTTATGTGCTCAAAGAACTGGGTATCCAGAAATGCTAAGTTTGGAAGCCCAGGCATGTGGTCAACGAGCAATGTCAGCCAAGTTTAGTACCAATTGGAAGGGGCTTCTTCTGCACATGCTGAGAATTCATTTCTCGCCCAATAGTGGCAGAACACACCCAGGGTGTTTGGCTGCAGTCAGACCTCTGCACCCTAGAAAGCCAAATCTTGATGGCTTCGTAATTAGGTCATCTGCAGCCTAACTTAAGGGACAATGACTCCGCCAGGCTGCCAGAGATGGTTTCAACAAGACCACGTGGCAACAGCAGCCACAACAGTGAAAGCACTGACATTGCTCCAATAAAATGGGTAACACCTGGGACTGACCCTTTGAAAATATCCATGTAAGTAGATGCAAGTTTTATTTTATGCCTAAAGCGGGTGAATGGGATTATAGTTAGGGTCCTGCAAGGTGTCTGTTAAAAAATCAATTTCTTTGATGGAGTTTTGCTCTTGTTGCCCACTGGAGTGCAATGGCATGATCTTGGCTCACCACAACCTTCACCTCCTGAGGCTCAATGCCTCAGCCTCCTGAGTAGCTGGGATTACAGGGATGTGCCATCATGCCCAGCTAATTTTGTATTTTTAGTAGAGACAGGGTTTCTCCATGTTGGTCAGGCTGGTCTCGAACTCCCAACCTCAGGTGATCCACCTGCCTCAGCCTCCCAAAGTGCTGGGATTACAGGCATGAGCCACCACACCCGGCCACCTCTCGGAACTTTCTGTGCCCATATGCCCCCTCAGAAGAGCTACAGCTGGGAAAGTTTTCCATTCTAATCAACATTTAACTTCATTTAACTTCCAACTTGAGTGGAGAATAGGAATTAAAACCCCAGGGTCAGAAGTTTTTCATTCTAATAACTTTTCAGGAGAGGGGAGTAGAGATATAAAATATATTTCTCTAGATGTATTTGTCTTCCTTGGAGATGTTTTAAAAATGATTTTCATTCTTTTTTTTTTTTTTTTTTTTTGGCCGTTAATTGTTTCAAAGTACCAAGGATATTCCTTTATTCTTGGGGCATGAATGTCTGACCCTGGCCTTGACTAAATGCTGGAAAAGGACACTTTGAAGAAAGAAAGATAAATTGAAAAATTCCCATGTGGTGTAATCCATTCTTCCCCTTCACAATGGCAGAGCAGTACAAATGGATGGTCTGGATTTTTGCAGATGTTTGATTTTATTTATCTTCCCACTTCTCCCTAGTTTTCCCTGCTTTCTACAAAGGACCTTAACACGTTTTTTTTTCACCTTGTGTTTCCTTCTTCATGTTTCATTTTATACATTCTAAGTTCTTTTAATTCCTACTTTGCTAGCTACTAATTAAGATATGCAGAATCAAGGCAGCTTGAATCGTATCCTGTTTTATATCCTTTGAAAAGGAAAGTAAATGTATCATTGATTTCATAAACGTTAGTGAATAAGCTTGAACTGAGCGCTTGTGTTTCATTCCTAGGCGATCTACGTCATCAAGTTTTGCGGCTTTTTTCTTTTCTCTTCTCTTTCCTTCTTTTCTTTTGAGACAGCATCTTGCTCTGTTGCCCAGGCTGGAGTGCGGTGGCACCACCATGGCCCACTGCAGCCTCAACCTTCTGGGTTCAGGCAGTCCTCCCACCTCAGCCTCCTATGTAGCTGGCACCACAATCCCATGCCACATACCTGGCTAATATTTAAAAAAAATTTTTTTAGAGAGACAAGGACTTGCTATATTGTCCAGTCTGGTCTGAAACTCCTGGGCTCAAGTAGTCCTCCCACCTTGTCCTCCTAAAATAAAGGGACTACAGGTGTGAGCCACTAGGCTCAGCCAAGTTTCCTGGTTTTCATTTAAAGTATGTATTCAAGCTGCATGTGGTGGTGTGTGCCTGCAGTCCTAGCTACCTAGGAGGCTGAGATGGGAGGACTGCTTGAGCCCAGGAGTTCCAAGTATAGCCGGGACAGCACAGCGAGGCCCTATCTTTTAAAAAAATAAATGTACATCCACTAACAGTCAAATATATGAATTCCTGGCTAAACTCCCCACACACCCAGCCCTAAATCCCAATCTCAACCATCCATGTGGATGTCTGACATATCCAAAATCCATACTTGATTCTCATTGGTCAACAGCTGCACCATGTTGACTTTGCAGTTATCAGAATCCATCATGTAGGCGAAGGCTTGAACCATAGCTAAATCTGAGTTTTGGCAGATGCCTTGTGGTTTCCCCCGAACACACGAGGCTGGAAGGTCTACAAGTTACAGCTATGAGACCATCCCTCACTTGCCTCTGTATCTTCCCTTGGAGACTATCAAAAGACAGGTTCTCATGGGCCCTCTAGTTCTGATGAAGGGTGGGGCTTCCTGCCAAGCACCCTCAGAAGAGAGCTGCAGAGTCCATGTACTGTAGTCAAGTGTTGGCTCCTCAGTAACAAAGAGGCAGCATTCCTGCTGCCATCTTCCAGCCCTCTTTGTTTTGGATCATTATTCTGGTGTGTGAGACAAGAACCAGGGGGGACTGGTCTCTTTCCCTTACATCTCTGTTCACTACCTGTGTATTTCATAAGCTGTGCAAATCTAAAAGTGGCTCATCATATCTTTACCAGCAAGACCAGCCAAATCCAGGCCTTGGTCTTGGCCAGCCTTGGGCTTATGACCTTGACAACCCTCTCTGCAGCCTGCTTCCTTCTTCTGCAGTCTTCTCCGTCTCAGTACAACAGTGAGGCCTTCCTTGTCTGCTGTACAGCAAGTCTCTGCTCTCCACCCTTTGCATTTAGTTTCCTTCTTTCCTTGTTTTATTTTTCTCTGTAAGAACTATGATATGCTATAGAATTTATTTATTGTCCAATTGCTTATTTATTTTGGAAACAGGATCTCATTTTGTCTCCCAGGCTGGTGTGCAGTGGCACAATCTTTGCTCACTGAAGCCTCCACCTTACTGCCTCAAGCAATCCTCCCATCTCAGCCTCCCCTGTAGCTGGAACTACAGGTGCACACCACGGTGCCTAGCTAAATTTTATTTTTTAATTTTTTGTAGAGATGGAATCTCACTATGTTACCCAGGCTGGTCTCAAACTCCTGGGCTTAAGCAATCCTCCTGCCTTGGCCTCCCAAATTAGTGACATTACAAATGTGAGCCACTGTGCCTGGCCTTGGCGCTCAATAGAATGTAAAATCCATGAAACCAAGGAGTTCTTTTGTTCTGTTTCTCCTGCACCTAAAACAGTGCCTGGCACCTAGGCAAATGCTCAACTAATATTTCCTAAAAGTATGAGCCACAAAAAAATTCTTCAATGAAACAACAATAGAACCCAATGTTTACTACAGTATAAATGTGTGAAGTTGAATCAGTCTGTCTCGGACTTATGAATGAATTTGAAAAGATATTTTGAAAGGATAATAACTCAATACATAATTGCTGTAAGTTTTGTAATGACAACTAAATTAATATTTGGTAAGTATATAAAATAGATATAATAGTGTATTGATATAGTAGAACAAAGTATAAAACCTTGAATTAAGCCAGGTGCAGTGGCTTATGCCTGTAAACCTAGCACTTTGGGAGGCAGAGGTGGGTGAATCATCCGAGGTCAGGAGTTTGAGACTAGACTGGCCAACATGGTGAAACCCCATCTCTACTAAAAATATAAAAGTTAGCCAGGCTTGGTGGCATGTGCTTGTAATCCCAGCTACTCAGGAGGCTGAGGTAGAAGAATCGCTTGAACCCAGAGGCAGAGATTGCAGTGAGCCGAGATCGTGCCTCTGTACACCAGCCTGGGCAACAAGAGTGAAATTCCATCTTAAAACAAAACAAAACAAAACTAAGACTGAATGTTTTGAATTCTTTATGTCTGCTTTAAGAAAGGTAGGATTTGGGGATGCTATGGCTTTAGAAGAGAAATATAAATACTATCTCATCCTAAGCAAAATTAAACTAGTGTAATTTCACTTGGAAATAATTACCTAGAAAAACTTACAAACGTTCTAAAAAGTAAAATCTGTTAGTCTGATGAAATCGTCTACAGTGAAAAGGCAGCTTCAGGAAGGAAAATTACCTGCTGGCGAATTAGAAAACTACAATTAAACCATTGACGTTTCCCGGAGAAGAGAAAAATAGTTACCGTGAAGAAGTGAGGGCAAACAAATGATGATGTCATGTTAATGATAGGAAATACACATCCTTTTGTAAAAGATGTTGTCACCGTCACAGACCGTTTCTTCCAATATGGATTTGCAAAACATGATAGCTGAGCCCACCAAACCTCTCATGGTTGCCATGGAGCAGGGTGTGGTGGTCCACACCTGTCATCCCAGTACTTTGAGAAGCCAAGGAGGGAGGCTTGCTTGAGCCCAGGAGGTCAAGGCTGTAATGAGCCATGATCATGCCGGTACACTCCAGCCAGGGTGACAGAGCGGGAACCTGTCACTAAAAAAAGAAAAAAACAACAATAAAGGTCATCATTCTCCCACATAGGAAACTAGTTAAGCCCTCTTCTGCCCTCTTAACTACAACTCCAAAATCCATCTGCCGTATCAGAGAATGAGGCTAACTAAAAATACATATCAGATGAGAATAGGCCTTCAGAGGTCCTGGAATTTATCTTATTCCTTTGACACATATTGTTAGGTAACCTCACATACTTTGTTACATCTCTTAAGAATACATTCTGGCCTGGCACGGTGGCACATGCCTGTAATACCAGCAGTTTGGGAGGCTGAGGTGGGCAGATCACCTGAGGTCAGGAGTTCAAGACCAGCCTGGTCAACATGATGAAACGCCGGCTCTACTAAAAATACAAAAATTCACTGGGTGTGGTGGTGTGTGCCCATAGTCCCAGCTACTAGGGAGGCTGAGGCACAAGAGTGTCCTGAACCTGGGAGGTAAAGGTTGCAGTGAGCCAAGATCGTGCCACTGATCTCCAGCCCGTGCAACAGACAAACAAACAAAAACATTCTAATATTTTATTTGCCAACTCTTTTTTTCTTTTCTTTTCTTTTCTTTTTTTTGAAACATGATCTCATTCTGTCGCCCAGGCTATAGTGCAGTAGCATGGGCAGGTCTCATTTCACCCTTGAACTCCGGGACTCAAGCAATCTCCCGCCTCAGCCTCCTAGGTAGTTGGAACCATAGACAGGTGCCACCATCTTGGTTCATTTTAACATTTATTTTTGTAGAGACAGGGTCTTACCATGTTGCCCAGGCTGGCCTTAAGCTATTCTCCTTTCTTGACCTTCCAAACTGTTGGGATTACAGGCGTGAGCCACCGCGCCCGGCTATTTTCCAATCTTAATGTTAGGAATTGTACTGAAATGTTTACCATGGTCTAGGGCTGCAAGCAAATCATTTCTTCTTGCTTAGGTTTTAAAAGATAACAAAACCTTCCCACAACCTCCCAGAATTCTATGCCTTCATGTACATAACCCGCCTTCCCTCAAACCCAGTTTCCACAGAGATGCTTTTCCTCATATACTTGGTTACAATCCCAAGAATACATTCTGGCCGGTTGTAGTGGCTCATGCCTGTAATTTCATCACTTTGGAGGCTGAGGCGGGTGGATCACCTGAGGTCTGAGTTCAAGACCAGCCTGGTCTGCCTTTTCTTAAATCTTTATCATCATCATTGGTCTCCTCTGAACTGCTTGTAATTCAGTTTTTAGAAATTAATGCAATATTTATTGTACGTTGCACTGAAGTACCATAGAAAACTGAGCTGGCTGACATCAGCTCCTTAAAGGAGACGATCACCCATAGTCAGGATAAACACCTAATGCATGGAATCCTGAAGTGATTCATTCCAGATCAGAAGAAGTGTGTATTTTTTAACTGCATAGTCATTTCTTTATTTAAATCTAAATGTAATTGGGCAAGAAAATGCAACTGAATACTTGTGATTTACTAAGACGTAGCCGTTTACATGTGGGTTTAGAGACAGAAAGTGTCTCTGCAGTCTGAAGAACGAACAATGTGTGTGTGCTCATGTACTCTACATGTGTGTAAATGTGTATATTTGCGTGTTGCAAAGAGGACTCCCGTCTTAGTGAGAGGGCCAAATGACTCTAACGAAACGACATTTTGATGAGTTAAGTGTAAATGAATCAGAAACATACGGATTAAATTTTCGTTAATGCACATGGATTTAAAAATAAGGAAAAAATATTTGGCAAGGCGAATTTTGGCTTTGTCCAAATCCAAAGCTTTGGAAAAATAGTTGGAGACGTTCAATGATCCAACCGAGGAAAGCGTGGCCCACTACCCCTCTCCTTTTTATAAAATCTTTATTTGTTCAAACACATGGCGTCAGAAAATTTCATTTCTATTGGAGACGACGCCTGCTTCCAAACAAGACTGTGAGAAAAATCTCTTGTTTATTCGGGAACTTGCCCGGCATTTATGTTTATGGAGCATAATTACTTCACAAATCTGAAGATGTGTGAAGACGTGTGGAGGCTCTTCCTCAGCCTTCCGGAGAGAAAGGACATCCGCTTGTCTGTGTGCTAGTGTCTGTCTGTCTCTACATCATAAATAAATTTCCAAAGGATTCGCAATTGAAAGTATCTTCTCTTAATTCTCTCCAGATGTTGTTCTTAGTAGGGATGATTCTTCTGACTACTCAGTCTCCTCAGTCCTGCTGGGTAATTCTGCACATGGTCACGGTTATCCCAGATGTGGAGTAATCAAAGTGATCTTCAGATCTAAGGCAATACTCCAGGGAGCAAATGAGCGGTAGTGTGAGGTCAAAGCAATTCAGGAGGGTCACACTGGAAAGCCTGGGAGTCGTGCAGTAGGAGAAAGAGTGAGCAGGTCGGAGGAAAGAATGGAATCCCTCGTAGTTCAGAGTTATCCCTTCTGTCTCAGAAAACAGGGATCGGTAAAAGAGGAGGAATGTGAAAACCCTTTATAATTTAGTTACTCTTATTGGGGTAGATATTCTGCTTTTCTACGTGACTTGAAGGCAAAAGATTACAAATTTTCCGTCCTTTATATGTGAAATAGTGCTGGATGCGATTGTTAGATTGAAACCATTAGACCACAGTGTCAAAGACATATAAAACAGGAAGACCTAAGACAGTCGTAGAGAGTTAATAGAAACAACATCTGGCTTACACACAGTGGAGAGAAACCAGCAGGACCATCTAGGCAGTGTGGGATGGCAGAAAGCAGATTTTCAATGGGAAAACCTTGAACACAAATGCCAGTAACATCTATGGCTGGGGACACAAAACAGTTCGTTTTTTTTGTCTTGTAAAACGATGGTAATACCACCTATTTTGGAGGCTTGGATTAACAGAAAATAAGTTTTTAAATTTTTTTTTAGCAAGAAGTGCCAGAATAGAACTGAATTTGGGATACTTCAGTGGGGAAAAATGAAGTTGTTGTGAGTTTTTTATTTAATTTTATTCTTCTTAAATGAATATATTGTGGTTTTTTATTATAGAAGTAATACACAAAGTCACATATTCATTCAATTTAAAAAATTATGAAATACATGAGTAAATTCCCCTTCTACTTTCTAATCCTCTCTTAGCCCCAGGTAAGCAAAATTAATGGTTTGATATGCATACTTCCCCACTTCTTCCCAGACTTCTGCACATATATTCATGTTATAGGGATTTTTTTAAAAAAGAAAAGTGGAATCATACAATAAACAGATAAATAATCCTATAGTCTGCTTTTTTTTTCACTTAATATAGTAGGAGCAAAAGGCATTTTAACTTTATTACAATGTTCAAGAACTATGCATTTCTTACGAATGTAGATGCAAACATCTGAATTAGGTACTATAATAAGAAACACAAGTGTAATTTAATGGAAAACACAGTGATGGTTCAATATGATTTAACATATGCCTATTTTCCATCACATCAGTAAATCAAAGCAGACAAATCGTATGCTCAGCTTGAAAGATGAAAAAACTCTTTCGATTAAATTCAATATCCATTCATAATTCTAAAATATATCTTCATAAACCATAACAAAAGGCTATTTTCTTAATGTGATAAAGCATATCTGAATGAAATAATAGCCAAGCTCACACTGAGTGGCAAAATTAATAGAGCCAACCTCAGTGCATAAGGAAGAATAGAAGAATTCTTGATATTACTACCTTAATATTTTGCTGAAAATCATGTCATAATACAATGAGAAAAAATGAAAATATTTGTATGCAAATGGAAATGAAATGTAACAGAGTGCCCATGAAAATCAGCTAAAATATTATTATAATAAATAATAGAGGGCTTGGTAAGCTGGCTAATTATAAAAATATGCTAAAACCTCAGTGATTATTTTCTTTACAGCTGCTACAATGAAAAATAAATAAAATATATAAGACAAGGTGATACAATTCACAGCATAACAAAAAATACCAAATTCTTGTGAATAAATAAATGTAAGAAAAATACGCACAATTTCTAGAAATAAAAATATATTTATTAAATAAGAACAACAATAACATAAAAGGCATTTATTAAATATATTTTCTAAAAGATAACATTCATAAATGAGGAGCTATACTATATATTAAAGATAATGAATTAGTACTGGAAACATGGTGGACCTTCCCTAACCCATCTATGAATCAATACAATTATTGTAAAATTCTGAATATCTTTTTACACGTAATTTTGCCCAGACTCCAGGAGAATGAATTCCTGAAGATAATAATGGAAACTTACAAAGAGGTAGATTGATGTATATTAAAAGACATAAATAAAGCCATAATTATCAAGACAGTATTCAGTATTGGACTGATGCTGATACAGGCAGAAATTAATGAAATAGCATGGGTAGCTCTGAAACAGACCCATGTATATCTAATATCATGTTAAATGATAAAGGTGGTATCTTCATTCATTCCAGGCTGCCATAATGATATACTTTAGATTGGGTAATTTATAAAAAACAGAAATCTGTTTTCTCATAGTTCTGGAGGGAAGGAAGTCCAAGATCAAGGCTCCAAAAGATGAGTGACTGGTGGGGACACGGTCCTCATATATAGTGCCTTCTGTGTATGCTTACGGGGCAGAAAGGGCAAGCAGGCTCTCTCAAGCATTTTATAAGGGCACTAATCACCTCCCAAAGGCCCCATCTCTTAATGCCATCACCTTGAGGGTTAGATTTCATCATGTGAATTTTGGAGAGACACAAATATTCAGATCATAGCAAATGGCATTTCTTAGCAATAGAAAAAGTAGGAATTATCCAATCATTGGTTGTATAATTACTGGCTATTAGAGAACAAGAAAGAAAGAAAGGAATGAAAATGAGAAAAGGGGGAAAAGGAGAAATAGAGAAAGAAGCAAGGAAGGAGAGAGAACAGGAAGAAAAAAATTTGACTTTAACATCAGCCACAAACTAAACTGCAGATGCAGTAAGATTTTTAATGTAGAAATGAAAACTAGCTCCAGCGTGGTGCCACATGCCTGTAGTCCCAGCACCCCAGGAGGCTGAGCAGGAGGGTTGCCTAAGCCACAGGAGTTCAAGGCTGCAGTGAGCTGTGACTGTGCCAACAGAGTGAGACTCTTGTCTCGTCTCAAAAAAAAAAAAAAAAAAAAAAGAGGGAGAGAGAAAGAAAAGAAAACTAAAACTAAAGAGCATTTGAAGAAAGTATAAGAGAATATGTTTTTCACAGTGGGGGCAACTTTCTTAACGTGAATCAATGAAGAAAAAGACTGATTAATTTGGCTAAATAAAACTTGCAAGCTTCCCGCATTTAAAAGAAAAGCATCACAAATAAATATTTGCTGCAAAAGTGACACAGCTGGTGAGCTTTACTGACATTTGATCTCTTTGGTCGTGTCGTAGTGAGTCTTTCTTTTCATCAAATGCCCTACATCCTGTCACCTCTGGGCTTCCACAGAACTGTTCTCTTCCAGCAGGAAAGGCACCCTAGCCTTTTGAAGGGCGCTCTTTCAGAGTGCATCAGAAGTGTTCTGCACAGTCCCTATGCCAAAATATTACGCTTCCTTTCAAGGAAAGAACTTTATAGACACACGAAAGATGTTATTTACAAAAATGAACATGCTACTATGCTGAAAATGTCTAGCGCTCAACAATAGGGGATTATGCGTTTTTTCTTTTTATTAGTGTACATCCACAAAGTAAAATGTTATGCTGTCATCTAAAATGACATTTTAGCAGAAGGATCAAATCTGTCCCGCTGCCTGTTTTTGTAAGTTTAATTTTATTGGAATGCAGCCAAGCTCACTCATTTACATATTATCTGTGATTGTTTTCTCAAAATGACAGCAGAGTTGACTAGTTGTGGCTCCAAAAGCCAAAAATATTAACTCTGTGTGCCTTTACCGAAAAAGCTGCTTAACAGATCACAGTAGAATGGTTGGTATCTGGGTAAATGTTTAGAATTTATTATTACGTTTGTTACAGTAGAATACAAAAAAGAAAAAAGAGCTAGGTGCGGTGGCTCACGCCTGTAATTCTAGCACTTTGGGAGGCCGAGCGGGAGGATCGTTTGAGGTTAGGAATTCAAAACCAGCCTGGCCAATGTGGTGAAATCCAGTCTCTACTAAAAATACAAAAAAAAAAAAAAAAAAAGTTAGCTGGACCTGGTGGCAGGCACCTGTAATCCTAGCTACTCAGGAGACTGAAGCAGAAGAGTCGCTTGAACCCAGGAGGTAGAGGTTGCAGTGAGCTCAGATCATACCACCACACTCAAGCCTGGGCCATAGAGCAAGACTCCATCTCAAAAAAAGAAAAAGGAAAATGTAAATTTAAACATATATTAAATATATGGGTTATATCTAACTGTTATCTAGTCATAATCTGAAATACATGTGTATATTATATCAGAAGTCTATCAATAAAATGTTATTTTGAGATGTCAGGATTGCACAGTGCCTTTTTGTTTGTGTTTTTCTGTTTCACAGAAGCCTTCTATAATGAATCTATATTATTTTCAAAATTACTTAAATAGGCTGAATGTGGTGTCTCATGCCTGTAATCCTAACACCTTGGGAGGTGGAGGCAGGCGAATCACCTGAGGTCAGGAGTTTGAGACCAGCCTGGCCAACATGGTGAAACTAAAAATACAAAAATTAGCTGGGCGTGGTGACATGCATCTGTAATCCCAACGACTTGGGAGGCTGAAACAGGAGGATCATTTGAATCTGGGAGACAGAGGTTGCAGTGAACTGAGACGGCACTACTGCATTTCAGCCTTGGGAACAGAGTGAGGTTCCCTATAAAAAAAAATGAAATATATTAATAATCGTTATTTAAAAATAAACTTTTTTTTTTTGACAGAGTCTCTCTCTGTCACCCAGGCTGGTGGTCAGTGGTGTGATCTTGGCTCACTGCAACCTCCACCTCCCAGGTTCAAATGATTCTCAGGCCTCAGCCTCCTCCATATCTGAGACTATAGGCGCATGCCACCACACCCGGCTAATCTTTTTATTTTTAGTAGAGACAGGGTTTCACCATATTAACCAGGATGGTCTTGATCTCATGATCTTGTATTTCGCCTGCCTCGGCCTCTAAGTGCCGGGATTGCTTGTGTGAGCCCCAGTGCCCGGCTTAAAAATAACCTTTTATATTACGTGAGACTACCAGTTCAGACTGAGATACTCCAAGGTACATTTTTATTTTGGACCAAATTTTAAACCCAAGCCCACTTTTCAGGGTTTATGCAACCTCCCTCCATTTCCCCTCTGCACTCACGCACTGAGTCCAGCTGTATGAGTTAGTGACGAGCATGAATCTTTTGGGAGCATCTCAAAGGACACATGAAATTTCCTGCTTTCTCTTAATTTAATTGTTGTTCCATTCTCCAGCTTTCTCAAGGAAAAAGTTGGTCTTCTCCAGATTCATGGACTCTGCCACAACGTTTCTGGAGGTTTGACAACATAAATCAAAAAGCTATTTCATAGAGTTGATGGGGAAGAAGAGGAAAAGAAGATGATATGGCGGTTGCTATGGTAACAGGTAGGACACAGCTGTTAGCCACAGCTCCTCCTCCCTACTCCATAATTAGCTTCACCTTGAGGCCATTAAATGGAAGCTTGCTCCTCACAACCAGCTGCTAGAAAAAGTTAATTCTGGCTGGCATGGTGGCTCACACCTGTAATCCCAGAACTTTGGGAGGCCAACGTGAGCCGATCACCTGAGATCAGGAGTTCAAGACCAGCCTGGCTAACATGGCGAAACCCTGTGTCTACTAAAAATGCAAAAATTAGCTGGGCATGGTGCCTCATGTCTGTAATCCCAGCTACGCAGGAGGCTGAGGTGGAATAATCACTTGAACCTGGGAGGCAGAGTTTGCAGTGAGCCAAAATCATTGCACTCCAGCCTGGGTGACAAGAGCCAAAATGTGAAAGAAAGAAAGAGAGAAAAAAAGAAAGAGTGGGGGAAGGAATGAGGGAAGGAAGGAAGGAGGGAGGGAGGGAGGGAAGGAAGGAAGGAAGGAAGGAGGGAGGGAGGGAAGGAAGGAAGAAGGGAGGGAGGGAATGAAAGAAATTCTGTTTTCATTCACCACCAAAATCTCAAGAAGATTGATTCAGAGTCGTCACCCAACTTCCTACTGTTATACAGAAAGGGAGGAGTTAAAGAATCAGCCTCACAACTATTAAACACTTACTTATTAAGTAAACACTGAATTGGGCATCTGAAAATAAGCTTCTTTCTCTCCTGGAGACCAAAGTATTTTAAGTTTTGAAATACAGTAATGTTTTATATTTGCATAAAAATCTTACATCCCAAAGCAGTCTGCATTTCTGAAACTCTTTTTCTGGAAATGCCAAGTTGAATTTGGCTTCAGTCTAATAATATGCAGAGACAGCAAAGAATAATAACAATAATAATAATAACGCTTGCCTGGTCACACAGCAGAATGTGAGGACATTAGGAAAGACTGCAGTGTTTTCTTCTCCTCAGGAAAACAGAACTAAATACTCATTAGAGTCAGGAGATCAGTGAAGTCTTGCAGTTTCTGAAATGTTCCAATGATTCCCCCAGAACCCCATCTACACCCAGCTGGAGGGGAGAATTTCGGGGACGATGACATCAGCTTGAAGAATCTCAGAAGTTTGGAGCTGAAAAGGACACTTCCCGATAGGCTAATCCCTATGAGACTAATCCCATATTTTTCAGAGTAAGAAACTGATCCTGAGAGAGGTGCTTGCCCACCACCACTCAATGAACTGTCAACAGGGGAGCTCTTGAACACAGGTCTCTATAAGTGCTGTGTCTTAAACTGGCCTTCGTCTCTTCCCTCTTTCACTCCTGTGTTCTGTTACTGTTAGAGGAATCACAGTGTGGCAGGCAATGGGCTACCCTGTCAGCCTTTATTTCATTTAATTTTCCCCACAGCACTGTGAGGTATGGTTACTGCCTCTTTCACAGATGAGGAAACAGAACTTCAGAGAGGTGAAGTAATTTAAACAATCTGGAAGCCAATTGTATTCAACGTTGAAGCCTATGATCTCAAGTATTCCTGTTGGCTGAAAGCAATTCTGTCAGCCCTCCTCCCCACTTGCCTGTTATTTATTCATTGGGTTATCTGGAATAAGGTTTCTTTCTCTTTTCTTTTATTTTTTCTTTTTTGAGATAGAGTCTTGCTCTGTCGCTTAGGCTGGAGTGCAGTGGCACGATCTCAGCTCACTGCAACCTCCGCCTCCCGGGGTTAAAGTGATTTTCTTGTCTCAGCCTCCTGAGTAGCTTGGACTACAGGAGTGTGCCACCATGCCAGGCTAATTTTTTTGTATTTTTAGTAGAGACAGGGTTTCATCGTGTTGGGCAGGATGGTCTCAATCTCCTGACCTCATGATCTGCCCACCTCGGTCTCCCAAAGTGCTGGAATTACAGGTGTGAGTCACCGCGCCTGGGAAGTGAAATTTACTTCCCACCCTTTCACCTCTTTTTCTTCCTACACATTTTGTAGGGCACATGGCAATACTTCCCTCTGTGTCGAAAGAGTGAACAAGCCTAGTTCATATATATACCATTGAGATTTTCAAGCTCTCTTTTACTGTCTGCTACATATCACAGAATTTTAATATATTGTCTCTGGTCTGTATCATAATCTTAAAAGTTCAAGATGACACCAGGCTCAGTGGCTCAAGCCTGTAATCCCAGCACTCTGGGAGGCAGAGGCAGGTAGATCACCTGAAGTTAGGTGTTCAAGACCAGCCTGGTCAATGTGGTGAAACCCCGTCTCTACTAAAATTACAAAAATTAGCCAGGCGTGCTGTTGCATGCCTATAATCCCAGCTACTCGGAGGCTGAGGCAGGAGAATCACTTGAACCTGGGAGAGAGAGGTTGCAGTGAGCCAAGATCGCGCCATTGCACTCCAGCCTGGTTGACAGAGCGAGACTCCCTTTCAAAAAAAAGAAAAGAAAAGAAAGTTAGAGATGACATCATTTACCTGTTTTGTGCCTTCCCTTCTCCGATGTGCCTAGCTCAGTTCCAAGTGCCTCATAGAGGCTCAATGTCACATGATGGGTTAATTGAATTGGCACCAGTTTCCCCAGAGACCACAGAGCAGAGCACTTGCATAGCCATCAAATCCCTGGATCCCACCATTCATTACTGGCTTCAATGGCAAAAGAAGGGGAGAGTGAAAGTCCAGCTAAAACATGCAAAGTGCCATCTCCAATCAGTGGAGTGCAATCTCCACCCAGCTCCATGTTTAGCAGGCTGTGGAATCCACCATCCATCACCTTGGAGCCAACACTCCTGCCCCTCCTGAGCTGAAATATTAGCTTCCCCTTGTGTGCTGCTCTCCTACATAGACTGCCTTGCTTCTGACAGCCTCCCCTTGGGAAAAGGCTGGGAGCCTGCTTGCTGTGCTTGGAATTGATGTGACTTCCGTCATAAAACCAAGACTCAAAGTCTTTTATGTTCAACTTTAGAGAAAAAAAGTGAATAGGATAGTGGGGGAGAAGGCAGAGGCGAAGGAAGAAGAAAGACATGTTGAAAGGTGAACAAGACGTAAATGATTCCTTTCACAAAGGCTTTGGGGAAAATGATTTCTCTGTTAGCCTTGAAACACAAAGGCAGGGGCTCTGAGGGTAACTGGCACCTGTGAAACTGAGGCCTATATCTCTGTTCATTCTCCTTTCTGCCTTTTGCTTTAAAGCAGTGAGGAGTACGAAACAAAATGAGAAAAGTTGGGCACCTGTAGTCTCAGCTACTTGGAAGGCTGAGGCAGGGGGATTCCTTGAGACCAGGAGTTAGAGACCAACCTGGGCAACGTAGGGAGACCCCCACCTTAAAAAACATATATATATGTTCATTCTCCTTTCTTTTTTTGAGACCATGACTCAAAAAAAGAACATAGTCCCGTTCAATGAAAACCAAGGTGATAATTTATATATATAAGCAGCCAGTACAGTGGCCTGGCACTTAGTAGTTTTTGTTGTTGTTGTTTTGTTTTGTTTGGTTTTTGAGATGAAGTCTTGTTCTGTTGCCCAGGCTGGAATGCAGTGGCATAATCTCAGCTCACTGCAACCTCTGCCTCCCGGGTTCCAGCGATTCTCCTGCCTCAGCCTCCTGAGAAGCTGGGATTATAGGCACACAGCACCACACCTGGCTTATTTTGGTATTTTTAGTAAGGACAGGGTTTTACCATGTTGGTCAGGCTGGTCTCGAACTCCTGACCTTGTGATCTGCCTGCCTCGGCCTCCCAAAGTACTGGGATTATAGGTGTAAGCCACCGTACCTGGCCTAATGGTTTTTCAAGATTTATTATAGCATACCTTTTTGCTAGGGAGATTGGTGTAACCATAACCTAAGACAGGGAACTGATATTTAAACATGAATTCCCTATGAACTCCATGAATGCATCACAAAGCAGAATTTTAAAATGCTGCACTTAAATTCTATCTAAGCAAAAGAACATTTATGGAATGAAAAGAAAGATGAAAACCTAGCATGTACTGAACCAGGATGAGATTGCATGAGAATAAGTAATCACATCTTTTATTTGACCCGAATGTTTTCTGGTGAAAGTTTGGAATTAAACGTTGTTTGAGAGACAAGAGGAAATGATAAAGCAAGCCTGGAATGGGAGAAGTATGATTAAAAGCAGCTCGTACAAAGGTCCATTAGTATGGGTTTTGGGAGGACCAGGGAGAGAATGTGAGAATTTTTCTCAGCAAAGACTGCCTTTCCTTTAGTTTTCCAGAATTAACAAACTGATAGGGAGGATGGGAAATCATGGTGACTTCAAGGTGATACTGGCACATGGGTGAAATAGTACAGACTGCAGATGGACAGAGAAGCTGATCTGATTTGGAGAAAAGCAGTGGGATTTTCTACTAGACTAGAATCTCTCTATATATCTAGTGTTGTGCCTCCAAAAGTCAAGTTGATGTTGACACAATTATTTGATATCATCCAGGTGACTGAGAGACTGGCTGGAAAATCTAGATCAAGGCTGGGTGCAGCATCTCACACCTGTAATCCCTGCACTTTGGAAGGCCGAGGTGGGCAGATCATAAGGTCAGGAGTTCGAGACCAGCCTAGCCAACATGGTGAAACCCTGTCTCTACTAAAAATAAAAAAATTAGTAGGGTATGGGGGCACAAGCCTGTAATACCAGCTACTTGGGAGCCTGAGGCAGGAGAATCACTTGAACCTGTGAGGTGGAGGTTGCAGTGAGCCATGATTGTGCCACTATACTCCAGCCTGGGTGACAGAGCAAGACTCTGTCTGAACAACAAAAAAGAGAGAAGGAAGGAAGGAAGGAAGGAAGGAAGGAAGGAAGGAAGGAAGGAAGGAAGGAAGGAAGGAAGGAAGGAAGGAAAGTCTAGATCAAGAGCTTGTGTGCAGACAGCATCGGAGCCCTACCAAGCTGATCGGGGACGTGCAGCACTGCCATCTTGGCCAGCATGCTTGGCATGCCCCTCTTCTTCTTTGTCATTCTCTGTCACTATGTGGCCACCAGCAATCCCAGGAAGCAGGAATGAAAATGACACTTTCTCCACTCGCGAGGTCCAGAACATAATTTAAGACAGGATGGAGGGGGCGAGGGGCCTTCACACTTCATCCTTTCTACCCATCACAATGTGAAAAACAACAACACTGGGGTTTTTCCAAACAACTTTTATTTCCTCAGAATCTTTCTTAACCCTATGGAACAAGAAGCTGACACTGCGTAAGGCCCACCATTGGGGCAGCTTTCTTTTCTGCTCCTGCCTCTCAATATAAAAGTGTATTTTGTGGTTCCTCAAACTTCCAAAAAAAAAAAAAAAAAAAATCCAGATCCAATAGATTCTTCTTTGTCAGTTATCCAAGTTGACTGTGTAGAACGCTCAACTCACTCTCAGTTGACACCAGGCTTCACTACCTTTCAAGCGTACAGCGAAAAGTCTCTCAAAAGCCCCGTGTGCCTGCCCTGAGGCTGAGAAGGGTCGGAGAATGCTGGAGGTAAAGCCCACGAAAAAACAGCAAAGAGCACTGCGCACAGCAGAAGTCTACAGATCGGAGTGCCGTGACGGAGGGGCTGGGCGTGGCAGGCAGGAAGGAGACACCTGGCTGGGAGAGAGGGTGGGGCCAGCATGATCACCAAAACCACCTGAGAGCTGCTGGAGGCGGGAATCTACTCCAGAAGATCAGAACGTGGAAAATGTGCTGGTGACTAAGGTTTGTTGTTACGGCTCAGTATTTGTGGATTAATTTATCCTGGACATGGCATGTGGAAAGCTCATCTCCTCCTCAGTATTTCCACTGTGTGTTGTTTGCTTCCTTTTTATCTGATGTGTCTTATTAAAATTTGTTTTAGAGAATGACAGGAAAAGAGAGATGAGAAAAATTAGTCTGTGGTGTTCCTGGATGTTGGTCAGGGAAGTTTGAGAATAATGACATAGAAGAGCTTTGGACATCGCTGCCGAACCAGAGTGAATGTATACCATATATTTAGGAAAAAAAACTATTTTGAAATCAATAAATCGCTTAATTGTTATCAGAGACTAGGAAGAGGGGTGGGGGTAAAGGGGGAGGTGGAGAAGGTTAATGGGTACAAAACATATAGTGAAAAGAATGAATAAGACCTGCCATTTGATAGCACAACAAGGTGACTACAGTTAATAATAATTTAATGGTACATTTAAAAATAGCTAAAAGAGGCCGGATTACACCTGTAATCCCAGCACTTTGGGAAGCTGAGGTGGGCAGATCAGAAGGTCACAAGGTCATGGTTTCACCATGTTGACCAGGATGGTCTCAAATTCCCAACCTCAAGTGATCCACCCGCCTCTGCCTCCCAAAGTGCTGAGATTATAGGCATGAGCCACTGCGCGCCGGCCCAACCAATGGTTTCTATCCAAGCTTTTTAACACGGTGATACCTGTCCTATATTTTACTGTTTCCACGTAGTCCACAAAGTTCGACATATTAGCAAGAAATACGGTAGAAAATGAAGAGATGTTGATGGTTTTTTTGAATATTACATCATAAGGCCAGAAACAGTGGCTCGGTCCTATAATCCCAGCACTTTGGGAGGTTGAGGCAGGTAGATCACAAGGTCGAAAGACCGATACCACCCTGGGCGACATGCTGAAACCCCGTCTCTACTGAAAATACAAAAAGTAACTGAACATGGTGGCCTGCCTGTAGTCCCAGCTACTTGAGAGGCTGAGGCAGGAGAACCACTTGAACCTGGGAGGCAGAGGTTGTGGTGAGCCGAGCTGGAGTCACTGCCCTCCAGCCTGGGCAACAGAGCAAGACTCAGTCTCAAAAAAATTTTTTTTAATTTAAAAACATTTTTAAAATAATTAAAAGAGAATAACTGGATTGCTTGTAACACAAAGGATAAATGCTTGAGGGATGGATACCCCATTCTCCATGATGTGACCATCACGAATTACATGCCTGTCAAAACAACTCATATATCCCTTAAATATATATACCTACCATGTACCCACAAAAACTAAAAATCAAAAACTTTTAAAACCTAATTCATGTGGCAAACATAAGCATAAAGTAACTGTAAGAGAGAAGAAAAGTATTGACATTGAGTAAGATATAAGAAAAAAGGAATGAATAACAATTGCAAAGGAAGTAAGAAATAAGTTATCAGAACCTCTTTTTTCCCGGGGAAGTCTTCAGAGTTGAGGCAGAGTACACCTGAGCATGACAGACATGGTGGACCAGAGAAAGACAGGAGCAAGAGTGTGTAGGTGATTGTGCCCTACATTTGTGGAAGGGCACTGGTGTGGGGACAGGAAGGTGCAGGGACTGGAGGCACGGAGCGAGAATGTTCAACAGCATGAGGAGTAGAGAATGACGAGCCTTCACATCCAGACTTCATGAAAGTGAAGGTGGGTAGCCACTGTTCTGTATTGGTTAATCAAACTCAGAGTGGAAGTGAAACCAGGGCTGGTGCTGTGGTCCTGTAGTCCCAGCTACTTACGAGGCTGAGCGGGAGGATTCCTTGAGCCCAGGAGTTCAAAATCAGCCTGGGCAACATAGACAGATCTTGACTCTTTAAAAAAGAATGGAAAAGATGAAAGATTGGAGACAGGACTGCAGACTGGAATGAAAAAAACAATAATTTAGTCATGAAATGATGAGAGGCTGACCCTGCGCAGATCCGTAGTAATGGCTGTTGAGAAGAGCTTCAGTTGCTGAAGATAAAAGCTAGTATACTGGATTTACTTTATGAAATGGAAACTCTAATAGCATCTAAATGTTTCTTTTAAATCTGGGATTTGGCAGTGTGCATGTTTTAATCATGCAAAACATTTGATTGGTTGGCTGAACCAAAGGATTGTTATTGTTATTTTTGTATCCAGTAATTTATTTTAAAGCTGTGAGTAGAATTTCTGTGTTATGTTGCTTCTGGTTTAGTGGGAAAGAATGTGCTATTTAACTTTCCTCAGTAGGAAGGGTAAAAAGAGAGACAGAGAGGAGACTGATAGTTGTTTATTTTAAATTCTGAAGTTTAGAAAACTAAGGCTGGTGCCTTCATGATCAGTGTTTTTAGTAAAAGCCTGTCTGGAAAGGAATGGAATGGAAATTTTGCCTTCTAAAAATTATGTCTGTTTTTTGTTCATTTTATTTAAGACACCACCAAGTGAAGATACGTGAAGGTTTCCTTGCATGTCTATTCCAAGGATAGAAAATCTTCCAAAAAAGAATTACCTTATCCCGGATAACTTCTTCCTCTTAGAGGTGGGTGTAATAGTTGACTTAGGGGATTTTCTGATTTTGTGAACACAATTTACTTTGGCCTTGGAGATAGAGAATCTGTTTTCCAATAAAAACTTAAATTAATTGCTTGATATATGACAACTTGTACCCAGCTGTCCATGCAGACACCAACCTCTCTCAGTCATGCTCTCACTAAAGACTTGCAATCCACAGGACTAGCCTTGAATGAGACCCCTGAATCTCTCTCAAATCCAGGAGATAAAATTGGGGTTTGTGCAATATGGCCAGAGAGAGGCGAGGAGGGTGTGTAGGTAACACACACCTGTTCTCAGACTTGTTGCTATGGATTTTTAAGGGGTGATCTGGAGGTTTGGGTTTTAAATACAGAAATTTTATGTACTTGGTGATTCAGTAGCATGAAGGGTCCTGAGGTTGCCACCCTGGAAACTTGCCACTGACTTTCCACGGAGTAAGAGGCAAGATTTTTTTTTTAACTATTAGTCCCTGGCTATTGCAATTTTAAGTACCTCAAGGCATTACTAGTCAATGCTTAGAGTGCCAAGAAAGATCTCTAATTAAGGTCTGTCATTCCAGGATGGGGTCAGTTTTTTTTTCAATTTGTCTATTTGTCAAGAAGTGTTGTTACTAGATCCAGTTGCAGTGGCTCACGCCTGTAATCCCAGTACTTTGGGAGGCTGAGGCGGGTGGATCACCTGAGGTCAGGAGTTGGAGACCAGCCTGGCCAACGTAGTGAAACCCTGTCTCTACTAAACATACAAAAAATTAGCTGGGCTCCCTAGGTGCCTGTAATCCCAGCTACTAGGGAGGCTGAGGCAAGAGAATTGCTTGAACCCGGAAGGCAGAAATTGCGATAAGCAACCATTGCCATTGCATTCATTGTACTCCAGCGTGGGCAAAAAGAGCGAAACTCCATCTCGAAACTAAACAACAATTCCTCTGTAGTTGAGCATTCAACATGTCCTCTCTGCTCCAGTTTCTTCTCATTCTGCATGGACCTTGATTCTTGTCTCATCGTTTCATTGATTATCCATTTGCAGTACCCTGTCCTCTCTGTCAATATGTCACATCCTGCATAAACCAATTAAAATTGCACCTCTCCAATAATCCTAGAATGACCCTTTCCTCAGCACCCAGGCTTTCCGTATGGATCGTAAAGGCTGATGGGTTTCTCTGGAGAGCAGGACATTGCAAAAAGAATTTGCAAGGGAAGATGAAGAGTTCTTGCAAAGACCCAGAATAGAGAAGTGCATGTTGTGTTGATCTTATTGCAGTTTGCTTGAAAGGTATGAGCTGATTATCAAAAGATAAATTCTAAGGTAAGTTTTAAGGATACTGAGGAAGATCTGGTACACTGGGCTAAGGACTTCATTCCACAGTAAAGCTGATGGTTTCCAACAGATATTCAGATATTTATTTATTTGTGACTAAAAATTCTAGCATCTGCCAGGATTTCCAGGCAATATAATTGGTTGCCTGGTTTGGGTGATAACAATGACTATTCTCAATCTCTTCAATTTCCTCTTCTCTTCATGTTCAAAGAAGCTTCACTGAATAAACTCTGGCTATATCCAAATATCCTAAACCTTGGTCCTTTGTATCAATCTGAAAGGTCCTCGGGATGTTTTGGGATTTATGAAAGTTCAGCCATCTTCTCTTTGTGTGCTGGTTAAAAGGCATCATACCTGACCTAGAGTCAAAGTACACTTAGAAAGTGAGAAATCAGGTCGGGCACGGTGGCTCACACCTGTCATCCCAACACTTTGGGAGGCTGAGGTGGGCAGATCACCTGAGGTTGGGAGTTCAAGATCAGCCTGGCTAATATGGTGAAACCCCATCTCTACTAAAAACACAAAATTAGCTGGGCATGGTGGCAGACGCCTGTAATCCCAGCTCCTTGGGAGGCTGAGGCAGGAGAATCACTTGAACCTGGGAGGTGGAGGTTTCAGTGAGCTGGAATTGCGTCACTACACTCCAGCCCGAGCAACAGGGTGAGACTCCATCTGAAAAAAGAAAAAAAAAGAAGTGAGAAATCAATCATGAGGAACTGATATGAGATTTACTTAGGTTGGAAGTCAAATAAAAGTGAATTTATGGCCGGGCACGGTGGCTCACTCCTGTAATCCCAGCACTTTGGGAGGCCGAGGCAGGTGGATCACGAGGTCAAGAGATGGAGACCATCCTGGTCAACATGGTGAAACCCCGTCTCTACTAACAATACAAAAAATTAGCTGGGAACGGTGGTGCGTGCCTGTAATCCCAGCTACTCAGGAGGCTGAGGCAGGAGAATTGCCTGAACCCAGGAGGCAGAGGTTGCGATGAGCCGAGATCGTGCCATTGCGCTCCAGCCTGGGTAACAAGAGAGAAACTCTGTCTCAAAAAAAAAAAAAAAAAAAAAAAAAGTGAATTTATATAGCTTTACAGTCATCATGTATTCTAATGAACTGACATGAATTCCGTGAAATGAACATTTTCCTTTTCACAAAGGTAGGAAGTATATGATCCGCATAAAAATGGGGTCATTTAACTACATCCCCAATTGCAAGACTGACATATTTGCCTATCTCATAGCCTCACAGCACTCCTAGGGAGTGATTAAAAGGACATGGAAGATTCTCCTTGTAATTTATAGCACTACTAAATCTTTCTTCTGATTCTATTCATTTAGTTGCTCACTCATTTACTAATTCATACATTAAATCAATACTTATTAAGGACTGACCATCTGCCAGTCAGATGTGTTAGGTGCTGGGGTTTCAGCTTTGAACAAGTCACAGAATCTGATATTATGCTTCTCATAGTTGAGCTTATAATTGGGCTGGGAAGTTCTACACCGAGTAAATAATTTTAAGAATATGCGTGTTACTAAGAAAGCAGGCTGCTAAGGAAGGGTAAAACAGGTGGCCCTAACTTAGCTGAGGGGGATCAGAAAAGTCTTCCTGGATAAAGTGACACTCACACTGAGACTTGAAAGATGAGGGGAAATTAGGTAAAGAACTGTGAAGAGCCTGGAATGAATGCCCTCCTAAGAATCTACCATTAGTCAAAACGCTTTCTGACATCATGTAAAAAACAGTTTCAAAGCACTAGCCTTTGGAGCAGCCATCCATCTCTGGATCTTGGCTGCAGTAAGTTCGTCTAGTGATTTCAGTAAGTCCAGTGATTAAATATTGCATGGGGAGAGCAAAGAGATGTGGCTCTCTGAGGTGCTTGGCTCCCTCCCAGATTATGTCTATAAAGAGGGATAAACTCAGAAAAGGCCAAGCCAGGAAAAATGTGCTGGCATCTTCTCTTGGCAGTCAAGGACCTTTGAAATCATTGGCAACTAGATTAAATAAGAACAGGCAAACTTGATCTAAAGTAATTCCCAATACTCAAATTACATCCAAATTATCAAACTAAAGTTTAAAAATTGATGAAACTCTCTGACCTCAAGAGAGTCCAAACATCAAACAGCGACAATGGTTGTAGATGACAGCACTGTGTCTAACTTTTCATCCAGGTACATCATCAGTGGGGCTCCAGATAATTTCTTTAAAAGAGAAATATGATTTAAAAAAAAAACTTGATGGTCTAAGTTTTTTTAGCATTTTAATTTTCCACTGTTACGGCAGTTTATTACATTAGCACCATATTTTAAATTGTGTTTTTACCTCTGATCCTTGTTGTGAATCGCTTTCATGGGCTTTCTATTCTTACCCAATTATTCTGTTCCAGCAGTTTTTCCTTCATGAGTCCCGTTTCTACTGGCCTCATTCCATTTTTCTTACACATGCTTTCTCCTCTCATTGTGCCAGACTGTTTTGTGGTCTCCTCTTTCTGCAGTATGCATTTCCTTCCTTCTTTTCTTTTGCCATTAATGGTCTGTTTTTCCATGAATCTTCCCAGGATTCTGATTTTTCTCTATTTACTCCTTTCCTTATTTTCTGAGTTATTTCATCTCCATTTCTATCTTCATACTAACTTGTTTGTTGTTATTTTGTTGGCAAGTATGAGTATTTTCCTATTTCTACTTCTGGCGCATACATTACTTTATATATCAAAGAAACCTATTATCTGTGCCACTGGGAAAGAAAATACCAACTCTGTCATCACTTTCGCCCTCTTAGAATCACTGCACTTCATTAGCCAGGTGTGGTGGTGGGTCCCAATCCCAGCTACTTGGGAGGCTGAGGCAGGAGAATCGCATGAACCTGGGAGGTGGAGGTTGCAGTGAGCTGAGATCGTGCCATTGCACTCCAGCCTGGGTGATGATGCAAGACTCCATCTCAATTTAAAAAAAAAAAAGAAATCACTGCACTTCAGTGGCCAGTGGTTACTATTCATTTTTATAGTCAACAATTTATATTTCATTATTATATGTATTTATACATCTTCATACACATGTATAAAAATAAACATTTTCAGGTATTATGTACTCTTAAACTTAAATTTATAGATACTCTCATCCACTCTCTCTGTTAATACAACAGGCTCCGAGGCGTATGATTATTTTTCACTAACAGGAATTAGTGCACAAAGAGGATAAAGAACTATCTCAAGGCTGTGCATAGTGGCTCATGCCTATAATCCCAGCACTTTGGGAGGCCATGGTAGTCAGATCATCTGAGGTCAGGAGTTCGAAACCAGCTTGGCCAGCATGGTGACAGAGTGAGATTCTGTCTCAAAAAAAAAAAAAACAGTCCATGTGTGAATATCACTCTCCACTCATTTCAGCTAATTTACTCTAGTTCTCACCCTATATCAAATATCCTTCTGCGTTGATCCCTCTGGCCCATTCGCTCTACCACTATTTTTACTATTTCCTCCCTCCCCTCCTTACCCAGACTAGCTTCCATGACACAGCTCAGAAACCATTCTCTTATAAACATCGTTTTCTTAGGTTGATCCTCTTTCCCACAATCACATTTGTCTAGAATTCCCAAATATTACTTACTCCATATCCTCCCCAGTCCCGCTGAAAATAGTCTGAGAAAAGTTACTCAACCAGGATAACCGGATACCTTTCCAATGTAAAACCACAAGTATGAAACAGGAATTCAACAAAGTCATATAATCGCATGCTTCCCCGGTCTCTTCGCAAATCTCCAGAACCTCCGCTCCCTACTGTCAGATGTTGGCCACATCTCATACTTCATCCAGAATGCCTCCATTGTTACATTATCCAGTCCCTTAAACCAGTCAGTACCACACCTGTCTGTCCTCCTGCTGCAGAGAAATAAGCATCCCTGCTCCTGTCTCAGGCCAGCCTCTCTACCCTGTGCACTGGAGTCCACATTACCTTCATAAGACACGTGACTACTGTTATCCCTCAGCGTTTGCCAAGTGCTTTTCCCAGATGTTCCCACAACTGCATTTCCTCATCATTCAGCAAAAATTCTAATGTTAGCTTCTCAAAGAGGCCTCTCCTGCTACCCTGAAGGGTTTCCTCCCCACATTGTTTTACCACCTTCATTGCAGTTATTAGCACCAAAAATTATCTTAGCAACTTTTTTATTTTTTGAGGTGGAGTCTCGCTCTGTCACCAGGCTGGAGTGTAGTGGCGTGATCTTGGCTCACTGCAACCTCCACCACCTGGGTTCAAGTGAGTCTCCTGCCTCAGCTTCCTGAGTAGCTGGGGCTAGAGGCATGTACCACACTCAGCTAATTTTTGTATTTTTAGTAGGGGTTTCACCATGTTGGCCAGAATGATCTCGATCTCTTTACATTGTGATTGCCCACCTTGGCCTCCCAAAGTGTTGGGATTACCGGCGTGAGCCAACCAGCCCGGCCTATTTTAGCTATTTTTTTACACGCTTCTTATTTTTCCCACTTGAATAAAAGTAAGCTTCATGAGGGCAAGGGATGGTTACTCCTGTAACGCAAGCTCCTTGGACAGTGCCTGACACTCTGCAAGAACACAGTGGACATTTTTGAGTAACTGACTCAAAAGCTTGTGTTATTATTTCTACTGCAACAGAGTATCTTCCCACCGAAGGCAAACAATGAAAACCCTCAAAGGAAAACAATGCTGGATGAGCATTTTCTGGAGAAACAGAGGCCACACTTCGCTATGGCAGAGACTTCTGAGAGACCAAGGAAGCAAGGAATAGTCCCAGTGGCACTGTGATGAGAAAGAGAAGAGTGCATCTAATGAAATTAAGACTAGCTGGAGCAAGGCTCAGATCCCAGAAGATTTTACTTGTAGATAGGCAGAGCTAGCATAGAAATATCGTATAGGGCCAGGCGTGGTGGCTCACACCTGTAATCCCAGCACTCTGGGAATCTGAGGCAGGTGCATCGCCTGAGGTCAGGAGTTCAAGGCCAACATGATCAAACCCTGTCTCTACTAAAAATGCAAAAATTCGTCAGGTGTGGTGGCACGTGCCAGTAATCCCAGCTGCTCGGGAGACTGAGGCAGGGAGAATTGCCTGAACCTGGGAGGCAGAGGTTGCAGTGAGCCAGGATTGTGCCATTGCACTACAGCCTGGACAACAGAGCAGGAAAAGAAGGAAGGAAGGAGGGAGGGAGTGAAGGAGGGAAGGAGGGAAGGAGGGAGGGAGGGAGGGAGGGAGGAAGGAAAGAAGGAAGGAAGGAGGGAAGGAAGGAAAGGAAAGACAAGACCAAAAATATCATATGGAAACAATGTGTGCACAAAGACAGTTTTAACTAAAATAAAAAATGCCCTTGGATGTTTGACTCAAGGGAGTACGAGGGAGGCTGAAAATCCAGGTTTTTTAAATATAACCAAATGTGGAGTGTTCCATGGTCAACTATACATCTTAACAGAGAGCCCATTGGAATTTTCATTAGCTGCGCTCATTGTAAAGGGTAACAATAGGATAATTGAACGGAAAGAACCCTTGGACCTGAACTTGGCAGAGAAAAGCTTTCCCAGAAGATAATTTCACCCAATATTTGTATTATGTAAGTGTCAAAATACGTCATTTGGAAGATGATATTTCCAGTTTATACGAGAATACTTTTTAGACATAATTTTTATAGAATACAAAATATGTAATTAATTAGCTTGATTCCCAAGTTAGAAAAATAAGACACACATGTGTACTATGCTGTGACTGCTAAGCCCGCTAGTTTTACAATGTCATTCAATTCTGCAATTCTCACTATCCATTATCCTACTATGTATTGTAGTTACCAGAGGTTAAAAAAAAAGTTACAAATTTTGTGAAACATTGAGCACCTCATTATTACTTTCAAAGAGTTTGGAAAACTTGCCAAGTCTTTTGTCTTATTCTTGGGAGAAGCATATTTCTAATAGGTTGGTGCAAAAGTAATTGCTGTTTCTGCTATTACTTTCTTTTCTTTTTTTTTTTTTTTTGAGATGGAGTTTCGCTCTTGTTACCCAGGCTGGAGTGCAATGGCTCGATCTCGGCTCACCACAATCTCCGCCTCCTGGGTTCAGGCAATTCTCCTGCCTCAGCCTCCCGAGCAGCTGGGATTACAGGCACGCACCACCGTGCCCAGCTAATTTTTTGTAATTTTAGTAGAGACGGGGTTTCACCATGTTGACCAAGATGGTCTCGATCTGTTGACCTCGTGATCCACCCGCCTCGGCCTCCCAATGCTATTACTTTCAATGGCAAAAACCACAATTACGTTTGCACCAACCTAATAGTTATTATTATTTTTGTTCTTAGGATTTTGATGAAAGTAAACTTTATTTATTTATTTATTTGGAGACGGAGTTTTGCTCTTGTTGCCCACGCTGGAGTGCAATGGCATAATCTTGGCTCACCACAATCTCTGCCTCCCAGGTTCAAGCAATTCTCCTACCTCAGCCTCCCGAGTAGCTGAGATCACAGGCATGTGCCACCATGCCCGGCGAATTTTGTATTTTCAGTAGAGACGGGGTTTCTCTATGTTGGTCAGACTGGTCTCAAACTCTCAACGTCATGTCACCTGCCTCAGCCTCCCAAAGTGCTGGGATTACAGGTGTGAGCCACCGCGCCTGGCCACTTACTTTAATTTAACAGTAAGTCCCCATCAGATGGATGGAGAGAGAAGGGGATAGATAAAAATGTGAAGAAGCAAATATATTAAAATATCCTAAAATGTCAGTGTAGAGCATGAGTTGTGGGTGTCTGTTTGTTGTAGTATCTGAATATTTCTATTTCTTTAATTTTTCATTATAGAATATTTAAAAACAAATTTGAATAAAACGAATCCATATGATATTCTTTATGTAACAGTTTTCAGTTCTGTGTTCATTATACCTTTCTGGGTTCAGATGTCATGGGATTCATTGCTTAACCAAAAATCATGAATACCTAAATCTTGAGAGAATATGTTTTCCAGTCATTAGAAATAAAACCAATGATATGGACTCTTTGTTGATGACTGTATAATTGGCTAGATTTGTAAGAAGAATAATTTGCCCAAAGGCTTATGATAAAAGAGAAACACTCGTTTATTTGGAATTACTTATATGTCAGATCCATATGTGTTAAGGGCTGTGCATGTATCCTTTATTTAATATACATGGCGATAGAGTTGCATAAGGGACTCGGTCTATTTTATAGAGGAATCTGTGGCTCAGGAATGTGAAGTTCAGTGTCTAAGTTCACGCAGGTAGAAAGTGGCAGAATGGGGCTTAAACCCGGGTTTGTTTGAATCACAGTTGTGCTACTATCACTCTGTCACCTGGATTACTTGGTGGATTGCTGAAAAGGAGTCACAGTATCCCTGCTATTTGATTTATTATTTGTTTTATGTTGTTTTCCTGAGACAGTCTGGCTCTGTCGCCCAGGCTAGGGTGCAGTGGTGCAAGCTCCACCTCCCTGGTTCAAGCAATTCTCCTGGCTCAGCCTCTTGAGTAGCTGGGATTACAAGCCCACACCGCCATGGCCAGCCAATTTTTGTATTTTTTTACTAGCGACAGGGTTTCACCATGTTGTCCAGGCTGGTCTCGAACTCCTGACCTTGTGATCTGCCTGTCTTGGCCTCCCAAAGTGCTGGGATTACAGGTGTGAACCACCGTGCTTGGCTGATTTATTGGTCTTTAACAGAACACTTAAAATTTTCCTAATATTAATGCCAGGCACAGTGGTTCATGACTGTAATCCCAGCACTTTGGGAGGCCAAGGTGGGTAGATCATGAGGTCAGCAGTTCAAGACCAGCCTGACCAACATGGTGAAACCCCATCTATACTATATATACAAAAATTAGCTGGGCATGGTAATGTGCACCCGTAATCCCAGCTACTGAGGAGGCTGAGGCAGGAGAATCACTTGAACCTGGGAGGCAGAGGTTGCAGTGAGCCGAGATTATTCCTTTGTACTCCAGCCTGGGCAACAGAGTGAGACTGCATCTCAAAAACAAAACAAAACGAAACAAAAAAACATAATTTCCCTAATATTTTACTCTGCATGCTTTATTAAACACCTCATGTCCTTTGATACATGATCTGAGAGCTAGTAGAATCCTCAGAAATCATCCCTTACCAACACCTTTGGCTGATGAAAAGGGAAATAATATACAACCAGGTTAAATAATGTATTCAAAGCCCTATAGCCTCTGAGTAGCATTGCTAAGAAATATTTACAAGGCTCTTCCATTATATCATGATGCTATGTTATAGTAAAATGCAAAATTAGAGGTATAAATTAATTTAATCTGATAGTTTGGGTAAGTGCTACATTGAGTCTAACATCAGCATACCGTGTCTGCTGGTATCCCGAATCAGCATGCCGGGATGCCTTGATTTAACTCCTAGTTTAGCTTATCTATCTAGAATACATTTAGCCCAGCTTCTACAAGGCCAATCTCTTTAGCCCAACCTTGCTGCTGGCACTGTTCCGCTCAGGGATGGACAGAGAACAGCAGAAGAACAAGCAAGCAAATAATGCTTTTTTCAATAACGTCATTGTTCTTTCAACACAGGCTCAGTTGTGTTACGTAAAGTCACTTCACTGATACATGTCAAGTGTTCATGGAATTACAGTTTCTCTTTTTTTAAATTTCCCAGCTGACTGCACTGATAGGAAATTACAGTTTCCACTAAGCGAATTCAAATGAAGGGGAAATTGACAATGACATCACCTGGTGGGAGAATTCAGGAACACGTTTCAAAGCAACCTCATGGTAAATAGATTACCAGGGCCTCAACTACATTACAGAATAATTCCAAGATGTGTTAGAACACATTAGTATTGTTGCTAAATTCAATGTACACTAAAGCAAATCCTATAAATATTGATTGATCTCTTGCCAAGAAGACCTCTTAATCATTGTGATATGTTGGCAGTTTTGAAAATGGCGTAATAATGGGTAGAGAAACACAAATAGAGACATCCGGAGAGGAATAGAAAGAGTCTAATTTCCCCTCGTTTCCAAGTGCCAGAGCCCTTCACTAGTGAACATGAATCTGTATGGCAGAGAGTAATGGACCCACATAACAGGTAGCATTTCTTTCAGGATCTAGTGACATTTTCAACACCAAGCCTGGTGAAGCACAAGAGAGATCAGGGTGTGGACTCCAATGAGAGGGGTCAAGTGCTGGCTGTCATCGCCCTGAGAGTTTCATGAATGGCAATGCATACATGCTAGTTCGTGGCCACCTTTAGAGGCCTAATGAATATTACCTATTTATTCCGTCCTTGGACTTCCCGAATATCTAAACTTCAGGACTTGTTGCCTTGTACGGTGTTCATTTATGCACCACCTTCCTCATTTTGATGGTGAAAACTATGTCTGATTTAAGGGAAAGTACAACCTAGGAGTCAATTATTTGGGTTCCAGAGCGAGATGATTTAAATTCAAATCCTCCTCTGACATTTATGAGATTCCTTTATTGTCCAATTCACATAACTGCCCTGTGCCTCAGTTTCCTCATCTTTCTATATTTGAGTGGCTACTACGAGGATTGAATAAATTAACATACGTGTAACATTTAGAAGAGTACCTGGCACTCAGTGATACATAAGCCCTCTGTAAGGTAAATTGTTATTTTATGTCAATGAATGTCACAGCAATAATTTTATTATTTTTAATTAATTTAATAAAAACCACAATTTTAATTAATGATTAGTTAATAATTGATTATTTTAAGTAATGATGACATGTATTCACATTTCACACAAATACATAAAGAACAAATCAGAGAGGCAACACCACGATAAATATCACATTGCAAATACATAATTAGCAACATGAAAAGTACGTGTAATTTTTGAAGCATGAGGAAATTTTAGTGCTAACTCTAAATAGATAAAGCATCTGTTTATTTGGATGAGTCTTTTAAACTTTATAAAGAATAACTATGCAGTGATAACCTGTAGCACTTAAGAAATAATAAATTTACATTACTTTCTTTCTCTTTCCGTGGAATAAAGATATTAGACCAGATTGTTCCTTCTTGCTGAAAGATTCAGTGAGCCTTAGACAGGAGCCGAAAATACAGCAGTACTTATCCTGGGGTTCCCGTCTTGACACATACAGTCTACAGAATTTGGCACTTATTGTTGCTGTCCTTTCTTATAATTTCTGTGTTTGAAACTTTTCTGCCCATCTAGTTTAAGAGTGGAAACCGTTAACTTATTAATTCAGTGGACATGTATTAAGCATCTGCCACATGCAAGTTAATAGGATCCGAAAATACATAGTAACAGGAGCAGTCTCTCATCTCCATGAGTTTCCAGTCAAATTGTGAGAGAAGTATGAAAGCAAAGAGTTCAATAGTTGTTACATATCCACAATGGAAGTCTATACAGAGTACTGTGAGGGTGCAGAAGAATGAGAAATTGCTTGTACCGTGACGTGGCTGTAGTAAGTAAAAGTTTCACAAAGGAAGTAAAAGCTGTTTTGATTTTATCATGCTATTCCCATCAGTCCCTATTATGCTGCTGGCACTCTGAAAGAAGCAGAAACCCCATGTGCGCATTCCAAAGATTGTCTTTGAAGATGTACATTATTGAATACAAGTGGATGTGTAGTTCGGGGCACGTGCTCCACCTCCTTTTCACTAAGTACCCACATTTCAGGAACCTGCCACTCCCAGCATGGTTTTCTCACTTCTACTTCATAACACTGTCTACCAGCTTTTACAGACAGATCAATTGCTCATTAGGTTCCTAGTATCTTGCCTTCAATGTGCCTATTTATTATGGGCAAGCCACCAAATGAACTTTCAGAGGATAGACAGCCACATGCAGTGAGAGAAATATTTTATACCCTCCTATGGGAGACGGGGAATAAAAAGAACATATCCTCACTATAAGTTAAACATCGAAAAATGGTATGATTCTTTTAAAAGTGTCCTGCCCCATGCTGCTAGATACTGGGTATGTGGCCAGAGGATGTTAACCCGACACTAAACGTCATACAAATGATGATTTCCCAAAGGTCAGATGTCACCACTGCATGGTTGTTTTCTTCAGCTCACTCTGTGGTCTCTCTTAAAGAATTTGTATCATTTATGTTATACATGTTATGTGAAAAAAGGTCTCTATCTCACAAAACAGTGCTAGGAAGTGAGAAATCCAACAATGAGAAGGGCAAAATTAAGATTTTTCTATGGATGTCACTAGCAAAGTCATTATGATTGAAACTGAATAAATGAATGGAAAAGGCAAAACAAGCTCTGAGTTAGAAAAACAAATTACTCATGCCCAAGCTCAGATTTATTCCTATTACCTACAATTAGAATTTTTAAAAATTAAGCCTTCCCTTTGAATTTCCAAAATTAGTAGGAAGGGGGAAAAAAGTGAAGAGGCCAATAAAGGAAATAAGGAAGAAATCAGAGTTTTGAGGAGACCAGCAACAGATGTTGTTTCAGAAATCGGATTTGGAGTAAGTCCAAGATGACTATTTCTAAGTCGAGAGCTAAGTAGACCATGGGTGAATTTCATTGTTGCATTTCATCAGAGCATTGGTACTGGAAGACACATTACAGTGGGCATACGGAAGTTAGTTCACCAAAAGTAAGTAGGATTACTTAAGGAGTCTAATAATGAGCAAAAATAAAGACATTGAGCTGTTGGAAGAAAGGGAGAATGTGATGGTTTCTCTAGAAAGTCACCCAGGCTGGAGTGCAGTGGCATGATCTCGGCTCACTGCAACCTCTGCCTCCCAGGTTCAGGTGATTCTTGTGCCTCAGCCTCCCGAGTAGCTGGGATTACAAGTGTGAGCCACCACACCCAGCTAATTTTTCTGTATTTTTAGCAGAGATTTTAAATTTTTCTGTGTTTTTAGTACAGTTTCACCATGTTGGCCAGGCTGGTTTCAAACTCCTGACCTCAAGTGATCTACCCACCTCAGTGCTAGGATTCCCAAAGGGCTAGGATTACAGGTGCGAGCCACCAAGCCCGGCCACACCAGTAATTCTTTACCCTCCATTTTGATCCAATCTTTATCCAGAAATAGTTCAAGATCAATAAGTAGTTCAAGTGGGCAGACAACTTAAATTCCATTAAGCCGAATCTATATTTATTTGCACACACAATTTTTCCCTCCATAGTTAGAATAAGGAAGACATAATCACATTAGTATAAAGGAAAATATATTCCACATCCTGAAAAATCACTGTGGTTCATTCACACAGTGGAAAAGGTGGCCACTTTAGAGACATGAATCGATAGCTGCATTGTTATGGGGGGGTTCCTGGATAGAGAGGAGGCTGCCAATCTCTTGCTTCGATCACTTTTCCATTTTTTCCTCTTTTTTGCAGCCAGCCATGGCCCCATGCTTGCTAGCAACAGAAAGTACAGCAGATGGCAGCAAGCAGCTGCTGCACTTTTCACACCTTGCTCACCAACTGTTTTCAAGTCAGCACAAGGCTGGTTGATTGGAGGCAAAGATGGATGCTGATTCGTTAGAGTCCCCTGTCCTCCATCTCTTGTTCTATCTCTACCTTTGTGGCCTGCCCAGTGATGAAGAGACACCTCATTTCACAGAAGCACAACAAACTGGAAACAAGAGGAGGAGAGAAAAGCTGGGGCTTGGCTGGACAGCCTGAACTGGACTCAAGCCTGTAGTGACCTAGTCAGGCGTGGCATTGATGTCGTGGCAGATCTTCCTTGGCCTCCCTGGGCTGTTGAGCAATTCCTTGGATGCACATCTGTGAACGCTAATCCAACACCACACAACACTTTGCAGAATTATTCCATCCACTTTGCAGCTTCCAGCTTTGTAGGGGCTTCACCGGGGCTGCAGGTAGCAGAAAAGACCTGAGGGTGAACTGCGTGGTGCTGAGAGATAAAAGCCTGGATTTTACCAATTCAGACTTGGCAGATCACATCAGAGCTGTCAAAAGGCCATGGACTGCTCTGAGCTCCTGCCTTTAAACTTGTCCTGTTTAGTTCAGCTCAGAAGCCTGGAATTTGCAAAGGTAAACAACTCTTATCCCATGGATAAGCTGGATAATGCAATTTAAAATACAGACATATATTCTTCAGACAAACGTAACTACCCTGACATTAATGGGGCCATTTATCTATGTTGAAGTCAGTAAGCCATAAGCACTGTCAGTGATGGTGGGATTCGGGGATTTGATTAGGTTTGGATTTCCAGTGACTTAGCAGGAACAGAGGGTGCGAGGTGAGGTCGTTGGTCTTATCTTCTTGACTTATTAGATAACTTGTATTCTTTCACCTTTGTGCTAAAACCTAAAAGGTACCTTTGTTCTTTTGTGTTTTCCGTAGTTTAACAGATTGTTAACCGGGTTTATTTTTCATAACCAGCAAGTTGTACTTATGCTGATCATTCAGTTTTGTGGTCAAATATTACAAAGCTGGGTTATCTAAGTTTATATTTTTCATGAAATCAGCCCCATAAGAAATTAGGATCAAAGGTCCTAACACTTAACTTCCTGAGTTCAAGGTTATTAAAGTAACTTCAATACTGAACGGCATTTATAAGCTCTACATGCTCCCAGATGGTTCACTGACACGGAGTTCAGACTTGCATGCAATCAACCTTGACTATCTTTGGCTGTCCCTTCTCAGAAACAGGGCAATCATCTTACCAAAAACCTGGCCAATAGGTTTCCAAATGTTGGTTTTGTTCACAGAAAGAATACTGGGTTTGAGGAAAACTCTCACAGGTATTTTCTTTTTCTCTCTTTCTTTTTCTTTTCTTTTTTTTTTTTGAGACACGGTCTTGCTCTGTTGTCTAGGCTGGAGTTCAGTGACACGCTAACGGCTCACTGCAGCCTCGACCTCTTGGGATCAAGAGCTTAAGCGATTCTCCCACCTCAGCATCCCAAGTAGCTGGGACTATAGACACATGCCATCACACACAACTAATTTTTGTATTTTTTTCTTATTCTTCTTTCTTTTTTTTTTTTTGAGATGGAGTTTCATTCTGTCCCCCAGGGTGGAGTGCAATGGCATGATCTTGGCTCGCTGCAACCTCCACCTCCCGGGTTCAAGTGATTCTCCTGCCTCAGCCTCCCGAGTAGTTGGGATTATAGGCGCCCACCACCACACCCAGCTAATTTTTTTGAATTTTTAGTAGAGACAGGGTTTCACCATGTTGGCCAGGCCGGTCTTGAACTCCTGACCCAGGTGATCTGCCTACCTCAGCCTCCCAAAGCACTGGGGTTACAGGCATGAGCCACCGTGCCCTGCCTCAAATGTATTTTCAAGTGGAGCAAAGTTAAGGAGTTCACAGTCACTTAAAGTTTTAGCAGAACTTAGGAGTAAGCAAGAACATTCTCTGAAGCAACTTTTCTGCCCTGCCTCATTGGTAAGTGAGCCATTTGGCTGCCTCTGGCTTCCCACTAGCAAACACTAACTGATTAGGAAGATGAGTAGGATTAGCTAAACAATTAATCTCCGTCTACTCTAATACATAAATTGTGAAATCATACTCATCATACCAATTTTTACCAATTTAAAATGTGAACCTACTGGCAAAAAAAAAAAAAAAGAGAGAGAGAGAAAAATTTACTGTTGCCAAGAGATGTTTCATTACAGTCCTTCAAAATGTTTTTTAAATGCTTTGAAAAATCTTAATTTCAAAGTTTGAATTTTATCCCAGTCCACTGTCCTCTTGCCCAATTGTTGACAAATCATCTCCGGAGGAGATCTGGTGAGAAAACCATGGGTGGCCCTACGCTGGTATCTTTGGCTAAACCAAGTATACATTTGGCAAATATGGCCAGGCTGTAGGCTACCTGGGTGGCTTTGTGGTCTGATGTAATCAAAGTGGGGGGGATAGATTAAGGAGACTGGATCTTTCTTTGGTAGATGGAATATAGCAATTCCAACTACTGACATCCTAAAAACTTCTCTGGAGCTGCAGAGCAAATTCTCCATACACTTAATGTTTTCTACATTAAAGGATATTCCGCTTCCACAACTGAAGTGAATTATGACAACAAAACATCCTTTCAGATAAGCCTGAAATTATCACTGTATTTCACAATGGGAGGATAAAAGCTGAGAAGTTTTCAGAATCTACCAGCAGGCATCTCCCAGAGAACAGAAAATTTGCATGAATCCCCTTGAGCTAGGGAAGCTGGGGATATTTGAAAGAGAAGGGGGAAAGTGACTATTTTAAAGCATCCCAGAAACAGATAAGATTTAAGAAAAAGAAAATCCTGTTAACAAGTGGGAAGGGCAGACACTGCTCTGCCAGCCCCAGAAGAGTCAGATGAGAGGCCAGACACACATTTCTGCTTTTCTGAAAGTTACCCAGACATAGACAAGAATAACCAGAAATGTAGAACAACATGATCCCTTTATTTTGATAACTTAGAGAATAAAAAGAAAAGATTCCGGTGTAGGCAAGCAGCAGAAGCCGAAAGCTTCAATATTTTACCTGGAAAATGGAGATTAGAGGTGTTTGAAGAAAAAGCAATTGGAGATGCAGCGGCTTTTAACCTTTTGGGAGCATTGAATTGCCTTGAGAAAGCTATGCATTCTCTTCCCCCAAATATAAATGCGTGATTTTCCATTTTGTTCATGAAATTTCCCTTTAAATAACTATTTTGCATGCATGACAGGTGAGTGACTCTTATACGGAACAGAGTTGCTGCGTTCGTTTTGTTTTGTTTTTCATCTTTTTTTGTTTGTTGGGTGATGAGTTTTGCAAACCTTGAGAACATAGTGTGAGGCAAGGTTATTGGTGAGGGAAGGTGATTAACTGTGTCCTAAAGAAATAGTAGTCATGGGGCCGGGCGCGGTGGCTCACGCCTGTAATCCCAGCACTTTGGGAGGCCGAGGCGGGTGGATCACGAGTTCAAGAGATCGAGACCATCCTGGTCAACATGGTGAAACCCCGTCTCTACTAAAAATACAAAAAATTAGCTGGGCATGGTGGCGCGTGCCTGTAATCCCAGCTACTCAGGAGGCTGAGGCAGGAGAATTGCCTGAACCCAGGGGGCGGAGGTTGAGGTGAGCCGAGATCGTGCCATTGCACTTCAGCCTGGGTAACAAGCGAAACACCGTCTCAAAAAAAAAAAAAAAAAAAAAAAAAGGAAAGAAAAGAAAAAAGAAATAGTAGGCATGGTGAATCATTTCTTTCCCGTCCTACCTCAAAGAAAAAATATGGATGAATAAAATATCTGGGGCCGGGCGTGGTGGCTCACACCTGTAATCCCAGCACGTTGAAAAGCCGAGATGGGTGGATCATGAAGTCAAGAAATCAAGACCATCCTGGCCAACATGGTGAAACCCCGTCTCTACTAAAAATACAAAAATTAGCTGGGCATGGTGGTGCGCACCTGTAGTCCCAGCTAGTTGGGAAGTTGAGGCAAACAAATCACTGGAACCCAAGAGGCAGAGGTTGCAGTGAGCCGAGATCTCGCCACTGCACTGCAGCCTGGACAGAGCGAGACTATGTCAAAAAAAGAAAAACAACAACAATAAAACCTAAGAGATTACAGTGACATACCACAAACATGTAAACTGACATGTAAACACATGGACATTTTTCTTCCATCTCTACTTATTGGTTGCATTTGTTTCAATTGATAAGATCTTGGAAAAGCATCACATCACTGTGTCTTTCTTATGTCTTTTATTTGATTAAGACAGTTATGCCGGGCGTGGTGGCTGAAGCCTGTAATCCCAGCACTTTTGGAGGCCGAGGTGGGTGGATCACGAGGTCAAGAGATCAAGACCATCCTGGTCAACATGGTGAAACCCCGTCTCTACTAAAAATACAAAAAATTAGCTGGGCACGGTGGCGCGTGCCTGTAATCCCAGCTACTCAGGAGGCTGAGGCAGGAGAATTGCCTGAACCCAGGGGGCGGAGGTTGCGGTGAGCCGAGATCGCGCCATTGCACTCCAGCCTGGGTAACAAGAGCGAAACTCCGTCTCAAAAAAAAAAAAAAAAAAAAAAAAGAGTTACCTGGTGTGGCATGAAGCAATATCTCTCAGCCTCTAAAATATTTCTCAATCCTATTTTGCTATAGGAATGATCTCATCTGATCACATTCCAGAAGCAGAAGGAAATAATAGCATTTCTGAAGCCAACGATTTCCAGTCACTTTAAGATGATCATCGGAACAGGAAGAGCGCTGTGACTTACAGTCAGGGAAGAGGTATGCATCACAGAGGAAAGTCAGTGAACAAGACGCAGAGGTACCGAAACTTTATTTGGCAAATATGAAGCATCTGTTGTGCATGGAGCACAGATCCAGTTTTTACAAGATGCAAATTTCATGGCAAAGCAGCAAAAGCCTGAAGAACCACTTAGTTTATGACTGACTTCATGCTCAGCGTCCTTTTTCCGTCTTTCTTCTGTGACAGGCCTTTATTGAAAGCCAGAATATACAGATCGGTCAAAACCTCAGAACCAAAAGGGAATGGGCCTGAGCTCTGAACATCAGGCAATTAATGCACTAGTGTTGGCGTTACCGTCTCTCCTAGGAATGAGTTCCCCGTGGATAGACTGGTTTCCTTAATGAAGATCAGAACGGAGTTCCCTAAAATGATAAGCTTAACCAATTTAACACCAACAGTTTGATTCTCCAAGTTTCCTCGCCCTAAATGACTATACTACAAAGTCAAGTAGAAATGCTGCTGGACAATCCTGTCATCTTTTTCTTACTGTGGTTGAATGAGGCTTTTTTTTTTTTTTTTTTTTTTTTGGACAGGAGGAGGAATTGCAAAAATTTATTAAAATTAAAAGACATTGTTTAATTAATCTTCTGTGACATGAGACTCCATCGGACTGTCTGCAAAGACTACTGGGAGGCTGAGGCTCACTTGAGCCCAGGAGTTTGAGGCTCCAGTGAGCCTCAAAGGACCTCTGCACTCCAGCCTGGGTGACAGAGCAAGACCTTGTCACACACACACACACACACACACACACACACACACACACACAAAGACTTTTAGCCACATTTCCAGATTTCAATGTAAATGCTACTTGGGGAAAGCTTTTTGACACAAGAAAGGAAACAAAGTCTGAATATTTATCATTTCTAGATTGGTGAATAGAGTCAGAACAGCTAATAACACAAATTTGAGAGCTGCATCTGTGGGCATAGATTTCACTGAGATCAAAAGAGTTGTGTCTGTTTCCTTGACACTTTGTGGAGTTAAAACTAAAGACAAAGGCTAACTACAGGCAGCATGGTAGATCTGGATGGCTGGGATTTGATGTGGCTTGCTTGCACACAAAAACAAATAGTTTGTTTGGCTGGATATAGAAAAAAACATGTCCTTCCGACCAATTCAGAGACTTGTTCTGACTGCCAATTGAGATATTTCCCAGTCTTTTCTCCTTGTACCACCTAAGGAAAGTATTAGATTCAAAATTGTGAAAAATTCAGTTTATCAGAAGAAATATAAATAGCTCACACATTTGATCTTAATTCCAAGTGTGTATACCACCTTCAGAATAGAGACTTTTTTTTTTTTACGTTTTGTTTCATTCCGAAGTGTAACGAGGGCATCGTTTTAGCTCGGAATGTCCTTTGTGTGTTAGAGAGAGGCTGCCTTACCCTGCCTTCTTTTGAGAGGGTGATCTGTACTTATGAAATTTCGTGACCCTAAGTTGCTTGGCAAAACTACAAAAACTAAAACAAAACTGTGACCTGCTTTGTAGACAGGTAAATAAACAGTTCAGGTATTAAACAATAAACCCCTTGATTTCAAAGGACAGTGATGTGTTTGACGATAAGAGACAATTCCTGTAATTCTTTTGTGTTCCCGTGAAGTTTGTTGCATGAACAACTTGTTTTTATGGTACAGTCCTGTACGTTAATTGTTACTGGCACTTATCTTGGAGCTCCCGTCAACACAATAGTCATTACCAACACCTGAGCTGATCCGCACGTGGATACGGATTACATGGGTAAGTGAAATAGCATCCATATTCTTCACTGATTCCAGTTATGCCTATATATGTGTGTATATATATATATATATAATTTAGGGACCAGCTCTTAATTTAGCAGTGATGTCACATAAGGGACTAAAAATCACATCTTTTGAAGTAGCATAAGAAAAAAACGGCTCTCCTCCTATTTATAAGCACATTATGATTATGCTGGGTGCAGTGGCTCACGCCTGTAATCCTGGCACTTTAGGAGGCCAAGGTGGGCGGATCACTTGAGGTAGGAGTTTGAGACCATCCTGACCAAAACGGAGAAACCCCGTCTGTACTAAAAGTACAAAATTAGCTGGGCGTGGTGGCTCATGCCTCTAATCCCAGCTATGGGAGGTTGAGGTGGGAGAATCGCTTGAACCTGGGAGGCTGAGGCTGCGGTGAGCCAAGATCACATCATGGGCACTTCAGCCTGGGAAACAAGAGCAAAACTCTGTCTCAGAAAAAAAAAGACCATTATATATGTGTGTGTACATATATATAAAATATTTTAAAACACATTAAAATAATGTTTTATATCTATAGGTACAGATATATGTT
The DNA here is from genome assembly GCF_049354715.1 of Callithrix jacchus. Lineage (NCBI taxonomy): Eukaryota > Metazoa > Chordata > Mammalia > Primates > Cebidae > Callithrix > Callithrix jacchus. The sequence continues at coordinate 45,160,310 of NC_133520.1, forward strand.
GCTATATGTTATATATATACACATACATATATAGATTATATTACATGTATATATAATACATAATAATGTTATTCATATATACATGAAATTATATATAATTTTATCCTATATTACTCATATCTTGGCAAAATTTTATTGAAATATAACTCACACAAAGTACATAAATGTTAAGTGCAAAACAGAGCTCAGTAAATTTTTTTTTTCTTGTTGCCCAGGCTGGAGTGCAATGGCACAATCTCAGCTCACCACAACTTCCGCCTCCCAGCTTCAAGCGATTCTTCTGCCTCAGCCTCCCAAGAAGCTGGAATTACAGGCATGCGCCACCACGCCCAGATAATTTTGTATTTTTAGTAGAGATGGGGTTTCTCCATGTTGGTCAGGCTGGTCTTGAACTCCCAACCTCAGGTGATCCACTCACCTTGGCCTCCCAAAGTACTGGGATTACATGCGTGAGCCACCGCACCTGGCCATCAGCTCAGTAGACTTTACAAAGTGAATATCCCTGTGAAATCACCTCCCAGATCAAGATGGAAAATATTAGTAACACCTTAGAAACCTTTCTCATGTCTATTCATCTTTATTAGCTCATAGAAAAAGAGAAGCATACCCACATTTTCTACTAACTGGAGGAGATTCTTCCTTAAATGTTAGAAGAATTGATGAGTAAAAATAGCTGGGCCTAGAATTTTGTGGGGGGAGGGATGAGAGTAGTTTGTGGAAAGGTTTGTCAGATTTTATTTTTCTTCTTATTTTGATTTTACTAAATTACCCTTTTTGTTTGCAGAATCGTGTCCATTTGACAGTAACTCTTTAAATTCTGGTGTAAGTTACTTGTTAGATTCTCTTATTAACTGCTTTAATAGATGTAGGATTTGTCAATTTGTGTTTTTCTATGTTTATGATGTCAGTTTTTCTAGTAATTTATATCTTATTAGAATTTTCGAACTCAACTTTGGCTTTATTGATTTTCTTTTTATTATGTTTGCTGTTTGATATCTGCTGTTGGGATTATTTCATTTCTTATTTTTCTTTGGGTTTAATTTGCTATCCTTTTCCTAGCTTATTTGATGAATATTAGACATTTTTTATATATTTTTTTCAAAAGTGTGCATTTATATTTTGCTCTAGGCCTTCAGGTGCATCCCACACATTATGCATCATTTTTCATTATCATTCTTTTAATATTCTTTTTTTTTTTTTTTTTTTGAGATAGGATCTCACTCTGTCACCTAGCCTGGAGTGCAGTGGCACAATCTTGGCTCACTGCAACCTCTGCCTCCTGGGTTCAAGCAATTCTCCTGCTTCAGCCTCCCGAGTAGCTGGGATTACAGGCGTGTGCAATCGCGCCTGCCTAATGTTTGTATTTTTAGTAGAGACAGGGTTTACCACATTGACAAGGCTGGTCTCGAACACCTAACCTCAGGTGATCCACCTGTCTTGGCCTCCCAAAGTGCTGGAAATACAGGCGTGAGCCAACAGGCCAGGCAGAAGTAGTTTCTTCAAGCAATATTTAAACCTACCAAAGTGTCGCAGATTCAATTCTTGTTCAAAAAGTTCTTCTCCTAGCCTCCTAACTGCTATGGGAGAAAGCTGTTTCCCTTCCTTCTTGGCCTTGAGTCTGGCCTTGTGGCTTTCTTTGGCTGTGGGGATATTAGCAGACACGAGGCAAGCAGGGACTTCAGATGAATTTGCTTGGCTCCGCGCGCCTTCTCGGTCTCTTGCTGTGCCACTGGAAGATCTCGCCTAGTTGGCCTGCTGCTCCCAGAAGGATGAGAAACATGTGGAACAATTTCCTGACCAATCCTCAATCCTACAGCTTAAAGCAGAACTGCCCCGCTGTGCCCAGCTAAACCAAGAAACTCAAGCCTTCCCACAAATTCATGAATGAGCTCAGCCACAAACAGCAGAGTCGCCATACCCAACCAGCATGCCCTGCAGAAATAATTTATGTGGCTTTAAGGTACTGATTCGGGGGTGGGGGGCGGTGTATGTCATGTGCCATTATTTCAATTAGATGAAAATACTGGTATACAAGACTTCTCTTAACAGTTTATAACTGCCCTCCCTCCCACCTACAGCATGATCAGCTTTCAGTGAACACACCATCACCTTAGAAAACAAGAACAGTTGGCCGGGCACTGTGGCTCATGCCTGTAATCCCAACACTTTTGGAGGCCGAGGCAGGCAGATCACCTGAGGTTGGGAGTTTGAAATCAGCCTGGCCAACATGGAGAAACCCTGTATCTACTAAAAATACAAAAATTAGCAGGGCATGGTGGTGCATGCCTGTAATTCCAGCTACTTGGGAGGCTGAGGCCGGAGAATTGCTTGAACCCGGGAGGCGGAGGTTGTGATGAGCCGAGATTGCACCATTGCACTCCAGCCTGGGCAATAAGAGTGAAACTTCATCTCAAGAAAAAACAGGCTGGGCACAGTGGCTCACGCCTGTAATCCCAGCATTTTGGGAGGCCGAGGCGGGTGGATCACGAGGTCAAGAGATGGAGACCATCCTGGTCAACATGGTGAAACCCTGTCTCTACTAAAAATACAAAAAATTAGCTGGGCACGGTGGCGCATGCCTGTAATCCCAGCTACTTAGGAGGCTGAGGCAGGAGAATTGCCTGAACCCAGGAGGCGGAGGTTGTGGTGAGCGGAGATCGCATCATTGCGCTCCAGCCTGGGTAACAAGAGTGAAACTCCGTTTCAAGAAAAAAAAAAAGGAAGAAAAAAAAAAGAAAATGGGGACAGTGAGGTCAAGGGTATGTACAAGTTTGATAGCTCCACACTCAATTTCTCTCTCTCTCTCTCTCTCTTTCACACACACACACACACACACACACACACACACTTGATACTGGAAAGCATTAGTTATTCTTTGGCAGCATAAATTCCAGTGACAGAAATACTAACACAGACATTTTAATCAATTTGTTCTCGATAAAGGGAGAAAGCTGTACTCAATATTCAAGTTCATCAGTTCTATATAACACTAGAAAAATAAATGAATTTGACAAAAAGACAAGGCAATCTTTAGTATTGCTAACTTTGAGATGAGAAGAGTTATTGTTCTAACATAGTATGAAAATTCTTATTCCACATATATAGAGATTAATTATGTTAACACAAGTCCAATTTTAGCCCACTGATGTTGAAAAACATAAACCAAAAATCTGGACACATTCTCATGCTTATAGCATGTCTGAGAATAGCCTGACATATCTTGAAACATCCGGTTGTGGGCCAGGAGCGGTGGCTCATGCCTGTAATCCCAGCATTTTGGGAGGCGGGGGTGGGTGTATCACAAGGTCAGGAGTTCAAGACCAGCTTGACGAACATAGTGAAACCCTCATCTCTACTAAAAATACAAAAATTATCTCGGTGTGGTGGCAAGCTCCTGTAATTCCAACTACTCAGGAGACTGAGGCAGGAGAATTACTTGAACCGAGGAGTTGGAGGTTGCAGTGAGCCGAGATTGCACCATTGCATGCCAGCCTGGGCAACAGAGCAAGACTCTCTCTCAAAGAAAAAAAAAAGGAACATCAAGTTGTTTCTCATAAGTGCAAATAGTGAACTGCCTACAACCCAATGAAACCACAGGGCACCATTGCCATGATATGTATAAGTAAAAAAAAGGTCACAGTATTACGGGACTTGAACTCTAGTAGGTTTCTTTAATTGGAAAGACTAAATGGTACCACAGACATCATGACAATCTCCTATTTGAAGACTCAGTGTGCCAATCACAGAATCCCTGACAAAGATTATTGCTCATGGCAGGCCCCAATATTCCTCCAAGAAATCTAGTGTTTTTTCCAAAGGTTGAGATTTCAAATACCAAACAGGCCCACAGGAATCCTAAGAGTTTGGACTTAATGAAAAAAAAAAAAAAATCAAACAATAAAACACAGGCCTACACAGGTTTGGCTATTTGTTGGTTTTTTTTTGTGGGGGGGGGGGCGGGGGAAAAATGAAGCACATTTAAGACATTGTAAATTTGTTTTAAAATTTCTTGTTATATGGCCAGGCACGGTGGGTCACGCCTGTAATCCCAGTGCTTTGGGAGGCTGAGGTTGGCGGATCACCTGAGGTCGGGGGAGTTCTAAATCAGCTGAGCAACATAGAGAAACGCCGTCTCTACTAAAAATACAAAAAATTGGCTGGGCTTGGTGGCGCGTGCATATAGTCCCAGCTTCTTAGGAGGCTGAGGCACAAGAATCACTTGAACCTGGGAGGTGGAGGTTGCAGTGAACTGAGATTGCACCATTGCACTGCAGCCTGGTTAACAAGAGTGAAACTCCATCTCAAAAAAAATTTTTTTTCTTGTTATAAAAGAATAAGAAAGAGCATTTTGAAAGTTAATGTTTTAATTTTTAGTTTTACTTTTATTTATTTTATTTCCTACTTTTATTTAAGTTCAGGGTTACATGTGCAGGATGTGCAGGCTTGTTACATAGTTAAATATGTGCCATGGTGATTCACTGCACAGTTCATCGCATTACCTAGGTATTAAACCCAGCGTCCATTAGCTATTCTTCCTCAAGCTCTCCCTCCTTCCACCCTCAACCCGACAAGCCCCAGTGCATGTTGCTCCCTTCCACATGTATCCATGTGTTTATGAAACATTTGATTTTCTATTCCTGCCTTAGTTTGCTGAGAATCCTTGTCCTTGCATGGGACATAATCTTACTTCTTTTTATGACTGTATAGTATTTCATTGCATATATGTGCCACATTTTCTTTTTCCAGTCTATCATTGATGGGTATTTAGGTTGATTCTATGTCTTTGCTATTGTGAATGGTGTGGCAATGAACACATGCATGCACAAATCTTTATAATAAAATGATTTATATTCCTTTGGATAGATACCCAGTAACAGGATTGTCAAGTCAAACGTATTTCTGCCTCTAGGTCTTTGAGGAATTGCCACACTGTCTTCCACAATGGTTGAACTAATTTACACTCCCACCAACAGTGTAAAAGCCTTCCTTTTTCCCCACAAGCAACAGCATCTATTTTTTTTTTTTTTTTGACACTAGCCATTCTTACTAGCGTGAGACGGTTCCTCACTGTGGTTTTGATTGGCATTTCTCTAACCATCAATGATGTTGAGCTTCTTTTGGAATGTGTGTTGGCTGCCTGTATGTCTCCTTTTGAGAAGTGTCTGTTTATGACTTTTGCTGACTTTTTAATGGAGTTGTTTGTTTTTTTTCTTGAAATTTAAGTTCCTTGTGGATGCTGGATATTCGACCTTTGTCAGATGGGTAGACTGTAAAAAGTTTCTCATTCTGCAAGTTGTCCATTTACTCTGGTGATAGTTTCTTTTGCTGTGCAGATGTTCTTTTAGATCCCATTCGTCAATTTTTGCTTTTGTTGCCACTGATTTCGGCATCTTCATCATGAAACCTTTGCCTATGCCTGTGTCCTGAATGGTAGTGCCTATGTTTTCTTCTACGGTGTTTGTAGTTTTGGGTTTTATATTTAAGTCTTTTAAATCCATCTTGAGTTGATTTTTGCATATGGTTTAAGGAAGGAGTCCGGATTCAGTTTTCTGCATATGCCTAGCCAGTTCTCCCAGCACCATTTATTAAATAGATAATCAATAAAGACTCCTTTTCCCATTGCTTATTTTTGTCAGGTTTGTCAAAGATCAGATGGTTGCAGGTGTTATTTCTGGGTTCTCTATTCTGTTCCATTGGTCTATGTGTCTGTTTTCGTACCAGTACCATGCTGTCTTGGTTAGTGTAGCCTTGTGGTAAAGTTTGATACTACAATATAGTATCAATATATTACATCCTATAATATAACCTTGTAGTGTAGTTGGGTAACATGATGCCTCTAGCTTTGCTCTTTTTGTTTAGTATCGTCTTGGCTATTAGGGCTCTTTTTTAGTTCCATATGAATTTTAAAGTAGTTTTTTCTAATTATGGGAAGAATGTCAATGGTAGTTTAATGGGAATGGCATTATAAATTCCTTTGGGCAGTGTGGCCATTTTCTCAATATTGATTCTTCCTATACATGAGGATAGAATGTTTTTCCATTTGTTTGTGTCCTCTCTGATTTATTTGAGCAGTGGGTTGTAGCTCTCCTTGAAGAGATCCTTCACTTTCCTTGTTAGCTGTATTCCAAGGTATTTTATTCTTTTTGTAGCAATTGTCAATGGGAGTTCATTCATTATTTGTCTTGCTGCTTGCCTGTTGTTGATGTATAGAAATGCCAGTAATTTTTGCACATTGATTTTGTCTCCTGAAACTGTCTCACATCTTCTTTCATCATTTTCTTACATTTCTTTTTTCTCTCTCTTTTTTTTTTTTTTTTTTTTTGAGACGGAGTTTCACTCTTGTTACCTAGGCTGGAGTGCAATGGCGCAGTCTCGGCTCATTGCAACCTCTGCCTCCTGGGTTCAAACGATTCCCCTGTCTCAGCCTCCCAAGTAGCTGGGATTACAGGTATGTGCCACCATGCCCGGCTAATTTTTTGTATTTAGTAGAGACAGGGTTTCACTATGTTTGCCAGGATGGTCTTGATCTCTTGACCTCGTGATCCACCCGCCTCGGCCTCCCAAAGTGCTGGGATTACAGGCTTGAGCCACTGAGCCTGGCCTCTTTTTTTTTTTTTTGAGACAGAGTTTCACTCTTGTTGCCCAGGCTGGAGTGCAGTGGTGCGATCTCAGCTTACTGCAACCTCTGCCTCCCAGGTTCAAGCAATTCTCCTGCCTCAGCCTCCCAAGTAGCTGGCACTACAGGCATCTGCCACCACACCTGGATAGTTTTTGTATTTTTAGTAGAGATGGGGTATCACCACGTTGGCTGGGCTGGTCACCAACCACTGGCTGGACCTCAGGCAATCTGCCCACCCCGCTTTGGCCTCCCAAAGTGCTGGGATTACAGGCGTGAGCCATCGCGTCCTGCCATTTATTTATTTATTTATTTTAAATGGAGTTTTGGTCTTGTTGCCCAGGCTGGAGTGCAGTGGTGAATCCCGACTCACCACCTCTGCCTCCCGGGTTTAAGCGATTCTCCTGCCTCAGCCTCCCCAGCAGATGGGATTACAGGTGGGTGCCATCACGCCTGGGTAATTTTGTATTTTTAGTAGAGATGGGGTTTCTCCATGTTGGTCAGGCTGGTCTCAAAATCCTGACCTCAAGTGATCTGCCCACCTCAGCCTCCCAAACTTCTGGGATTACAGGCATGAGCCACCACCGCCCGGCCCATTTTATTTTTCTCTGCCTCATGGAAGGGAAAAGTTTGTCCTCCACATCATTGATTTGTTTCTCTGGAGTCTCATTTCTGTCTTTCTAGCTGCAATATAGATTTCAGTCCAATATTGGACCTTCAATTTCTTGTCTCTCTTAGTACTCTCACATAGCTTTTTAATCTTAACTTGCAACCGTTCATTTTAAATCACTCGCTCCTTATGGCTTTCTGCTTCTGTTACATACAGGTTGTATTTTCTTACGCTCCGCCAAACTGTTCAGCACTTTTTCAAAAACTTTTCCTGGACCTAGAGTAAGGCCTGTTCAGAGGTGGACTCTGATTCAAATTCTGTGAGATGCTGATAGTTCCGATCCCTGGCTCTGCAGCATTTTATCACACATCACTCCCTTTCTTTCCCCCTGAACTCTAGCATGACAAAACATCTCACCACTTCAAAGTCAGCGGCCTGCCTGGATTACTCTTGGCTCATTCGATTCATGTTGACTTTGAATCCACTTTTCCTATTTATTGAGGGAAGGTGGATTGACGTGAAAATTTCTCAACCATCTCCAAACTCTGGAAAACTTTCGCTCAGCTGGGATGGCAGCGGATCTTCTATTGCATTGCCTGGTGACTTGAGAAAATACTAAGTACTTAACAACCATCATTCTCAACAAGTACATCCATCAACATTTTTCTTCATCTACTTCTTGTTCTTTGCATGGGAGGCCTGCCCCTATAAAGCAACCTGATGCACTGACATCTCCTCTGCCTTCATCTTTCTGCCTGCTTCTCCTCTGAGAGTCTCTGGTTGGGCGTAGGGAGAAAGGAAATGAGAGAAGGGACAGCATATTACCAAATTGCTGGAAGAGAGGCTTTTGAATGTTCTCAGCACAAAGGAATGATAAATGCATGAGATGATGAACATACTAGATACCCTAATCTGATCATCATACATCATATATATGTATCAAAACATCAAGTTGTACCATATATATATATATATATATATATATATATATATATATATAATTACAATGTGTCCATTTAAAAAATAAATTAGGCCAGGCACGGTGGCTCACGCCTGTAATCCCAACAAGTTGGGAGGCCGAGGTGGGCGGAGCACAAGGTTAGGAGTTCAAGACCAGCCTGACCAACATGGTGAAACCCCGTCTCTACTAAAAAAAAAAAAAAAAAAAAAAAAATTAGCCAGAGTTGGTAGGGCACACCTGTGCTGAGCCACCTCAGGAGGCTGAGGCAGGAGGATAAACTTGAACTCTGCAGGCAGAGGTTGCAATGAGACGAAATTGCACCAGTGGGTGACAGAGCAAGACTCCATCTCAAACAAACAAACAAATAAATATATTGTTTTTATTAAAGAGAGATAGAATTTTCCCACCCTAATTTCTGGCAATCAGTCTTGGTCTGTTTTGGTGGAATAACTATAGCATCTGCATACTTTTTATTTTTATTTATTTTTTTGAGGCAGAGTCCCACTCTGTCACCCAGGTTGAAATGCAGTGGCTGGAGTCTTGCTCTGTTACCCAGGCTGGAGTGCAATGGCGTGACCTTGGCTCACTGAAACCTCCACCTTCTGGGTTCAAGCAATTCTCATGCCTCAGCCTCCTGAATAGCTGGGACTACAGGCATGTGCCACCACGCCCAGCTAGTTTTTTGTATCTGTAGTAGAGATAGGATTTTACCATGTTGGCTAGGCTGATCCCAAACTCCTGGCCTCAAGTGATCCACCCTCCTCGGCCTCCCAGATGCATGTTTTTTAATTAAGCATTTTTCAATAAATTTAATGTAGTTGATTTTTCAGGTAGCAATTTCATCCAGAATTGTATTTCTCTTGCATGCTAATTTTTCCCTCTTCTCTGGTATCTTGATGGGATGACCATTAGGAGCAGGTGGATTAGAGACTGCTAATATAGGTCCTTTTAACCTAAGGCCTCTCTTCTGTTTTTTTTGGTTGAGACGGTCTTGCTCTGTTGCCCAGACAGTGGCACAATCTCAGCTCACTGCAACCTCCACTTCCTGGGTTCAAGCAATTTTTCTGGGTCAGCTTCTTGCATAGCTGGGATTACAGGTGCCCACTATGGCACACAGCTAATTTTTGTATTTTTAGTGGAGATGGGGTTTCACCATGTGGGTCAGGCCCGTCTTGAACTCCTGACCTCAGATGATCGGCTCGCCTTGGCCTCCCAAAGTGCTGAGATTACAGGTATGAGCCACCATGACTGACTCTCTCTTCCTGTCTTTAAGTGTGAATATTTTCCCTCATAACTGCCCTGACAATACCACAGCTGATACTTGAATCACAAATATTTGATCAACACAAACTTGATAGAAATAGCCTCACTATGAGAAACTCAAGCCAGCCTCCCAATCTCAAAAGAAGTCTCCTCACAACCGGGTAACAGTTTCATTTTAGCCACTGATGATCCGATGACACACATCGCTCTGATCTATAGTCGCTCTCCTATCCTTAAGTGTTGATCAGCAGCATTTGCTGTTGAAATTTCTCAGATAAGTATCTGAGATAGGGAATCTCCTGATTCAGACAGGGAATCTCCTGAATCTATATTCTGTGTTATCTATAAAGCATCCCATTATGTCAAACAAAACCTGTTTACATGAGTGAATTCAAATTGATAAGAAAGAGGGCCAGGTGCAGTGGCTCACGCCTATAATCCCAGCACTTTGAGAGGCCAAGGCAGACAGATCACTTGAGCTCAGGAGTTCAAGACCAGCCTGGCCAACATGATAAAACCCGGTCTCTACTAAAGATACAAAAATTAGCCAGGCATGGTGGTGCATGCCTGTGATTCCAGCTACTTGGGTGGCTAAGGCAGGAGAATCACTTGAATCCAGGAGGAGGAGGTGGCAGTGAACTGAGATAGTGCTATTCCACTCCAGCCCGGGGTGACAGAGAGAGAGATTTTGCTCAAAAACAAACAAACAAACAAACAAACAAACAAACAAACAACCAATTGGTTGGGTGCGGTGGCTCACGCCTATAATCCCGGCACTTTGGGAGGCCAAGGCAGGCAGATCATTGAGGTCAGGAGTTCAAGACCAGCTTGGGCAACACGGTGAAACCTCGTCTCTACTAAAAATACAAAAACTTACCCAGCCGTGGTGGCATGCACCTGTAATCCCAGCTACTTGGGAGGCTGAGGCAAGAGAATCACTCGAACCCAGGAGGCAGAGGTTGCGGTGAGTCAAGATTACGCTACTGCGCTCAAGCCTGGGCAATGGAGCAAGACCGTTCCAAAAAAAAAAAAAAAGAAAAAGAAAAAATAATTGATAGGAACAGTTGCATTATTGTTGACAGTGTTGACAGTGGTGTAACAGGAATCAAAACAATATTTTGCAGAGTGAGTTAATTTTACTCTTATTGTAAGTCAGTTATTTGTAACCATTGTAATCATCTTCATAATATTCATACATCTTTATGTATTCAATAAATCATATTCTTTATTGAAAAACTACCACATGACTTCAAATGTTATTAGCTAAATTGATTCAAATATAGAAATATAATTAGGCAACCTTTGTTCTAATAAATATTGTTAACACATAAAGGAATCCAGAATTAGGGGTTCAGGAGTCTAAGGATTCTATAAAATTGATTGTGAATTTCTGAGTGTATGTGAGTGTTTTTTTAATCAAGAGAGTTTGAGTTTCCAACAGATTCTTAAGGGATTTACGACCAAGAGAAGGTTAAACATCATGCTTTAGGGACTTTTAAATATATACTAATAACATTTCCTCTCCATCCCCCATTATTTTGAAATGATGAACCCAGTGCTCATGAAGCCAAAGACTTAAATGTTATCAGAAAAGCTAAGAGATTCATCTTGGAAAAACATACCACATGATCACTAACAGTCTCTAAGTCTTACAGCCTCCCAGAACCTTGGTTTCCTTATCTGTAAAATAAGAAGTTTGGACTAGAAAGATGAATTCTTAGATCACTCCTAGCTGTAAAATTATAGGATTAGTATTGAAGACTCACACATAAACATTAAAAAAATAAAATAAACAAACAAGAGTGTTGATTATAATATCCTTGCAACAGACATGATTTTATTAACATAATCAATGAAGTATTTAAACAGGAAGTTAAACTCTGAGTTCTCAAAATCTCATAAAATCCATTGTCTCTCAAATCCAAGTCTCTTGAGAGTTAGATATTTGATCTCAGATGAAACGACTTGATCAGTTTATATATTCTACTGTTTAAATGTTTGTCTGTTACAGTGTTTTGCATGATGTTCAAAAAGCTTAATGAACAAAAGCAAACATTGTGGTGACCTATTGAGATAAAATAAGCAAAGCAAGGAGCACAAAATGGTATAAACACAATGGCTCATATAAGCTAAATATGTGGTCAGGAGAAAAAGAAAACGACTCTTGTTCCCTGTAAAATAATTGTTATAATTTAACAGCAGAACAATCAAAATGTGGTTGGAAATGAGTGGTATATAATCACTGTGAAGAGGAGAGAAGCTGGCTGAGAAATACTAGACCGGTTTAAACCGCCAGAGGTTCTTATTGATTTGCTCTAAAAGGCAGTCCAGGCACTCTTGTTAGCCAGCACCCCTGGATAAACCTATAAATATTTACCATTTCCTGGCTTAACCGCTAGACAAGTGACTGAAAGTTACTCACTTCAGTTGACTGACTAGAGCTTGAACCACGCATCTGATATTTGCTGACTATTTTGAATAATAGTTACCTGACAAAGAGCTTTTTATTTTTTAAAAACTCAAGCGGATTTTTAGTTTGCAGATCAAACCATTGCTCCGTGTACATTTGATGGGCCAGGAATGGAGTCCACTAGACATGAAAACAGAGGTGATGATTTTTTTTTAAATTTTACCTACTACTCTAATCATTTGGCCAGGAACGATGGCTCACACCTGTAATCCCAGCACTTTGGAAGGCCGATGTGGGTGGATCATCTGAGGTCAGGAGCTCGAGACCAGCCCGGCCAACATGGTGAAAACCCATATCTTCTTAAAATACAAAAAAAAATTGGCTGGGCATGGTGGCAGGTGCCTGTAATCCCAGCTACTTTGGAAGGCCGATGTGGGTGGATCATCTGAGGTCAGGAGCTCGAGACCAGCCCAGCCAACATGGTGAAAACCCATATCTTCTTAAAATACAAAAAAAATTGGCTGGGCATGGTGGCAGGTGCCTGTAATCCCAGCTACTTTGGAGGCTGAGGCAGGAGAATGGCTTCAGCCTGGGCGGTAAGAGCAAGACTGTCTCAAAAAAAGAAAAAAACCTTGAATTATTTGCTTTAAAATGGAGGTATTAGGCTAAAACATATTGCCAGAGGCAAGATTTAAGTTAAAAGACCAAAGCAGATAATAACTATGTCTTCAGGTAAGAAATGAACACATACATAATTAAGTCACTTCTGAAGCCATATAAATTGGCTTGTTTTTGATTATTGGGAAGATTGTCAGAAAATAATAATTTATTTTCTTATTTTGAAGTTTTCCTAATAATTTATTATAGTAGTCTTCTCTACAACCTTAAGAGAGATGGAGAAGGAAAATGTGGTTGAAAAGAGCAAGTTATTTTCTGGGAATCAAAACTTGAATATTATAGATGTTGGCATGGATGTGGTAAAAAGGGAACACTTAGTCTGGGTGCAATGGCTCACACCTGTACTCCCAGCACTGCAGGAGGCGGAGGTGGGTGTATCACCTGAGGTCAGGAGTTCGAGACCAGCCTGGCCAACATGGTGAAACCTCATCTCTACTAAAAATACAAAGAATTATCCGAGAGTGGTGGCGGGTGCCTGTAATCCCAGCTACTTGGGAGGCTAAGGAGGAGAATCTCTTCAAACCAGGAGGTAGATATTGCAGTGAGCCAAGACTGTGCCACTGCACTCCAGCCTGGGCAACAAGAGTGAAACTGTCTCAAAAAAAAAAAAGGAATACTTTTACACTGATGGTGGGAATGTAAGTTAGTATAACAACTATGGAAGGCCAGGTGTGGTGGCTTACACCTGTAATCCCAGCACTTTGGGAGGCCAAGCTGGGCAGATCACGAGATCAGGAGTTCAAGCCCAGCTAAGACTATTTCAAAAGATGCAACATGTGTGTAATGGGAATAGTAGAAGGACAAGAAAATGAATGGAGAAAGGAGAGTCATGAAGACTTGGGATGTAATGAGAGTGTGTAACCAAATAATCTAATGGAGCCTGGGCTTCTCTAGTGTGTTCAGGACCCATTGAAAAATATACACAGAAATCAAATAGGTTTCAATATGTCAGCTTTGTTGCTGATATGGTTCAGAGAAGGTGGCTTTGACCCAAAGGCAAAATGACTTCCAACTCCTGCTCATCACAAATTACATTTACCCACTCAGTAGAAACAGAGATGCTAAACAATTAGTGCTCCCCGCGCTGGGCTTGTTGCCTGAAGAAAGTAGAAATCCAGAACAGGTGTAGCACGTGGGTGGTCGGCAACACAGGGAAAGCCAGAGATGGGAGAGGTGCACACTCACTCATCCTTAACCCAGAGTTTTCAACCAGCTAAGTTACTTCCCTTGTGGAGGGAGGCCAGTAAGGAACAGAGAAAGCAATTGAATGAAAAATATCCTTCTCTTCTGGGAGTGGAGAGTGTCACCCCTTGTTAGAAATGTGAGGCATGGGAAACGCGCATGTAGCCAGGGAGAAATCAACCTCTAAGCCCACCCCTGAAACTTACATAAGAACTGACGTGTGTGGTGCAGCTGCAGACTGTGGCTTTTCCAAGCATCAGAAACACACTCGATTTAAAAACTAATAGTTTTAAATGATACTTGTTCTGGCACATTTTTTTCAGAACTATCTTGCGAGAAAATGAGGAGAAATGTATATTTTAAAAGGCCATGGAAGAAGAAAGGAAAGAGATACTCCAGAAATAAAAGAAAAATCATGCCTGATTCATTTTTGTTTTCCTGGATCCTACCAGAAACACTGCCTTGGTCGATAGTGTTTATAAATGAAAGCTGGCCGGGGTCAGTGGCTCACGCCTGTAATTCCAGAACTTTGGGAGGCTGAGGTGCGTGGATTTCCTGAGCTCAGAAGTTCAAGACCAGCCTGGCCAACATGGTGAAATTCTGTCTGTACTAAAAAAAAATACAAAAAATTAGCCAGGCATGGCAGTGTGCACCTGTAATCCCAGCTACTCGGGAGGCTAAGGCAGGAGAATCACGTGAATCCAGGAGACGGGGGTTGCAGTGAGCCGAGATTACCCCACTGCATTTCAGCCTGAGCGACAGAGTGAGACTCCTTCTCCAAAACAACAACCACAAATATATATAAATATATATATATGAACATTATGGTGAAAGACAATCAGGTACATATTAAGGAACTCTTTATATCTACTGCAGAGAATCATTCATTATCAATCTTTTAAAATGTTCTTGAATTAGTGGTTATCAGATAATACTGATTTTTTTAAAATCTGGGTCACTGAATATGTAAATTAATCAGAGGAATAAATGAATTCTTTTCTCTAAAATAACCAGAGGTTTTTGAGTTGAGGGAAACTGCCTGATAAATGAACTGAGATTTTTTCCCCCCAACAGCTAGGATTGTTCAGAAAAAGAAAACACTCTGAGATATTTATGCAAACCTTCTGATGTGGGAAGTTTCACCCATATCGAATTAAAGACATTTATTATCTCACTACAATACAGCTTGGTTGAGTGATGAGATTTAAGAGCCATTAAGGAAGGGATTGGAAAGATAAAGATAAGCCCGACAGGGAAAGTGAGACTAGAGAAAGTGAAAGTCCAGAGGGGGAAGGCAGGCTTAGGCTGTCAAAGAAAAACGTGGGAAATGAAAAACCATTGTCCATGAGCAAGTGCATCTTCCGTGAAGAGCAAGTGCATTTCAGCCAGGTATGATGGCTCATGCCTGTAATCCCAGCACTTTGGGAGGCTGAGGCGGGTGGATCACGAGGTCAACAGATCAAGACCATGCTGGTCAACAGGGTGAAACCCCGTCTCTACTAAAAATACAAAAATTAGCTAGGCATGGTGGTGCGTGCCTGTAATCCCAGCTACTCAGGAGGCTGAGGCAGGAGAATTGCCTGAACCCAGGAGGCAGAGGTTGCGGTGAGCCGAGATCACGCCATTGCACTCCAGCCTGGGTAACGAGCAAAACTCCGACACAGAAAAAAAAAAAAAAAGAAAGAAAGCATGAAAAGTAGCTGAGTGTGGTAGTGGGCACCTGTAATCCCAGCTACTTGGGAGGCTGAGGCCAGAGAATCATTTGAACCCAGGAGGTGGAGATTGCAGTGAGCTGAGATCATGCCATTGCACTCCAGCCCAGGGACAGTCCTTTTTTGGAATCCATCTCAAATAAAGAAATCAAACCTTTGTTTTATGGTTATATATGAATTAGGCGAATTCATATTTTAAACACACAAAAAGGCAAAGGAGCTTGACTAGCAGAATTGCTGTTGGCAGAACCTGTTGCAAGCTGTATCCACTGGCTGTGTGCTTGACTGAATTCCTTCCTAGCTCTGGGCTGAACATCATTTATTTAGGAACCTCACAGGACTATTTTTGTTGTTGTTATTTCCATTGCTTGCCCAGTTTCCTGATTGTAACAATCAACCTGGCTGTAATGGTCATTCCTTACCTGTCCATTCATTCAGGGTATTCTTGGATTAAATGTCTGATATCCATAAATTGCAAAAATGTATAACTATCAAGTGTGAGCCTTTAGAACCAGTAACAATAAATACCTCATTGTTGGACCAACCCATCCAGTGCTGCAAAATCAACACTGCTAATAGAAATGTGTCTTTCCCTCTTCTAACTCCCTCACCAAGAAAATTCTCTCTCTCTCTCTCTCTCTCTCTCTCTCTCTCTCTCTGTCACACACACACACACACTTTTCTCATTAATTATAAAATAGACCAGGCACGGTGTCTCATGCCTGTAATTCCAGCACTTTGGGAGGCCAAGGTGGGCGGATCACTTGAGGTCAGGAGTTCCAGACCAGCCTGGTCAACATAATGAAATCCTACCGCTACAAAAAACACAAAAATTAGCCAGGTATGGTGGCGCATATCTGTGGTCCCAGCTACCTGGGAGGCTGCAGCATAAGCTGAGATGGCACTGCTGCACTCCAGCCTGGGCAACAGAGCAAGACTGTCTAAAATAAATAAATACATAATTTCCAACTGGTGCAGTGGTGTGTGCCTGTAGTCCCAGCTACTCAGGAGGCTGAGGCAGGAGAATCGCTTGAACCCAGGAGTTGGAGGTAGCAGTGAGCTGAGATCACGCCATTGCACTCCAGCAACAAGAGGAAACTGTCTCAAAAAAAGAGACACCGCGGCTTGCTCATGACGGCACTTTCTCTTTGTCTCTCAGATCGCTTACTTGGGGGAAGCCAGCTGCCATGTCATGAGTACCACTGTGGAAATGAACTGAAGCTCCCTGCCGAGAGCCGTCCAAGTGAGCTTGCAATGGGATGCTCCAGTCCAGCCACACCCCCAGTTTACTGAAGCCCCGGTTGACAGCTTGACTACAAAGTCCCAGGGACACCTGAAGCAGAACCACCCAGCTAAGCTCCTCCTGAGTTCCTGACTCACAGAAACTATTGGAGGTAATAAATGTTTGTTGTTGTATCCCTTTAAGCTCTGAGGTAATTTGTTATGAAGCAATAGATAACTAATAGACTACCCATGAATTAATTCGTTTACTAACTCATTTATTCAACAAGTGCCTATTGAAGTTCACAGTCCTTCAATCTCTGTAACACCCTTCAGTGGCATAATAAAACACTGTACCCTTCAAGAAGCTCACAGAACCCTCTGGAGGGTGTGGTGGCTCACGCCTGTAATCCCAGCACTTTGGAGGCCAAGGCAGGCGGATCACCTGAGATTGGGAGTTTGATACCAGCCTAATCAACATGGAGAAACCCCATCTCTACTAAAAGTACAAAATTAGCCAGACGTGGTGGCACATGTCTGTAATCCCAGCTACTTGGGGCTTAGGCAGGAGAATTGCTTTAACCTGGGAGGCGGGAGTTGCAGTGAGCCAAGGTCTCACCATTGCACCCCAGCCTGGGCAACAAGAGGGAAACTCCACCTAAAAAAAAAAAAAAAAAAAGAGAGAGAGAAAAAGGAAAGAAAAAGAAAAATCACAGAGTTGGTAATAATACCTTTATCTACAATTAAAGTTCCATCATCCCTAGTAGGGAGATATAACATGTCAACGCACACCGTAATACAGTGACACATAGAAAACAAAGAATCAGGAAATATGCACCCATCAAAATGGCAATCTTTCATTGATAGAAAGAAACAGGACTTTATAAAATCTTGGCAGTCTTTTGGGTGTAGGGAATCCTGGCCAGTGGGTGGTGATTCAGTGAGAAACTGGGAAATAATGAGGAAATGCTATTACATGCAGTCAGCCAAATTTCAGATTTAAAATAAGACCTCCCTGACTCAAGTTTCCTTTTCGAAGATGATATTATCAAGAGTAACTGGATTATTTCAAATGTTATTTCTAGAGTTTCATTTTAAAATAAAGTTATACTGGCCATTCAAAGCACAGACTGGATTGCCATCTGTTTCCTACTCCAGTATATTCTTGCCGTCTGGGTATTTGCCTTCTCAGAGAAAGAAAGCAAAGGCAAATGGCTTATGATATGGGGAAGAATATGCAATGGGACTTATCGAAGTGGCAGCAGAACCCAGGGCTGCTGCTTCTTGTTTGGGAAAGCTGTTGCTGGAGGAGAAAAAAAAAAGTGAGAATGGGAAAGAAAGTAACTTTTTTTAGCATTTACCATATGTCAAGCTCTGGTAGGTGTTTTACATATACTGTCATTCAATCCTCATACATTTGGAAGGTGTCTATTATTAATACTGTCACAGAAATCAGGAAGCCAGCTTTCAGAAAGGTTAAGTGATTTACCTAATACTGTGCAGGACACTGCTTTCAAAATCCATCTTTTTTTCTACTTAATATGATGAGTCACCTGTTCATTCATAGCTAGTGTATATTGCAAGGAGAAAGTTATCCTTTTGCTTGATAAAACACACTTTTTGAATCATCACTGAAAATGTGCTGTACTCCTGGCAGGGCGTGGTGGCTCACACCTGTAATTACAGCACTTTGGGAGGATGAGGTGGGCGGATCACGAGGTCAGGAGATCCAGACCATCCTGGCTAACACAGTGAAATCCCGCCTCTACTAAAAATACAAAAAATTAGCCGGGTGTGGTGGCACGTGCCTGTAGTCCCAGCTACTTGGGAGGCTGAGGCAGGAGAATCGCCGGAACCTGGGAGGCGGAGGTTGCAGTGAGCTGAGATCATTCCATGGCACTACAGCCTGGCGACAGAGACTCAATCTCAAAAAACGTAAAGGAAGAAATAAAAAAGAAAAGAAAGAGGCCAGGCGCAGTGGCTCATGCCTGTAATCCCAGCACTTTGGGAGGCCGAGGTGTGGGTGGATCATGAGGTCAAGAGATCGAAACCATCCTGGTCAACATGGTGAAACCCTGTCTCTACTAAAAATACAAAAAATTAGCTGGGCCTGGTGGCGCGTGCCTGTTATCCCAGCTACTCAGGAGGCTGAGGCAGGAGAATTGCCTGAACCCAGGAGGTGGAGGTTGCGGTGAGCCGAGATCGCGCCATTGCACTCCAGCCTGGGTAACAAGAGCGAAACTCCATCTCAAAAAAGAAAAGAAAAGAAAGAGGCCAGGCACAGTAGCTCACACCTGTAGTCCTAGTACTTTGAGATGTCGAGGCAGGGGTATCACAAGGTCAGGATTCGAGACCAGCCTGACCAATGTGGTGAAACCCTGTCTCTACTAAAAATACAAAAATTAGCCAGGTGTGGTGGTGCACGCCTGTGATCACAGCTACTCAGGAGGCTGAGGCAGGAAAATTGCCTGATCCCAGGAGGCGGAGGTTTCAGTGAGCCCAGATCGTGCCACTGCACTCCAGCACCTGGGTGGCAGAGTGAGACTCCATCTCAAAAAAAAGAGAAAGAAAATGTGCTGTACTCCAAACAACCCATGCAGAAATGGCAAAGAAGACATGGAACAGTAAGACTTTCTTTTCCCTAGTCTCAACAGATGCATAATTCCTTCTTTTAGAATTGAAGTCCCATGCTGCCCAGAAATGATCCCTGTTCAAAATTTGCATGTATTTCTATGAACATTTTTCTAGGCAAATGTGTATGTGTGTCTAAGTATGTGCACACAGACACACACATGAGATTTTTCTATAATGACTTCTCTGTAATCTGCTTTTCTCATTCATGTAACAGTATATTGTTTAAATATGTCATGATGCATATATCTAGCCAATTCATTGTAAGAGTTCACTCTATTCTATTATTTAAAAATGGTTCCCAAACTTAAATAGCATTTCAAGAGCAAAATAAAGTTAATAAAGAGTGGCACAACATGCAAATCTGAAATACCTATACTGTGTATCTCTAGTGCCTTTGTTCTCCAGTGTCCATGTCTGTATCCCATAGCTAGTTGGCTCAAGAAGCAGACACTTTCAGATGACAGTTTCCGGGAGCAGAAAAAAATTAAAAACCTTAATTGGACCATCGATTGCTAGAGTCAGAACTAGACTTTTAGTTGTTCCTCAGCCTTGCTTTGAACATGAGCAATGAATGTCTCACCCACTGCCAACATCCCCACTTGTCTGTCCTGGGACACATTATCTTCTTTCACACCGGGAGCAGCCTACAGAGAGTTGCCTACCTGAGAATCAGCAGCCTGGTTCTGGTGAAAACACAACTGGGGCTCATAACTGGATACATCGTTTATCTGTTCCTGTCATGTGATAGTCACTACATACTCTAGAAAATAATGTCTCCCTCTTTTTTTTTTAAGGCCCATGGCATAGTTTTACTGCAGCTCCAATCTGACTCTACTCTACTCACACTCTATTCTCAGGGGTTTGGGGAAGGCCACCCCACTAGGAGCCCTGTCCCCACCAGAGCTTGGACATGGGATCTCTCTCAAGGAGGAGTCTCTGTCCTTCTTGGAGGCTTTCGTTCTCTCTCCAGTCTGTATGTGCTCTGAGCTGGGCTGGGCTGACACTTGGCTGTTCTTTCAATCTTGACGCTGGGGCTATGACAATCCAGGAAGACCTAGCTGTCCATGTCAATGGGGCTTGGGGCCTGGCAGTCCACACAGGGTGAATTCTGCCCCTTCCTGCTCCAGCGTCATCACAATCTGCTAGCCCAGCCAGGAGCTCGCCTGGAGGAGGGAAGCCACATCTAGCAGGCTGTCTTCCCTCTTTTCAGGAGGAGACAGAAGGTCCAGGCGGTCTTTGCTCACATGCACATGGCAGGTGGAGCATGCTAGGAAGGCTTCACAGGTGCTTTCCACGTTTACCCCATGGCATGGGGTCAGGTGGACAACACTGTCCCTGACTCTACTGCTCACTGGAATCCGCCAGCCTGACGGATCTACAAACACCACACTCACCACATTCCCGGGCCGCTCAGGGCCACTGCCTCTTCCTCTCCTGCCTGGCGCATCAGTCTGTTTCCTGAAATTTCCTGGTTGTCGTGGGCACCTCTGCCTCCCCGGGCCCCAAAGAGCCCCTGGGTCTGCTACACCAGGTGTCTCTGGCAGCCAGTGTAATCTGACCCTGTTAGACAATTATCTCTTACCTTTCGTCATGGCACTAGGGTCACCAAAAGAGTATTTTGTTTTCAAAGTATATATCCAGTTTTTTATGTCTGGCCATCATAAATAAATCTTCCAAATTTGATGAAAAAGTTATCTAGCCATTTTCAAGTTAAATGATAACCACAAAAAAAGAGAAAAAAAAATAGAGCAAAACATGATGTTATTTACATAGATTGGGAGTCTGCAAATGAGAGACTATGGACCAAATTCAGCCCATTGCCTTTTTAATAAATAAAGTTTACTTTTTTGTTTGTTTGTTTTTGGGCCATAGTTTCACTCTTGTTGCCCAGGCTGGAGAACATTGGCATGATCTTGGCTCACTGCAACCTCCACATCCCAGGTTCAAGTGATTCTCCTGCCTCAGCCTCCCAAGTAGCTGGGATTACAGAGTCCCACCACATCACCTGGCTAATTTTTTTATTTTTAGTAGAGACAGGGTTTCACCATATTGGCCAGGCTGGTCTCGAACTCTTGACCTTAGGTGATCCGCCCACCTCAGCCTCCCAAAGTGCTGGAATTACAGGCGTGAGCCACTGTGCCTGGTGAATAAAGCTTTAAAAAAAAAAAAATTGTATTAGCCCTGCCTAAGCAAGACCTCAGAAAATTTGATTACCAACTCAGACTCTTCCTCTTCATGGAAACTTTTAGTAAACGACAAAAATAAAAATTATTCATTCTGACAAAAAATGAGAGCATTACAGATAAAGTTTTACTGGAACACAGCCACACACGTTGATTTATATATTGTCTATGGCTGCCTTCACTCTATAATGGCCAAGTGAGAAGTTGCAGCAGAGATCATATGGCCTTCAAAGCCTAAAATGTTTAGGCTTTCAAATAATTTGATATGTTTTCTCTGCTAGAGTTCCAATTTGTTTAATAGAGACACAGCACCTTATGTCAACAAAATGGCTCCGTGGTAAGAATTCTTAAAGAGTGGCTGTTTAGTGAGACTGGTCTTTCTCTTTGGGGACAGTGAAATATTTCTCTGCCTCCTCCAATGATACCCTCTAAGAGACGCCTTCTCCCCTTCATTCATCCTTAGCACCACAACGACACTCGGAAAGAGTCCCACCGTGCTACTCAGCAAGTTCTCTCCCTGCTTACCAGAAAGGAAGGAAGAAATTCAAGAAAACAAATTAAGAAAGAAAATGTGGGTGGAGGACAGATGACTTACTGGTATCTCCTCCACCCATCCTGTCTCCTGTCCCTACTCCGATCACCAGTGAGACGCCTGAGGTGTGGGAGGGGCTGTCGACAAAAGCGTGAGTGCCTGCAGATGTGGGTGTGTGCCTTTGAAAGCGAGACTGTTGGAGAATAGCCCTGTGCTCAGAGGAGAGAGAATTTGTCTCCTGGGACAGAGAGCATCTGTAGGAAATTACAAACTTGAGGTCATGTGTATTTAAGAGTGAGAAATTCAGTGTGGAAGAGACTTCAACAGCATGAGTGATAGGGATGCGAATGTGCTCAGGACAGTGAGCGTGTGAAACAGTGAATAAGGCAGGGATGATTATGTGTCCCAGAAAGGCACCAGATGTGTGACTAAGTGTGTGTGAACAAACAGAAGGAAATAAATAAAATAAATGAAAAGAGATGCAAAGTATGGATGAGAGTCATATGTATATGATGTCACTTCGGTGTGACTACATTGCATGTCAATCCAGTACCACCAACAAGAAATTCAATCTTACCCAAATCCTCTGGGTTGTAAAGCACAGTAGAAATGGATGACCAGGTGGTTAACTATATCCCTGCATTTTCATGAATTGAGATCATTTTAAATGATGTAGGCAAGAAAACCATTTAAAGACAGAAATAAACTATCTCACAAAAATATGTGTTCCGTTAGTGTTTTGTTGAGATTTCTATTCCACCAATTATGTTATATTGTGATCATCGATTGACTACTCAATGCAATGGCGTGATCTAAGCTCACCGCAACCTCCGCCTACCGAGTTCGAGGGGTTCTCCTACCTCAACATCCCAAGTAGCTGGGATTACAGGCATGTGCCACCACGCCCGGCTAATTTTTGCATTTTTAGTAGAGATGGGGTTTCACCCTATTAGCCAGGATGGTCTCCATTTCGCGACCTCAGGTGATCTGCAGGGCGTCAGCTTTCTGAAGTGCTGGGATTACAGGCATGAGCCACCATGCCCGGCTAATTTTTGCATTTTTAGTAGAGATGGGGTTTCACCCTATTAGCTAGGATGGTCTCCATTTCACAACCTCAGGTGATCTGCAGGGCGTCAGCTTCTGGAAGTGCTGGGATTACAGGCATGAGCCACCACGCCCAGTCTTGGCCACTTATGTCACTTGTATTTCCCACTTCATTCAGGGTCTCCCACCCAATGTTTGGTGCATAGTTTATAATCGTAAAATATTTGCTGAAGGAATGTATTAATAAGTGAAATAGTTTAGCTCTAAATTGAAAATTGCAACTCCTGCCGTCAATATGCAGATTAAAAAGACAGCTGCTAATAGGTTTCTTCCATAATTCCTCCAATGGGAAGCATGATTCTTTCTATAGGGATAGCAAAAATCATGGTTATTATCATTGCTACAATTGAAAAACAGTGATATACGCACACAATGCACACCAGTCTTTACTACAGTTTTTTTTTTTTTTTTTTTTGAGATGGAGTCTTACTCTGTCACCAGGCTGGAGTGCAGTGGCAAGATCTTGGCTCCCTGCAACATCTGCTTCCTGGGTTCAAAGCGAGTCTCCTGCCTCAGCCTCCTGAGCAGCTGGGACTACAGGAGCATGCCAACATGCCTGGCTAATTTTTTTGTATTTTTAGCAGAGACAGAGTTTCACCATGTTAACCAGGATGGTCTTGATCTCCTGACTTCATGATCCACTTGCCTTGGCCTCCCAAAGCGCTGGGGTTATAGGCGTGAACCACTGTGCCTGGCCAGACTTTACTGCAATGTTTTTAAACACTATTTTTTAAATTTTTGTATTTTAAATGACCTTTTTTTTTTTTTTTTTTTTTGAGACAGGGTATCCCTGTGTTGCTAGGGCTGGTCTCAAACTCCTGGGCTGAAGCAATCCTCCCACCTCAGCCCCCAAAGTGATGGAATTGCAGGTGTGAGCCTCCATGCATAGCGAAGATCACTCCTAGAACAGAAAAGTATTAGAACTGGCTCATGATCACCCAGGTCCCCAGTTGTGGAGAAAAATTATTCTCCCTCAGGATCTGAATATCAGCCCTTGTGGGAGAAGATTATGTCTGGAGTTTGATTTTACTCAGATAAGACATGGCAGGGCTGACTATTCCCCAGCAGCAACGCAACCCCGAGTATGTACCTCCGCTATAGCTAAGAGAGAGATGAGCATTTTCACTAAGTTAAACAAGTCCTTAAAAATGAGAACACATGGACACAGGGAAGGGAGTACTACACACTGGGGTCTATTGGGGGGAATAGGGGAGGGACAGCATGGGGGGGAGCTGGGGAGGGATAGCCTGAGGAGAAATGCCAAATGTGGGTGAAGGGGAGGAAGGCAGCAAAACACACTGCCATGTGTGCACCTATGCAACTATCTTGCATGTTCTGCACATGTACCCCAAAACCTAAAGTGCAATTAAACACACACACACACACACACACACACACACACACACACACAATAAGATTATCCTGCCCAGAGGGAAGTTTATAATGTCAAGACCATCCCAAGGAATAGATTTGGGTGCAGACAATGAACCTGAGAACCATATCGCTTTAGAGCTTCAGAGCTTCCTAGAGAGAGATGACCATATGTTCCAGTCTTTCCAGATAGCCCAGTTTATGCCTGTTGTCTTGGTGTAATTTCAAAGGTACCGGCTTTCACTCTAGAAAGTTAATTATACGGTCAACCTGCTCAGAGATGATCTAATGCTCATTTTACATAAGAGATGTTTGTACCCTGGAGCAGTGAAGTGACTCACCCAGTCACATAGCTAGTGGGACTTTCACCGTTGCAAATGGTAACAAACCTTTGCTTTTTGCAGAAAACTCAGGAGAAAGCCTTCACTTCCCAATCATGTCATTCTCTAATGACATGAATAAAAACTGAAGGAAACTACCTTACAGACATTCATCTTCCTGAGTCTTAAAGCTGTAAAAGGATTTCTTTCTTCATAAAGGAAATGCCTGTATCTAGAGAAAACATTCCAATCGGGAAAAAGGGTTCCAATTCAGGCCTCGAGTTCCTGGATCTCTCGCAGGAAGGAATTCAAAGTGAGTTGCAGAGTACAGCGAGAAGAGAGAGTTTACCGAAAGCTACTCAGTTACAGAGTGAGAGTGTCCTCAGAAAGCAAGACAAGGAATGCACCATCTTTGTCTTAAACTCTTTTTATATAGGGATCTTATCTACGTAAAACCTAAGCTAAAACAACATTTATTACTTTGTTGATTTAAAGAAAGTTTTCCTTGGCATTTCAGTGCGTAAGCACATCAAAAGCATAACCATAGTCACCTTAAAAGCATACATTGTTATGCAATATCGGGACATCTGGACGTTTTGTTGTCATAGGAGTTTGTCCTTGCAGGCGTGATTAAGCTGTTTCCTTGGTGGTAAACATCTTATGACCACAGGTCGTGACTGGCAAGGAATGTGCCTTGCTAGTTTTAAGATGGAGTTGATTTGAAAATGATGTCACCCTGGCTCTCCCACGTTCCTGTTTCCCTAACAATTCCACCATCATATTGGCCTCATCTCAAGTACAGCTCAAAATCCTTGATTGTGGGCATACCGAGGGTGGTGAATTTCAGCTTGCACTTATGCTGCTGGGTAAAGTCCAGCCAGAATTGGGCCTATTCCCGGCATGGGGACAGGAGATGGTGTTCTGGCTACAAGGTCATCACGAATTTGCTGACATTTGATGTATCTGTACACTGCATTAGACATTCATGGACATTTAAAAAATTCTTGTATAAAACACTTTCCATTCCTCACTGTATCATGTTTTGGATCCTAAAACAACTTAGTGCAGAGGTCAAATTTTGGAGTTCTAGGCAAGAGACACTAAGCAAAAAAGAAAAAAAAAAATCTGAAGTTCAGCCAAGGCCCCAGTAATCTTATGGAATACATGGGACCTTCACTGAAGAGAGGGCTACTGGGCCGTTTGTGATGTGATAATCCACCTCTCAGCACCCAGTTTGTCGCCTCCTTTCTTCCCTCCCTGTCCCAGCTTGGTTCAGGCTCCCTCACTTTTTGTGTGGTTGTCATCTATCTGGCTTTCTTCTCCATTCTAACCCATCCTGGAGACTGCTATAATTTCTGTTACTTACTAGATGAAAAGTCTTTTTTCTTTTCTTTCTTTTTTTTTTTTTTTGAGACAGAATTTCACTCTTGTGTTGCCCAGGCTGGAGTGCAATCGCACAATCTCTGCTCACTGCAACCTCCACCTCCCGGGTTCAAGCGATTCTCCTGCCTCAGCCTCCCGAGTATCTGGGACTAGTATGTGCCACCATGCCTGGCTAATTTTGTATTTTTAGTAGAGACAGGGTCTCTCCATGTTGGCCAGGCTGGTCTTCAACTCCCAACTTCAGGTGATCTGCCTGCCTCGGCCACCCAAAGTGCTGGGATTACAGGCATGAGTCACCTCGCCCAGCCCCGAAAAATCTTTTAATACTTTTCCATTGTCTATAAGATGAAAGTCAGGCTGGGTGTGGTGGCTCAAACCTGTAATCCCAGCACTTTGGGAGGCCAAGGTAGGAGCTGAGAAGTTTGAGACCAGCCTGGGCAACAGGGTGAAACCTGGTTTCTACCAAAAATACAAAAATTAGCCAGCGTGGTGTCACACACCTGTGGTCCCAGCTACCCAGGAGGCTGAGGTGGGCGGATTCCTTCACCCTGGGAGTTCAAGGCTGCAGTGAGCCATATTGCGCCACTACACTCCAGCCTGGGCAACAGAGGAGAGCCTTTTTCAAAAGAAAAAAACTATAGAAATGAATATGTGAAGGAGTGAATTAATTTACGAAAGCATAAAACTCTTAGCATGTTGCAATGAAGGCTGGTGGTTATTCCACCTGCCTATTTACAAAGCTTTCTCCTGGCTCACAGAGTAGGCATGTGACACAGGGTTGACCAGTCACATAAAGATGCCCCTTTCCCATCATCATGTGATTCAAGTAGGGTGGTCATGTGACTGAAGCCACAACAATCAGAACTCCACCCTTGTATTTTTTGTCTGGAGCTGTACAAGAGGCAATTTTGCTTCTGAAATCACAATAATAGAGGACTATGAAATTGGGGCTGTTTGGTGAGGTGACTTATACCTATAGTTACAGCACTTTTGGGGGCCAAGGTGGGAGGATTACTTGAGCTCAGGAGTTTGAGACAAGCCTGGGCAACATAGTGAGACTTTGTCTCAAATAAAACATAAAATAATAAAACATAAAAAAATTAAATTAAATTAAAAGTTGGGGCTACAGGCAAAGACTTGGTGTATTAAAAGATAATACAAATAACCAAATGGAAGAAAGTTAAAGAAATAGATGAGAGTTTGGAGTACTGGAGCCACGGAATCCCTATTTCTCTCTCTCTCTCTCTGTTTCACTTTGTCATCCAGGCTGGAGTGCAATAGTGTGGTCTCAGCTCACTGCAATCTCTGCCTCATGCGTACAAGCGATTCTCTTGCCTCAGCCTCCTGAGTAGCTGGGACGACAGGTGCGTGCCACCATACCTGGCTAATTTTTGTATTTTTAGTAGACACAGGGTTTCACTATGTTGACCAATCTGGTCTTGAACTCCTGACCTTATGATCTGCCTGCCAACCACTCGGCCTCCAAAAGTGCTGGGATCAGGCGTAAGCCACCGCGCCTGGCCCCTATTACACCCTTTCTTAGGGTTACCTTGATACCTTGAAGTGGCTCTATGTGTTTCCAAGCTAAGTGAGTCTCCCCTCCCCTTACTTTCCTAAAGCTTGAGAGTTTCTATTTTGTTTTCCTGAAGGATGCTAAGTCATTGTTAATTAATTTTATTTTTACGCACTACAAACATTATAATGAGTCCTGTTTAGTACTACTGCCATTATGGTCCTTTCCTAGACACTCACGTCCACTTTGCAAAATTTCCTCTTGTTACTTCCCAGCGTAAAAGCTCTGCTTGGAACAAGCAGGCCTGAGTGTATCCCTGAGTCACCTGCCAGCTCTGCCCTTTGTTCTTTCTTGATCTACCTTCTGGGAATGTTCTTCCACCATATCCCTTCTCTTCCAGTAGTGACAAAACTACCCATTCTTCAAGACTGAGTTCAAATTTCACTTCCTTCTGAAGCCTTTCCAGCTCATTCAAGCCAGAAATAATCACTCTCTATTCACTATAACCAGCATCATTTCTGCCTTTTCTTACCCAACTGGACTCTTACCCATCCAGAGGCTTCTTTATTTTCTAGAATGTTTATCAGAGTCCTATGTATAGCAGTGCTCAATAAATATTTGGTGAGCGAATATCCCTTTAAGCATAGGTGATGGGTTTTTCAGGAACCAAACAAATCTTTCCAGCATGAAGATCATGAGATACGTGAGCTGCTTCTAGAATCTGTGAAATCTTTTGATAATTCACCCATAATCTCTACCTTCCCACCTCACACACGCGTGTGTGTACACACACAAACACACTTCCTTTCCAAGGATAACAATGTAGGAACCTCTTCTCGTACAGTACATGTGGGTTGGGCGCAGTGGCTCATGCCTGTAATCCCAGCAGTTTTGGAGGCCGAGGTGGGCAGATCGCCTGAGGTTGGGAGTTCGAGGCGGGCTGATCGCCTGAGGCTGGGATTTCAAGACTGGCATGGGCAACATGGTGAAACCCCATCTCTATTAAAAATACAAAAAATTAGCTGGGTGTGGTGGTGTGTGCCTGTAATCCCAGCTACTTGGGAGGCTGAGGCAAAAGAATTACTTGAAGCTGGGAGATGGAGGTTTCAATGAGCTGAGATCATGCCACTGCACTGCAGCCTGGGTGACAGAGTGAGACTGTGTCACACACACACACACACACACACACACACACACACACAGAGTACATGTGAATTTAGAAATACTGGAGGGTTTCCATGGCAAATGTGGAACATTTTTAGATAGAGAATTGTGCTTAAATATTTAGAGATGTGATAATACACATAAAATGTAGGGGGTCTTAGCAGATACTTGGAAAAACCAACCCCTCAAGAATGCATAGGAGAGATTTTCACTTTGAAGGTGATTATACTTGTTTTCAGGCTTTTCTTACTCCGGGCACATCCATTTGGGAATTTTTTAAATGTGCTTCCAAAAGTCATTTCTAGAATCCTTTGGGAATGGTTTTGGCTTTCCTGCTGTTCAAGTGAATCCACATGACTATAACACCTCAGGCAAAATGTGAACGAACTCCATGTTGGCAGGTCCACAGAGCCAAGAGTTTGAGATCAGTCTTCTCACTTTGGTGGTGGGGATAAATTAGGGAAACAGACGATGAGCAAAGAGAAGGCAAGACATTGGACAGGGTAGTTATACAGCTGATTAATTGTTTTCTAAAAACTACATAGGGATAAGAATGAAACGTAGCTGGCTTTCTGTCACCTAATGTGCTATCTCTGGAAGGTATGTCATCCAGTTCTCTCTCTCCAAGTTCACAAGGATGCTAACAATTGTCTCAGACCTACATGAAAGAAAAACCTCTGGCCTTATCCCAAACCCATTGCATACTTTTTCTTTTCTTTTCTTTCTTTTTTTTTTAAAAAGCATAGAAACATATTTTCCAGCAGCGACACTTCAAAGCAATTGCTGATGCATCAATCCATTCATTCAGCAAACCATTATGGAGCATTTATTATGTGCCAGACATGGTAGATATTCAGGAAAATTAATAGAAATAAAATATGGTCCCTGCTCTCCAAAGCTGCTTATAGCCTTATAGGAAAGAAATATCAAGGAACACAATAACAACACAACAAAGCAATGATAATATCAATAATGATATTGGGTGGCAATCATTAAAAATGTAACACATGCCAGGCGTGAGGCTGACTGCATTTATACATTATTTCATAATTTTTTGAGATGGGATTTTGCCCTGCCTCCCAGACTGAAGTGCAGTGGTATGACCTTGGCTCGCTGCAACCTCTATCTCCCAGGTTCAAGTGATTCTCCTACCTCAGCCTCCCGAGTGGCTGGGATTACAGGCACATACCACCATGCCTGGCTGATTTTTATATTTTTAGTAGAGATGGGGTTTCCACATGTTGGCCTGGCTGTTCTTGAACTCTTGGCCTCAAGTGATTCATCCACCTCAGCCTCCCAAAGTGCTGGGATTACACGTCTGAGCCGCCGTGCCTTACCTACATTATTTAATTCTTACAATACGCTATGAATTTGGTTATAATTCGTTTTACAGATGTGGAAACTGAGACATAGAGAAACTAAACAACTTGTTGAAAGTTAGAGAGGCAGTTAACTCTAGAACCAGGAAACCTAAGTTTCTTTTTTTTGAGACGGAGTTTCGCTCTTGTTACCCAGGCTGGAGTGCAATGGCGTGATCTCGGCTCACCACAACCTTCGCCTCCTGGGTTCAGGCAATTCTTCTGCCTCAGCCTCCTGAGTAGCTGGGATTACAGGCACGCGCCACCATGCCCAGCTAATTTTTTGTATTTTTGGTAGAGACGGGGTTTCACCATGTTGACCAGGATGGTCTCGATCTGTTGACCTTGTGATCCACCCGCCTCGGCCTCCCAAAGTGCTGGGATTACAGGCTTGAGCCACCGCGTCCGGCCGAAACCTAAGTTTAACTGCCTCTAGAGCTTATGATTTTAACTACTAGGTCAAAGAAAGCGCAGAGAAAATTGGGTATTGACTCCCTGGATCACGGACCTGATCTTGGAAGTGAGGGGGAATTTTCCTGTGGAATTAAAAGAAGCTGGGTGGGGTAAATGGCGTGAACCTCCTTCTGAGGAGCCACGTGGGTGGCCCGTGTGGATGGCCACCTGACCTGACTCAATCGCCATCATCTCTGAGTAGTGTGGGTCCCTAGGCCAGCACAAGTAGCCCTCTGGTGTAAACACCTTTGCAAAGATCCTAACAGTGAGAGAAGTCTAGCACGGCTGAGTCCACCTTGCTGGAGCTCACAGGCCGGCTGTCCCCACTCATTTCTGGGCATAGGCCGGGCTAACGGTGGGAACAATTTAGTCTATCATTCAGCTTTAAAGCAACGATGAGGCCCTCTGCGCAGGCGCACACCGACAGCCGCTTCCGGAACCAGCGCTGCGTTTCTCGCGAGAAACTCCTGAGGAGGATTCCCGGAGTGACGACGGCTACCTACAGCCTGGCGAACGAGCGACTACGCGCCCTGGAAGACATCGAACGGGAAATCGGCGCCATCCTTCAGAATGCAGGGATGGTGGTCCTACAATTGTCCGAGGGAAAAACCAACGAGCGGCTTCTAGACCGACAGGCGGCGGCCTTCACCGCTTCAGTGCAACACCAGGAGGCGGAGCTGTCAGCTCAGATCCGCTACCTCACCCAGGTGGCCACAGGGCAGCCCCATGAGGGTCCAGCTGCTCTTCGAGGAAGGATGTCAGATGGCTCTGAGGCGAGTGGACTATGCTCGTCTCAAGCTCACTGATGTGGCTCGAACCTGTGAGCAGATGCTGGAGAACTAGGCTAGGGAGGTGGACCCAGAGCTCAGAGGGAGACCATCGCCTGCGCCATGGGACAGAACCTGGGAACATGTAGGATGGGGAGCATGGGCACCTACATGCGGTCAAAGTACACTTGGGGGGGCGGAGGCCAGAGGATCACGTGAGGTCGGGAGTTCAAGACCAGCATGGCCAACTTGGTGACACTCCGTCAAAGACAAAGGGGCAAATGGTAGGCATGGAAAAACTGAAGCCCGAGCCTCCCCACAGCTATGCCGTGGCCTCTCCACGGAAAAACTGAAGCCCGAGCCTCCCCACAGCTATGCCGTGGCCTCTCCACGGAAAAACTGAAGCCCGAGCCTCCCCACAGCTATGCCGTGGCCTCTCCAGCAGGGTGCTTCCCAAATTCACAGGCTCCAGAGATTAGGATACCGACTCCTGGGGGGCTTTTAGAATTCTGCCCACCACACTAAGGTGCCAGTAAATAAAAGTACAGAATGTCCAGTTAAATATAAATTCCAAGAAAACAACAAATAATCTTTCTAGTCTGTGTCTCAGGCAATATTTGGGACATATATAAAGATTTTTGTTGTTTACCTGAAATTCAAATATAATTGGGCATTCTATATTTTTACCTGACAACTCTATATAATCCACTATTACCATACTTTCTTTGCTTTAGTATGCCAGAAATGCTCATTTCCACATGGGCAGAGATAATCGTTTAATATTACATATTTTGGTTTGATGAAAAGTTATGTTCTAATGAATCCACTTTCACATAGAGACTACTGTATATCTACTAATTCAAAATTATTATGATTATTATTGAGATAAAGTCTCACTCTGTTGCCCAGGTTGAAGTGCAGTGGCATGATCTTGACTCACTGCAACCTGCCTCTCAGGTTCAAGCAATTCTCATGCCTCAGCCTCCTAAGTAGCTGGGATTACGAGCATGTGCCACCACACCTGGCTAATTTTTGTATTTTTACTAGTGACAGGGTTTCACCATGTTGTCTAAGCCACTCTCGAACTCTTGACCTCAAGTGATCCGCTCACCTCAGCCTCCCAAAGTGCTGGGATTACGGGCATGAGCCATTGCACTTGGCCAAAATTATGATATTTAATGTAAGGGGAAGAAAATCAAACACTTCTGAATGCCCATTACATACCAAGCTCCAAACTAGGCATATAAGGAGGAAAAGGAGAGAGAGAGAGAATACGAATTATGGGCAAATATTCTACTTTGTGCCTCCCAACAGAATTTGCACAGAATAACTGTTACAATCAGATATTCTATCTCCATTTCAAAAACTGTTTTAATCTTGCTTTTTTTTTTTTTTAATTTTTATTTTTTGGGTAGATGGGGCCTTACTGTGTTGCCCAGGCTGGTCTCGAACTCCTGGCCTCAAGCGATTCTTTTCTGTATGTTTGATGCTTGAACATCCTGAGGCCTTGCTGACCCTAGAAAGAGGCCCCCTCTCAGGGCTAGCCACTTCCTAGAGGTAGGAACAATTTACCTTGCAGCACCTCTTCCGTATGCAAACCAGTCAATCCAGAGCCCAGACTCCAAACCATCTCCTTCCTTGGCCTCTCGCAAAGCCCTCACACTCAGGGCCACTATCTACCATGTGTCCTGTTGACCTCAGGACCAGTTACCAAAAACTAGGGGCATCTCCCCTAACCCCAAGACCCACTGAAATTATTCAAACTAGCTGCTAACCCTAAACCTGCTTAACCTGCTTACGCTGCCTAGCTTGCTCCTTCCTGCAAAATCACAATGAACACTCTTGCCCCTATTTTCCCCTTGCTCCCTCTGCATCTCCACAGACCCCAGCACTTTCCCATGTGGCCCTGTGTGCCGTGCCATAGCCCCCTGCTTCCAGGGATCTGTGAGTACAAATAACTTCTTCCTTCATGACAGTCATTTCCACGTTGGCATGCCTTACCGTACCTGATTAAAACACATTTCGGGTATCCTTGAAACACCGTTAATGAAATGCTGACTTAATGCATATGGCTTTGAAAATTGCCAGGCAATAGGAGGGATTGAGAACACAAGGATAAGTAAGACTCAAGCTTGGCTGCAAATTTTTCAGCATTCTGGTTGGAGGGTGTAATTCTGGCTCTAGGAAGTAAATGGTTTAGGTGGGGAGAGAGAAGTGCTGCGGTTGTATATTTCATGCTGCAAGTTTCCAGGCAGAAGACTTTGTCCTTGAAGCAATGCCTTGATAATATCCTCTCGCCTCATCGCTTCCTTCTCACCCAGAAGCTGGAGACTGGACTTCAGGCCTGCTGGAACATTGTCAAGCCTTCGAAACAGCAGGTCTCAGGGTTTTTTCACTAGACCCATGGGAGAGGAATATAATAGTACACAGCAACTGTGTGCACATACACAAATACATAATCATATGTAAATAGGAAACAAAATCTTCCACCATGAAATTTACCCTTACAAACTTTTTTTTGAGACAGAGTCTCTCTGTGTTGCCCAGGCTAGAGTGCAGTGGCTCCATCTCTGCTCACTGCAACCTCTGCCTCCTGGGTTCAAGTGATTCTGCTTCAGCCTCCCAAGTAGCTGGGATTATGGGCACCTGCCACCGTGCCCAGCCAATTTTTGTATTTTTAGTAGAGATGGGGTTTTACCATGTTGGCCAAGCTGGTCTTGAACTCCTGATCTCAGATGATCCATCTGCCTTGGCCTCCCAAAGTGCAGAGGTAACAGGCCTGAGCCACCGTTACCTAGCCCCCATACACACTTTGGTATTTTCTCCTTGCTGATCCTTTCTTTTTTTTTTTTTTTTGAGACGGAGTTTCGCTCTTGTTACCCAGGCTGGAGTGCAATGGCGCGATCTCGGCTCACCGCAACCTCTGCCTCCTGGGTTCAGGCAATTCTCTTGCCTCAGCCTCCTGAGTAGCTGGGATTACAGGCACGTGCCACCGTGCCCAGCTAATTTTTTGTAATTTTTAGTAGAGACGGGGTTTCACCATGTTGACCAGGATGGTCTCGTTCTGTTGACCTCGTGTTCCACCCGCCTTGGCCTCCCAAAGTGCTGGGATTACAGGCGTGAGCCACCGCGCCTGGCCCTTGCTGATCCTTTTTTTTTGTTCTCTTTAGTCTGCTTTGTTATTTACTTATTTATTTATTTATTTTGGAGGTGGAGTTTTGCTCTGTCATCCAGGCTGGAGTGCAGTAGTGTGATCTCAGCTCACTGCAACCTCCGCCTCTCACATTCAAGCAGGTCTCCCTGCCTCCTCAGCGTCCTGAGTAGACGGGATTACAGGCACCCGTGACCATGTCCAGCTAACTTTTGTATTTTTAGTAGAGACAGGGTTTTGCCATCTTGCCCAGGCTGATCTTGAACTCCTGACCTCAGGTGACCTCGGCTCCCAAAGTGCTGGGATTACAGGTGAGAGTCACCGCACCCAGCCTGCTTTGTTATTTTTAATCTTGCTGGTCCTAATCTGCCAAATTGATTTCATGATTTACTAAGCGGTCAGGGAATAGACTTTGAAAACCTTTGATCTGAATATTGTGGATGAGAGAAAAATGGTGGCTGCCATTTTCTCTCGGAGCTGATGAATAGATGAACAATCCTAGTTAGGAAAACACAAAGTTTTCAGCGTTTGAGGCCCAGCTGTAAATTTTCTATCCTTTATTCATTGCCTTCTTCCTTTACTAGCCCTCAAACAGAACTCCCGTTCTGATGTTTTGTCCAAATGGTAAGCTCCAGCCAGAATTTTCATTTTAAGGTGGAATAAAGGTGTGTAGGATTTTATAGATTGAGGGCCGGGAGCACTCTAGGGGATTGTGTATAGAAACTTCCAGGTTTTGATTATGTTTTGTAACTATGTTTTAACTCTGTGTAATGTAGGCTGTGGGTAGATGCTTACTAATTGTACTGTTCTCTATACTTTTTATATGCCAGAATTGTTTCATAATAATAAAAAGAGAACGGCAAAAATGGGAAAGAAATATTCATATAAGGATGAGTTAGGAAAACGGATGAGCCATCTGAAAAAGAATTTTAGGCCAGGCATAGTGGTTCATGCCTGTAATCCTAGCACTTTAGGAGGCCGAGGTGGCCGGGGGGGGAATCACCTGAGATCAGGAGTTCAAGACCAGCCTGATCAACATGGTGAAACCCCATCTCTAACAAAAATATAAAAAATTAGCCAGATCTGGTGGTGGATGCCTTTAATCCCAGCTACTCAAAGGGCTGAGGCAAGAGAGTTGCTTGAACCCAGGAGGCAGAGGTTGCAGTGAGCCGAGATCTTGCCACTGCACTCCAGTCTGGGCATCAGAGTGAGATTCTGCCTCAAAAAACAAAAACAAAAAAAAAAGAAAGAAAAAGAAGTTTAATGGACTCACAGTTCCACATGGCTGGGGAGGCCTTACAATCATGGCGGAAGGTGAAAGGCATGTCATACGTGGTAGCAGACAAGAGAGAATGAGGGCCAAGAGGAAGGGCTTTCCTTTTATCAAACCATCAGATCTCAAGAGACTTATTCACTACCACAAGAACAGTATGGGGAAAAGTGCCGCCATGATTCAATTACCAGCCACTGTGTCCCTCCCACAACACGTGGGAATGATGGGAGCTATAATTCAAGATGAGATTTGGGTGGGGACACAGCCAAACCATATCAAAGTGATATGCTGTTTAATTTAATTCCTTGTAGTAAGAGATCACCTGTTTAGAATAAATGCAGGACAGCAGCAGAATCTTTCACCTCCAGTCATTAAGAAGGAAGGCAGAGATGGCTGTGTTTATAGCTACCGGAGACTTGAGGGGGGAAGAGTCCAGCAAACAGAGTTGTTGGGGAAATCTGGCCTCTTCGAGGCAATCTTTAAAACAGAGAAAGTTTATTAATAAGCCACATATGGCCACCCTTGCCACATCGGGGAGGCACATGTGTGGTACAGGCAGCTGTGATAGCGGCCGTGGTGCCTGGAGAATTCCAGTCCCAGGTTTTACGAGGAGTTAGTGGAGATTTGAAGCAAGCACACAGTAGCAAGCAGTCCTCGTGGGACAGCCCCACCCTTTTGTGTCATTGTTGTATTTTTCAGTCTCTCTTGTAAAACTGCCTATGTCTCTGCCTTTCAGCCCCAGGGAAATAACAGCGCTATTCAGTAAAGCATCTGATCACCAGAAGCTTTATGAAAAGAATTATTTTCATATATGAAGAGGCATGCAGATTTAGAATGACATGCAGAAGTAGTGCTGAGGAATGGGCGGAGGGTGGGGGAAAGTAGAGAAGAATGTTGGGTTAGAATTCAGCAGAATCCCTGACCACTCATTAGTCTCTAAACCTAAGCAAGTGGCCAGGTGCGGTGGCTCACACCTGTAATCCCAGCACGTTGGGAGGCTGAGGCAGGTGGATCACGAGGTCAGGAGTTGGAGACCAGCCTGGCCAAAACAGTGAAACTCTGTCTCTACTAAAGATACAAAAAATTAGCTGGGCATGGTGGCACATTCCTGCAATCCCAGCTACTCAGGAGGCTGAGGCAGGAGAAATGCTTGAACCTGGGAGGCGGAGGTTGTAGTGAGCCAAGATTGCA
Source organism: Callithrix jacchus (assembly GCF_049354715.1). Taxonomy (NCBI): domain Eukaryota; kingdom Metazoa; phylum Chordata; class Mammalia; order Primates; family Cebidae; genus Callithrix; species Callithrix jacchus. Next base: position 45,197,360 of record NC_133520.1, read on the forward strand.
CCACTGCACTCCAGCCTGGGTGACAGAGAAAGTCTCTGTCTCAAAACAAATAAACAAACAAATAGAAAACAACCAAAAAAACCCTAAACCTAAGCAACTGTTTTTCACCACTCTGAGTTTCTGAGTTCTTCTTCCAGTGGAAACTTTTCTCTTAGTCCTTTAACATGCTTCAAAATTTTCCTTTTTTTAAAAGAATAAAATATAAACAGGGTGCATTATTTTGGTCAAAAAACACCTGTCATGGGACTGGGTGAGGTGACTCACGCCTATAATCCAGGCATTTTGGGAGGCCACCTCAGGCAGATCACTTTAGGTCAGGAGCTTGAGACCAGCCTGGCCAACATGGTGAAACTCCATCTCTACCAAAATACAAAAATCAGCCGGGCATGGTGGTGGGCACCTGTAATCCCAGCTACTCAGGAGGCTGAGGCAGAATTACTTGAACCTGGGAGGCAGAGGCTGCAGTGAGCCAAGATCATGCCACTGCACTCCAGCCAGGGTGACAGAGTGATACTCTGTCTCAAAAACAACAAAAAAACCTGTCATAGGATGAACTCCAAAAATTTCTATGTTGAATTTGTCACCCCTAGCACCCCAGAATACGACCATATTGGAGGATTGGGTCTTTACAGAGGTAATAAAGTTACAATGAGATTATTAGGGCTCTGATCCAATATTACTGATGTCTTTACATGAAGAGGAGGTTAGAACTCCGGGAGACACGGAAGAAAGGAAGGTCTGTGAGGACCCAGGGAAGCAGATGACCACATACAGGCCAAGGAGAGGGGCCTCAGAAGAAACCAACGCTGCTAACACTGTGATCTCAGATTTTAGCCTCCAGGTTTGTGAAAAAGCCAATTTCTGTTGCTTAAGCCACTCAGCTGTGGTGCTTTGTTATGGCAGCCCCAGCAAACCAATACAACTAACACAACACCTCAACAAATGAAGATAAAACTTATACGATACCAAATCAAGAAATCCGGCCGGGCGAGGTCGTTCATGCCTGTAATCCCAGCACTTTGGGAGGCTGAGGGGGGCAGATCACAAGGTCAAGAGATGGAGACCATTTTGGGCAAAGTGGTGAAACCTCGTCTCTACTAAAAACACAAAAATTAGCTGGGTGTGGTGGCGCACACCTGTAGTCCCAGCTACTCGGGAGGCTGAGGCAAGAGAATTGCTTGAACCAAGGAGGTGAAGGTTGTAGTGAGCAGAGATTGGGGCACTGTACTCCAGCCTGGGGACAGAGCGAGACTCCGTCTCAAAAAAAAAAAAAAAAAAAAAAAAAAAATCAATGCTTAACCAGGGATGTTTGCTCAAAAAGGCATGGAGCAAAATTGATAAGAGCAGCAACTCCCTTGTATGTTGCAAGGTGCCGAGAACTATGCTGAGCACTCAGCATGGATGGAATCATTTCACCCTCACAGTAAATCCTACAGGCAATATTGTTATTCTCAATTTACACATAAGAAAACGGGGAATCAAAGAGCTTGCCACACTCGCTTGTAATCACGCAGTTAATCAGTGGCATAGCTGAGACTGAAATCCACAGGCTGTGCTCCTAATCCTTAGGAGATTCTATAGATTTTCCAAGAAAAGGATGCGACCTTTGCAAAAGGTTTCTCTTCCTTCATACTCTTCATTTCTTACCCATTCAGCCTGCTTTTTCATCTTCCCACCTTACTAAAACTGCTCTCTCGTGGGCCAAATATAACCTCTTCATTCCAAAACACTGGATAAGATCAGCTGGCATTTGGTATACATTTTTCCCCTTCTACATCCACCCAACTCAGTATTTCAAGGGATGAAAGGATAAAAACTGGAATTTCCAGGATTCTTTTTTTTTTTTGAGACAGAGTCTTGCTCTTGTTGCCCAGGCTGGAGTGCAATGGTGCAATCTCGGCTCACTGCAACCTCCACCTTCTAGTTCAAGTGATTCTCCTGCCTCAGCCTCCCTAGTACTTGGGATTACAGGTGCTTACCACCATGACTAGCTAATTTTTTGTACTTTTAGTAGAGATGAGGTTTCACTATGTTGGCCAGGCTGGCCTTGAACTCCTGTCCTCTGGTGATCCCTCACCTCAGACTTCCAAAGTGCTGAAATTACAGATGGGAGCCACCACGCCCTCTTTCTTTCTTTCTTTCTTTTTTTTAATCTGAGATGGAGTTTCACTCTTGTGAAGATGAAAAAGCAGGCTGGAGTGCAATGGCACAATATTGGCTCACCGAAACCTCCATCTCCCAGGCTCAAGTGGTTCCCCTGCCTCAGCCTCCCAAGTAGCTGGGATTACAGGTGTGCACCACCATGCCTGGCTAATTTTGTATTTTTAGTACAGACGGGGTTTCTCCATGTTGGTCAGGTTGGCCTCGAACTCCCGACTTTAGGTGATCCACCTGCCTTGGCCTCCCAAAGTGCTGGGATTACAGGCGTGAGCCACCATGCCCGGCTCTTTCTTTTTCTCATTTTTTTTTTGGGTTTTTTGGTTTTGTTTTGTTTTTGAGACGGAGTCTTGCTCTGTCACCAGACTGGAGTGCAGTGGCATGATCTCAGCTCACTGCAACCTCTGCCTCCTGGGTTCAAGTGATTCTCCTGCCTCAGCCTCCCAAGTAGCTGGGATTACAGGTGCGCACCACCACACCCAGCTAATTTTTGTATTATTTTGTAGAGATGGCCTTCCATCATGTTGGCCAGGATGGTCTCGATCTCTTGACCTTGTGATCTGCCCACCCCAGCCTCCCAAAGTGCTGGGATTACAGGTGTGAACCACCATGCCCAGCCTCCAGGATTCTTTATAATTAGAGTTCTAGGTACAATTTACAAAATTCTCTCTCTGATTTTGGTGTCTTTATCTTATTTATTGGGTTTACTTTTTCCTTCCAACCCTTACGTGTTATCACCCAAGTCTCTGGCTTCAATACCCTTTGTTTTTTCCACATGTTCTCTTTCTTGAGTTCATCTCCCAGGACATCATACACAAATTTTAATCAGGTATCTCTCAGTGTCACCCAGCCCCAGACTCACATGTTTTGTACCTGCAGGGACCTCTTCTATCTGCCTTGCTGTCACCTGAGACCCAGAAGAACTCCACACCTGTCTTCGCCCACTGCATCTTGACCTTCTCAGCAATGCTGCTCTTCCCATCTCCTTCCATTTCCAGTACCACCATTCATTCCCATCGTGGGTACCAAAGGACTTTTGGGCCCTGTTTCTCTTATTTCCTCTACCCAAATCATGACATGGATCTCCTTTAATTCTCCCCTTTTCCAATTCTACTATTAACACAGCCTAGGTTTTCATTAAATTATCTAGGAATCTAATGTGTTATCTTTTCTCTATAATTTCTTTTTTTAAAGTTCAGCGAACAAACTTTTCTGGTGTGCCCATCATATACAAGGCACTGGAGAAGCAAAAATAAGGCATATAAGGTCATTACATAAAAGCGTTCGTATTGCAGTATGGAAGACAGGCGTATGCGTCTGTGTGAAATACCCGCATGCATGTGTATATTTCACTGCAATATGAAATAAACTGATACAACTGTGATCTGAGCAAACTGCCTTGGGACAAACCAGAGAGAGGAGGAGTCAGTTCAATCTCTGATGACAGAAAGGGATTAACAGAGGAAATGATATTTGAACAGGGTCTTGTTGAATGAAGAGGATTTAGACAGGTGAAAAATTGGAAGAGGGCATACCTAGGTGGAGAGAAGGGGATGAGGAAACGGCGGAAGCTGTGTGTGTGCCTGTTTGAGAGGAGGTCAAATTGTTCGGAGAAGCCAGAGAACAGATGCGTGTGTGTGGTCAGGATGTGTCAGGAAAGAAGGCTGGCAAAGTAAATTAGAGTCACGTTGAGAAGAGCTCTGAGTATCACGTTGCAGAAATTGATACCTCGTTTTGTAGGCAATGAGGTATTCATTCAAAATTTTAAGCAACAGCCATGACATTTTGATATTTATTTTCTGAACAATCTGTCAGAAAGTTTTCTGAGAACAGATGAGAGCTATGGTTTTCTACCTGCATTCCAACAATTTCGAATGAAGTCATGGGCACCAACAATTAGATATAAATTTAAGCTGTTTATGTGACTGTGTGTGTATCTGAAGAAAGAGTCTGTGCTGACAATGTCCAACACAAACATGTGAGCCACACAAGTAGTTTTAAACCTCTGGTAGCTACTTAAAAAATCAAAGGAAACATAGCTGGGCGCGGTGGCTCACGCCTGTAATCCCAGCACTTTGAGAGGCCAAGGTGGGTGAATCACTTGAGGCCAGGAGTTCGAGACCAGCCTGGCCAACATGGTAAAATCTCGTCTCTACTAAAAATACAAAAAGTTAGCCAGGCATGCTGGTGGGTGCCTGTACTATGGAGGCTACTATGGAGGCTGAGGCAGGAGAATCACTTGAACCCAGGAGGCAAACATTGCAGTAAGCTGAGATCATGCCATTGAACTCCAGCCTGGGCAACAAGAGTGAAACTCCATCTCAAAAACAAACAAACAAACAAACAAACAAAAACCCAGCCTGGATCACTAGACTAGGGTTCAAAGACTCAGGATTCTAGCTATAGTTCATAACTGACCGAGTGAATCTTTGTTTCACTATTTGTAAGATAAAGTATAAATCTGAAGTGTCCTGATATAATTCAGTCTACCTTGAAATTCATTTCTACCGTGAAAATGTAAAGATTTTCTTTACGATTTGTTGGGTTTTTCTCTCAAAAAACAGCAACAAAAAATAACATAAGTCCTCATGGCCAATAGGATCAGGACCAGTATTTTGTTAGATAAGGGCTGATTAAAGCAGGGAAACTGTATCTATCTAAATATGTATATATTTGTAAAGTTAGATTGTTTTTACACATTTTTATGCACTCTATACATAATCTAGCACATATATAAAAATCTAATCGGCTCTCCTTACAACGCTGTGTCTGAGCAGAGAAGGAGTCTGAGGCAGAGGGAGTCGTGGCAGGACAAGCATTTAGAAAGTTTCTTCCACTCTTTGACCGAATATTGGTTGAAAGGAGTTCTGCTGAAACTGTAACCAATGGAGGCATTATGCTTCCAGAAAAACTCAAGGAAAAGTACTGCAAGCAACAGCAGTCGCTGTTGGATCAGGTTCTAAAGGAAAGGATGGAGAGATTCAACCAGTTAGCGTGACAGTTGGAGACAGAGTTCTCCCAGAATATAGAGGCACCAAAGTAGTTCTAGATGACAAGGATTATTTCCTATTTAGAGATGGTGACACTCTTGGAAAGTACATAGACTGAAATAAGTCACTACTGAAATGGCATCAATGTGAAGCTTCCCATTCCACTGAAGTTCTGAAATTTTTCATTATGTAAATAATTTCCATCTCTTTTTTATAATAAATGATAACTAATGAAAACAAAATCTAATCAACTATAAATCAGTGGTGAAGTATCATTCATGATACAGCACTATTACCTTATACTAAGTCACAAAATACGTTTCACCCAAATTAAGTTAAATTCGTTCAATTTTTTTGTTGTTGCTTTTCAGACGGAGTTTTGTTCTTGTCACCCAGAAGTGCAATGGCTTGATCTTGACTGTCTGCAACCTCTGCCTCTCAGGTTCAAGTGATTCACCTGCTTCAGGCTCACGAGTAGCTGGAATTATAGGCATGCACCACCATGCCCAGTAATTTTTTGGATTTTTAGTAGAGATGGGGGTTTCACCATGTTGGCCAGGCTGGTCTTGAACTCCTGACTTCAGGTGATCCACCTGCCTTGGCCTCCCAAAGTGCTGGGATTATAGGCATGAGCTACTGCACCTGGCCAAATTTATTTAACATTTTACTAAATATTACTTAAAATCTACTTTACCATAATAAATTACTTTTATTAAATTGTTAAACATTATAATTAAAATAGTATAGAAGAAAATATAGGCTAAAATCAATTTCAATACTGGATGAGAAATTGATTCCAAATTGTAAAACAATAAAATAAACAACAAAGAAAAATAATGATATATTGACAACATACACTTTAAAACCTGAATGCTGTCTTTTCAATTCAGCATCGATAAATTTATAGAGAAGCGATATACTGGGAAAATATAATACATACGGCAAAAAGTTAATTCTATGATATAAAGAGCTGTTGCATGGCCAGGAATGGTGGTTGAAGCCTGTAATCTCAGCACTTTGGGAGGCCAAGGCAGGAGGATCATTTGAGCCCGGGAGTTTGAGAACAGCCTGGGCAACATAATGAGGTCTTGTTTCTACAAAAATAAAAATATTAGCTGGGCATGGTGGCATGCACCTGTAGCCCCAGCTACTCAGGAGTCCGACTGGGAGGATTGCTGGAGCCCAGGAGCTCTAGGCTGCAGCGAACCATGATAGCACCACTGCTCTCTCTCCAGCCTGGGCAGTAGAGTGAGACTCTGTCTCAGAAAAAAACGAGCTGCTTCTCAGATTCGGAAAAAATACTAAGATCTTAAAAGTTAAAGGAGTAGAGTATACAGAAATAAACAGTAAATAAACAGTTTGCAGAATAGCAAACAGATGGCCAAGATAAACTTTGCAGAAAACGCTCAAGGATGCCGATGCAACTAACTTGGGGCAGCTTGCCCAGGGTCTTCCCTTGGGGTGTTAGAGAGTGCATCTGGTTTTTTGTTTGTTTTTTCTTTGAGACAGAGCTTCTTTCTTGTTGCCCAGGCTGGAGTGCAGTGGTGTGATCTCGGCTCACTGCAACCTGGATCTCCCAGGTTCAAGCGATTCTCCTGCCTCTGCCTCCAGAGTAGCTGGGATTACAGGTGCCCACCACCACGCCTGGCTAATTTTTGTATTTTTAGTAGAGACCAGGTTAGTAGAGACCATGTTTTAGTAGAGACCATGTTGGCCAGGCTGGTTTCGAACTCCTGACCTCAGGTGATCCGCCCACCGCAGCCTCCCAAAGTGCTAGGATTACAGGTATGAGCCACCGCGCCCAGCCTAGAGTGTGCATCTGAACCTCAGCATCTACACTCTCACTCCTCCAGGAAGCAAGAGTGGATGGCAAGAGGAAATGATAAGCAAATCTGTTGGCAAAACACAGTCATTGTTTCTCTTTGAAACATCACACTTAATTGTCAAGGCATTCTCATTAAAAATAGGGAAAAACTATAACAAATACAACAACAAAACCTAACTTGGGCGAATGAGGAAACTTCCATTTCAATGAATGTTATTACTGGGCTTCTCATATATGATGGGATGGCAATATGGGAAAACACATTTTTTCAAGCAGTTTGGAGCTGTGTGTGAATAGCCTTTAATAGTGCTGTGTACTATATACATCCTTTGAGTCTATCACTTGTTTCTGAAAACCCACTCAAAAGCCAAACATGTGAAGACTGACCCCTAGAAAAATAAGGGCAATTGTTCTCAAATTTTAAAGCGGCTAAAGTTTGTCTGAGGAATTTGTTTAAATACCATTTCTGGTTCCAGACCTTATCTCTGTTGTGGCAGAGAAATTTACATTCTTGGAAAGCACCCCAGGTAATCCTGAGGCAGACAGCCTACAGGGCACCATGCTAATAAATAGTTTTTTGTTTTTTTTTTGTCTTGTTTTGTTTTTCTGAGATGAAGTCGTCTTGCTCTGTCGCTCTGGCTGGAGTGCAATAGTGTGATCTTGGCTCACTGCAACCTCCACCTGCTGGGTTCAAGCGATTCTCTTGCCTCACCCTCCCAAGTAGCTGGTACAGGCGCCAGCCACCACGTCCGGCTGATTTTTTTATATTTTTAGTAGATATGGAGTTTCACCATCTTGGCCAAGCTGGTCTTGAACTCCTGACCTTGTGATCCACCCTCCTTGGCCTTCCAAAGTGCTGGGATTACACGTGTGAGCACTGTGCCCAGCTGCTAATAAATAGTTATAAGAGGAAGTTTCTATTATCAGATTGCTAAAATGATGTAGCATCCCTAAATTACACCTCACTTTTTAGATACATTTTTTACAATGTATTTTCAGCATTTCACACATCTCTTGATTTTAGTTTTTATTATTAAGCACAAAGCCAAATAACTGAAATACAGTAAGGATCAGAATGAGAGGTAAAAATTGCTGATAGACATAATACTTAGGGTATAACTCATTAATTTGTATCTTAGGGACTCCACCTGGGACTTTGGCTATATCTAATAATTTCTATTTTCTTTCTTCCTTCCCTCCCTCCCTCCCTCCCTCCCTCCCTCCCTCCCTCCCTCCCTTCCTTCCTTCCTTCCTTCCTCTCTCTCTCTCTCTTTTTTTTTTTTTTTTTTTGAGACAGAGTTTCATCCTTGTTGCCCAGGCTGGAGTGTGCAGTGGAACTACCTCGGCTGACTGCAACCTCCGCCTCCCTGGTTCAAGCGATTCTCCTGACTCAGCCTACCTAGCAGCTGGGATTACAGGCACGTGCCACCAAGCCCAGCTAACTTTTTGTATTTTTAGTAGAGACAGGGTTTCACCATGTTGCCTGGCTGACCTTAGGTGATCCACCTGCCTCAGCCTCCCAAAGTGCTGGGATTACAGGTGCTAGGCACCGTGCCTGGCCTTAATAATTTCTAATTTCTACCTCCCAGATCAGTATTTTTTTTTTTACCTTCCATGAATTTTAGTAAAATAATTAGTTTTTGAAAATTAGTTTTGAAAATATTCAGAAATTACCAATGCTTCTACATAATGCATTTGTTTACATCTTTGGCTATAATAGTTCGTCTCTGACCATAATTGAAATGTCTAATAAAAGGGGTTGGTTAAATGTATCTACAATCTGGAAGAGTATATAGTCATTAATTTATAAATAATTTAATTTTATTAACATTTCAGATATAATATTAAATAAGCAATCTGGGAAACTTACATGTAGATGATCTCAATTAAGCAGACAAAAACAAAAACAAAAAACAAGAACTGACAGAAAAGGAAATACTAACATGGTAATAGAGGTTGAGGATCCCTAATGCAAACATCTTAAATGCAAAACATTTTTGAGCACTTAACATGCTCAAATAAAATACTCACTGGATCCCTTTAGCTTTTGGATTTTCAAACCACGGATGCTCAAGTATTCCAAAATCCAGGAAAAAGAAATTGAAACTCGAAACACTTCAGGTCCCAAGCATTTCAGATAAGGGATGCTCAATTCGTGGCGGTGGGATTGTGGCCGTTTAATCTGGCACGAGGCTGAACGTATACCTTCAGTTCCTAGGTAACAACAAACTGCAAACCTAATTTAGGAATATAACAGACGGCAAGAGTCTCAGCTAAACACAAGTGCAGAACTTCAGCCAGGGAAAGGCAACCAACTGATCAGACCACATCCAAGTAAGACAGATACCTCACTACAGCCAGTCAAGCCATTTCTTTTCTTTTCTTTAGATGGAGTCTCCCTCTGTTGCCCAGGCTGGAGGGCAGTGGAGTGATGGCTTAGTGCAACCTCTGCCTCCTGAGTTCAAGTGATTCTCCTGCCTCAGCCTCCCCAGTAGCTAGGATTACAGACATGCGCCACTATGTCTGGCTAATTTTTTGTATTTTTAGTAGAGATGGGGTTTTACAATGTTGGCCGGGGTGTCTCTAGCTCCTGACCTCAAGTGATCAGCCGCCTCAGCCTCCCAAAGTGCTAGGATTACAGGCATGAGCCACCACACCGGCCCAGTCAAGCCATTCCATCTGTTCTTTACTTCCATGTTCTGTCTGTAAATACTCTGCCCACATTTTCTTTTTCTTTCTCTCTCCTTCCTTCCTTCCTTTTATTTTTCTTTCTTTCTCCTTCCTTCCTTCTTTCCTTCCTCTCTCTTCTTTCTTCCTTCCTTCCTTTCCTCTTTCCTTTCTCTCTTTCCTTCTTTCTTTTCTTCCTTTCTTTTCCCCCCTCTTCTTATTTAGTTTAATCAGTTTTTTTTAGAAACAGGTTCTTACTGTCGTCCAGGCAGGAGTGCATTGTCATGATCACAGCTCACTGCAGCCTCAAAATCTTGGGCTCATAGGCTCTAGGGGTTCTTCTACCTTAGCCACAAAGTAGTGGGACTACAGGCACCTGCCACTGCACCCTCTTAGATTATTTTAAATTTTTGGTAAAGACAGGGTCTCGCTTTGTTGCCCAGGCTGATCCTGAACTCTTGGCTTCAAGTGATCCTCCTGCCTCAGTCTCCCAAAGTGCTGGGATTACAGTGTAGCAGGACACGCTGCAGACAAAACCTCTCGGACACCAGGTTGGTGAAGGAAGTGTCTTTTTATTCGGCAGAGAGTCTCAGCAGACTCACGTCTCAAGAACTGAGCTCCTCAACTAGAAAATCCTGGCCTCTTTTAAAGGCTCACATTCGTAGAGGGTACATGTGAGAGGGTCATGATCCACCACACCCCGCCATGTTGAGATTCTAATTCCTTGCTTCTGTGCATGAGAACTTATTTAGAAATAGGGTTATTAAGCCTGGCACAGTGGCTCCGGCCTGTAATGCCAGTACTTCAGGAGGCTGAGGTGGGCAGATCACAAGGTCAGGAGCTCCAGACCAGCGTGGCCAACATGGTGAAACCCCATCTCTACTAAAAAAAAAATACAAAAATTGGCAGGCGCCTGTAATCTCAGCTGCTCAAGAGGCTGAGGCAGGAGAATCACTTCAACCCAGGAAGTGGAGGTTGCAGTGAGTGGAGATCACACCACCACATGCCTGTATGGTCAAAAGGGCGAAACTCTGTCTCAAAAAAACAGAAAGAAAGAAAGAGAGAGAGAAAGAAAGGAAAGAAAGAAAGAAAGGGAAGGAAGGAAGGAAAGAGAGAGAAAGAAAGAGTCTTTGCAAATGTAATCAAGTTAAAATGAGGTCAGTAGCGTGAACCCTAATCTAATAAAATTGGCCTCCTTGTAAGAAGGAAAGAAGATAGAAATACACAGAGAGGAGAATGCCATGTGACCACAGAGACGGAGACTGGAATGCTACATCCCGAGGACCTGCAGCCACCACCCAAAGCCAAGAGGAGGCAAAGGGAGGTTCCCCTAAGATGTCAGAGGGGGTGCTGACCCGCCAAGTCTTTGATTATGGGCTTCTAGCATTTGGAACTGTGTGAGAATAAGTTTCTGTGTTTTGTTCTTCTGTGATAGCATTTATTAATTTTTTTATTCTACTTTAAGTTCTGGGGTACATGTGCAGAACGTGCAGGTCTGTTACACAGGTATACTGTGTATAGCCGTGATGGTTTGCTGCATCCATCCCCCTGTCATCTACATTAGGTATTTCTCCTAATGCTATCCCTCCCCAATCCCCCCACCTGAGACTCGGTTTGTGATATATATTTTGTTATGGCAGTGGCACATAGTATATTCATTTAGTATATGAATTACAAAATTCATATACTAAAGAAAGAACAATAGGCTAAAGGAAGCTAGAGCATGAAACTCTAGCCTTGGAGTTTCTGGAGCTGTCTTAGTGTTGCTAGTATTCGACATCTGATGGCAGCTGGTAGACACAATACTTAGGGAATAGCTCATCAATTTGTGTCTTAAAAACTCCACCTGGCACATGAGATCACAGCCTTCCAGGGTCATGGTATGTCGGGCTAATAAGGCAGGCAAAGTTGGATGCTAATATTATGTTTATGTAATAGCAAACATTTTTAAATGAGGTAATGCTAAAAGATGGGACATATGAAGTGAGATCGCTAAGGCCTGAAATATATAGGAAAGTCTGTCTGGGAATGAGGTGAAGCTTGGAAAATATCTGGAATGTTTTCTTCAGGGAAGAATGTGGGGAGTGGCCATTCAGAATTGCAAAGAACCAAGGTGCTAGGGCTTTTTAATGTGATTTCTATGAAGACTTTAGGGTCTCGCAGCAAGCTTGACTCTGTTTTGCATCTTTTAAAAGTGATTTTCAGCCAGGCGCAGTGGCTCACACCTGTAATCCCAGCACTTTGGGAGGCTGAGGCAGGGGGATCACCTGAGTCAGGAGATCGAGACCATCCTGGCTAATACGGTGAAACCCCATCTCTACCAAAAATACAAAAAATTATCCTGGCATGGTGTCATGTGCCTGTAGTTCCAGCTACTTGGGGGGCTGAGGCAGGAGAATTGCTTGACCCGGGAGGCGGAGGCTGCAGTGAGCCGAGATCCCACCACTGCACTCAAGCCCGGGCAACAGAGTGAGACTCTGTCTCAAAAAAAAAGTGATTTCCAATAAATACACTATACATATACATAGATAAATAAATAAATATTAAATTAAAGAGTCTCCTTGATCATATGAAACCAAAGAATAGACTGACTTCAGAGCCATTCACAAGGACATCAGGTGCTTCAACTAGCTTTGATTTATTTACCCACCCAGGGTCTAATTCTACTGCCTGAGTTAGAGATCAATGTTACCTATCAATTTTGTTCACTTTATTAACTCCAGTATACTGACACGTGGGTAAAGAAGTTTAATCGATATTTTCTTGCGGTGAGCCATGTGCATTTCGTCAATATTCATGAATTCCTGAATTCACGAGCCTCACATGGCAGAATCTCATTGTTACCAAATCCCCATGGATATGTGACTCCACAACCCTGGCTATGTAACGACTCTTGATGAGAAAGTCCCCACAAAGGCACCAGCTGGGGAGGAGCCCCTCACCATTGCTTTTCTAACAGGGCAGCCCTGCAGTCCTTATGAGGCTGAGCTCGTTCTGAGGCCAGCCAGCTGTCTCCCTGTCACTGATCCCGAAGGGAGATATGTCGCTTTCGGAAGTGCATGCAAGGCAGCCTAAGATGCACATTAATACAAGACAGAGGTCAAATGCTGTTCTGTCCTAACTTTTGTTCCTTTCCAAATATATCAGGAATGTTTGCTTCGGGTCCTTCCAGATGGCAGGAATGGGTGCGGGGGAGAACAGAAGCTTGTGTGAGTGAGGATTGTTTTATTTTAATATTGGCTCTGGGCTGGAAAGGGGTGGTGACCTGACCTATTTTGTAAATAACCTGAACCAGAGTTTAAGAAATAATGGCACTGTGTATTGCCATGATTAACAAGAATTTATGAAAAATTAATAGGTCCTATTCTTTAAAAGCACACATGCTGAAAATAATTTCTGCAGTGGCTCAGAGCATTTTAAATTCTTCCTGCTTCTCCAGAAACTGCTTTGAGATGTGATCAATGGATCTTCTGTAGCATCAGGCAACATGCCAGTCAGTCATGGGCTTCTTCCCGTGTCCCCCACACCTTGTCCTCTGTGGCCACCCATTGGGAAATGAGCCTTGGTCATAGTCACCAAGTGATTCATGGGTTCTTAAGAACTTTATATTCAGAGAGAATACGCACTAGGATGAAGACAAACTGGGAATGAAAGGAAGCTAGGAGCCAACCCTGAAACATTTTTTGTTAGTTTTTTGGATGGGAGTTTCACAACATAGCATACACAATTATACAATATCCAGTATAACTAAGGTAAATGTACATGTATCTATTAACAAATGTGCTGGATCTTATCTATGCATAAGAGTTCTGGTCTCAGGCTGGGTGCAGTGGCTCACACCTGTAATCCGAGCACTTTGGGAGGCTGAGGCAGGCAGATCACTGGAGGTCAGGAATTCGAGACCAGCCTGACCAACATGAAGAAACCCCATCTCTACTAAAAATGCAAAATTAGCCTGGTGTGGTGGCATATGCCTATAGTTCCAGCCACTCAGGATGCTGAGGCAGGAGAATTGTTTGAACCCGGAAGGCGGAGGTTGTGGTGAGCCAATATCGTGCCATTGCACTCCAGCCTGAGGGACAAGAGGGAGTACGTCTCAAAAAAAAAAAAAAAAAGAATTCTGGTCTCCAAAAAAGTGACTGCAGAAATGTATAGCATCTGTCAGTTTTGATTGCATTGTGTTACAGTCAAGAGATGACCCCAAATCCCTGTGGCTTATGACAGCCAGGTTTTATCTCTCACCCATGTGAGGTGTCTGCCTCGCATCACCTGTGGCTCTGCTTCATGTTATTCTTATTCAGGGAACCACCGACCTCACTGGTTTTCTGGAAGAGAAAAAAGAAGCGGTAGACCACACAATGATTTTTAAAGCTTTGTTTTGGAAGCACACACAGAACTTTTGGACATATTCTAATGGCTACAATAAGCCAAATTACCAAGCCTCAGCCAGGAGAGTAGACATCTATTATCCTTTCTTAGGAATGGGTCTTGTGGGCAGGGAAATGAATATTTTGGACAATAATACAATCGGCCACCATCAAACATTTAATTCAAACAATATTTCTATTGGGTAAAACAGACTGGAATTCCTTCTTTAGAATTATATTCTATGCCAGTTTACAATCCACATAAGGAGGTCATCTTTTCTTTAATAAATTCACCAATCATTTATTTTGTTTTTAATTGAGATGGAGTCTCTCTCTGTCACCCAGGCTGGAGTACAGTGGCATGATCTCGGCTTACTGCAACCTCCACCTCCCGAGTTCACACAATTCTCCTGCCTCAGCCTCCCAGATAGCACCTGCCACCACGCCTGGCTAATTTTTGTATTTTTAGTAGAGACGGGGTTTCACCATGTTGGTTAAGCTGTTCACAAACTCCTGACCTCAAGTGATCTGCCTGCCTCAACCTCCCAAAGTGTTGGGATTATAGGCATGAGTCATCTCACCCAGTAGCTAATTCTTTTTTTTTTTTTTTAATGGAGTCTTACTCTGTTGCTCAGGCTGGAGTGCATTGGTGCTCACTACAACCTCCACCTCCCAGGTACAAGGGATTCTCCTGCCTCGGCCTCCCTAATTTCTGGGACAACAGGCATGTGTCCCACGCCAGGCTAATTTATTTTGTATTTTTAGTAGAGACAGGGTTTCACCAGGTTTGCCAGGGTGGTCTCGATCTTCTGACCTCTTGATCCACCCTCCTCGGTGCTGGAATTACAGACCTAAACCATCACGTCCGTCCTTTTTATAAATTAATTTGTCAATTGTTATTCAACTAACCTTTACTGAGTGCCAGCTATGTATCAAGAATACTGGCAAGCACCGTTTAGAAAAAGTCCAAACATGATACACTTTCTGCCCTTAGAGACCTTAGAGACTTCATGTATTACATTGCTTTAATTATTTTATTTTAAGACAGAATCTTGCTCTGTCACCAGGCTAGGGTGCAGTGGCTTGATCTTGGCTCACTGCAACCTCCATCTCCTGGGATGAAGCAATTCTCCTGCCTCAGCCTCCCAAGTGGCTGGGACTGCAGGCTCATGTCACCACACCCAGCTAATTTTTGTATTTTTTTAGTAGACACCGTGTTGGCCAGGATGCTCTCAATCTCTTGACCTCGTGATACTCCCACCTCAGCCTCCCAAAGTGCTGGGATTACAGGTGTGAGCCACCGTGCCTGGCCACATTGCTTTAATGCTACTCTAAAATGGAAATAGCCAGTTTCGTCTCCCCAGTGATAAATAGCTCTGAATGATCTGGGCTTATTTCTAAAAGTCAAATCCGTATTGTACTCTGTGGGTGCCCAAAACAATCCCAGAGAGGACAGTCCCCCAAACTGTCTTGAACAGCATAGACTCCGTTCCCTCCACATTCAAACGCTGGTCAGTGAGTTTCAGCAGCCTTTGCTACTTCCAGCACATGAAATGCCTGCTCTGTAGAGCTTGTACCCTGAATTTTACAATGTATTTTCTCTGGGCCAGACACTGTGTAATCCTTCTAAACCAAAACCTAATTTAATCCTCCTGGAATTTACATTGTAGGCATTGTAATTCTATTTTATATACCCAAAACCTGAAATCCCAGAAAAAAAGCAAGGATATCCAAGCAGTAAGCGACACAGGATTCAAACTCAGTGTTGACATGGTGAACTACAGGACAATAGTGTTCATCTGCCAGCTGCGGTGGCTCACGCCTGTAATCCCAGCAGTTTGGGAGGCCGAGGTGGGTGGATCACGAGGTCAAGAGATGGAGACCATCCTGGTCAACATGGTGAAACCCCGTCTCTACTAAAAATACAAAAAATTAGCTGGGCATGGTGGCGCGTGCCTGTAATCCCAGCTACTCAGGAGGCTGAGGCAGGAGAACTGCCTGAACCCAGGAGGCGGAGGTTGCGGAGAGCCGAGATCGCGCCATTGCACTCCAGCCTGGGTAACAAGAGCAAAACTCCGTCTCAAAAAAAAAAAAAAAAGTAAAATAGTGTTCATCATCTGAAACTTAGCCTGAAGCCCATTTTCAAACTTCTTAAATTATGGGACCTGCTTTGATTTTCTACTGGACTTTTTCCCTTATGTACTCTTCAAGGAGGAGAATGTCACCCAACTGACCTCAAACACTGAGAGATTTGGTGTATGGATACACACAGACACGAAGGAAACATACGTAGGGCCCATGGAAGCCAAGAAAGATTAAACAACTGCACTTCATCTTGTCTTGCTCATGGGCAAGACACACATTAGATGTCTATTAGGTCTTCATAGACACCTATTCTAACCATGATCATAACTAGCATACTCTCTCATCTCTGATTTTCTGACTCTTTAAGTTTATGTTAATGCTATCACTGGACAAAGTTAGATACAGATATATATATATAGAGAGAGAGGGATAGCTATAGATAGTTATCTATCAATCTCTATCACTGTAGATAACATCTATCTATAGTTATCTATCATCTCTATCTCTCTATAGATAGCTATCTCTCTCTCTCTGTATCTATCTAACTTTGTCCAGTGACAGCAATAACATTAACTTAAAGAGTCAGAAAATCAGACATGAGAATGTATACTAGGTATAGACAGACAGCCCTAGTTCAAGGTGATAGATAGATAGATAGATAGATAGATAGATAGATAGATAGATGATAGACAGCTAGATGATAGATAGATAAATGATAGATAGATAGATGATAGATAATAGATAGATGATAGATAGATGATTGATAGATAGATAATAGATAGATAGATGATAGATAGATGATAGACAGCTAGATGATAGATAGATAAATGATAGATAGATAGATGATAGATAATAGATAGATGATAGATAGATGATTGATAGATAGATAATAGATAGATAGATGATAGATAGATAGATGATAGATGATAGATAGATAGATGATAGATAGCCCTAGTTGAAGCTCCTCCAAAAAGGAAATCTGATCAACAGCCAACTACCATTATCTCTGCATGGGTGGCAGATTGGCTCCTTGAGTCTAATGTGCTCTCCTAGCCTGGTATCTGTCGCCGTAGGGGCAGATGAACGCGATACTACTAAACTATCTAGGTCTCCTTCCTCATCTGGGCTATCCGGTTTGGGAAAGAGTTATGGAAGTGGCAGGTGCCACGAAAAAGCCATTCTGGCCATTCCTTCAGCTACATTTGTCAACCTGAATCTTATTTTAACCATTTCCTGCATTCACCGCTTCGATTATGTCATAAGCACACACAGGTCACAGTGGCTCTGCCTTCTCCTCACTCTTATTTTGCCCTCTTCACCTCTTCCCATCCATATCTCAGAACTAAAAGTGCAGCGCAGAGGCCTTGCGGACATCTAATAAGCATGGGCTAATGAATCAAAAAACCCACAACCAGCTGCTCCCTGGGTCTTAAGGGAAAATATAGGGATTGAGCTGAATACATGGTCATTCCCTTTTCTGTTAATTTCCACAGCTCATCTGTGGGGTGTGCTCTCTGCTGCACCGGGGTGACACAAACATGACAGATGGCACTCTCATGGACAAGGAGTTCATTCTGCCACACAGTGACAGCTATATGCTTTGCTATAAAACTCTTATAAATCACGCATATATTCTAGGTAGAATTGCTGTGACACAGAGGGATTATTGTTATTTAATACATGTGAACAGTTGAAATTTGTGAAACATCAGAGTGTAGATTTATACATATCGGTGAATCACTTTGAGGTTTTGATGTAAATATACAGCATTAATAAAGTTTATGACTTTCTAGGAAATAAAGATTTTTATATGATGGAGGAATAAATATTTAATAACCAGTAAACTGAAGAATTCGCAAACTTTGTGCATCAAAATCATTGTAACAATTAAAAATGCAAACTCTGATAATCTAAGAAAGAAATATAGATATAAAAGGACAAAACAAACATTTATGGATTTATCAATAAATTCGTAGGTTAAAAGGAAGCTGTTAAGATAAATAAAGAGATAACCAAGGGGAAAACATTAGCATTAGAATGTCGTCCAACCTAGGTTAGAAAGAAAACAAATGAGTAAGTGCAGACAATATCAAGTATGTGATCTTGTGCTTATCACACTGAGAATGCAATGTCAGTCTTCAGTAAACTAGTCATATGGAAATCTTGTATCTTTGTATAGTAGAGGAAGAATTATAAGCTCTTCTATTTTTTCTTTTTTACTTATAAATTATACATATTCATTATAGAACACACAGATATGTCAAAAGAAGGGTAAAAGACCATCTGTAGTCATCTATAGTTCAAAAATACACATAGATCATAATTATAATTTTTTTTTTTTGAGTCGGAGTTTCTCTCTTGTTACCCAGGCTGGAGTGCAATGGCATGATCTCGGCTCACCGCAACCTCCGCCTCCTGGGTTCAGGCAATTCTTCTGCCTCAACCTCCTGAGTAGCTGGGAATACAGGCACGCACCACCGTGCCCAGCTAATTATTTTTGTAATTTTAGTAGAGACGGGGTTTCACCATGTTGACCAGGATGGTCTCGATCTCTTGACCTCGTGATCTACCTGCCTCGGCCTCCCAAAGTGCTGGGATTACAGACTTGAGCCACCGCGCCCGGCCATAATTATAATCTTTTTAAAAATTTAATGACGTACTCTGAAAATTATTCAATAACAGTATAAATTATTCCATAATATTTTAAAGGCCAATAATAGCATCAAAGTTGATTTTGAGCTGAAGCAAACCCTAGGTTATCTAGTCTGACCTTTATAACAATGCCTTCATAATCTCTCCAAAGGATTTTGGGCCTTTCTCTTGACCACTTCCGTGACCTATATCAAAATCTCCAAATCATCACTTTGCCAGGAAATTCTTTCAATTTCCAAAAGCTTTAATTTTGAGAGGTCTTTCGCTATCCTGATTTTTGTCCACCCTTATTTTCTCTCCAGAACAGCACTGGGTTTAGAATCCATTTCAACTTATTCCCATCCTCTGGCAGCATACCTAGACTACATCAGGGTGATTTTACTATAGAAACTTCTTTAATCTATGCAAGTAGTCCAGTAGCATTTATCCTATATTCCTCACAGAGTTGTTTCAAAAAGTCAAGAAAGAAAATATTTATAAAAATGACAATACATTTTAAGCATTATATGAATAATAAACATATTATTCATCTCTCTTTTTAACTTATTCATTAAGTTAATCATTACTTATCATTTTCATTCCTCCTTTTAGGAGGAATTAAACATTATTCTGTTGCATTTACTATTTGAAAACGTTATCATTTTCACCTCAGTCCCTGCTCCAAGACAAGATGCCCGATTCTGTCTTGCATCTCTTATAAATGAAAATATTCAGAATCATCGTCTTATCAACTCCTCTGGATACATGCCAATTTGTGAATGTCTCCCATAAAAAGTGCCACACTGAACTAAGCAGGATGATCCTGATGTGGGTGATTAAGTGGAAAAGAAAATGATGTCCTGTCATGAATATGTGTGGCTGTCCACTTGCTGTGTATGATGAGATGCAAGTGTTTTTATTATTACCAACGTCTGTGTCATTTATAAAGGATTTAAGAAATGTCTTTGAAAACTCTTTTAAAGGTAGCAAAATGACCAGAAGACTAAATGTAGAAGAATAAATACTGATGATTTATTTTCCCTTAACCACACAACTGATTGGGTAGAGGAGATGTCTTTTAAATCATCCAGTTTTGCTCTTCATTAATTGAAGGACAGAGGGCTTGAATTATTATCTAAAATGAAGTTTAAGATATATCTATGACTTTAAGTCATCCATGATTTTACTTACACTGTCTTTCCAGGGATATTAAGAGCTATAATAAGCCCTGAAAATAACAAGCAGGAAATATCATGATCCGCTCATCGTTTTTGTCAGTCACTGTTTTTCTCTTTTCTAGAAAGGCAATTCTAAGGCAAATTATTGGTGACTTATCTGAAAATATCATGACTGTTCTGAAATAACATGTGAAATTACTATTTACCAAGTTGTTATCATTTCATGAATTGTTAGCTCTTGTGTGCAAAGGCAGGCAGGAATGAGAGTCTGCTGTGTTAACCCTTTGCTTTCCTTTCAGTCGAATAGTTTGTATGAAACAAATAGGGCAGTCATCCACTCTCCCTGCTCTATTTGCGCTCTGCCTTCAGCAAGTCACTTTATCATTCTCCCACTTTGTTTCTCCACTTGGAGAATCTGGAGTATCCTACTTATGACTCCTTTCCTTCTGAGACTGTTGAGATCTTTAGGAGAAATATACTCTACACATTCAAAGATTTATGACAGTATTATTTTTTTAAACTGCCTACTTAAAGAAGGGGAATGAACTGGAGTTGTTAAAGTAATAAGGATATGCCATTTGAGGTTAGACTATGGTTAGCAGGAACCAACAGCCAAATGTGGTTTTGTTTTGTATTTCCTTTGTCAATTTCAGCTGATTTCAGGCTGGCCCATTCTGAAAATAAGGCTGTATTTCACAATTCCTGGAATGTGCCCACGTAAGAAAAGAAGGCAGGTAGTCTGCTTGGTGATGATATATTTCAAGAATTAATTGTTATTTCCTGTTAATTTGCAACACAACATGCTGAGAGTTGAGTTGGAGCTGGAATATCAAGTAAGAAATAGTATACGAAAGGGATAACACAGCAAAAAAAAATTTAAAGTCAAAAATCCAAACAGAGCTCAGTGATTTCAGAAGCAATGGCTTCTTGTCAAGAATAACTGTCATTAAAATTTCCATAAGCACCAGTGAAATTGATTTTGGGGAAAAGTCTAAAGGCGGGTCTCTTTTATAAGACACAGTGAAACTTTATTTTATTCTGAATTTTCCCAGCCAAGTTTGTAAGATCTCAGATTTTTCTTGGGCCCCTTCCCTCCCAAGGGGCCAAAGGTTTATCTCTATTGACACATACAGACTAAAAATTTTCATCCAGGAACCTCTATCAGCAGAGTCTGAATAGTCTCCTTTGGCTACTGAATCACACTGAGAGTCTCAGTCCTGAGATGATCAGCGGTGAGAAGTTCAAAAAATAATAAAAAGAGAAAGCATACAGGCGTGACAATACACTTCTGATATACCACACCAAGTCCATGGAGCACAAGAATTGGTCTGGCGTCACTGTTTTATGTTCTCTGGATGTTGAAGAGTCTGATTTGCATTAGAAACCTCTGCATTCAGTAAACAAAAATCAGGATAATAATGACCGAAGTACTATTTGGAACAGAAAACAAACTCAAGCAATTGGTGTTTTGCAGTGAATTCATTCAAGATTTTATTAGTTAAGCTCTCACTGAGGTTATTAGGCTCAACTTGCTTTTTATTTCACTGGCTTCAATTACTCCAAACAAAAAGGAGCCTGGTGTGTGTGTGTGTGTGTGTGTGTGTGTGTGTGTTTGTGTGTGTGTGTAAGAGCACGTGTATGTGCGTGTGTGAGAATGCCAGACATATCACAAACAGGCTTTCTACATTCGTCACATTGCAAACCCATCAACAAAAGGAAGAAGATCTGAAGGGAATGAATGTTTTCTTTCTTTCTTTTTCCGGTTTAAGGGATGGAGGGAGAATTTCTCTACATAAACAAGAAGGTTAGCATTGGAAGTTTGCTAAAAAAAATGTTAGAGCTGACCACAGGGTTGTAAATCCACTGACTGGAAGGAGGAAAAGAGAAACATTGCAAGCGACTGAAGTGTGTGTGGCTGCAATGTTTGTGGGTTAGATGAGAAACAAGCGCTGAGTGAAACAGAGAAGGGGGGTGGCTGGTGTGATTTGTTTGGTGTTCAGAGCCAATAGAAATCCCAGACTGTGATAATATCCCCATGCAGCGCCGAGAGGATTCAGAGCTAAGTCTCCGGGCTCCTCTCACATCTGCAGGAGCAGCCAGCCTGGGACCGCGCGGCGCGGGGCGCGCTCTCGCCTCTCCTGCACCCCCAGCCGGCGCGCTTCTCTTATGGGCGTCTGCTGCAGTCCGGCTGCGGTCGAACGGAAAGCGGCAGCGGGAGGCCAAACTTAGACCCAGCTGTGGACTATAGAGCTCAGAGGAGGCAGAGGGAGAGGGAGAGAGAGAGAGAGAGAGAAGGGACTCGAGGAGGAGGCTTCCATCACGTCATTGCAGGTACGCGGCTTGTCACGGCTAATGTGACACAGACACGGTTTCTGATTTCTGCCTTCACAAGGCACTTAGGATGAAATTGACATTGTTGTTCCGTGGCTGGCCGGGGTAGAAAGCACGGAGCGAGCGTCTCGCCTGCTTCACTCCGGGGAATTAAAGCTGTTGGCGTGTGCTTGGGGGCCACGAGGTTTATTCACCTATTGACTTATGCGTGGGTGGAAAGTAAGGACCTTCAAACTTGACCGTGATCTCTCTTTCTCTTTTAAATAACCTCAATACCAATATGTTGTCATTGCAACCAATAAATACCTCTCGGTGACCGCCATTCTAATTATGACCATGGGGAGTCAAACACCATCTGATGGTTAGAAAGCAGGCTATGAACATTTCCAAACCTACCTATAGGTTGATATTCTCCCTAGAGGAATAGGAACCACTGTGGACTTCGGCATAGTTTTGGTTTTAAAAGCATATGGCCAAGGTGCGCTAACCTCATGAGTGAAATATCACTATATCACTATGCTGTGGTTGAAGGAAAAAAAGAGAGAAGGGAGGTAGATGTTTTTTAATGTGATTGTCAGTGATCCTTCCTGTGTACCTGATTTATTTCTACATTGTCTTACGAGCTTAAAAGTGCATTTGTGTTCTACATGCCAGGCATGATCAGTTTCAGGATCTTATGTTTGCTATATTAAAAATTCATTAATTATAACCATCTAGTAGATGTGATATTTGTAAGATAATACTGATTTTTTATTTCATTTGGTTTCATCCTAAAACTCAGACTTCTACCTTTTTCTCTCTTTTTTCATTTCAAGGTGTGAGTTTTGTTAAAAAAAAAATCTATTTCCTGAGATTTTATCACATTTGATTTGAAATTTTAAAGATGGTTATGTAACTTTCCCCTGCTGTTGATTACTCGTGATTAAATTAGCATTGCTTAATGAGTTCAGTCCTTCCCGGGAAAAGCCGGAGGGAACTGCACGAAGTCTCGGTTAAAAGATTGGTCTTGCTTTGCAGTCTTCAAGTGCCGGCTGGTATTCATGTGGCTCTGAATCCCTATGAAAAGCGCTTTTTCTGCAGTGGAAAAGACTGGGACTCCAGTTCAGCTAGGGAATGGCTCTGCAGCAGGTGCAGGGGCAATCACATACGTTACCTTTCGTCTAAATAGCCCTCTTCCCGGTGGAAGAAGGCTATTTACCCACCGATAATTCACAATCAACTCAACATTCAGTAGTGCCTAGTTTTCAAGGTAGTCCTTGTCCCAAGGCAGGTGCCTGACCAAGGAGGATAAGGAAGTTATAAGAAAGGTATTTGTGTTGTATATCACAGTGGAGAATTTATATTGACCTTTTTTTGTTTGTTTGTTGTTTTTTCTATCAGATGAACGTGTTCTTTCTTTCATTAAAGAAAATGCATGCTTAGTTCTACATGGAGTCAGAAACTTCATAGTTTTTGTGCATTGATTGATCTGAATGATTTAATAGTTTTTTGTTTTGAAATTGGGTCAAAGTATAGGCATGGCAAGTGAATACTATATATAGGAGAAGGCATTTTGATTTTATAGATGAATTTTTTCCTTTTACATCAGAAAGAAACTAAAGAATTTAGCTGTTCAAATAAATTAATCGACCCAACCAAATTCTATTAGTAGTTAAGGATTGTTTTGTATGATTGTGAGCATCTGTCAATCTTCTATAAATAAAAGAGCTGCAATAAATTGGGACATATTTCCCTCTTAATTTTCAAACTCTAAAGTAATGTTGGGCATGTTGGTAGCAACTTTGTGAGTGTGAGACTGATTATATTCACTTTGTATAGACTAGGAGACACTGATGGCTTTTCAAAGGTAGATATAAATAATGCTGTGATTATCCATTGCTTTGTGCTATCGTTTTTCATTGAGAGAGGTAATCAACAGTCATTCTCTTTTTTCTTCTTTTTTGTATCTTTTCTTCTAAAAGCACCTCTTGAGTTTTTTTTGAATATGGAACGCTTCCTGAATTTGCCTGTCATCTTTGCGCAGGGGCTGTGCTGATCTTCTCTGTACTGTTCCAGTTTTTGTATATGCACTGCCCAAGCGAGCATTCTCTGCGAATCTTAGTAGAGCCAGCCAGAGCTTCACATTCCCTCCAGTTATACATTTGGTAAAGTTTAAACAAGGTACATGCCTTTAAATCTCTCTAAAGTAAACACCTCTTTTTCAAATGCAAAGGAATCGTATTAGACTCTCAGTTCTCATTGATATGGAGAGGATTGGCCTGTCTGTCTGGGTCAAAGGCAGACACCGAGGGACAGGGACGGCAAAGGCACAGGCGCACAACAGATTAGTTCAGCCACATTTGCACTTCGGTGTTGCTACAGCAATCTCCCCTGTGTGATGTGCCAGGTTGCAGACATGTGCTCAGTATCAGGGTCCTTTAAATATTGAGGGGAAGAAAAAGAATTATTTCAACCAGGGAAAATGTGCCCAGCATTGGGATTAAAACGGGTCACACACGACACCCACAAAAAAGACAAATCATTTTGAAGGATAAGGTGTTCAACTAGAAATTAGACCTATGATGCCATCTAATTCTTGGATTAGCTGCTTCTTGATAGTTCGTTTCTAATAATGTTAGGTATAATAGACCTAATAATATATAGAATTAATTTGGATCACATGTCAGGCTAAAATATGGTCCTCAGACTCAACACTGACCAATGACTTCAGTAAATTTCCCATTGCCACCACTTCTAGTTGGAAAGATGTCTTTAAGTGGCCAGCATGTTGATGGGACCCAGACGGTACTGGAGCACTGATTTTCAGAACAGAGTCCCAGAGCCACATAAAAGTTAAAAGGATGGAAAGTGAGAGGGTGGTAGCCACAGGGTATAAAGCAAAATGATAGAACGACTGCCGTTCTACCATCCTGGTCAACACGGTGAAACCCCATGTCTACTAAACATACAAAATTAGCTGTGCTTGGTGGCAAGTGCCTGTAGTCCCAGCTAATCAGGAGGCTGAGGCAGGAGAATTGCTTGAACCCAGGAGGCAGAGGTTGCGGTGAGGCAAGATCACACCATTGCACTCCAGCCTGGGCGACAGAGAGAGACTCAATCAAAAAAACAAAAAACAAAAAACAAAAGATTGACATGCTTCAGTATAAATCCAGGAGCCAAAGGAAAACGAATTTATTTCCTCTAATTGGCTTCAAGTATACATTTTTGATGAGACATCCTGAATATTTTAAATAAACTCTCATGTTTTCTTAGGTATCTCACACACAGGTGTGGAATTAAAAGAAATACATTTGATGTCTATACAGGCCAGGAGAGGGCAGCATGCAAACTCCGAAAAAGTGATTTGATACTTCCCCTTGACCATGAGGAAGACTCCCGTCTCCAAATGGCTAAAAAATGTCTCTCCAACTTGAAGTGCCTCTTCCCTTTGGAGAGCCAGCTCTAGAGTCTTGGTAAAGGTACACCATCCAGAAGAGTTTGTTTCTATTTCGGCCTCCAGAATCGGTGCCACATGGCAAAATCAGAAAAGCAGCAGCACATTTCACAGGAAACCCAATTTCCCTTTCTTTTAGTTAGTTTTACCCTTTGAACCTATTCAAGCAGTCTTGATCTTTACTCTGTTAGGTGACGGGTGAGAGAAAGCGAAAGAGAATGCAAGGAAAAGAGGACAAGAAGGAATGGGGTTTCTCAAGTTGGTTCTCCAGGGAAAATGTTTATGAGCTGTTTCATCAGTAGACCCAGACTTTGTTTCAAGCATGTCTCAAATACAAGTTCACGGCCACAGGATTGATTCTGTTTATTGACAATCAGAATCCTAGCAAGTTTGGTTTCAAAACAAAAGAGCTGGAATAGTTTCTCTTGGTTGTACCCAGAATCTAAGACATATGCTAAAAAAATAAGAATTATGTATCTACCTCTTAGAATTTCAAAAATGATTAAAACTAGTCCATTGTAAACCTAGTCTAACTTTTTTTTTTTTTTTTTTTGAGACAGGGTCTCACTCTGTTATTCAGGCTGGAGTGCAGTGGTGCGATCTCAGCTCACTGCAGCCTTGACCTCCTGGGCTCAAGTGATCCTCCCATCTCAACTTCTCCAGTAGCTGTGACCACATGGTCATGCCACCATGTCTGGCTAATTTTTGTATTTTTTTGTTGAGACAGGGTTTCATCACGTTGCCCAGGCTGATCTTGAACTCTTGGTCTCAAATCCAGCTGCCTTGGCTTCCCAAAGTGCTGGGATTATTACAGGTGTGAGCCGCCATGCCCAGCCGTTTAAAACTTTTTAAAACTCATGGCTCATCTGCGGTTTCTTCCATCAGAGATGAGTCATTTTCTAAGGACAAACTATAATTGCACATAGAAGAGAGAATAGTCCCTCTTAAAGTGGGTGTCCTGTGACTGGCAGTGAAGACTTCTGAATGGTTCATCATAATTTCGTTAGGTTGGAGATGTTAGTTTCAGGGGCATCCTTGTCTCTTTGGGTCTTTGGTTCAGCTGCTGCACAGTTCACTACTAAATATGAGGGATCTAGGAGGAAATTCAGAGAGGAGCTTTTTAAACAACATCTGAGAAGGCCAGAGTAAAAGCAGTCTGGAGGAAAAAGCTGTGGCTGCTCCTGAGAGAGAAGGCAAAAGGGATGTTGGGGCCGGTGCGGTGGCTCATGCCTGTAATCCTTTGGAAGGCATGAGCCACCACGCCCGGCCCCAACATCCCTTTTGCCTTTTCTCTCCTTGGGAGGCCAAGGTGGGCAGACCATGAGGTCAGGAAACTGAGACCAGCCTGGCCAACATGGTGAAACCCCGTCTCTACTAAAAATACAAAAATTAGCTGGGTATGGTGATGCATGCCTGTAATCTCAGCTACTTGAGAGGCTGAAGCAGGAGAATCTCTTGAACCAGGGAGTTGGAGGTTGCTGTGATCTGAGATTGTGCCACTGCACTCTAGCCTGGCAACAGAATAAGACTCCATCTCAAAAAAAAAAAAAAAAGAAAAGAGAGATGTTAAGCTGGGGATAGACTCATTGGGCAAGGCTGTAAAGACATCTGTGTCGAGAAAGAGTGATTCTGCCCCTTGTGGTGTGAAGGATTCCAGGAGGCTCAGGAGGATGCCCATAGAGGTCTCAGCTGCTTGTGTGTGTATATAATCCTTGAAAGTGCTGATCTCCACTTTTCTCTGGTGCCACCATACTCTGCTTGGAGGTGTGGTGGCCTTGAATTAAAGCAAAGGGTTTTTTTTCAAGGACAAAGTCAAGATTCCTTGGTATCTAGGTGGAACAGGGAGGTCACTGTTTGTCCCCTCCACTTTCAGCCAGATGAGCCTCTGCTGCACTCCCATGTACTGTCTAGAACTACGCAGTGCTTTGATGCAAGGAAAGCATGGATGAGTTTGAGAGATTATTCCAGGGTCTCCATGGAATGGAATACAATACCATAATAGTAGGGCATTAACAAATGAGGGGGAAAGTAAGTCCTAGAGGCAGGGTGTGTGGGGAGGAATTGTAAGATCTATCACCTAAAGTCTAAGGCCAAGAGTCTCTTGCAGATGTTAATGTAGCACATCCCAATTATTTTAACACAGTCAGAGAAACCCCAGGCGCCATCTCTCTTTTGCAGATTACTTTCCAATGGGAAACAGTCTAATAGCTGAAGGAGAAATCTCTTTGAAGGTGCTTACCTGACTGAGAGATACAACAGGATGGGTAAGATTCTGGCAGATGCCACAACCCTCACAACAAAGATGGAGACCATCCTGGCCAACACGGTGAAACCCCATCTCTACTAAAAATACAAAAATTAGCCGGGCATGGTGGCATAAGCCTGTAGTTCCAGCTACTCAGGAGGCTGAGACAGGACAATCGCTTGAACCCAGGAGGTTGCAGTGAGCCAAGATCATGCCACTGTACTCCAGCCTGGGTGACAGAGCAAGACTCTGTCTTAAAAAAAAGACATACTAGAAGGGTATGTTTCACTAAAAAACCATGTCTGTATTATGAATGCAAGCAATTTAGAAACAAAAGAAATACATGACTTGTAGAAAAGTTCTCTTAAAGGACCGTTTTTGGAGGACATGAGGCCAAGTACACAAATATTCCCAAACACGACTTTCATGTTATGGATTAGTAGCCATTCCATGCTAAAATTCTTCTCTTTATAATTTATTTAAACAGTGAAAGAGAGGAAAAAAGAGAACACCGAGCAGGGGAACACTTGACCAGCTCCTATGAAATGCTAAGTTGACTTTGTCTAGTACAAACATTGTCTGCATTAAAAATATTATTCAACCTGGTTCTACAGCTGAGACTCTAAAGGCTGAGAGGAAGCTAATCTTATCATCTATGGAAAACTAGCCGCCTCTCTCTGCTTTTGTGCTGCTATAACACAAATCCTGGATATGCACTGTATTTTCCAATTATAGTAGCTATGTTTTGTGAAGGTTGGTAGATGTGTGACATTATACTTACAGATAATAAAAATCCAGCAGCTCTATAATGAGATTTCCCTGCCCTTGCTAGGAATCTAAATCTCATCAGCATTTCAACCCATCTTTCATTTTCCCTTATTTTTAATTTTTAAAAATGAAAAGTGTTCCTACATTTGTTGAATGCATACCATGTGCCAGATTAGGGTAGACACATCCCACTTATTATTTAATTCAGTCTTCACCACAGTCCTAGGAGTTTGTCGTCTGCAAGTTTTACTGATTAAGAGAATTTCGTTTTTCTTTTCTTTCTTTCTTTTGAGACGGAGTTCCACTCTTTTGCCCAGGCTCGAGTGCAGTGGTGCAATCTCAACCCACTGTAATATTCCCCCCAGAGTTTCAAGCGATTCTCCTGCCTCAACCTCCAGAGTAGCTGGGATTGCAGGCGCCACCACCACACCCAGCTAATTTTTGTATTTTTAGTAGAGATGAGGTTTTACCACATTGGTCAGGCTGGTCTTTAACTCCTGACCTCAAGTGATTTGCCCATCTCGGCCTCCCAACGTGCTG
This sequence comes from Callithrix jacchus, assembly GCF_049354715.1. Classification (NCBI taxonomy): domain Eukaryota; kingdom Metazoa; phylum Chordata; class Mammalia; order Primates; family Cebidae; genus Callithrix; species Callithrix jacchus. The sequence continues at coordinate 45,226,577 of NC_133520.1, forward strand.
GGATTACAGGCATGAGGCACTGCACCTGGCCGAGAATTTCCTATAACCATAACATCTGATAGCCGAGAACATTCCTTGAGTCAGTCAGACCTACAGACATGCATTTAACAGATATCTATTGAGTCCCTTTGTATAATTATAATCTAATAATTATAAATAGTATAGTTGCTTTTACTAGTATAGTCCTTTACATTGTATTTTCATATATATTCTTGCATTTAATTCCTGTATTTCACATACCTTCTTGGGTTTATTTCATACATTCTTGCATAGAATTCCTGCCAGTTATTCACATATGCAAAAACAGTAACAACAAACATCTTCTCTATAGCACCGGCTCATCACTAAATGATTGAATTTACATGTATGATTTCAATCATGGTGGAATATTGATTGATTTCCTTTCAGGTCCACAAGAGTGTATTTGCTCAGTTGTTTATCATCCATCTAACAGAATATACACAGATGAAAAATATTTACCCTCAGGTCCTCTACTTGAGAGCAAAATAGATCTGTGTAAACCTTAATTTCTCTGCTAAGAGAACCATCCCAGAGACCTGTAGAGACCACCGTTCGTTGTTCCTTATAAAAATTTGGAGCAATACAGAAATAGGTATCTTTAAACATACATACTTTGTTTTGTTTTTTTTCCCCCAAAGACTCGCTCTGTCGCCCAGGCTGGAGTGCAATGGCACAATGTCGGCTCATTGCAGCCTCCACTCCTCCAGTTCAAGTGATTCTCCTGCCTCAGCTTCCAGAGTAGCTAGGATTACAGGCACCTCCTGCCACCATGCTCAGCTAATTTTCGTGTTTTTAGTAGAGGAGGGGTTTCACCAGGCTGGCCAGGTTGGTCTCAAAGTCCTGACCTCAGGTGAGCTGCCTGCCTCGGCCTCCCAAAGTGCTGGAATTACAGGCGTGAGCCACCATGCCTGGCTATTTTTGTATTTTTAGTACAGACGGGGTTTCACCATGTTGTCTGGGCTGGTCTTGAACTTCTGACCTTGTTATCCACCCGCTTCGGCCTCCCAAAGTGCTGGGATTACAGGTGTGAGCCACCATGCCCGACCCTCAAACATACATATTTAAGACTTCAACTTGATCAGTGGTATGGAAAATACACTTAGGATGTCATTTCTGTGAGCTCAGAGAATGTAAACTTTTAAGGAAACAGACAAGAAGCATCACTTTGTTTCAGAGAGTCAAACAGTATTAAGATATTTTTGACCTAGAAGAGAGTTATCTGGTAATTATGAAATAAAAAAACAGTAACCTAAGAAACTCAGGAGACCTGGGTTTGCACCTGTTTCCATTTTTCACATCCTTAGGGAAAGTCTACAATCTGTCCAGAGTTCCCACTTTACAATGAGAAGGCAGAAGTGGATCATTGGGCTTCATTCCAGCTGTAAACACCAGTTCGACATGCTTCCTTCCGTGAAAATAGCCGACAGTTGTTAAAGAATGACTATTTGCTCAATATTTTATGGGTATCATCTATTCGTTACAAAAATCTTAGCTAATGGTGGTATCCTCATTTACGGATGACATTACTAAGGCTTAGAGCTTTCAAAAAGTGGCACAGTCAAGCATGCTGTAGAACTGTTTCGATCCAGCCAGGCCTGGTGGCTCACGCCTGTAATCCTAGCACTTTGGAAGGCTGAGGTGGGTGGATCACTTGAGGTCAGGAGTTCGAGACCAGGCTGGCCAACATGGTAAAATCCCATCTGTACTAAAAACACAAAATTAGTCTGGTGTGATGGTGTACACCTGTCATCCCAGCTACTTGGGAGGCTGAGGCAGGAGAATCACTTGAAACCGGGAGGTGGAGGTTGCAGTGAGCTGAGATCGTGCCATTGCACTCCAAACTGAATGACAGAGCAAGACTCTGTCTCAAAAATACAAACAAAAAAATTTGTTTCAATCCCACCTCTTCCGTACTTTCTCTAGTATGTTGTGCCTTCATTCACTTATAAGTACTGAGAAGATTCTATGTGCAAAATACTGTGTAAGACTATAGGATATAAGAGTGAAGAAGACAGATAAGTACGTGAAACAGCTCAATACTAGTATGAATGACCAAGAATAACCTAATAATTACAATGGTGTTTGCTGGGCATTATAACCAGGCTCCTCCGAAAAACCATGGCATCGTTTTGGCCTTACTAACAAAAAAGCCATTTGACAACATCAGTCTATTCATCGTAATAGCTCAATTGTTTTCTTTACATCATTTCAGATATTTTTTCCACTGGAGTATAATATGGTTTTAGTCTTCCTTGTGTAACTATTTTTGTAACATGTTTCCTTCTGTCACTAACTTTCAAGCCCCCCTCAGGACAGAGGCTATTTCTTCTTCCTCTTTTTATTTCTCAGCACAAAACTGATGCTTAAGGAACTATTTTCTATTTGAATCTATTGAGTTCCAGCTGCAGCTAATTTACAGCTAGGCTCAGAGATGGCTGCTTATCTGCGGAAAGATACAGTCCTCAAAACAACTGAACACACGCATCTACCCATAGGCTAAGCAATGACAAACTCACTCTTTTGTCCTGGGAAGTTTTTTTTCTTTTTGTCTTGTGTTATTTATCCTCTATGTTACAGACTCCTGTTTAAAATGATCATTTCTGTGAGAAAATAAAAATATCATTAAAAATCAATTAATATTTAACAAAAAATTACTACTCAGACATTAAAATACTAAGGCAGCCATTTTGACAGGGTTTGTTTTCCCAAGTAAAAGACAATTTATTTATTTATTTATTATTAGAGAATGCCAAGGTGTTCCTGCAGATTTATCTTTCATTCCCCTGGGATGGGCTGGTCATAACAACGTGGAATGCATGCTAAATTTCTGGGCTCATTGCTTCTGTTTGGAAACTTAAAAATTCTTGCTCAAGCAGAGGGAAATGATAAGGTTACTGAAAATTCTGGAAACACTGTCAGTTTTGGATTAGAAGACTTAATTTAGGAGATGCAGGAGAGTTTTTAAGAGGACTAATTTGTTCTATGTGGTTTTCAGAGGTAAGGTTTTCAGAACATCTCTATAAGGATACTTTACCTTGGTGCATATGTCTGTTTGTTTTTTGAGACAAAGTCTCACTCCGTTGCCCAGGCTGGAGTGCAGTGGTGCAGTGGCAGCAGCTTCCATCTCCCAGGCTCAAGTGATCCCTTGACCTCAGCCTCCCAAGTAGCTGAGACTAGAGGCATGTGCCACCATGCCGGGCTAATTTTTAAATTTTTTGTAGAGATGGGGTCTACCACATTCCCCAAGCTGGTCCCGAACTCCTGAGTTCAAACAAACCTCCTGCCTTGGCCTTGCAGAGTGCTGGGATTATAGGCAGGAGCCACCATGCCCAGCATACTTTGTCATTCTATAAGAATGGAGGAGAATCTGTGAAATTTGATGAAAAAAAATTTGCGTCTTGATTTCCACTTACCTGTAACTGAAATATCACCTTCTCTTTAGTTATGACTATAACAAACTATTAATGGAATCATGGCTCTGCCACCGATAGACATCAGAATTATTTTCATAGCATGTTACTGTTGATACCAATGTCTCATATCACTTACACTTATCTAGTACTTAACACTACTTCAAAATTATGAAGTCATCATACTTGCTTCTAGATCTCATTATTTAGTGCCTTGTAAAGAAGACCATACAATTGTACATCATACTCTTTTGTATATGTGTATGTGTGTATGTATTTTTATATATATATACACACACACATATATAAATGAGTAAGATTATATAAATACACACACACACACACACATATTTGTATAAAGCTGATATAGTTGGGATATTTGTCCCCTCCACATCACACGTTGAAATGTGACCTTGATATTGGAGGTAGGGCCTGGTGGGAGGTGTTTTGATCCTGGTTCATCCCTCACGAATGGCTTGATGAATTACCCATGGTAATGAGTGAGTTCTCCCTCAATTAGTTCACTTGAAAGCTCATTCTTTAAAAAGAGCCTGGCACCTCCCTTCTCTCTCTCTCCTGCTCCCTCTTTTACCGTGTGACACCGCTGCCTCCACTGAACCTCTCACCATGAGTGGATGCTTCCTACGACCCTCACTAAGAGCCAAGCAGATGCCAGCTCTATGTTTCTTGTACACCCGCAGAACTGTGAGCCAAATAAACCTCTTCTTTATAGATTTCCCAGTCTCCTCAGGCATTCCTTATAGCAGTGCAAATGGACTAGCACAATAGCATATGTATATGTATATATAATCATTTCCCTTGTAATATTGTATACTTTCTGATTTTATTTATTTATTTATTTATTTATTTGAGATAGAGTTTCACTCTTGCTGCCCAGGCTGGAGTGCAATGGTGCAATCTTGGCTCACTGCAACCTCCACCCCCCGGGTTCAAACGATTCTCCTGCCTCAGCCTCCTGAGCAGCTGGGATTACAGGCACATGCCACCATGCCCAGCTAATTTTGTATTTTTAGTAACGACAGGGTTTCTCCATGCTGGTCAGGGTGATCTCAAATTCCTGACCTCAGGTGATCCACCTACCTCAGCGTCCCAAAGTCCTGGGATTACCAGCGTGAGGCACCGCACCTGACCTAGTTTCTCAATTTGAAAGCATTATTCTGAAAAGGAGTCATTAGGTTTCGTTAGACTTTAAGGGGGCTCATGGGGAATAAAGTAAAAAATCCCATTCAGTAGGGCCGTAAATTTGATGTCAACCTTTCTAACACCTTCAGTTGTCTTAAACGGAATGGGTCACCATGTGAGTCAATGAAGCTTGTGCTGGAGGGGGAGATGGATGGGAGATGGAGGGGAGATGGATAGGAGATGGATGGGAGATGGAGGGGAGATGGATGGGAGATGGAGGGGAGATGGGTGGGAGATGGAGGGGAGATGGATGGGAGATGGAGGGGAGATGGATGGGAGATGGAGGGGAGATGGGTGGGAGATGGGTGGGAGATGGAGGGGAGATGGAGGGGAGATCGGTGGGAGATGGGTGGGAGATGGAGGGGAGATGGAGGGGAGATGGAGGGGAGATGGGTGGGAGATGGGTGGGAGATGGAGGGGAGATGGATGGGAGATGGATGGGAGATGGATGGGAGCTGGAGGGGAGATGGGTGGGAGATGGAGGGGAGATGGGTGGAAGATGGATGGGAGATGGAGGGGAGATGGAGGGAAGATGGGTGGGAGATGGAGGGGAGATAGATGGGAGATGAAGGGGAGATGGGTGGGAGATGGGTGGGAGATGGATGGGAGATGGAGGGGAGATGGAGGAGAGATGGAGGGGAGATGGGTGGGAGATGGGTGGGAGATGGAGGGGAGATGGACGGGAGATGGAGGGGAGATGGAGGGAAGATGGAGGGGAGATGGGTGGGAGATGGATGGGAGATGGAGGGGAGATGGAGGGGAGATGGAGGGGAGATGCAGGGGAGATGGGTGGGAGATGGGTGGGAGATGGAGGGGAGATGGAGGGGAGATGGAAGGGAGATGGATGGGAGATGGAGGGGAGATGGATGGGAGATGGAGGGGAGATGGGTGGGAGATGGAGGGGAGATGGGTGGGAGATGGAGGGGAGATGGGTGGGAGATGGAGGGGAGATGGGTGGGAGGTGGAGGGGAGGTGGAGGGGAGGTGGAGGGGGAGATGAAGGGGGAGATGGAGGGGAGATTGATGGGAGAGGAGTCATGCATCAGGTATGGAGTGGACCTTGATGGTAAAACCCAACACTGAGACTCTTTAGGCTCAAGAGAAATGGAAAGGAGAGAAAGGAGATGCTTATCTCTTTCCTCTACTGGAATTTGCTCTAGTTTGAGCTAAATGGTTTCTATAAAGAGGGAAGAGTCCCTGAAGGCATACCTCATGCCACTGATCTTTGTATTTGAAACTGGATGGTTTCAAGCACCAGTACTTACTTGTTGGATGAGTAGACTGAATGGCTGAAGGCCACAGTTGATGATCAGATGTGGCTGTGCCCTGGAGTCAGAGCCTATCTGCTTGAGTTCCCACTGACAACTCCCCACCACATTGGAGTTTTCTTTGCATGCTCTTTTCTCTTCTGCTGTGATGTGAGCTCTTTAAGAAATCACAATTATTTTTATCTGGTATGTTACAGGGAATCACAATGCTTAGTCTTTGGTGAATGAATGAATAAATGGCCCTGTAGAGGTCACTAATTGTTATAGAACCAATGGACCCATTACAAAAAATAATAATAATAAATAAATAAATAATTTGGCCAGGCTCGAGCCCAGGAGGCGAAGGTTGGTTGTGCGACCCCAGCCTAGGCAACAAGAGTGAAACTCTGTCTCAAAATAAATAAATAAAGGAAGAAACATAGAAGAAAGAATACTTCTGACTTTACGCAGCTTAAGTATCATGGGTTGGGGTCATAATGTTAAATTCTGGGCCACCAAGTACCCAAATACAAACCTCAAAAAAGAATTGGGTTAATGGTAAGACAAGGAACCTCTCTCCTGGTCTGCTTAATGCAAGTGTTGACAGCAAAAATCTTTTAGGATTGCTGGGGCCTAGACAGGCTCTGAAAACTTCTAGGGAGGTAAAGTATTTTATTTGGGACCTAAGCTGAGAACCTCTGTATATTAAAGATGCTGGATATTCCTAGAAGTGTCCTTCATTCTCCTAAGGTTATGGAACTAGTTTTGGAAGGTACTGCTTTAGCTGAAAAGAAGAGTAGGGAGGCGGGCAGGTTAGGGTTTACTGAGCACTTACCATATGTTCCAGGTATTTTAACACACAATATCTTTTTTTTAAAATTATCTTTGAGATGGATTCTTGCTCTGTCTCCCAGGCTGGAGGGCAGTGGCATCATCTCAGCTCACCGCAACCTCTGCCTCCTGGGTTCAGGCAATTCTCCTGCCTCAGCCTCCCGAGGAGCTGGAATTACAAGTGCCTGCCGCCACACCGGCTAATTTTTGTATTTTTAATACAGATGGAGTTTCGCCATGTTGGCCAGGTTGGTCTCAAACTCCTGACCTCAGGTGATCTGCCCGCCTCGACCTCCCAAAGTGCTGGGATTATAGGTGTGAGCCGCTGCACTCAGCCTAACACACAGTATCTTAATAAGTTTTTATAACATCTTTTTAAGGTAAGTGCTGTTGTCCACATTTTACCAACAAAGAACTGAAGCTCACTGAGGTCCAGTAAATTTCCTAACTTCACACCGTCTCTTCCTGGAGACTAAATAAGCATCCAGACTGAGGGCTTAGAATGCCAAAGAGCATTCATTCGTTGCCATTTCGTTATAAAACTCCAAAGCATTGCCTTGGAATAACTTTGGCTCTATCTCCTCACATTAACTTAGGTTTCAAACTGGAGACACAGGCATAAGACTCCAGGTAGGTCGTGTTGGGTGGAAAGTCACACTCAGAGGGATGCGTACCACTGGTTTGCAGCATGACTTTTGAAGTCGAATAACCTGGCTTTGTTCCTATCTGTGTAGAACTATCACTTAGTATCAGTAATCCATCTGAAATTGTATAGTGCTGTCTGAAGAATTATGTGAGATAGGCTGGGCGCAGTGGCTCACACCTGTAATCCCAGCACTTTGGGAGGCCGAGGCAGGTGGATCATGAAGTCAAGAGATTGAGACCATCCTGACCAATATGGCAAAATCCGGTCTCTACTGAAATACAAAGATTAGCCAGGCATGGGGGGGTGGGCACCTGTAGTCCCAGCTACTCAGGAGGGTGAGGCAGGAGAATCACTTGAACCTGGGAGGCAGAGGTTGCAGTGAGCTGAGATCATGCCATTGCATTCCATCCTGGGTGACAGTGCAAGACTCCATCTCAAAAAAAAAAAAGAAAGGAAGAATTATGTGAGATAATGCTTTTTTCCTCAGGCATAAAACCTCAATTATTATTATTATCATTATTTTGCTGACTTTTAATATTAGCGGATTGGGGCTGAGAAGCAAAGTTCTTCAGAATGTTATCTGCTAAGGTTGCTGAAAGAACAGTTTATTACTGTTACTACTTTGAAATTGAGGCTTCAAATCCAAGTTTATGAACTGAGATAAGTAAATTGAAGTATTTAGGCCTCAATTTTATCTTTGAAATGGAAATAATAATTATTTGGAGGAAGAGCTAATCAAGCACTCTTAACAAAGCCATTGATTCCTCCAACAAGTATTTATAGAACCAGAGCTAGAAATAGCAGGAGATCAAAAGATGGACCACATTTTCAAGAAGCTAATAGCTCAGGGGGAAGGCAAGACATGCATGTCAACAACAAAAACATAGTTGGGTGTTGTGGGTCACATCTATAATCCTAGCACTTTGGGAGGCCGAGGCTAGTGGATCACCTGAGGTCAGGAGTTTGAGAACAGCCTGGCCAACATGGTAAAACCTCATCTCTATTAAAAATACCAAAATTAGCTGAGTGTAGTGATGGGCGCCTGTAGTCCCAGCTACTCGGAAGGCTGAGGCAGGAGAATTGCTTGAACCCAGGAGGTGGAGGTTGCAGTGAGCCAAGAGAACAGCATTGTACTCTAGCCTGGGTGAAAAGAGCGAAACTCTGTCTCAAAAAAAAAAAAAGGTCAGTATGGTGGTTCAGGTTTATAATCCCAGGACTCTGGGAGGCCTAGATGGGCAGATCACAAGGTCAGCAGATTGAGACCATCCTGGCTAACGTGGTGAAACCCCGTCTCTACTAAAAAATATAAACATTAGCCAGGCGTGGCGGCACACGCTGTAGTCTCAGCTACTTGGGAGGCTGAGGCAGGAGAATCACTTGAACCTGGGAGGCAGAGGTGGCAGTGAGCTGAGATCATGTCACTGAACTCCAGTCTGGGCGACAGAGTGAGACTCCATCTCAAAAAAAAAAAAATAAAAAAAAATAAAATAAAATAAAAACCCAAGGTAAAAACTGGATAGAACTGGTAAAGACATGGACACATAGGTACTCTGAGTGTTGGATTAGTGAACTGTCGTTTCCGGGGAAGATGTGCGGAGGGCTGCTGGAAAGGTGTGGGAAAATCACACTGTGCCACTCTTCACCATTTTCTACTTTCCCTACTCCATGATACATGTCATATGTTTGATGCCTTCTAACTGAAGAGTTTCCAAGATATAAGGAAAAAATGGTGTAATTCCTTGTTTTACACCTAAGGAAGTGACAGCCAAAAAGTTGTGTGTGTTTTGTGTTTTTTTTTTTTTGAGATGGAGTCTTACTCTGTCACCCGCTGGAGTTCAATGGCACAATCTTGGCTTACTGCAACCTCCACCTCCTGAGTTCAAGCGATTCTTCTGCCTCAGCCTCCCGAGTAGCTGGGACTGCAGGCGCGTACCACCACACCGGGCTAATTTTTTTTTTTTTTTTAGTAGAGATGGGGTTTCACTGTGTTAGCCAGGATGGTCTCGATCTCCTGACCTCGTGATCCACTGGCCTCGGCCTCCCAAAGTGCTGGGATTACAGGCATGAGCCACCGCACCTGGCCAAAGTTGTGTGTTTTAAGACTGCAAAGTAGTTTGTTGTTAAATTAGCACTAGAACCCAGGTTTCCTCATTCCCAGTCTACCCTTCTTTCTACTACACCATGCTTCCTTTAGAGCCTCCACCATGAGGCTGAGCCTAAATCAATAGTACACGAAGTGTTGCAAGACAGATTTCACAAAGGTCCAAGGTACAGCTGCAGGTTATGTGCCAGAATGGGGGAGAAATCATTTGCTTTGGGGGCAATAGAAGGATTTCATATAAATGCAACAAAGTTTGCTGTTGTTTCATTTGGATCATTTTTCCTAGTGCTCACTGCACTACTAAATTATCTTGGAGCTTGGACGCTCCAAAGTTGGGGTCCATTGAAATAGTCTTAATCATTTCTAGAAGCCCAGTGATGCCTTCACCTGGTGTGATGGATTAAGCAGCAGCTATGGCCATTGATTCCCCCTCCCAGGTTTTCAAGTGTTGTAGTACATTTTGGCTTATCAGAGTAATAGCTATGACTCTTCTTCCCTTCTGTCTGGACCAAAAGATCAGTGGGGAGTTAGGATGGATCTTCTCTGTGACATATGTGCTCAGGTTTTTCCCCTTCCCCAAACTATTTCCTCTAGTCCAAATACCCCATTCGGACTGGTTTATTTGGTCATGCTTAGAGCTTTAACCAACAAATCCAGCCTCTGGACAGGATTCAGGGACAGAAATGAGTCTGTCCATCCAGAACGGTTTCCCTTTGGTTTGTCAGAGAAAAGTCACTCCCTGGAGGGTAACATCCTGTTCTTTTTTAGGCAGATCATGTTGGCACAACATTTCCTCTGCTCACCCACCCCTTTTTTATGTCTAGAACCACACATGCACACAACCAGGCAGCCACCTGGGATGACAGACTTCCCAATAAATAGTAGACACAGCCCTCACTTACTGGTTTTGGTTTTGTTTTGTTTTTTGAGACAGAGTCTCACAATGTTGCCCAGGCTGAAGGGCAGTGGTATGGTCTTGGCTCACTGCAACCTCCGCCTCCCAGATTCAAGCAATTCTCCTGCCTCAGCCTCCCAAGTAGCTTGGATTACAGGCGCATGCCACTGCACCTGGCTAATTTTGTTTTTAGTAGATATGGGGTTTCACCACGTTGGCCAAGCTGGTCTCAAACTCCTGACCTCAAGTGATCCATCTGCCTCGGTGTCCCAAAGTAATGAAATTACAGACATGAGCCACCATGCCTGGCCAGTTACTCTTTATTAGATGAATCAGTGGATGGATGGATGGATGGATAGATAGATGGATGGATGAATGAATGGATAAAATGTAGCCACTCTTACCCATGGTATTTTGAGAGCACTATGAGAGTCAGTAGCCAGATGAACCGTTCACAATGGGGCCAAGTATTATCCTTTAAAGAGATAAACAGACATTTGACTTCAGAAGAAACAGCAGCACAGTGCATGGTGTAGATCAGGCAGAGTATGCCCAAGGCAGAAGAGCCATATTCCATGGCTACTCCCTTATGCTTGCCATCCTACTCCAGTTGAGTTCACATGCCACTGACTGAGTCATTAGGCCAGGGAAGATTAAAAAAACTTACCCTAATACCAAGTTCTTTTTATCCAAATTTGGAGCAAAACTTCTGAGCTCTATTCTTGGGGTTGAATGAGACCGCATTGCTGATGACTGATGTCTGAATAGGCACCATATGGATTTGTACAAAGGGAAGAAAATAATCCTCAGTTGTAAAAATATCTTTGGTCTTCATAAGGGTGATATGCACCCACATGTTTCTGTCAGGTGGTTTTGCTATAAATGATTACTCTTGGACTAATAGAAAAATTTCCTGTTATAGTGATTGTACATTTTCCCAGATTATCAGTGTAGCATGCAAAATCCCACAACTTCAGACATTCAAAAGATCAAAGGCAGAGAGGCCATTGGGGTCTGCAGACAAACCACACACCAGAACAATAGTTTGGCTACCAAAAGTCCCTTCAATAACAACAAGAAAGTGTGCTTTCATAATTACCAAGCTGCACTGTGAAAACCGATATGCATTCCCAATTTTTGCATTAAATATTCCCGTTGTTTCTTGAAGGCAGTAAAATTCAAATTGTCTCCATATGATTAAAACATTGGCCAATTGAGGTTTGGAGCCATTTAGTCAATACTAACTGCAGTGGGGTTGAACTGATTTTCTGTTTCCAATGACAGCCAGAACTATCAAATAAATCCAAAAATATTTATTAGAGTGGCTTCTGAATATATAGAGTGCAGTTCATGACACACTCGGTAATCTCACCGAAGGAAGGGAAAAAATTTTTTCCATCTGTGTAACCCCCTCAGTAGTGGCAGAGGGAAAGTTGCTCAGAAAATGTTTTGGGGGTGCATGAAAAAAATGAGTAACTTAGACACGGAGATTTGAAAGAAAGGATTTGTTAATTTTTAAAATATGACAAAGACACAGATAATACCCACAAATCAGACATCTGCTTAGAACTTTAGTCCTATTTCATCAGAGCTCTGATTTGTGTATATTTGACAAACATTTATTGAGTTTCTATAACGTGCCAGGCATTGGGAATATAAAAAAGAGTAAGATCTAGTCCTTGCCTCCCAGAGGCTCCCAGGTCACTAGGAGAAACAAACATGTAAACAAACAGCCACATTCAATATGAAGAGTGACCTCCATGCAAAATGAGACAGGAGTAAGGCGGAAACGGACATTTGAAACACTAGTTTTGCTCAGCAGGGATTGCGGAGCCCCTATCACAGTAGAAGAGACGGCGTGTTTGTTTTTCTCAGCACTTCCCAGCTCTCACATCGTCTTCTCAGCAGCTTCGTTTTGTTGTCGTGACAGCATAGCAGCTCTGCTGTGAAGGTTCTTCCTAGCTTCTGGAACGATAAGGACAGGCATACAGTTTGTGGCATCTAAATATCCCACTGGTTTGCTTGCTTGTAGCTCAGAAGTGCCCTTCGACAGCCCTGGCTTCTGGGCTCTGTTGCATACCAGAGGCAGTGGGCTTACTCCTGGCTTTTTTTTCTAAAGGATCGTAACCACGGTCATTAAAATGGATTATTGGAATCCAAGCAAGTCACATTCAGGTGTAGTTCTTCGGAAAAATATGATCCTAGGAAGGGAATGCGCCACAGAAGAGTAGTAATACTCTGTTTCTGGTTTCATATCTGGCATTGGCTGATTTTAGTTCATGAGAAAGAAGGGCAGAGCAGGCCTATAGTTTCCAGCTTCTATTTACTTGTGCACTGGCCAGAATGCAGGATGGAGAAAGTGACTATCAAAAGGTCAGATCCTTTGTTTTTCTCTCCCCCACATGTGCACAAGGAGATAACCAAATGTTTGTTTTGCTATCAGAGCATAAGTTTGGGTATGTCTACGTGACTAAAGGCAACTGAATTGGAATCCTGCTTCATAGGCTTACCTGGAATGTTCTAAACTGCTCTCAACAGCCTGAGATGACATTAAAAATAGATTGAGTCACCTTGCTTTTTTTTTTTAGACAGAATTTCACTCTTGTTGCCCAGGCTTGAGTGCGATAGCACAATCTCTGCTCACTGCAACCCCCGCCTCCTGGGTTCAAGTGTTTCTTCTGCCTCAGCCACCGAAATAGCTGGGAATACAGGTGCGCACCACCACGCCTGGATAATTTTTGTATTTCTTTTTTTTTTTGAGATGGAGTTTCGCTCTTGTTGCCCAAGCTGGAGTGCAATGGCATGATCTTGGCTCACCACAACCTCTCCCTCCTGGGTTCAAGTGATTCTCCTGCCTCAGCCCCTCAAGTAGCTGGGATTACAGACATGTACCAACCAAGTCCAGCTAAGTTTGTATTTTTAGTAGAGATGGGGTTTCTCCATGTTGGTCAGGCTGGTCTCAAACTCCCGACCTCAGGTGATCCTCCATCTTGGCCTCCCAAAGTGCTGAGATTACAGGCATGAACCACTGTGCTCGACTGGATTTTTGTATTTTTAGTAGAGATGGGGTTTCACCATCTTGGTTAGACTGGTCTTAAATTCCTGACCTCAGGTGATGCACCTACCTTAGCCTCCCAAAGTGCTGGGTTTACAGGCATGAGCCACTATGCTCGGCAAGTGTTCTACTACAATAACTGATATTATAGTCATCACACCTTATTTAGGATTTGTTACATGCCAAGGATGCAAATAAATCTTCTGGTGCATTTAAGTCTTAGCAACAATCCTGTGAGAAGAGCATTGTCATCCCTGTTCTCCAGAAACCAGACCATCGGGTCACTTCCCCTTGAGGAAAAGGTGGCCCTTTTTCTGCCTGCCTCCAAAACTTTCTCTTAATCTTCGTGCTAGACTAAGACCTGGGCATATTATTAGGTGTTTTATAAACACAGTCTCATTCAATTCTCAAGATAAGGCAGGTATTATAATTATTCTTTTTCAAACAAATGAAGGTCCAGAGATCCAGTGCCAAAAGCAGGGAGACAGAATTCAGACTCAACTCGGCCTGGCTCCAAAGCCCGGGCTTTCTGTCCACTCAATATGGTGCCTCCAGGGTTCCAGGACATCACCCTCATTCTCGGATCGCCTTCCCAATGACTCTTCTTGCCCCTGAAATTCCCTTATTACAGAATAACACCTTCCATTCTATAATTTGGAATATTACTGGAAAAGCAAAATACTGCTGGGATATTTGAAGATTGACCCAAAGAGCTCTGGGTTGCCAAGGGCTGCATAGGAGGAAGGGCAGGAGGTAAGGGTGCATAAGGAGGGGAGGAAGTACACCCCCAAGAGAGCAAAAGAACTTAGGAAGAGGAGCCCGAAGAGGCAATGAAGAAAGCACACACTTCACTTTTTCTATGGGCTAACTCACTGGGTGTTAGATTGCCTTGTTTATATGCATTATACAGTCATGTGCCACATAATGATATTTTGGTCAAGACAAGCTACGTATATGACATGGTCCCATAAGATTATAATGGAGCTGAAAAATTCCTATCACACAAATGTCTACCACTGTGTTACTGTTTCCTTATACTATTCGGTACAGTAACATCCTGCACAGGTTTTTGTTGTTTTGTTTTGTTTTTGAGACAGTCTTGCTCTGTCACCCACCAGGCTGGAGTGCAGTGGCGCAATCTCAGCTCACTGCCACCTCCGCCTCCTGGGTTCAAGCCATCCTCTGCCTCAGCCTCCCAAGTAGCTTGGATTATAGGCCCGTGCCACCATGCCTGGCTAATTTTTTGTATTTTTAGTAGAGACAGGGTTTCTCCATGTTGGCCAGGCTGGTCTCAAACTTCTGACCTCAGGTGATCCACCTGCCCCAGCCTCCCAAAGTGCTGAGATTGCAGGCGTGAGCCACCACACCCAGCATCCTGAACAAGTTTGTAGCCTCTGAGCAATAGGCTATACCATATAGGCAAGGTGTTTTTCATAAGTATGCTTACTCTATGATGCTCATACAAGGATGAAATCCCTAAAAACACATTTTTAGAATGTGTCCCCTGTCATTAAGTGATATGACACATGACTGAATATATCTATATCTATCTATCTATCTATCTATGATGACTCTGAACTAAGTTTTTGCTTTGAATTTCACTGGTATCCCCTGAAGATATTATTTATAAGAAGATCTATGCCAAAGAACATACACAAAGTCAACTTGGTTTTTCTTGGGTCTTTCTCTTATATCTTCTTTTGGATATATTACTAAATTCTCAAATATTCTACCCATGTAAGGCTATCCAACTACTTCAAATGGTTGAGTTTCTCAGTCCAGTTTTCCTGTCTTCTTAGGTTCATACCCGATATTCTTTCCTTGTTTATTTCCAGGAAAAGAGCAAATAAAGAATGAACTGATTGTTATCCTTTTCCTCTTTTATCAATTCCATGTAGTGGCTGACTGCTCCCCACAATACCTGCCAAATGTGGTATGAATATCGCACAGCGAGGAATTTAGTTTCTGGAGATCAAGCTGATGAAAACTCTCAAAACCAGGATGAGGCCAGGAACAGTGGCTCATGCCACACCTGTAATCCCAGCACGTGGGGAGGCCAAGGCAGGAGGATCACTTGATCTCAGTAGTTCAAGACCAGCCTGGGCAACTTAGCAAGAACCCAATCTCTACCAAAAAAAAAAAAAAATAGCAGTGTGTAGTGTTGTGTGCCTGTGGTCCCAGCTGCTTCAGAGGCCGCAGCAGGAGGATTACTTGAGCCCAGGAGTCTGAGGTTGCAGTGAGCTATGATCACGCCATTGCACTCCAGCCTGGGAAACAGAGTGAGACCCTGTCTCAAAACAAACAAATGAACTAGGATGACCCTAAAACAAATCACCAAAACTGGACTGCTTTTAAATTCAAAGAGGGTGCTGTTAACACTGGGATAGCTGGCAGACACTAGGCCATTGCTGGGCAAACAAGGTCGTGGAGAAAGAGTGAAGTCTGGCCATTAAGGTTGTGTCAGCCCTTTTAAGTAACATAGTCCTTGCCAATCACATATGTCATTTAATGGACACTGAGAACAATCACGCCTATTCGTCTACAAACCCTAGGAAACTACTGTGCACCAGGCCTAGGCTAGGCCCTGTTAAGGATTCCCCAGTGAAGCTCAGCGTCTACTGCAACACACAGAGGTGACTTACATTAGTAATAGCAGCGATACTAACCAACTTATACTGAGAACTTTCCAGATGACACATACTTTGCTGATTGCTTTTCGTTTATGATCTCATTTAATCCTCACCTAATCTTAAAAACAAGGTAGAGTCATTGTGCTGGATTTTTTTTTTTTTTTTTTTTTTTTTTTGAGATGGAGTCTAGCTCTGTCGCCCAGGCTGGAGTACAATGGCACAATCTTGGCTCACTGCAACCTCCGCTTCCCGAGTTCAAGTGATTCTCCTGCCTCAGCCTCCCAAGAAGCTGAGATTAGGGGCATGAGCCACCGTGACCGGCCCGGGGGCCTAGGAAGTGGTTTCTATCACTTGTCAGGAATGTAGATTCTATGTTAAGCATCCAGTCAAGGAAAACGTCAAGAAAGCCTTCAGGAAAACTTATTTGTCAGAGGTTATTAAATGCTGGACTAAGTGAATTCTGAGAATAACTAAAAAGGACCATTTTAATGGCTTTCTTAACATTTAAATATTTTTTGGCACAAATATTTTCGAAAACTATTATTTATTTCCCAAATTACCCAAAAGGCCACTGTTCGATGGTATCTTGGTGTGTCCACTGGCAAAATAAAAAGTTATAAGACAGTCTCTTCACATATAAACTTGCCTTACAAATGAATTGTGTCTTGCAGGTCTGATTGCATTTCACTCTAAAAATCATGAGATGTGCTAACTAGTAATATTTTATTCACCTTCCAGGTGAAATTAAATTTTGGAAGTAATCTCAAAGCAAATTTTCTTACCTGTCTACATTGACTCTTTGTTAAATGTATTTTTGGTTCCAATCCCAAGATGGAGTGTCTCTCAGCTGTAGCCTGAACCTTTAGAATTCTTCCAATTGTAGCCTGGAGTGGAGGCTCCCATCACAGACTTTTATATCCTTGGAAGAAGACTATAAAATTTTATAGCCAGTTGTAGAACCATGGTCTGAAAAACCTATTCAAACCTTTCAAATATGAAGTTCATCCTACGGTAGAATTAAGAGCCATTTATTTTCTATCAAAAGCATCATAAACAGCTCCATACCTTGTAGTAAATCAGGAAACCAGATTGCCAGGGAAGGTTCTGGGCCTACTAGCTCAGCTGCTGGAGCTGTTTCAAAAGCTGCTGGATGACCTCCAAAGGCCCCTTCCACTTCAAAAAACTCCCTCACTTTTCAGCGCTTCATGACTTATGACCAAGTCTTGGGCAACCCAATCCATGGCCATCTGTGAAAGAACAATTCATTTCCAGATCATTAGGAAAATTACCAAGCCTAGCACTTAGTCAAAATAAAGGCCAGAAAAGTTGAAAGAGGGAGATGTGGGCAAGAAGAAACAAATGTACCAAGTGGAAATTCCACCTAAACGTGATCGTCAACTTACACGAGTGAGGAAGGAACACCAAAGACATAGCTCTTCTGTACACATGGGCCTCCTCAACACCAGCCTCCACCATCAAATGCTGAATAATTTATTTAGGTGTCTCTCTAAGCAACGTAACCTCATAGCTCTTCTGTACACACGGGCCTCCTCAACACAAGCCTCCACCATCAAATGCTGAATAATTTATTTAGGTGTATCTCTAAGCAACGTAACCTCTTGTCCGTTTTCTAACAACATTAATTCCACTTTATTCAATATGTTCCTTCAACAAACACTTACTGAGTCCCTTGTATATGTTAGTCAATCTGTCAAGCTCTGGGACTACCCTGGAGGTTGATAACTTTATGATTCATGCCTTCACGGAGCCAATCACAGTGGCAGAGAGTGAAAAGTGAACAAGGAAATAATAAATAATTGTGTTAGTTGCTGCACAGAAAACAGTGTGTTCCTTTTGATTAGGTGGAGAGGGAAATTCCCTTGAGGAAATGTCAGTTAAGGAGAAGGCGGTTAAAAAGCCAAGTTATAAGACTGGAAGAAGAACAAGCACAAAATCCTCAAACCCAGAAAGAACAGGACCAGGTATTTTCTAGAAACTTCTAGAAGATATTTGTGCTCAGAACTTAGTGTGCAAATGACAGTGGAACAATTTGAGGTGCAAAAACTAGCAAGCTATCAAGATACTACAGGTCCATAGCCAGGGTGAAGAGCTCTGATGTTATTCTATGTGAATGTTATTCTACATTAAAAGCATGGCTGAACACAGCACAGTGAATAGCATCTAATAATAAAGTAAGTACATCTTCAAATAAATGTTCTTAAAATACAGCATGGTGGCTCACACCTGTGATCCCAGCACTTTGGGAGTCTGAGGCAGGTGGATCACAAGGTCAGGAGTTTGAGACCAGCCTGACCAACATGGTGAAACCCCGTCTCTACTAAAAATACAAAAATTAGCTGGGCATGGTGGCACATACTGTAATCCCAGCTATTCAGAAAGCTGAGGCAGGAGAATCGCTTGAACCTGGGAGGCAGAGGTTGCAGTGAGCCAAGATCACACCACTGCACTCCAGCCTGGGGGACACAGTGAGACTCTGTCTTAAAAAAAAATGCAGATGTAGTTATGATGTTTTCCTGCTCACAGATCACTGCTCAAAGAAAATGGAAATTCCCAGGCCCTGAGGAGAGGGTCCTTCTCCGTCTCACTGTACACATATCCCCTCCATCTCCCCGCATGTGCCCTGTGAGCCAATCGTCCCCTCCACTTGAACACATACTGCATTTTTCTAGGCTCATGCTGCTCCTCTCTCCTCCTCCCCAAGTCCAACATCCGCCTGTTGAAATCCTACCCATCTGTCCAGATCCAGCTTAAAGGCCACCTGTTCCAGCAAGCCTTCCCTTTCTCTCTCTGCAAGAATTTTCCTTTCCTTCCTCTGTCCTCCCAAAGGACTTTGCACCTCTCTTAGAGTGCTTACTGCACTCTGCCTTGAACTATACCTATTTATGCACATCACCTTCCCTTGTGAATGCAACCTGCTCAAGTTCAGCTAGGTGCCAATGATCAGATCTCATAGGAGATCCCATTGTTCTTGTAGGAACAAGGTATACCTAGATACCAAAGACAGTAGAAGAGATTCTGAGAAAGAAACATAAGGCAATGAAAGGTGAAGAGTAGGATGATGAAAGAAACAATTTTAAAATTTAAGTTAATTTCATTTTAAAATTAAATTAAAGAGATAGGGACTTGCCCTGTCACTCAGGCGGATGTGCAGTGACACGGTCACAGCTCACTGCAGCCTCATCCTCCAGGGTGCAGGGAATCCTCCCACCTCAGTCTCTCGAGTAGTTGGAAGCACAGGTTCATGTCTCCCAGTGCAGCTAATTTTTAATTTTAATTTTACTATGTATAGATAAGTGAGTCTCATTATGTTGTCCAGGCTGGTCTTGAACTCCTGGTCTCAGGGGATCCTCCTGCCTCAGCCACTGAAAGTACTGGGATTGTAGGTTTGAGCCACCAAGCCTAGCCGGAAACATGCTTACTAAACAAATAACTATGCTTTGAAAATGCTTCAAAGACTATACTTTAAGGTTGTTTTCCTAAACTTAATTCAAGCAGCATATTCATCTCAACTCAACTTCACTTTTGACATATTAGTGGCATTTTGTAGAGGTACAATTGTCTGGTCAAAAAACGTAGGTTCCGGTTGGGGCTCTGCTTCTTCTTCTTCTTTTTTTTTTTTTGATATGGAGTCTCACTTATTGCCCAGGCTGGAGTATAGTGGAATGATCTTGGCTCACTGCAACCTCTGCCTCCCAGGTTCAAGCCATTCTCCTCTTTCAGCTTCAAGTAGCTGGGATTACAGGTGCCTGCCACCGTGCCTGGCTAATTTTTGTATTTTTAGCATAGATGGGGTTTCACCAAGTTGACCAAGCTGGTCTCAAACTCCTGACCTCAGGTGATCTGCCCACTTCAACCTCCCAAAGTGCTGGGATGACAGGCGTGAGCCACTGCGCCCAGCCAAAAGTGCATTCTAAGCCAGTAATCTCAGTAGGCAAAAAGGGTGTTAATGCAATATGAAAACACTGAGAAACAGTACAAAACACACACCTCAGAATCGTCCCTGCCAAGAGGTAACAAAACTGAGGTATTTATACTCCACATCTGCCAATCATTGGTTAGAAGTGCCCCTGTGAGGAACTCCCAGGCGCTGCCAGCTCCCTGTGCCTGCAGGCAGTGCGGGTTCCATAGTCAGTTTCCCAGCAGTTTTCCATCAGAGGGGAAGGTGCTGGTCCTTGACAGCCAGGCTGGGGGGCACAGAAATGGTAAGAGGCTGGAGGGAATAGGGCAGAGATCTAACATGCGCCCCAACAGACCTACAAATCAGGCCAAAGACAAGAGATAGCACTACCTGAGTGGATTCAAAATCTAGCATAGGTAGGGTGTTCTTGCCCATTAAAAAAATAAAATTAAGCATTGTGTAGTCTATCTGCATAGCTAAGAGTGCCATTTATTATAGTATATTTCTACCTAATTAATGCTTAAATTCTATCTACACAATTGAATATCATGCAGCTAATGAGAATAATATGTTAAAGCTCTTTACATGAAAAAATGCTCATGAAAGGGAAAATGGCTGGGCACAGTAGCTCACACCTGTAATCCTAACACTTTGGGAGGCTGAGGTGGGTGGTCACTTGAGCCCAGGAGTTCGAAACCAGACTGGGCAACATGACAAAACTCTGTCTCTACTAAAAATACAAAAATTAGCCAGGCATGGTGGCTTATGCCTGTACTCCCAGCTACTTGGGAGGCTGAGGCATGAGAACCGCCTGAACCTGGGAAATTGAGGTTGCAGTGAGCCAAGATCACACCACTGCCCTCCAGCCTGGGTGACAAGACTGAGAGTCTGTCAAAAAAAAAAAAGAGAGAAGAAAAAGAAAGAAAGAAAAGGAGAGAGAGACAGAAAGAGAAAAAGAAAGAGAGAAGGAAGGAAAAAAAGAAAGGTAAAAATACAAGTTATAATTTTTTAAAAGTTCATATAAATATGCCTAAAAATCTGGAAGTACACATTTATATAGGCAGTGTGTATTTTAACAGGGGTTATCTTTGGGCGGTAGGCTTCTCTGTGATTTTAATTTTCTGCTGATCTATATTTTCTCATCTTTCTCTAATTGATCCGTATGATTTACAAAGACTTAACTTCAGAATAGGAAAAAATAATCAGACCCAAGAGTAGGATCAGTCAAATAAGGCCTTCGTGAGGGTAAAGTCAATTTGATCCAGAGATGTCTGCAATGTATATTATATGTATTTCCAAGAATTCTCTCCTGATTGCTTTGGTGACATGTATATTAAGTTCTTTCCTCACTCTTCTGCAGTCTCTCAGTTTTTCAGTTTAATTCACTTTCAGTAGAAAAGTAGAACTGGCTAGAATCTCTGATAGGCATCTTTAAACATGGAGTTCCTTTGCCAAAGTTACCGTTAAGTGGAGGTTGGGTAAAAAACCGGAATCAACCCTTTTGAACTTCATTCTTTAAGAGCTTTTGTATTTATAGTGAGATAAACCCTTTTGCAGCTCTCTGAAGGAAGTAACTGAGGTAAGAGAGTGAAACCTGATTGACTGCTATTCTGTATTCTCTGTATACAAATATCATGGGTACATGGAGTTTGGTTATTTGTTGTTTTCTATTGGGGTTGGGAGCCTGGTTCACTTATCTCTCCTCAGTTCTTCTCCCAGGGTTCACTTCCTTCCTTGCACACCAGCATCAAAAACTGGGTCTCTTCTCTGCTAAGAAGCTTAGTCCTGGACAAGCTTCTGCACTTGGAGAATTCACTAAACCCAGAAGCAGCATGAGCAAGATGGAGAACGATTCCATTAAGGTCACTCAGTGAGGAGTCTCTCTAAAGTTCTATTTGGTCTTCACAGAGAAACGAGTCAGCATCCATTTCTGCTAAGTAGTGATCAGGAGAAAGTCAAAGTAGATTAATTACCTGGAATAAAAATGGACTGGTGCTTTTGCTAGTAATGGATTTCTAGTCCAGGGAGCTTTGCAAGTATTAATAGCATACTCGTTCTTGGCAGATGGGGTAGTCATTAGTGAGCAAGTAACTCTATCCTCCGGAGATGAGTTAGCTTTGTCACTATGTAGTAATCTTTGTTTTAATCTTATGTTGAGGCAGAGAAATTTTTTTTTTAATTTTTGCTTGTGAAGCATAATAGTTTCTAGAGTAAGTCACCGAAAGGGCTTTTCTGCTCTGTATGTGAACTTCGTCTTTTTTGTTGTTGTTTTATCACGGGTTCTGAATTAAATATAGTAAGATTCTTCTAATAATTCTTTCTTTTGAGGGCCCAAGTGGGAAAATCATTCTGAGAAAGAGCTCATCAGATGCAAGTTCTTCTTAAATGCACAAGCTTCCTTCTTTCATAGTCTTAACTCAGTGTTCTTTAAACTAAGGATTGGCCTTCATGGGTCGAGTAGGTTACCATGTCTCCATGTGAACTTTTGAGGGGACCCACCACCAGATTGGAACTTTCTTTCTTTCTTTCTTTCTTTCTTTCTTTCTTTCTTTCTTTCTTTCTTTCTTTCTTTCTTTCTTTCTTTCTTTCTCTCTCTCTCTCTCTCTCTCTTTCTCTCTCTTTCCTCTCTCTCTCTCTCTCTCTCTCTCTCTCTCTCTCTCTCTCTCTCTCCCCCTCCCTCCCTCCCTCCCTCCCTCCCTTTCTTTTTTTTGAGATAGAGTCTCACTCTGTCACCCAGGCTGGAGGCCAGTGGCATGACCTCAGCTCACTGCGACCTCCACCTCCCAAGTACAAGTGATTCTCCTGCCTCAGCTTCCCGAGTAGCTGGGATTACAGGTGCCTGCCACCACACCTGGCTAATTTTTGTGTTTATAGTAGTGACAGGGTTCCACCATGTTGGCCAGGCTGGCCTCGAACTGTGAACCTCAAGTGATACTCCCATCTTGGCCTCCCAAAGTGCTAACATTACAGGTGTGAGCCACCGTGCCCAGTCGGAACTTTATTTCTGTAATACCAAGACTGCAGTCTGTGTTAAGTACATCTCCCGTCAGAGAAATAAGTGTATTTAATTTATTTAATGCCATATTTTAATGCTTGGTCCCAGCTGAGTTGCAGATGGCCGTAACAGTCACAGGTGGTAGCCCTCACCCTGCCCTACTGTGGCAAGATCCTGAGAGGGGTGCCTCCTTCAATGCTGCTGCCTCGGTCCCTTCCTTCCTTCACCCTAGTCTTGGCCCTGACATGTGGCTTATGCTCACAAAGCACTTTTACCTACATTGCCTAAACTGAATCTCACTACAAACTTAGGAAATCAAGTGAATACAAGGGCCCCTCTTCACCAGTTGATAAGGAGCCTGAATTTTCAAGGTAAAGGTCTTAGACAGGCCTGGGACCAAGAGCTTTATTTTAACATCATCCTCTCTCTAGTAAACTGCTCCCTTTTTTTTCCCCCTAAAATGGAAGGGAAATCAAAAAATGGCAAGGGATGCACAGAAAGGATGACAGCACAGTCATCCCTAGCTTCTGTCAGGGATTGTTTCCAGATCTTCTGTGAATACCAAGATCAGAGGATGCTCACACTCCTGATAGAAAATGGTGTTATATTTCCATGTGACCTATGAGCTTCCTCCCATGTACTTTAAATCATCTCTAGGATAGTTATGATACTAATACAATGTAAATGCTATGTAAATAGTTGGTATACTGCATTGCTTTTTATTTATTTATTTTGAGACAGGGTGTCACTCTGTCACCCAAGCTAGAGGGTAATGGTGAAATTGTGGCTCACTGCAGCCTCATCCTCCTGGGCTCAAGCAATCCTCCTTCCCCACCCTCCCAAGTAGCTAGGGTTAGGACCACAGGTGCACACCACTATGCCTAGCTAATTTATTTTAAACTTTTTTATTATTTTATTTTATCTTATTTTTGAGACAGAGTCTCGCTCTGTCACCCAGGCTGGAGTGCAGTGTCACGATCTCAGCTCACTGCAACCTTTGCCTCCTGGATTCGAGCAATTCTCCTGCCTCAGTCTCCAGAGTAGCTGGGATTAGAGGCGCCCACCACCACACCTGGCTAATTTTTGTATTTTTAGTGGAGATAGGGTTTTACCATGTTGTTCAGGCAGGTCTCAAACTTCTGACCTCAGCTGATCCACCCAGCTCAGCCTCCCAAAGTGCTGGCATTACAGGCATGAACCTAAAGGATTCAATGGGCAGAGGCTAATTTCAGAAATAGATATAACACAGAATAAAATAGAGATGAGCAAGATGAAGGGAGAAGGTGGGAGAAAGGGAAGAGAAGAAGATGATTTAGAAACCAGGATTTAGATAAAGCATATTTGGTTATCAGAGCAAATGGCAGAAGACAAGTCCAGCTGGCTGAATGCAGCACTGCCTTGAAAAAAGGCACTGACATCAGATTCACTTGGTTCTATTACATGAATGGAAAGTTTCTAGTAGCAAAGTTTAATTATATAAGTAAATTGTTCATTAGTCATTAGCTATTTGTCACATCTTTATATTTTTTCTAAATAACATCTACATGTTTATATGGTTGGGTAATTTAGATGTTTCTTTGAGCTGGGTATTTCTTTTTGCCCCTTTTTTCCTTTTTGAGATTATTATGCCATATTATGCCACATAAACAACATTTTCTGCAGTTAAGGATTATTTCCAAAGTGTCACATTCCAGAAACTGTACTTTCAAATGATGATTTAATGTAATACAGATTACAAGGCATTCTGCAGACAGATACAAGAAGTGATTTTTTTAGGACTCACCTAGGCAAAACAGAACCCTAAAATCCGTAAAAGAAGATTGTCATCAGAATAAGACTGTGTGGTAAAGAGCATAAATTAAATATAAGGGATTTCAGTAGGGCAAATCTAAAATGAAAAAAGTAAAGTCAGCCGTGGAATCCAGAAATTGTTTTCTGAGAAGTAAATTTTCCAATATTTTATTTGTCTTTTAGAATCTACAAGCTATGTACTTAAAAAAAATGTTGCTTATTGGATCAATGAGAAGAAAAATATATAACAAATTTCTCTCTCTCTAGCTCTTTTTCTTTTTTGAGACAGAGTTTTGCTCTTGTTGCCCAGGCTGGAGTGCAATGGCGCAATCTCCGTTCACTGCAACCTCCACCTCCCTGGTTCAAGTGATTCTCCTGTCTCAGCCTCCCAAGTAGCTGGGACTATAGGTGCATGCCAGCACGCCTGGCTAATTGCTTGTATTTTAGTAGAGACAGGGTTTCACTGTGTTGCCCAGGCTGGTAGTGAACTCCTGAGCGCAGGCAATCACCTGCCTCAGCCTCCCAAAGTGCTGGGATTCCAGGTGTGAGCCCCCGTGCCCAGCCATATAAATTAACTAAAAGTTACTCATTTTGATTTTAATGATTTTGTTACAAAGTTATAAAACCCCATCTCAATATTTAGATAGGTGTTATTTCAACTTAAAACGTTCCGACTTAAAAACAGCTACAACCTATTGAGAGTTTACTCCATATTTGGCCCTGCTAACCTTCATAACCACCACGGAAGGTGAGTACTAGCAGCTGATTTTTGCAGATGGTAACTGAGACAGAGAGGCTAAGTAATGATTCAAGATCACACAGCCACTTGAATGGCAAAGCTGGGTTACAGACTTAGGCTGCTTCTAGAGTTTATGCTCTTAACTAACAGGCTACACCCTCCATTATTACAATTTATGAAACACAAATGTTCATATTAAATCAGCAATATGTTGGATATCTAGGCTGGGCATGGTGGTGCATGCCTGTAATCCCAGCACCTGGGGAGTCTAAGGCAGGAGGACTGCTTGAGGTGAGGAGTTTAAGATCAGCCTGGGCAAAATAGTGAGACACCATCTCTTCAAAAAATAACTATATGGCTAGGTGTGGTGGTACATCTATAGTCTCAGCTACTCAAGAGGCTAAGGCAGTAGGATTGCTTGAGCCCAGGAGTTCAAGGTTATTACAGTGAGCTGTAATTGTGCCACTGTACTCCAACCTGGGTGACAGAGTGAGAGCCTGTCAGGAAGGAAGGAAGAATATATTGGATATGTTATGACGAAATGTTGCACAGAAGGTACCAGTAGTAATTAACAAGTTTAGTCAAATGTCTCTGTAAACTTTTTGTTAAAGCAAGTCATCAATTATTTAAACAAGAATTTATACCTTGATGAGGCATGTCAGCGACTGAAAATATTAGTTGATCATTGGTATGAAGAGAAAAGCTTATGAAAATTCAAACTGTTTTTTATTATAAACTGGTTAAGAACAGACATTTAACAAAAGCCCAGCAGTTATTCACGTTTCGTCTTTGTGTACATGCTTCTGTGAAATACTTCAGGATTAACATGCACTTTTAAAATTTTGTATTTACATTTTTCATTTAAATAGAAACGAGGTCTCCCTAATGTTGCCCATGCTGGTCTTGAACTCCTGGGCTCAAGCGATCTGCCTGCCTTGACCTCCCAAAGTACTGGGATTACAGACATGAGCCACTGCACCCAGCCAGACATGCACTTTTTATCATGTTTTAAAGTTGTTCCAATTTCAGCGTCACAGAAGAGGCTTCTGCATTTCTACAGGTATTCTGGTTTTAGATTTATGTGCACATTGCAGAGGACAAACACCTGTATGTGGTGGACACCAGCCACTCCACTTGAATATCTGCTCCCTCACACCGCCCCACGCGAGAATCACGAGCAAAGTTACTTACGTATCTTTTGCCAAGCATGTCTTCCATCGTTTAAGCTGAATGCCACTCCTCATGTCCTTCTCTCCCCCAGGAATGGTACCTGTTGTTTGAGCCTTACCAGTGGAAATCCATCACACTTCAAAGCCCAAATGCTATGCCTTCAGGCTCTGTGATGAACCTTTCCTGATGAATCCGTTGGCATTCTCTGAGCGTTTTATCCAATACCATGATATTCACATTATAGTGACTCACGCAGATGTTCACACCCTTGTGAAACTGCAAATTCAGTAGAGAAGTGAACTAAACACCTTTGCGTTCCCATACCACCTATCACAGTGTGTTGAACATGAAGATAAGAAGGCTTGCTCTGTTGTTACGGTTTACAAAGCGCCTTCACTAAAACTCTCCCTTTATCTTTACCTCTACCAGGAATGATTATTATCTCATTGTAATATATAAAGAATCAGAGCTGGGCGTGGTGGCTCACACCTGTAATCCCAGCACTTTGGGAGGCCGAGGTGGATGGATCATGAGGTCACGAGATCAAGACCATCCTGGTCAACATGGTGAAACCCCGTCTCTACTAAAAATACAAAAAATTAGCTGGGCATGGTGGCGCATGCCTGTAATCCCAGCTACTCGGGAGACTGAGGCAGGAGAATTGCCTGAACCCAGGAGGCGGAGGTTGCAGTGAGCCGAGGTCGCGCCATTGCACTCCAGCCTGGGTAGCAAGAGCGAAACTCCGTCTTAAAAAAAAAGAATCAGAGAATAAGACTGAGGAGGTGTTTTGCATAATGCCACTCTTGGTCTCCTGACTCTAGATCTATGCTCCTTCCAGTACATATTTGCCCTCAAATATTTGTTAAATGAAATGACAAATTTTAAAGATGAATTAATCAGTTCTGGGGAGAGTCGTCGTGGAGTCTACCGCAAAGCTGATGTTACAACTTTCCATGGCTTCACCACAATCTTCTAGACTTCTCCACAAATCTCTGAGCTTCCCCATGACAGTGGTGACGGGGAGAATGGGTATGGAATGTAGCTGCCATGTAGAATCTGACAGATATGGCCTGGGGAACTCATCTATCCCCTAAAGGTTTAAGGAGAAGGAACTGGCAATGAGTGAAGGGCAAAGAGAAAGAATTTTCTGACCTAGAAAATGCCAAACAGATCAAAGATCCCTACCTGAATGAGAAGGTATTTTCCTTTCAATCCCAATCCTTCTCATAAGGCAGGGTATCAGATTCACTGACCCATCTGCAGCTGTTCCATAACGCAGACTCCCAATTTCTGCTCTAGGGCTTCTCATTCATTAGGCTCTACTGAAGAGTCTTGAAATTTGCATTTCTTTTTCTATTTTTATTTTATTTTTTTTACTTATTTGTATTTTTAGTAGAGTTGGGTCTTGCCCAGGCTGGTCTTGAACTCTTGACCCCGTGATCCACCCGCCTCGGCCCCCTAAAGTGCTGGGATTACAGGCAAGAGCCACCAGGCCTGGCCTTTTTAATTTTATTCTGAGACAGAGAGTCGCTCTGTTGCCCAGACTGAAATGCAGTGGTGCAATCTGGCTCTGCCTCCTGGGTTCGGGTGATTTTCCTGCCTTAGCCTTCCGGGTAGATGGGATTACAGGCACCCACCACCATGCCTGGCTAATTTTTGTATTTTTAGTAGAGGCAGGATTTCAGCATGTTGGCCAGGCTGGTCTTGAACTTCTGACCTCAAGTGATCCGCCTACCTCAGCCTCACAAAGTGCTGGGATTACAGACTTGAGCCACCACGCCCAGCCTATGCCCATTTTTTAGATGAGGAAACTAAAAAAGAACTGCCTTACAGAAGGTCTTGTAGTGAAGAAGCCATAAAAAAGGGTAAGATGTGTCTGGGTGCAGTGGCTCACACCTGTAATACCAGTACTTTGGGAGGCCAAGGTGGGTAGATCACTTGAGGTCAGGAGTTCAAGACCAGCCTTGCCAACATGGAGAAATTCCATCTTTACTAAAAATACAGAAAGTAGCCAGCCGTCGTGGTGGGCGCCTATAGTCCCAGCTATTTGGGAGGCTGAAGCAGGAGGAGAATAGCAGCTTGAACCCAGGAGGTGGAGGTTGCTGTGAGCTTAGATTGCACCACTGTACTCCAGCCTGGGCAACAGAGTGAGACTCATCAAAACAAACAAACAAAAAACAGTAATCCTTTTGCCTGCACACCTTACAGCCCTCTGATCTATCTTCAGCTTCTTGCTCTTTGGGTTTAATGCCACATATCTACAAGAATTAATAAACTGGTCTCAAGAAAGGATGACTTTGAACTCTAAGGTATTTTGTCTATAATGAGTGATTTATGTAGTTTAGTTATCTAGGAATATAGATTTGCTCACATAGATGTGTCTGAGCTTGATTTGTTTTCCTTGTGAATTTCCATAAACCTACTGGCTAAAATTATATTTTATTCAGATGATACATGTAAGTAACCATAAGCTATGATTTAAAAATCACTAATACTGTGAATTAGTCAATTTACTCATTTGTGAATTAATCAAAACATCTTCAACTTGGCATTATGATTAACTTCCCAAACTGTAATAATTTCCCAAAGAAATACATTTCATGATACTTTTCAAGTTGAGGTTTATAAGTTAAGACCAAAACTGTGTTCAGAAAACATGCATGTAAATAGCAGACCCACCTCCCATCATCAATCACTCTTACATACATATATAACTTTCAGTTTTTAATGACCAAATGGTGAGAACCCAAACTGGAAAAAGACAAGTCCTCGGTTCTTAAGAGTGGCAAAACATATTTGTGTACGTCATTGTTGAAGAAGGTTATGTTTATAGTAAAGAAGAAGAATCTAAATTAGGAACACACTAAGATTTCCTTCTTTTCCATTTTTTTCCTTGTAGGACACATGACAGAAGAAACATGTTTTTAATTTTGGGACTTTTTCTTTGTTGAAATAAGTTGCGACAACATCACTTTTATGGTTGACTCAATCCCATGTTAGTTTTCAGGAATGGAACTTCTATTTATTTTGATCTTGACACTGCCAGAAATGGTTTTAAAGCTCAGTTAAAGAAGAGATCCTTGCTTTGCATGACTTGGTAAAAGAAAATATAAAGATCCAAGACTTATTTTGGCACCCACTGGAAGTAAAGACAAATAATAATTTGGAAAATTTGTGTAAATGTTACAAATATGAATCTCATTGATCTGCTTTTTAAATAATGGTAAGAAACACATGTAGCACTAGACTAAGAAA
This sequence comes from Callithrix jacchus, assembly GCF_049354715.1. Taxonomy (NCBI): domain Eukaryota; kingdom Metazoa; phylum Chordata; class Mammalia; order Primates; family Cebidae; genus Callithrix; species Callithrix jacchus. Next base: position 45,256,484 of record NC_133520.1, read on the forward strand.
TACACACTGGAAACAAGATAAAAAAAAACTTCCTAAGTAAGTTCTTATCATATACTGCTTTCTGCAGTATTATGTGGTTGCTTTAAACATAAAGTATTGTAAACTAATGCAAAAGGAACTGGCAGAGCTTAATAAACCTTGACTCAGAGTTTAAACTCATTGAGTTTAATTTCATTCTAGTTGGAGTATCTGAAATTTAAAGAGTAAATTGTTTTAATTTCTGACATAGTGTCTATCAGGCCCCAATATTTGGCTGTTTTTACTCCAAACAAAGAGTTAAGTTTAAAAGTTTTAGTTTTCTGAATATTTTAATTTGAATTATGTTATCTGACTGCCCCCTGCCCCATTTTCCACTACAGTACTAACTAGATCAACCAGGGTTGTTTGGCAGCTTTTGGGATTATGGACTCCTTGTGTGGTTTCATGGTTTCTTAAAAAAAAAGTTTTGTAGCCAAACCAAACCAAACCAAACCAAACCAAACCAAACCAAACCAAACCAAACCAAACCAAACCAAACCAAAGCTGTGATTCTCAAGGGTCTGTGGATTGATTGAAATCTGAACAGAAAATATGGACTGGTGATGCTAGTAACTGACCAGCTGTCACAAAAACTTCCTGACACTCTCTAAGCAAAACCAGGAAGCTCCATCAAGAGAGGGAAGGAAGATCCCCTTAGCAAAATAAAAATAAAAAATAAAAAGATTAGTAAGAGGCTACATTTGAGAGGAAGGAGGTGAAGTAGCAAACCAAGGTGCAAAGAAAACATAGACAATTCTATTGCTGGCCCTAGTACATTAAACTGAATTATCTATAAATTCAGATTCCTGATTAAGACATTATGCTATCTCGACGAATCAGCTGGTGTACGTCATTGAGCTCACAGATTTTCTTTGTTGCCTGCATTCTCCAGAGAATTCATTTTCTACAAGATACGTGGTTGTTTGCCATAGGAGAAAGTTGGAAAGAATATTTTTAAAGTTACTTTCACAGAATGGATAGCAGTTTGATTAATCTTTCTTCTTATTTATTTTGGGTACATATCTTTTCTTTCCTGGGTTTTACCATTGATCGCATTCTGTGATTTAACAGATAAGATTCTGTTCTTTCTTCTTCTTTTTTTCAGCACAGCACACAACACCCAAGCTCTGGTGTTGTTCTTGATTCTTCTTCTGTGTAAGCTTTATTAAAAAGTGAATCTTGTGCTAGGCACGGTGGCTCATGCCTGTAATCCCAGCACTTTGGGAGGCTGAGGTGGGCTGATGATCGCATTCTGTGATTTAACAGATAAGATTCTGTTCTTTCTTCTTCTTTTTTTCAGCACAGCACACAACACCCAAGCTCTGGTGTTGTTCTTGATTCTTCTTCTGTGTAAGCTTTATTAAAAAGTGAATCTTGTGCTAGGCACGGTGGCTCATGCCTGTAATCCCAGCACTTTGGGAGGCTGAGGTGGGCTGATCACTTGAGGTCAGGAGTTCGAGACCAGCCTACCCAACATGGTGAAACCTTGTCTCTACTATAAATACAAAAAATAGCCAGGTGTGGTGGTGAGTGCCTGTTATCCCAGCTACTCAGGGGGCTGAGACATGAGAATTGTTTGAACCTGGGAGGCAGAGTTGCAGTGAGCCAAGATTGTACCATTGCACTCTAGCTTGGGCATCAGAGTGAGACTCCCTCTCAAAAAAAATTTTTTTTTTATTAAATTAAAAAGCAAATATTGCTACAATGTATTTGGAATGAACAACTTATTAAGCATATAAATGCAACAACACATTAAATGAAAGAAGAGAGTTATCCTTACACAGTGACCTTCCCCTCCCTCCTGCAACTCAGCCTGCTTTACCAGCCTGATTCTTGAGAACTATTTGGCTTTGCAACTCTCATTCTAGAACTAAAAGGGTCAAGACTTGGTGCTGTTAGCTGTGAAAGGTAAAAGAAGAGGTAGAGCCAACACTGATACCACTCTGATACCACTACCAGCTAAGGCTGAGGAGTGAATACTATCACAGTTAACAAAACAAAAGAGAAGGCACATTAAGGACAGATTAGGGAGCTGGGTAGCAGCATAAGGATCAAAGTATTACTTTAATTTTGGACTTGTCTGCCAATATATCTTGTTGCATTTTAGAGAATTCCTGTCTGTGTCCATATCTTGCTGACTACAGGGCATACTGATCACAAAGATTATTCCAAAACCATTCACTCATGTTTGCCCTCTTCTTCCACACCCTTGACACCCCCACCTCTCCACCAGTAATTTTGGGGTGCTACTTTGCTGAGTTCTAGGCTAATTAGCAAGAGCTCCTTTAAGTATACTTGACCCATCTGCAAATGCCGAAGATTCCTCTTCTTTTCTGCAGACAAACATTCATCCTTACTTTTATCAATCGTCTCCTCCTTCTGTCCCTTCTTAGGGAAAGAGCACCCCTTTCTGTTCTATGATGCACACCTGTGTCTCAGAACTTCATTGCATCACACAATTAAACAGGCGAGGTCATGTAAGCAAAGCACATGTGCCACATGAGAGAAGTTATTTTGATATTACTAGTAGGTTCTTTTCTGAGAACTTAGTTCTTAGATGATACCTTTTTGCATTACTCATTTTTAAATCTCTTTTCTAAGGAGTAGGGAGGTTGTTTTAAAACTGAATTCCATCCAACAAAAAAGAAATTTTAAGCCTATTTCTTATGTAAAGCCCTTAACCCATTCCTGGATCCCTGTCAAAGTTGAATCCCAGCTCTGAGACCCCTTAGCACAGGGTTTGCATCCTCTACCCGCAACTCAGGGTATGGAAGGTCCCAGGCTGGAAAAGAACAAAGCAACGTCTTTCAGAGCTGTTAGATTCCACAGCCACTTGGAAAGCGTTAATAGTCCTCAGAGGAAGCCCTCCTGAGGACTGGTGTTGAATCCAGACTTTACCAAGTATTGGTTGTGTGACTTTGGAATTTTATACCTCAAATTAAGCATCAAGATTGCAGGAAGCCAGGGAAAGACCAGAGCGGCCTCTGGCATAAGACTTAAGAGGGTGTCTGAACCTAAGTAGTAAAGATAAATAAAATCTAAATGCAATGGTTTAAAAAATCCAAATTAATGCCAAAAAATCCATGGTGAACAAAATATCAAAATTTTAAATAAAGACACTGGCAGCAATAATGCTGTGCAGAGTTCTACCTATGAAGCCTGAGCAAAAGAAAAAAAGTGAGTAATACTGATTGTGTCCTTAATTACAATTGTGATTTTTTTAATATTTATGTTTTTAATAGTTGAAAAAAAAGACAAGGTTTCATTTGTTGCCCAGGCTGGTCTCAGACTCCTGAGGTCAAGTGATCCTCCCCCTTTGGCCTCCCAAAATACTGGAATTACAGGCGTGAGCTACCGTACCTGGCTCAATTTTGATGTTTCATTCATCGAATTTTTTTTTCAAATTAACTTGCTGTTTTTAAATATTTTATTAGTATTATTTATCTTAATTACTGAGTACTTTTTGCTCTCACTTAAAATTTGGATTGAAGCCCACTGCCTCACTTCACCTCATTCCAGCGTCAGCTCTATTTAGCGTGGTTTTAATAGTTTTAATTCCGTAGGCCAGTGAATAATTCTACTGTAAGATTAAAGAGTTTATTATTCAAGTAAGGAAAACATTTTATTTTACCTATAAAACCAGTGGAGAGTTAGTTTTGGCTGCATTATCACAATGATCATCCCTTTTCAGAGTGTCTCTCTGCATATTCCTTTCTGACAAGTAGGTAAAACAAATGCTAAGCCAATAACCGTTCAACCACCGGCACTGGCCACTTCAGTCAGCTGCTTGCCTGAAATATTTAGGCGATTCCATCAAAATTGTTGAACTGGTGGTTTCCCAAACAACCAATCCACTAAGAAAAATAGAGCATTATCTATAAGGGACAAAAATTTATGGAAGATGCATACCTCACAACTGAAAGAAAATAGTTTGGTTTTAACTCTCTATAATCATTAGCTTGAAGTCCAGCAGGGGACAAAATGGACTAGTTATGGGCTATGTTTCCCCTCTGTTGACATAGGGACATAATTTGTCAACAGATGGGGAAGACTTTGTACTCTCTAAAGTAATTTGAGTTACCAGTGGTTTGTCTAATTTCATAGAATGCAAACAAGTAAGACTGAGAAAAGTTGTCCTGTGTCTTATCTGTCAAGTAATGACAACCACTTTCATTACTGTTCCAGGAATACATGTTTACAGTATCACTTCAGAGGTGATTAAAATGAAGGAAACACACCAGTGGGATACATTTGATTCTGCAAACCATGGGCAATGTAAATGATTTGTCTGAATATTCAGACACAAACACATCTTTTTAATATTAAAAAAAGCTGGGCTTCCTTTGACCTAATAAATCTGTTGGAATATTCCAGCTATAATTAAAGCTGGAGAAGACAACAAGAGAAGGGGAAGACGATGCTTATTTTTCATTCGTTCAGTGTCAATTACATCTTGGATCGAAAGGTGCCAAAATCCTCATGAGGCCCTGTGGGTGTAATCAAACTCCCTGCTGGAATTGGTTAATTCCAAGTGGTCATGCTGACTGACGTAGGTGGCTGGTCCTGGCAGTCAGAATGTCTCTGAAATGGGAGAATTGATGGACAGCCCAGCTCTGGTGTTTGGCTTCTTTATTTCCTTGGTGCTCAAAAAAGAAAAAAAATCATCAGTTTCTATTTCCTCAATTTGAACGTTAGGAAGTGACTGGTAATGCCATTTGACGGTCCACTGAGCACCCGTGAAAAGTCTATCATAAGGCAGGAATTACCACACGTGCCAGATAATAAATTGACCCAAGTCTGTCTTTCCTTCCTTCCTTCCTTCCTTCCTTCCTTCCTTCCTTCCTTCCTTCCTTCCTTCCTTCCTTCCCTCGCTCCTTCCTTCCTTCCTTCCTTCCTTCCTTTTTTCCTTCCCTCCCTCCCTCCTTCCTTCCTTCCCTTTCTTCCTTCCTTCTCTCTTTCTTTCTTTCCTTCCTTCCTTCCTTCCCTCACTCCTTCCTTCCTTCCTTCCTTTCCTTTTTCCTTCCCTCCCTCCCTCCTTCCTTCCATCCCTTTCTTCCTTCCTTCTCTCTTTCTTTTCCCTTCCTTCCTTCCTTCCTTCCTTTCTTCCTTCCTTCCTTCCTTCCTTCCTTTCTTTCTTTCTTTCTTTCTTTCTTTCTTTCTTTCTTTCTTTCTTTCTTTCTTTGTTTTCTTTCTCTCTTTCTCTTTCTCCCTTTCTTTCTTTCTTTTTTGAGATGGAGTTTCACTCCCAGGATGCAGTACAATGGCACAATCTCTGCTCACTGCAACCTCTGCCTTCTGGGTACAAGGGATTCTCCTGCCCCAGCCTCTCCAGTAGCTGGGATTACAGGCACCTGCCACCATACCTGGCTAATTTTTTTGTATTTTTAGTTGAGACAGTGTTTCACCAGTTGACCAGGCTGGTCTCGAACTCCTGACCTCGGGTGGTCCGCCAACCTCGGCCTGGCCAAGTGCTGGGATTACAGGCGTAAGCCACTGGGCCCACCGTCTTTTTCTATAGCATAGTTCCAATTGGACATTTTTGATTTGATAGGCATCTTAGAAATCAGCCAGTTCAAACACTTCTTGTTTTACAGATAATGAAATCTGTTCAAGGTCATCCAATCTTTTAGAATAAACGTAGATTTATAGACTTCCTCTTAGTGAGTGGTGTTATTTCTACCAGTTGATGCTACCCGTAGTAGGAAATGTTCTTTGTTAAGTTGAATATAGTTAGAATATTATGGAATGAAACTGGAAGATTTTTTTACATGAAGTAGAAAAACTACACATGAATTTGAGATGAAAAATACGTCTGGTTGTTTATGTTATAGACATACTAGTTCAATATGAAAATCATTCTTATCCAAGATACTTTTAAAGTGTTCCAAATGCTGAAATCACGGTATGATTGCAATATGCGGGTATTTGACCCGGATATGCCAGTTCAGTCCGTACCCCATCATTTTTGGAATGACTTTACTGGGGGTAATGAACAAAGTAGTGAAACTAATAGAAGATTGTCTGTACCAAATGAGTTCCTGCCTCACTTTAAAGACCCTCTGTGCAGCCGGGTGCGGTGGCTCAAGCCTGTGATCCCAGCACTTTGGGAGGCCAAGGCGGGTGGATCACAAGAGATCGAGACCATCCTGGTCAACATGTTGAAACCCCGTCTCTACTAAAAATACAAAAAATTAGCTGGGCATGGTGGCGCGTGCCTGTAACCCCAGCTATTCAGGAGACTGAGGCAGGAGAATTGCCTGAACCCAGGAGGCGGAGGTTGCGGTGAGCTGAGATCATGCCATCGCACTCCAGCCTGGGTAACAAGAGCGAAACTCCGTCTCAAAAAAAAAAAATAAGACCCTCTGTGCACAACACAATTTGATTGGTTCTCTTATTGTCTACATATGAACATTGTCATATTGTCATGTGTGGACAATAAGTGTCTCAGTCCTTTTATGAAAAGGGGTGGCTGGGTGTGGTGGCTGTAATCCCTGTAATCCCAGCACTTTGGGAGTCTGAGGTGGGTGGATCAACTGAGGTCAGGAGTTCGAGATCAGCGTGGCCAACATGATGAAACCTCATAGCTACTAAAAATACAAAAATTAGCCTGGCATGGTGGTGCATGCCTATAATCCCAGATACTTGGGAGACTGAGGCAGAATTGCTTGAACCTGGGAGCCAGAGGTTGCTGTGGGCAGAGGTTGCAGTGAGCCAAGATTGTACCATTGCACTCCAACCTTGGCGACAGAGTGAGACTCTGTCTCAAAAAAAAAAAAAAAAAAAAAAAAAGGGAGAGGGGTGGGGACATATTGGTTTTTTGCTAGTTTCCTCAACTTTCTGAAACTTGTTCACAACCTTCCATATTCCAGTTAATTTCATTTTAAAGAGACAGTAGCATGGACCTAACAACCTAGCTTTCCAGGAAAAATTTTAATACCTATGAAAATCAAATAAGTATCTCTGTTTATGCATCAATCACTTAAAGCATCCACAGAATAGAAGATATTTTCAACTGAATTGTTGAAATATAGTTAGAATATTATAGAATAAAACTGGAAGATTTTTTTACATGAAGTAGAAAAACTACACATGAATTTGAGATGAAAAATATGTCTGGTTGTTTATGTTATAGACATACTAGTTCAATATGAAAATCATTCTTATCCAAGATACTTTTAAAGCGTTCCAAATGGTGAAATCACGTATGATTGCAATATGCAGGTATTTGACCATATTGAAGTAGAAATCCAGCAGGAGGCAAACAACAGCCCAATCCAGAATCAACATAAGTTTCTACTGCATTTAAAAACTTTTAGTGACGCATAATTGACATGCAATAAACTATGTGTATTAGTCCATTTTCACATTGCTATAAATTTTGATAAAATCGAATTTATCTTTTTTTTTTATAGTTTGTGCTTTGGGTATCATATATAAGAAATCTTCTCCTAACACTGGGTTGTAAACCTTTTCTTTCCTTTTCTTATGTGAGTTTTGTATTTTTAAGTTCTACATTTATTTCTCTTATCCATCATGAGTAAATTTTTGTATGTGATACGAGGTATGGATCAAAGTTCATATTTTTCCCCCATGTATGGATAGCCAGTTGTTCCAATACCATTTGTTGGCTAGATTATCCTTTCTCTAACAAGTGACCTTTACACCTCTGTCAAAAATCAGTTGTCTAGGTATGTGTAGTTCTACTTCTGGGCAGACTATTCTTTTTCTCTGATAAATGTATGTATCTTGACACTAATTAAACACTTGCTTGTTCACAGTAGTCTTTTAAGAAGTTTTAATCAGGCAGTTTTAGACTATCAATTTTGTTATTCTTTTTCAAAATAGTTTTTGGCTATTCCATTTTTTTCACATGAATTGTAGAATCATCTTGTGAATGTCTACAGAAACACTGCTAGAATTTTTATTGAAGTGGAATCAAGTCAGTAGATCCATCTGGGGAGAATTGATAATAATACTGAGTGTTTCAGCTCATGAACAAGACATGTCTCTCTCCATTTATTTAAGTCTTCTTTAATTTCTCTCAGCAATGTTCTGTAGTTCTTAGTGTATGTATTTGCACATCTTTTGTCAGTTTTCTAGTTTTCTTCAAAAGTGTTTCATATTTCTGTTATAATTGTTAAATGATTTCGCTTTTTTTTTTTTTTTAATTCAAGAGGTTTTACTCCATTACTCAGGCTGGAGTGCAGAAGAGGCACAATCCTAATTCACTGCAGCCTCAAACTTCTGGGCTCAAGCAATCTTCCTGACTCAGCCTCTTAAGTAGCTGGAATTACAAGTGCAAGCTACTGTGCCTGGCTGCTTTCTAAATTTTTACTTCCAAATGTTTGTTCCTAGTATATGAAAGTCCAATTCCATTTACATATTGACCTTTTATCCTGCAGCCTTGCTACATTTATATGTTATTTCTAGTTTCTTTTTATAAATTCCATTAGATTTTCTGCATAGACAATTGGGTCATTCATTTGAGAAAATAGACAACATGTTACTCCTTCATCTAGCTTTTTTTCAATCAAGAAAGAAAGGCTAGGTGCCTCTCTAGCTTTTTTGATTAGTGTTAGCCTGGTATACTGTTTTTCATCTGTTTACTTTTAACCTATTTTAGTTTTTATATTCAGAGTGTATTTATTATAGATGGCATATGCCTTTTTTAATCCAATCTAGAAATATCTTTTTTAGGCCATTTACATTTAATGTGATTATTCATATAGTTAGGTATAAGTCTATTATCCTACAATTTACTTCCTATTTTTTCCACCTCTTCTTTGTTCCACTTTACTTCATCATCTGTCTTCTTTGGATGAAGAATTTTTTTATGAATCCTATTTATCTCCTTTGTTGGCACATTGCTATAACTCTTTGTTATTATTTTAGTCTTTGCTTTAGAATTTTTCATGCATATTTTTAACTTATTATAGTCTATCTTCAAGCAGTAGTATACAACTCTATGTATAATATAAGAGCACTAAAAGAAGTACACTTTCATTTCTTCCCTTCTGGCCTTTATGTGATTATTGTCATATATTGTATTTATATAATATGTTATAAATGCTATAATACATTATTTTTATTTGTCTTTTTGAGACAGGGTCTCACTCTGTCACTAGGCTGGAGTGCAGTGCTGTGATCCATCACAGCTCACTGCAACCTCTACCTCCCAGGTTCAAGCGATTCTCATGCCTCAGCCTCCCAAGTAGCTGGGGTTATAGGCACACCCAACCACACCTGGCTAATTTTTATATTTTTAGTAGAGACAGCGTTTTGCCATGTTGACCAGGCTGGTCTCAAACTCCTGGCCTCAAGTGATCTGCCTGCCTCGACCTCCCAAAGTGCTGGGATTACAGGCTTGAGCCAATGCATCTGGCTTGTTTTTATTTTTATTTAAATAGTCAGTTATCTTTTAAAGTAATTCAAATAATAAGAAAAAGTCTTCTATATTTACTTGTTACCACCTCTGCTGCTCTACATCCCTCTGTACAGATGCACATTTTTACGTCATATCATTTCTTTTCGACTTGAAGGATTTTCTTTAACATTCCTTTTTATGTTAATCTACTATTGACAAATTCTTTTGGTTTTCATATATATGAATATATATATATATATTGCTTTATTTCTAGAAAAATCATTTTGTTGAGTATTGAATTCTAGGTTTATAGGGTTTTTTCTTTCAATGCTTTAAAGACATTATTTTATTGTAATTTTTTTCCAAAGAGAAATGTACTTTTGTCTTTGTTTCTCTGTATATAATGTTTTTTTATCTTGCTACTTTCATGATTTATTTTTTGTCACTGATTTTGAGCAATTCAATTATGGTGCTTCTTGATGTGATTTGCTTCATTTTTCTTGTGTTTGAGATTTATTGGGATTCTTGGATCTGTTGGTTTATAATTTTTACCAAATTTGGAAATAGTAGGCTATTGTTTTTTCAATTATTTTTTTCCCCCTATTCCTTTGGGGATTTCAGTTATACATGTATCAGGCCAAATGAAGTTATCCCACATCTCACGATGATCTTTGTATTTTTTTAAAAATTTTCCCTGTTTTTCTTTATAAATAGTTTCTGTTGCTATGTCTTCAAGTTTATTAAACTTTTATTTTGCAACATATAATCTCCTATTAATCCCATCCAGTGTATTTTCAATCTCTACTATTACAGTTTTCGTCTTTAGAAGTTTGAGTCTTTTAATATTTTCCATGTCTCAACTTTCTGAATAAATAGAATATAATTATAATAACTGTTCAATGTAGTGCTCTGCTAATTTTATCATTTCTGTTAGTTCTTATTTCAGTTTGGTTGATTGCTTTGTCTCTTTACTACGGTTCATCCTTTCCTGGGTTTTTGTTTTGTTTTGGTTTTTGTTTTTTTGGGGTTTTTGTTGGTTTGTTTTTGGTTTTTTTGTTTTAGCATGCCTGGACATCTGTGTTTGGATGCCAGATATTGTGAATTTTACCCTGTTGCGTACTGGATATTTTTTGTAACCCTTAAATATTCTTGAGTTTTGTTCTCAGGAGCAGTTACATTAGATGAAAATGTTTTGATCCTTCGAGGTTTCTCATCCATTTGATTAATTCTTTTCCTGCCATTGAGTAGTTTCCTTACATGCATTCTTTGATCAGATTCAGCTGAATACCAGAGGAAGGCTTTCTGAAGATTGCTGCAGCTCTCCCTCATCTCACAGATTCTGTCCTGAGAACTCCAGCTGCCTTGATCTCTTCAGAGTCGGTTTCATCTTCTCAATTCTGAAGTTTGTCGGGCTCCGCCTGAGTTTCCCCTTCCTGCAATGCAACCTAGAAACTCTCTCAAAGCAGTAAGCTGGGGCAATCATAAGGTTCACTTTGTTTTCCATCTTCCAGAGATCATTGTTCTTTCCCGGTGTTTGGTGTCTTGAAAGCCATGGTTTCAGATATTTTGTCTGGTTTGTTCTGGTTCAGTCTGGGTTTTGGCATTGGTTTTAGCTGTTTCAGGTAAGAGCATAAATTAAGTGCCTTTACTCCACTTTGGCCAGAAACAGAGGTCCTCAGTTTAATTTGTAACCTGTAATAAAACTAGTCAACATTTTCCTTTTGAAAGATTTTATATATTTATCTGTCTCAGCATTTTAAACAGTAATTTAAAGCTTAATGGTACAAATATCACGCAGGGGAAATAAAGACCCTTGGTTCCAAAGAAAAACACAAAAGCTCAGAGGTTAAATGATTTAGTGTTTGTCTGTGACCCTAATGCAAACCACTGCAAAAAAAATTGTACATGACCATGCAGGGGTCTCTTTCCTTAGTTAAAGATGACTGTACCCTAAAGTGTAAAATAATTGAGTTTAATGAAGACACAATAAATAGGAATAACTTTTTTTTTTTTTTTTTGGAGATGGAGTCTCACTCTGTCACCCGGGCTGCAGTGCAGTGGCATGATCTTGGCTCACTGCAACCTCTGCCTCCCGGGTTCAAGCAATTCTACTGCCTGAGCCTCCCAAGTAGCTGGGACTACAAGCACCTGCCACCACGCTCAGCTAATTTTTTGTATTTTTGGTAGAGACGGGGTTTCACCATGTTGCCCAGGCTGGTCTCAAACTCCTGAGCTCAGGCAATCCACCCATCTCGGCCTCCCAAAGTGCTAGGATTACAGGCATGAGCCACCGGCCTGGCCAGGAATAACTTCATAAATTTGGAGTGAATGTATACAACAAATCAAAGTAAAGGTATGAATTCCATAAAGCATTGGTTTAATTGATGATACTTACTGCAGTTGATAAAAACATAGCCTATAAAACCATTTGTTAAATATTATTTATTATCTGAAGTCTTCTTCACACAATTTATAAAGTACATTGAAAAAATATTACAGTCAAATTTTGGCAAATTGAGAGTGCTCTTAATTTTAAGAATTTATATTGCTAATTTGATGCTACCATTTCATATGTAAATGAAGACCCGACATTATAGAATACAACCATGCATAACTCTTGAATAGAACTTTGTCCCGACCTAATGAAAGATGTCTAATAATGATAGAAAGTGCCATAAAGGTAATCTCCAAATGCACAATCACACATTCAGCAATAAGGTATCGCATATCCATGTAAAATAAAATATTCGCATAAGATAAATATCAGAGACACAAAAGAAATTTAAGGGTAGATCCAGGTTTGCTGGAACCTAAAACGTGCCCAGTTTGAAAGTTCTCCTTAAGGAACACAATCCCAAATGTCGAATATGTAACTCTGACAAAAGGAAAGTCAACACAGTATTCTTGAAAGGCATTCCAGTCCTGGAAGACTGAGTCGTCCACAAACAAGAGCAACTATATCTACATAAATGCATCATACCCAGTGCAAACAAATCGTAGCTCCAACTCAAGTCTCCCTGAGATGAAAGGTATGAAACATGTCTGTGGCCACACCAGTGCCACCTGACGGATGCAAGGGAAACTGTGCAGGAAGGCAAATGGGAATGGGAAGACATTCAATATTAATCTATTGCAGTTAATATAGCTCACTATTGCAGTTGTTACAGAACCATATGCCGCGTGCATATAGTGTCAGGTCCTGCAGTACCTGAGATAATGCTTCATCAGCTTTCTCCTGATCCCACCTATGTGAAAAGTAAGGGAGGGAACCTGGTGGAAGTTAAGACTGGTACAACTTAAAATCATCATCTCTCTTCAAACAAGTAACTTTATTATTTATTTAATTTTATTTTTTGAGACGGAGTCTTGCTCTGTTCTCCAGGCTGGAGTGCAGTGGTGCGATCTCAGCTCACTGCAACCTCTGCTTCCCGGTTCAAGTGATGTTCCCCCCTCAGCCTCCCAAGTAGCTGGGACTATAGGTTCATGCTACCATACCCAGTTAATGTTTGTATTTTTAGTAGAGATGGGGTTTCACCATGTTGGCCAAGATGGTCTCGATCTCTTGACCTCGTCATCCACTCACCTCAGCCTCCCAAAGTGCTGGGATTACAGGTGTGAGCCACCAAACCCAGCCTATTATTTATTTATTAATTTTAATTGTTTTTTTTTGTTTGTTTGTTTTTGAGACAGGGTCTTGCTCTATCACCCAGGCTAGAGTGCAGTGGCACAATCTCAGCTCATTGCAACCTCCACCTCCCAGGCTCAAGCGACCTTCCTGCCTCAGCCTCCCAAGTAGCTGGGACTACAGGTGCATGCCACTGTGCCTGGCTGATTTTTGTAATTTTTGGTAGAGATGGGGTTTCACTATGTTGCCCAGGCTGGTCTCAAACTCCTGACTTCAAGTGATCTACCTACCTGAGTGTCTCAAAGTTCTGGGATTACAGGCGTGAGCCACCACACCTGGCCCTACTTATTTATTTATTTTTGAGACAGGGTTTTACTATGTCACCCAGGCTGGAGTGCAGTGGCATGTTCATAGCTCATTACAGCCTTCCCATTCTGGGCTCAAGAGGTTCTCCTGCCTCAGTCTCCCAAGAAGCTGTTACACCATGCCCAGCCAATTTTTAAATTTTTTGTAGAGTCAGGGTCTCATTATATTGTCCAGGCTGGCCTTCAACTCCTGGGTTCAAGTGATCCTTCCACTTTGGCCTCCCAAAATGCTGGGGTTATAGGTGTGAACCACTGGGCCAGGTGTAAACAGGTAACTTAAAAATAACCTGTAACATTGGGCACTCATGGGGATCTTGCCTTTAATACACCCCTAAACATGAAAAGTTCAAAGGCCATTGGGTACATGTCTACCTGTAGGTTTTATTTAACCAGGAACAGAAAAAGGAAGGTGAAAGGAAACAAGTGGGTGGGAATGGGGAGACGGACTAGCGTGTGTCATCTAGATATGCGGTCCTGCTAGCACAGAGGTTTACAAAGTGCCCCAGGATCCCAGGTCTACCCGGCCCTCTTAGCTCCATCCACTGACTCAGTCCCTGACCACCTAAGCAGTTGCTATGGAGACCACCTAAGGTTCACATGGACAGGTGCCCTTGACTAAACCTCCTGGGAAGCCCAGACAAAAGGTAGCAACCCTATCCCGTACTTGGATTAATAGCTGGGCTTGGAACATTCTTTCCATCCTCAGCTATTCTGTTCTTGTCTAAATCAATTTGTTATACCATTGTGTTACAGAATGTATTCATACAGCAATTTCTGCCAACTTCTTGCCCTTCCATACGCAGTAACAAACAGACAGAAGTCCATCCACCATGAACTCAGCCTAAGGAGCATTGCATTCTCTAGTCACAAGTCTTCTTTTTTTCTTTTCGCACACTGCAATGGGTTTGTAAAGAGACACTAAGTTAAAAACAAATATGTTCTTGTGCACACACACACACATACACACACAGACACACAGACATATACACATACACACATACACAAACAGGCACACACATACAGACATATACACACACACATATACACATACACACACACACAGGCACACACAGACCCACACAGACCTATAAACATACACACACATACACACTCATATACACATACACACACAGGCACATACATACACACACATGCAGAAATTCTGTAGTGTCCCAAATTTCTACATAGTAAATGCTACAGAGAAAAATCCATGTCAAATATAAATAATTTCCTCTGGAGATATTGGAAATCCCAGGACATTCTCCAAGATCATGTCTCTTGGTGTCTTTCCCACAGAGAAATATTAAACTAATGGAGTGGATTACACCTTCAGTGAAAAGTGAAACTGAACACCAAGGCAGCCCCTGGAGGATTAGGTTTTGATTTCTGACACCACCTGTTAGTGTAAGAATCGTAACCCTGAGAGCACAAAATGGCTCAGAGGCAGGACTGCTAGTAAAGTTCACAAGTGACCCTGTCATTTTTACATTTCAGTCATTTTGTTAGGATGACAGGGCAAAAGGACTGTAGTAAAAGGACATCCAGTGCCATGACCGTAGACTTGTTGAATCTGGGTCATAGAGTTCACCAAAGGAATGGAGCCCTGAGGCCATCTGTTTATATTTACCATTTCTCTACATTTCTGAGTCAGCAAGAAGCAGGCAATTGCATCATCTGCCCTCCAAATAACCACTATCACTCCAAGCACACACTTCATCCCAAAAATGTTTCATATTTTTCCCTTTGCGTAAAGAATCTTTGAACTAACAAGAAGAAGCATTGCATATTATTTAATATTCAGATAGTAGCTTGTAATGCATTTAATTAGTCAATTCTCCATCAGGCTACTTATTTGACATCTTGTTGAAACGAGAAGTGGCTTTACAAGGTGAAGAGGAAAGAGGATGGCTTTCAGATTCAGACGACTGTAGTTCCCAATGCTGAATCCTCAGTTTGAAGGTTCTGTAATTTTGGAAAAGCTTCTTATTCTTCCTAAGTGTCAGTTACTTCTTCTCTAAATGGAAATAAGAACATCTCTGTTGGAGGTTTGTTGGGAGGATTAAATAAATACTATCCATATATCTGACAGATAATAAGTAGACAATAGATATGTCCATGTTGTAGTTCCTATGCCCGGTTTTTTGTTTTGATTGTCTGTTTGTTTTGAGATGGAGTCTCACTCTGTTGCCCAGGCTGGAGTACGGTGGCATGATCTTGGCTCACTGCAACCTCTGCCTCCCGGGTTCAAACGATTCTTCTGCATCAGCCTCCTGAGTAGCTGGGACTACAGGTGCCCCCCAACCATGCCCAGCTAATTTTTGTATTTTTAATATAGACAAGCTTTCACTGTATTGGCCAGGCTGGTGTCAAACTCCTGACCTTGTGATCCACCTGCCTTAGCCTCCCAAAGTGCTGGCATTACAGGCGTGAACTATTGCGCCTGGCCTAGTTTGTGTGTGTGTGTGTGTGTGTGTGTGTGTGTGTGTACGCGCACGCACAGGCATGCGTGCACACAGAATTATTTTGTGTGACTAATGACCAAATTTCCTAAGATTTCAGCAAAGGTCTCAAATAATTCTTTCCATGAAAGCATCTTATCAAGGCATTAAAATGATTGATTCTGGGAAAATTTAATTTCATTATTCTTAAAAGAGCTATGTAATATGAAGTAGCTTATTTATGCAACCAAAAGGTCTTCTTTTTAACTGCATTCTCTATTAGAGTGCCACATTTTGCCTGGGTCTGTTAGATTGGACAAATAAAATGCAGTGGAAATTAATTGAAAAATTGGAATTCGGCAAATTTTATTTGGCTTTGCTCTGTTCAAACTCACCACATAAAATCCTTCATGTCTTTTAACTCCCTTGTGGGTGATCTTTCTCCCAAATAACAGCCCTAGCTTTCTGCATTCAATTAATCCACAAGTATTTATTAAAGACTTCCAGTGAGCCTGTGCCATATTAAACACTATGGGGGATGCAAGAAAAGTAAATGATGACAGATCACACAGTATTTAGTGGTTCACAAACCACAAGTAGAATCTGTCTCCTTACCTCTTAGTCTCACCTTGAAAAAGGAAATTTCCACACTCTAGTAACTTGAAATCTGGGGAAATAAGATTATCTCACATTAGACAATTAGCAAGCAGTTGTTGCTTGTCTGTTTACAAAGGGTTAAGTCGTGTAACCTAAACTTTCTTAAACAGTTGGCCAATGATGGGATATATCACTAGGGGTTGGGTCACCAGAAGATACGTCATGGAAATGTTTGCATTTTAGGTGGATGTTAAAGGCAAAGGGAAAAAAAGAGTAGCTATGAAATAGTAAAAGTATATTACTTGTGGGCGGACTGGATCACCAGATGTTTACACAGAGCCTGACAATTAATTTGGGAACAGGGAGGAGAAGGTATGACTGGACATTGGCTTTAGCTGGATGAGAAAGGCTTGAATACAAGGCTGGGCTTTGTGCTGTTTCATTCTGTATTGCCATGATGGTGCCAGTTAGGGGAAAAAGGACTGGAGGGAAGAGGTTTAAAAGAAAAGAGTAAACACAGTAACACGTTCAATGCAGAAATTTTAATTTGTTTATTGAGGATTCACCTCTTTCCTTGTATTCTCATTAATTTACCCACTGTCTTCTCCACTCAAGTAACTGTTTCACTTAACGGTCCTCTTCACTCAGTTTGGTCCAATTCATTATACTTTTTGACCACCTATGATGTGCTAAACACAGTCCTACAGAAACAAAAAGTGAGAACCAATCTGACCTCTCCAGGAGCTTACAGTGTAGCCCAGAAGAAGTCCTGAGACATTTTCTGGGTGTCCACAAGGTCATGATAGTATGTTATTTGCCCTTTTGCCATAAACCTGGATAGCACAAAAGCAGGAGTAGGTACAACTGCTGGCAACTGAGCAGCCACGGTGACAGTGTTACCCACCTGTACCGGTTGTCATATTATTTTGTCAGGCAATGGCAGAAAAAAAATCGTTCTTAAGTTTCACTTAAGAATATTTTCCATTGAGAGGCTGAAGTGGGCGGATCACAAGGTCAAGAGATCGAGACCATCCTGGCCAACATGGTGAAACCCCGTCTCTACCAAAAATACAAAAAAATTAGCTGGGGGTGGTGGTGCATGCCTGTAGTCCCTGCTACTCAAGAGGCTGAGGCAGGAGAATTGCTTGAACCCGGGAGGCAGAGGTTGCAGTGAGCCGAGGTCGCGCCACTGCTGCAGCCTGGCGCCTGGTGACGGAGTGAGACTCTGTCTCAAAAAAAAAAAAGAATGTTCTCCATATAGCTGTAAAAATTCTTAACCTTATTAAATTTTAACCTTTGAGTAGATGTCTCTTTTTAATAATAATAATAAATGAGGTGAAGTCTCACTATGTTGCCTAGGCTGGTCTTGAACTCTTGGACTCAAAGGATCCTCCCGCCCCTTCATCCTCTTAAGTAGCTGGGACTACAGGCGTCCGGTGACTCAGATGTCTTTTTGATGTTTGCTGTGACTCACTGCATAAAGTGCTGCTGCTGCATGCTGAGGCACCATGACTGTTTCAAGATAAAGGTGCCGGTGACATTGTTTGAATTGAACATATTGAGGCACCATTGAACACCATGTTTCGTGGAACATTTTTATTAAAATGCCAAACGACAATTAGTCCAACATGAGTATCTGGAAGAAATGTTCTCAGAATTTAACAAAATGAAGCTATCACTTTGAGGATAGTAACTGAAAATATTTGCAAATTAGGAAAATATGAGAATTTTGGAAATATTTGTTTGCCACCAGTAATTTGTCAGCTTGTAAATACTTATAGACTTTTTGTCTGGGAGCAGTGGATCATACTTGCAATCCCAGCACTTTGGGAGGCCGAGGCAGGTAGATCACCCGAGGTCAGGAGTTCAAGACCAGACTGGCCAACATGGCGAAATCCTGTCTCTACTAAAAATACAAAAATTAGCCAGGCATGATGGCGGGTGCCTGTAGCTTGAGAGGCTGAGTCGGGAGAATTTCTTGAACCTGGGAGGAGGATGTTGCAGTGAGCTGAGATTGCTCCATTGCCCTGCAGACTGGGCAGCAGAGCAAGACTCTGTCTCAAAAAAAAAAAAAAAAAAAAAAAGACTTTATGATGAGATTGGAGGTGATACTAATGACTGATTTTAAAAAGTGTATATTGTGCAATAGATGTGTCAACATTCTATATATCTGCGCAATTCATTAAGCCAATGTGTGAGGTTATAAAATCATGCTTAAAGTAAAAGATCCATTCCAAGTGCACTATAGACCAATGAATTTCAATGTAACAGAGTTTGAGAAATTCACTAATATAGTTTTCATTGTCACATTTTAAGTAACCCTTAAGAAACTTTTTTATGTCAAGTTTTGGTGAACTAACAAAGAATACCCACAATAATTACACAGAAAGGGAAGATCATAATCTTATATGTGGGAGGCCAAATTTCCTTTGCATATTTCAACCAAAATAACAACATAACATATTGAATGCAGAGACGGGAATTCAGATGTAAGAGACTTGCCAAAAGGTTAAAAAAAAATCTACTCTTCTCATTCATATTTTTGTTGTTTTGGAAAATATAGTTTCTTTTCATAAAATGTAAGAGTTTATTATCATTTTAAAATAGATAATACATATTTAAAATTGTTTTCACTTTTCATTCCTAATATGATAGAACCAACAGAAACTAAACTTCTTTGGGGTCCTTATTAATTTTTTTAAGGGCAAAATGGATTCTGATGCTAACAAGTTTGAGAACTGCTGGTCTAACCAATGATAGGGCGTCTGGGGAAGGTTATTTTCATGTTTACCTTCTGATTAACAGATATCAGTGCAGCTCACTGATTATAAATGGTGCAGTTATAACTCAGAATTTGCTAAGCTTTCTCTGTCTGCCATTTTTAAGTCATAATTTCCCTTTTAATTCTATTTATTTAATTTCAATGTCATATATGCTTTGCAGGCTTTTTTCTTTTCAATATTTAAAAAAATTATCAAAATTGTTTTTGCATAGTTTTGAGGCAAACTTTCTACAAAACTCGACAAAGAAATTGGATCACTCTCAGCTGCCAACCCACCCTCAAATTTTCAGCCCCCGGAAGCCTTATTATCCAAATTTCCAGCTGATTCTTTGGGTATTTTCCTCTAAATCTTAACACACCTAAGTTCATAACACACCTATGTTGTGAAGTCTTAATTTTGCAATTGTTAGCATGCTATCTACTCACTCCCCACTTGGAAGATAAGAATTGAGCTCCCTTTCACCTCCTGGTCCCTAAACCAGCCACTCTCCTTTTCCAAACCCTCCTTGTGTCCTCGTTCTCCCCAAACCAACATTTCAGTTAGATAAAATTTAACTGCGTACATTATTATAACTATGTATGCATGATTCACAATAAAATCATCTTGTGTAGTTATCAATTTTTCTTTCTCAATTTTTTGTTTTCTCCTGATTAATACTTTTCATTTTCTTGCTACTTACCTTGTTTTCAGCCTCAAACTTTCCCTTACTTGCATAATCTGCTGGTGATATTTTAATCACATTCGCTGTTCTCTTCTTCTTCTTCTTATTTTTTTGAGACGGAGTTTCGCTCTTGTTACCCAGGCCGGAGTGCAATGGCGCGATCTCGGCTCACCGCAACCTCTGCCTCCTGGGTTCAGATCTCGGCTCACCGCAACCTCCGCCTCCTGGGTTCAGGCAATTCTCCTGCCTCAGCCTCCTGAGTAGCTGGGATTACAGGCACGCGCCACCATGCCCAGATAATTTTTTGTATTTTTAGTAGAGACGGGGTTTCACCGTGTTGACCGGGATGGTCTCGATCTCTTGACCTCGTGATCCACCCGCCTCGGCCTCCCAAAGTGCTGGGATTACAGGCGTGAGCCACCGCGCCCGGCCATGTTCTCTTATTTTCGTCTGGCGTGGTTGCTCTCTAGGCAGCTGTGTGGCGGCCATCTTGGATCTCTTCACCAGGACTCACCCTCTGGTGCTGACCCCTTGTCATTCTCTTTCTTGTTTTCCTCCTTAGTTTGTTAAGACACACTCTAGTAGCTTTCCCAGAAAGGTACATGGAAGATTAAACTTCCAAAAATTGTATATGCCTAAAAATATATGGATTAACACATTGTAAATGAATAGACAAAAAAAAAAAAATAGATTTAGTAATTTGAAAGAGAATTTCCGTTTTAAAATCATTTTACTTCAGAAATTTAAGGTCCTTGCTCTGCTGTCTTCTGCTTTCAGTATGGCTGTTGAGAGGACCCGTGCTGTTTTCATTCTTGCTGCTCCGTACAAAAACTATTTTGGTGGTGATTTGTTTTCTTTTTCAGAAAATAATTGGGATCTTCTCCTTGACCCCACTACTGAGAATTAGGAACAGTGCTTTGGGCCTGTATTTCAGTTTGCTCTCCGGACATTGGTGCATTCCTTAGCACCTACACATTTCATCTGATGATTTCTTCCTTGCTGCTTTCTCGGGTCTCTCTTCCCGTGATTTCTTTTAATCAGATATTGGACCCTTTGCAGTGGTAACCTTACTTTTTAAAAAAGCATTTTTCGGGCATGGCACAGTGGCTCATGCCTGTAATGCCAGCACTTTGGGAGACCAAGGTGGGTGGGTCACAAGGTCAAGAGATGGAGACCATCATGGCCAACATGGTGAAACCATCTGTACTTAAAATACAAAAATTAGCCATACACGGGCAAGGTGGCATGCACCTGTAATCCCAGCTACTGGGGATGCTGAGGCAGGAGAATCGCTTGAACCCGGGAGGCAGAAGTTGCAGTGAGCCAAGATTGCACCACTGCACTTCAACCTGGCAACAGAGTGAGACTCTGACTCAAAAAAAAAAAAAGCATTTTTCTCTTATTTTGTGTTTTTGTCATTTTGTTTTACTTTGAGTAAATTTCTTCAAGTGTATCTTCCAATTTTTGTTATTTTTATTTCTTGCATTTTATTTTTTAATTTCAAAGAGCTCTTATTCTCTGAATAATGCTTTCTTAGAATCATCTTCTTTTTTCTTATAGGAACAATGCTTCTCTTATCTCTTGTAAGATTTCGAAGTTTTTTTCTGCCTGAATATTTCTCTTCTCTTTCAGTTGTTTTGCCTTTTGGTTAGCTTGCTCGAGGCTTTGTCTCTAGTCTTAGAGGATTTCCTCAGATGTTTGCCGATTGATGCCTGGCAGTTTGGGGCTTGTATTCAAAATTAGAGCACTCAAAATTGTACTTGAAGGGCAAGACTAATAAGTAGACTTCCTGATTGTGGAATGCACTGCAGAATGAGCTATTTTTTTTTTTTTTTTTTTTTTTTTTTTTGTGGAATGCACCGCAGAGTGATCATCTAATTTGGCTCTTTATTTGGGAAGGCTCCAAAGCCAGGATTATGAGGCCTTTTTATCCCCTCACAGTGCTAGTAGATTTCCCAAGGAAGGCTCATCCTATCTTGGCTTGGGAGTATATGCCTAGCTGCAGAGTTCTGGGGGCTGAGTTGGGGAGGAAGTCTGGGGATTTCACTATTCAAATGTTCACTCAATTACCTTAGCACATGGCCTCACTTTTAAGTGGTGTCCTAAGTTCCACTGTGCCTGGCCTAAGTGAATATTCTTTATAAAGCTACTTGAGGGTATTGGAATCTAATAACAGAGAGAAATGGAGTGTTATAATAAATAATGGCTAACAGCAATCTCTCATTATTTTCAGTATTTATTGAGTCCACATTATTAGGATATGCTCTACTAGAAACTCTTAAAAACTGTGAAGAGGTGTTAGAAAGCTAATTTTTGTCATATCTTACAAAAACAAATTCAAAAGGGAAAATAAGAGCCAAAGGCTATTAAATCAAAGGTGACTAAAATATCCTGGCAATTAAAATCTGCCTACTCTGTGGGAATTGTGAATTGACTGCAGTTTTCGCGTCTGTTTCCAATCATGCTATTCTCCAAGGATAGTTGGGGTGAGTGGCTAATGGATAACATACTTTAAATATCTTTCCAGTACAAATTTTTTAAACTCTCAAATTATTGAAGGCCCATTTTTCACTTATCTCTTGATCTCCTGATAAATTTCTCTTAACTATATCATCTACATCCAAAATATGCACAACGGCAACATTCCCCAGCGTGAACACTCAGTACTAGCTAAGGCACAATTTTCATTTTGGTCCTCAGAGGCAGTAAGAAGACACACTGATCACTGCTGTACTTTCATCTGATTCGGCTCTGATTTAACTTGGTCCTAAACACATTTTTTTTTTATTTTTGAGACTAAATTTTGCTCTTGTTGCCCAGGCTGGAGTGCAGTGTCACGATATAGCTCACCACCACCTCCGCCTCCCGGGTTTAAGTGATTCTTCTGCCTCAGCCTGAGTAGCTGGGATTACAGACATGCACCACTACATCGGGCTACTTTTTTATTTTTTGTAGAGACAGGGTTTCTCCATGTTGGTCAGGCTGGGTCTTGAACTCCTGACCTCAGGTGATCCGCCCACCTTGGTCTCCCAAAATGTTGGGATTATCACTACGCCTGGCCACAGTTTTATTTTTTACAAATATTTGAATTATTGACACCAATTTTAGAAACCAAATCTACTCATTCATTTCCACATTGCCAATAAACATAGCTAATGCTTTTTGGCCTTCTACTTTGCACCAGGGCCTGTGCTAAAGGTTTTATGTATATTAACTATATTCAACCCTTACAACAATCCAGCATTACAGATGTGAAAACCAAGCCCAAGGAAGCAGAATAACTTACTCAAGGTCATTTAATTAGTAAGAAGAAAAGCAGGACTTAAACTGAGGTCTGTCTGCCCCCAAATCCTTCATTCTTCAATATCACAAAACAAGGCCTCCCAGAATACGGTCACAATTGTTAAATTACAAAAGATTCTTAACATTAGCATATCTAATGAGGAGGAGAGGAGGAGAAAGGAGACATGCTGACTGAAATTCCCACAGAAGGAAAACATGCTGTAGTTATTAGAATGAGATAAAAACAGTTAAGAATACATGAAAACCATTGTGCAAATTGTGAAATGGAAATCCCAGTTCTGTTTATTTTGTGACAATATAAAACTCGCAGTTTTCAAATAACGATTTAATAATTGCTGGTACTCTGCCCATGAAGATGTGTTGGTTCATGTCAACGTTTGCTCAAGAAAAATCACTGCTTACTTTGATTAGTTTGACTGGGTTTGGAAGCTACCACTTCCCACCGAATAATGAGGGCTCCAAATCATAAATATTTGGGCAGCATAGTGAGACATCGCCTTTTTTGTTTTGTTTTGTTTTTTGAGTTGGAATTTTATTCTTGTCACCCAGACAAAAAGTGGTGCTGTCTCAGCTCACTGCAACCTATCTCCAGGGGTCAAGCAATTCTCCTGCCTCAGCCTCCCAAGTAGCTGGGATTACAGATGCTCACCACCATTCCTGGCTAATTTTTGTGTTTTTAGTAGAGACGGGGTTTCACCATGTTGGCCAGGCTGGTCTCGAACTTCTGAGCTCCGGTGATCCATCCGCCTCGGCTTTTCAGTGCTGGGATTACAGGTGTGAGCTACTGAGCCCCGCCTAGAGACCTCGTCTTTACTAATAAATAAATCTTAAAAGAGGAAAACAAAATGATGCAAAGAGGAAGGCAATATCCTAATGCATGATGATCCCAGCAACTCCAGACGCTGGAGGCTTTGCTGAGATCGCAGAACCCCGACAAGCCCTCAAGCAGTCACAGCTGATTGCCCACTCTTGACTAGAGATTTCATCCATACATACCTAGGATTTACTTTTCACTTTCACTTTTTTCCCCCTGGGTCTGTGTATTCTAAATCAGATTCTCATTCGCCGTAAATCTGTTTTCCATGGAACCTTATGAGGAGAATTAAGATAACCAAACTGTAAAGATAAGAGTTCAGCTGTTATCCGTTGAGGAATATGCATTCTGCTTTGGATTATTTATACATGCATGCACAGGATTTCTTTATATTTCCCTGCGTATGTTTCATTTCCATTGGTCCTAGAAGTAGTTGTTATATAAATAAGCAACGGCAAACCTGAGACCTAACACTGAATTAAACATGAAGTGTTAACTGTTTAAAGTGTGGGAGCTTCTCTGATTGTTAATTGGAATCTTGTGCTTAATTAAATGTGGAGACCTGTCAGATTGTGTCAACATCCATATTTCATGTTGAGTTGAGATTTTTACGCATCTGACAAGTTGATGAGTACATAGGGACCATGGGTGCAGATACCAAAAGAAATTCGTAAAACTTGACTCCCAGGGAGTAGGGAAATGGCGATAAAAATTGCAGACATTATTTGCCCTATGATCTTGAAAACTGCACCCAGCTCACATGCAAGAGAACTGGAGAATAGCTTAGCTTTCCATACTCAGGCTAGCTTCCTTTTGTAAGCAGTAGAATGGTCAAGAAAATATCTTTCTTGTGCTTATGCTAACACTCTCAAAACCCATTGACTTTGCTTAGCTTCACCTGATGTCTGAAAAGACCAGCTGTCTCACTTTTAATTCTGGGTTTACTTTCAAAGTCTTTGTGATTTCTGACAGACTCCTGATGCTCCTGATCAAAGCATGCTGAGATCAGGTTGCCATATACAATTTCCAATATAGAGTTTCTGCCAGAAATACCACTGAATTCCTTTCTTAAAAGGTATTTTCCTGGTACTTAAGGCAAGTAATGTAAAAGAGAGGAAAGTCTTAAAATGAGATTAAGAGGCTGGGTACGGTGGCTCACACCTGTAATCCCAGCACTTTGGGAGGCCAAGGCAGGTGAATCACGAGGTCAGGCATTCAAGACCAGCCTGACCAACATGGTGAAACCCCATCTCTATTAAAAATACAAAAATTAGCTGAGCGTGAGGGGGTGCACCTGTAATACCAGCTACTCAGGATGCTGAGGCAGGAGAATAGCTTGATCCTGGGAGGCAGAGGTTGCAGTGAACCGAGATCACACCACTGCACTGCAGCCTGGGTGACAGAGTAAGACTCTGTCTCAAAAAAAAAAAAAAAAAAAAAAAAAAAACTTAGATTAAGAGCCTTCAGATATTTAGAATGTGATCAACTACTCATAATACTTATGGAACACTACACAAGAGAAGAGCTTAATAATTAGAATGTTTTCATGTTATATCACCTTACGTATGCATGTTTCAAGAACTTTCAACTATAGCATCTTCTAAGATGCATCCCCGCACCAAAATAGGTTAGAAGAACATTATTATTCTGTAGTTATACCTAATGAATCTGAGGTTCAGAAAGTTCGAGTCTTGCATCACACTCTCTAGACAGCAGGTCTACAAGATCAAGTCTCCTGACACCTGCCCTAAAGCTTTCCATGCTCCAGCAAAAACTGCCTTTGAGTGTAAAACATTTTTAGAGATACGGTCTTGCTCCAATGGAGTGCAGTGGCCTGATTACAGCTCTCTGTAATCTCAAATTCTTGGACTCAGGTGGTCCTCCCATTTCAGTTTCCCAAGTAGCTAGGACTGCAAGTGTGTACCACCATGCCTGGCTAAGTTTTACTCTTTTACTTTTGAATTTTTTTGTAGAGACCACATCACATTATGTTGCCCAGGCTGGTCTCAAACTCCTGGCCTTAAGCGACCTACCCACCTCAGCTTCCCAAAGCACTGGGATTACAGGCACAAGCCATTGTGCCCAGCTGAAACTGTCTTTCTATAGAGGGAAATGTGCGTTGTAGAAAACGAAAGCTCCCTAAAAACTGAACACGATTTTCGAAGGTAACAGTAAGAAATTCCTTTAGTTGAGCGTCTTTGATTTAGCTGATTGCTGAAGGCAGAGGACTGAATTAGGTATCTTCTCACTTATACCCAAGGATTGCAGTATTACTGCTACAAGAAAAATCTATGTTCTCTACGGAAGGTCGTCCCGTATATGAAGGATGTAGAGTAAGAGAAATTTATGAGAGACACTGTGGTTCAATGGAGAGTGTTGGCTTACAGTCCTGAGTTATTCACTAAAATTAGGTGTAATCTTAGACACACCCTCTTATTTGCAGAAGTTCCAGTTTCCCTTTCTATAAAATTTGTAAGGAAGATGGCATAATCTCTAGGATCCCTTCTTCCTCTAGGAAACTGTGACTTTCTGAGGTTCATCCTCCCCTCTCCATTCATTCAGCACATTTTTGCCTTCACATCCTCACCGAAAGCCAGACTCAGCATTTAAGACAGCAAAAAGAAAGAAAAGAAACAGAAAATCTTATTTCTGTGGGTTTTTAAATTCCTATTTGTGCTTGCATTTTAAGTTCACCTCATTCAATAGTTCATTTAAGAAATAGGTAATCTGAAAAAACAAAAAATAGGTGAGCTAGACTGGGCATGGTGGCTCATGAAGTCCTAGTACTTTGGAAGGCCTAGGTCAGGAGTTTGAGACCAGCCTGGCCAACATGTGAAACTCCATCTCTACTACAAATTCAAAAATTAGCTCAGTATGGTGGTGTGTGCCTTAGTCCCAGATACTGGGGAGGCTGAGGCAGGAGAATTGCTCGAACCTATAAGCCAGAGGCTGCAGTGAGCCGGGATTTTTACCACTGCAGTCTATCCTGGGCGACAGAGCAAGACTGCATATTAAAAAAAAAAAAAAAAGATGTAAACATTTTTGATAGGTAAACCTAATGACAACTAGACCTTAGTACTGAAAATGCATATTTTTCACTGAATTCAGTTTTCCACGCAAATCAGTTTTTGTTTTCAGATGTCAGGGGTTTGAGACCCACAGTCATTCCATTCCCAAGAACCAGTGTTTCATCTTACTTTGAACCCTGATGGAGAAGGTCCAAATGCAGAGTCTATTCCAGTGCTAAAGTATACTCTGTGCTTGGATCAGCTCCACAGAAAGCATGGGGAAGACGAGAAACCAGCTCAATTTCAGATTGCAACAGAATAAATCAAATTTAAGAACATCCAGAAATATTTAGCTCACGATAGAAAATTTTAAATGGGTTCCTTTTGGCCATAAATGATTCTTTTTCCAAAATTATTTCTTTGAATTCCAAGTTTCCATCCTAATTGATCTTCATGATTTTGCTATAGTAACTGCAATCTGTCTAATAAGGAAGGATGTATTTTAAAGAATATAGGCTGGGAATGTTTGAAAAATGTCCATTTATTGCATATGGCAGCGTGATATTTGCTTTTGATCACTCACAATAGCAATATTCAATGAAAGACATTTTGAATTAGTCAACCTGTCACACAAATATAACTTAAATCTTTTTAGACTGACCCAACAGATCAGTAGCCACTATGAATATAGAAAAGGAAATGTCATTATAAAGCAAGAAGATCAAAGAGTAGAAACTGACGACTGAAGACACTCAAGAGTTCTGTTTCCACCTGTCATTTTCAGTGCAGAACAATTGATGCTACATTTTATCCTATTCAATTCCCCATTACTCCCCAAGTATCCCTGCACAGAATCTGATCATTTTCCCTTTGTTATGCTATCTTCCGTCCTGGGTCACACTCACATTCACTCAGTATTCCAAGCATTGCTGGAGAGAAGCAGGAAATTGTGCCAGGAGTTTGTTTGTTTGTTTGTTAACAAATCATCGATCTGTAAATCCACCTGAGTTAACTGGGGGTTTCAGTAACTGGCGAGTTCCCCTAATAATCAGTGCCCCTGACATGGCATTCCCTCGAATAAATAATATAAGCTTTTGACTTCCTCCATTTTTTTCTACTCCAACTTGCATCATCCATGGTAGAAGCAGGTGCCGGAACCTGCTGAACTGTCTATCCCTCTCCTCATGGCTCTAATTCATCCCTTAATCATTCCTTATCTTGCCTACAGAGTCTGTTCTAGGTGATTCCACTTCTGATGGCCACATTGCTTGTCATACATGGAAATCTGGACCTTCCCCTTTCCACCTCTGTGTGACTCAGAACTCCGCCTATCTCACTGTCTCCAAGACGGTCACCAGGCTTCATGGCTCTCTCCCTCTTCAGAGTTATCTCAGAGAAGGTGTAGCTCCTCTTCTCCAAGGTCTTTCCAGATGTCTCATTTCCATGGAATCCCGGCTTCTCCTGAATTCTACACTTTCTGCTGCACATGTTTTTCTTTTGTTTTGTTGTATCTTTAATCTTTGATTCTGTGTTGGGTTTTACCTTGTAAATCTGCTCAAACCTTTTCTAAAAACGAAAAGTCCCTTTCTCTTTTTAGTTTAGCCAATTAGTTACTGTATTATCCTCACCCCACTCCTGGTCACTACCCAGCTCCTGTTCTCTATCCCGCTCCTGGTCTCTGTCCCGCCCTGGCCTCTGTCCCGCTCCGGGTCTCTACCCCGCTCCCGTTGTCTACCCCGTTCCCATTCTCTACCCCGCTCCCGGTCTCTGTCCCTCTCCTGGTCTCTAACTCGCTCCTGTTCTCTACCCCAATCCTGGTCTCTGTCCCGCCCTGGCCTCTGTCGCGCTCCGGGTCTCTACCCTGCTCCCGTTGTCTACCCCGCTCCCATTCTCTACTCCGCTCCCGGTCTCTACCCCGCTCCTGGTCTCTGTCCCTCTCCTGGTCTCTACCCCGCTCCCGGTCTCTGTCCCTCTCCTGGTCTCTACCCCGCTCCTGGTCTCTGTCTGCACATTTTTTGCTTTACTTCTTCTCTTTTCTTTTTTCTTTTCTTTTCTTTTCTTTTCTTTTCTTTTCTTTTCTTTTCTTTTCTTTCTGACAGAGTTTTGATCTTGTTGCCCAGGCTGGAATGCAAGGGCGTGATCTTGGCTTACTGCAACCTCTGCCTCCCAGGTTCAAGTGATTCTCTTGCCTCAGCCTCTCAAATACCTGGGATTACAGGCATAAGCACCGCGCCTGGCTAATTTTTTTTTTTTTTTTTTTTTTTTTTAGTAGTAGAGACAGGGGTTTCTCCCTGTCAGTCAGACTGGTCTCCAACTACTGACCTCAGGTAATCCACCCGCCTCAGCTTCCCAAAGTGCTGGGATTACAGGCCTGAGCCGTCGCTCCTGGCCTGCTTTACTTCTTAACAGTCTGATCTGACTTTGGGGGCTTCCTTGACTGGATTTTTTTTTCAGTGGTTACCAATGAGCTCTTAAATATCAAACCCAGAGATCTTCTGTTTAGTCATTATTCTTCTGGATTACTCAATAGCTTCTCCTAAAATCCCTTTCTTTATTTAGTTTCTAGGATTCTACATGGACCTAGTTTCCTTTTTACCTTGAAATTTTTTTCTAAACAAAGGTTGTTCATTTTCCTTTTTTCCCCCTCATTCTTTCTCTCAACCGGGGCATTCATTATTCACAGCCTCCCCCACTTCCCTTTTTTTCTCTCTCAGGAATTTCATCTATTTACATGGCTCAAAAGAACACCTTTCCCAAATGTTCAGCCTTGAACTCACTCTTCATCTTTATCTGCAATTACATATCTGTTACTAAGAGTCCTATAATTGCTTCAAACTGTCACTATCTTAAACTGGACTCATATTTTTAGCCAAAAGCAGTTTATACTTTATAGATATCGTTGAAAACATCATTGTTCCATCAACCCAAACCTAAAGATTTGGAACAAAATCTTTTTGTGCAAAAATAATACAATCTATACTTTAGTATGATAAGAGAACCATGTGCAAAGTTCTAAGGAATATGGTTGACTAACAAATTAAAGAATTGAAACAGATGTGGGGAGTTGTTTAAGAAGAAAATTTTAGAGTCGTGTAAGATTGAGCAGCCAAGATCCTATTTTTATGCCTTTTATTTATTTATTTTATCGTTGTTATTTTTCTGAGACAGAGTTTAGTTCTGTACCCCAGGCTGGAGTGCAGTGACACAATCTTGGCTCACTGCAACCTGTGCTTCCTGGATTTAAGCGATTCTCCTGCCTCAGCCTCCCAAGTAACTGGGATTACAGGTACATGCTACCACGCCTGGTTATTATTATTATTATTATTATTATTTTAATTTTTAGTAGAGATGGGGTTTCACTATGTTGGCCAGGCTGGTCTGGAACCCCTGAGCTCAGATCATCCATGCACCTCAGCCTCCCAAAGAGCTGGGCTTATACGTGTGAGCCACCACACCCAGCCAAGTATTTCTTTACACTGATTTGTCACTCCTATCTTCCTTTCTCTTTCTTCTCCCATAGGATAATGTATTTAGTATTCTCTCATGCATTTACTTATCTATTCAATAGCCAGCTAGTAAGCATTTTCTATACTTGGGTCTGACTTCTTCTGGGTGGTTTCTAATACATATAATAAACGGAGAGATTTCGTTTTCTCCCAAGGATCTTCTGTTCCCAGATATCCCCCTAACTACTATATTAATGTTAAGAATACTGTTCTTCATCTAGCATAGCCTTTGCTGTAAATCCCTCTCTTCCTGTTAAGGCCAGGCCAGCCACCATAACCCTCATTCGGCCACCTACAATGTTCTCAGTCTTTGTGTCTTCTCTCTCATCTGAATTCCTGTAGCACTAATCGTCTGTTCTCTTCAGTTGGCAGTTTCCATGTGATACCCCTGTTGCTATATTTTTATATATGTATGAAAACATTCTTTTTTAATCTTTTTCAAGCACATCAATGCTGTGCTAAAAAGCTTTGCATTTATGAAGATCAAATCCAAACCTCTTTGACTGGCATTTGAGATTCTTGAAAGTTTGAATCCCATCTTTTCCGCCCTACTCCCTCTTCACATCCATCTTTCTGACTTTCATTCATATTTTTACACCAAAATACTCTTCTCCCTTCTACTTTCTTTTGTAAGTGTGCTATGTGCATTCAAGCTTCCAAAGCATTCCTTCACCCTTCTTGCCAAGAATACTGTTCTTCATCTAGCATAGCCTTTGCTGTAAATCCCTCTCTTCCTGTTAAGGCCAGGCCAGCCACCATAACCCTCATTCGGCCACCTACAATGTTCTCAGTCTTTGTGTCTTCTCTCTCATCTGAATTCCTGTAGCACTAATCGTCTGTTCTCTTCAGTTGGCAGTTTCCATGTGATATCCCCTGTTGCTATATATTTTTATATATGTATGAAAACATTCTTTTTTAAACTAAATTATAATTCCTCTATAATTATAGAGTTACCTCTTTGTGTTACTGACATGTAAGATGCTACTTAAAAGCATTTAATATGGGTCAATACCCTTGCCTGTGTTGAAACTCTTTCAATCAACACAAATTTCATTATCTCTCTCTTCCCAAAAGATACCACATTGCAGTATATTTTAAACACTCTGAAAATGAGGTACATCTTTCAAATACAGATACAATTAGTATCATTTGCAAGCTTCTCTGTAATCCATACCTCTACAGAATTTAGTTCGATCTAACAACTGCATAGAAATTGCTTCTTATGTGCAAAACTCTATATAGGAACGTGGGGGAAGCAGCGATGATATGATAAAGTCTTGCCCTGAGGAGAGTAACTTGTAGTGACATGTGCGTGTTCCTACCCTCTAGCACTGGGTGTGAGTGGAGTTGTGAGACATACACAAAGTGGTTAATGCAAATGATTAAGCAATAAAATTTTCTTTCTTTTTTTTTTTTTTTAGACAGAGTCTCACTCTGTTGACCAGGCTGGAGTGCAGTAGCATGATCTCAGCTCACTGCAACCTCCACCTCCCAGGTTGAAGAGAGATTCTCCTGCCTCAGCCTTCCAAGTAGCTGGATTACAGGCATGTGCCACCACACCTGGCTGATTTTTGTTGTATTTTCTAGTAGAGATGGGGTTTCACCATGTTGGCCAGGCTCATCTCGAACTTCTAAGCTCAAGTGATCCACCTGCCTCAGCTTCCCAAAGTGCTGGGATTACAGGCATGAGCCATCGTGCCTGGCCAGCAGCAAATTCTGCTTAGAGAAATTGTTAGAGTTTGTGGAGAAATTGGCAAGAAAATAAACAGTTGTTAATTTATCTGTTCTGTATTAAACATTATTTAATCATCCTTAAAACAATAACTAACATGCATTACTTGGTTAATGAAACAAATTATGGGTTTGTTTGTTTTTGAGATGGAGTCTCACTCTGTTGCCTGGGCTGGAGTGCAGTGGTGAGATCTTGGCTCACTGCAACCTCCACCTCCTAGGTTCAAGTGATTTTCTTGTCTCAGCCTATCGAGTAGCTGGGATTACAGACACCCACCACGACTTGCAGCTAATTTTCTTTTGTTTTTGTGTTTTTAGCAGAGATAGGGTTTCGCCACGTTTGCCAGGCTGGTCTTAAGCTCCTGACCTCGTGATTCCCCCGCCTCGGCCTCCCAAAGTGCTGGGATTACAGGCGTGAGCCACCGCGCTCAGCCAGCTTATGGTTTTTTGTTTTATTTTGTGCAAAACAGGCATGCGCTGGATGCACCATAGGGATATATAATTCCGAGGATATAGAGAAAAAAACAACCGAAATATGCTCTTTCTATTCTACTCTCACTCACTTACTCAGTGTTATACTCTGACACCAGATGTGTGGGGCTTTTCGCCGCATACCAAGGAAGCAATCAGGATTTCTGCAGTGAGCACCAGCTGGGTGTCCTCTAACTCAATTCAATTCTGACACTATCTACCTGGAGATAGCATCAGATCCCACAGGGTGAAGGCTCAATCCCACAAGACTATACCCCATTTCTGATGCCAAGCATAAGTCCTATGTTGTCTTATCTGTGCTCCTGACCCATCATTTATAAATTAGGGTTCAACTAATTTTGCTAGAGTAGCACACAGAACTCAGGGAAACATTTTACTTACATTTATTGGTTTATTCTAAAGGACATAGATAAAGAGACATATAAGACAAGGCATGCAGGAAGGGGCGTGGAGCTTCCATGTCCTCCCCGGGTACCACTTTCCAGGAAACTCCACATGTCCAACTATCTGGAAGCTCTCAGGACTCCTTTTTGGGGGTTTTACAGAGGGTTAATTACAGAAGCATGATTGATTAAGCCACTGGTCATTGGTGATCAACTTAACACTCAGCCCCTCTCCTCTTTCCAGTGGTTGGAGGATGGGGCTGAGAGTCCCAACCCTCTAATCCTGCTGTGGTCTTTCCATTGACCAGTCACCATCCTGAAGCTATCCAGGAGTCTCCAGCCATCAGACAGCATTAGCAGACAAAAAGATGCTTATCATTTTGGAGAGCCCAAGGATTTTAGGAGCTATGCATCAGGAAACTAGGTGGAAGACCAAATACATATTTCACAATATCACAATAACATTTGATCTTATTTTTTCTCTTTATGAAATGAACCGGTATGGGTAACTTTAGTTTTGAGCTTTGAGAATTGTATAACTTTTCACAGACTGGAGGAATGAGAAGATCCAGAGAGGTCTGGTAGTTGAGTTCTTTGTAACACATATGTAGATTATACATAAAAACAACATTGGCTTTGTAGATAGAGAAGAGAACAGAGTACTAGCATTTGAGCAGCTGGCCAACATGGTGAAACCCCATCTCTACTAAAATACAAAAAATTAGCGAGTTGCAGTGGTGGGCGCCTGTAATCCCAGCTACTCAGGAGGCTGAGGCAAGAGAATTGCTTGAACCCAGGAGGCAGATGTTGCAGTGAGCTGAGATCATGGCACTGCACTCCAGCCTGGTGACAGAGCAAGACTCCATCTCAGGAAAAACAGACAAATAAACAAAACACATATTTTGAAACTCCAAGGATCACAAAAGAAATGAAATGAAAGAGATGTGTGAAGACGTATGGATGGCTTTGAAAATGGCTAAAAACAGAGGAATGAAATTATTTTTCTCATAAATAGAAATCACATAACCTTGATTGAATATAAAGAGCTTTTCAAGACACAGTTGGAGCATTTTGAATACATTTGTCCCTTTGTATCCATCAGGTATTGGTTCCAGGACCTCATCTCTCGATGATACCAAAATCAGTAGATTCTCAAGTCCTTCATATAAAATGGCCTAGTATTTGCATATAACCTATGTACAACACATTCTTTCTTCTACTTTAAATCTTCTCTAGATTAATTATAATACCTAATAATGCAGTGTCTATACATCACTTCATTTGCATGGATTCAAGGTACTTGACACACAGCAAACTCAAGTTTTGCTTTTTATAACTGTGGAATTTTCCTGAATATTTTCAATCTGAGGTTAGTTGAACCCAAGAATGTTGAACCCATAGATATGGACAGTCACACTTTAGTTCTGTTCTTGTTTCCATTGAAAAACAAATAATATACTTTTAAAATCATAATAGTTTCACATTATATATTGTATTTCTCTTAACATACTAAGTTTCAAAAATAGTGTTAGGCCTATCTATCAATCTCTTTTGAAATATAATTAGTAATTTCTATAAAAGATCAATGTCAAGGTAGGTTTCATATAGTAAGTTGCTTGATGATATATTTTGTGTTTACATCAATTTTTTTTAAAGGTATGCTTTGTTCCTAAAACTAAGTTGAATTTTTTTCTGGGAATTGCTAGACTCCTTATCTGATATGGTTTGGCTGTGTCCCCTCCAAAATCTCACAGTGAATTATAATCATCTTTCAAGGGCACGTTTCAAGGGGAGGGCCAGGTGGAGATAATTGAATCATAAGGGCAGTTTCCCCGCTACGGTTCTCATGGTCATGAATAAGTCTCATGAGATCTGACAGTTTTATGCATGGGAGTTCCCCTGCACAAACTCTCCTGCTTGCCACCATGTAAGACGTGACTTTGCTCCCCATTTGCCTTCCGCCTTCATTGTGAGGCCTCCCCAGCCATGTGGAACTGTGAGTCAATTAAACATTTTCCTTTATAAATTACATAGTCTCAGGTATGTCTTTATTAGCATCATGAGAACAGACTAATATATTACCTAACCCATTTTATAGCACATTTTCTCTGATTACTGTCCTAGGCTGTAGAGCAGTCTTAAAGTGAAGCAAGCCTGGCCCTAGCCTTAGTTGATTTACAATCTGAGGGGGATGTAAAATAATAGTCAAATATTCATGACAGAGTGATCTAGGAAATGCTTTTGAAACCTGAGAAGGAGAGTAGCCTAGGACATTTTGGGAAGCTTCTCAGAGGAATTGATATTTTAGTGGGATCTTGACAATGGGTAGGAAGGAAAGTAAGAGGCTTCACAAACAAGATGATATTTTTGGTGGGATCTTATGGAACTTCTAAGAGTGGAGAGAGCTCTTTCTTTCTCGGAGAGGATCAATAATTTTGCAAGAGTCTTCAATGTAGTAGGAGACTTTAATATACCTTGCAAAATAAAAACTTGCCAAGCACAAAACATTACAGTATCTTTGTCTCAAATCAGAAGCATAGCAATGCTTTACGACAGATGAGCTTGATTCATAATCTTCTTATGCCAAACCATCAGATAATTCAAATTCTGTTAAAATTGAGTGAAAAAAAAAAATCCAAAGTGGGATGAAGCCTTATGAGAAAAATGTATCAGCTCCTTAGAAATTAAAATGCTGAATCAATTACTGTAAATTTGTGAGCGATACCTCTGAATTCCACAGGTCTGGAGAGATGTGATCGGGTAGCACATATAATCAGTGGTTTCTCAGTATCGGCACTGTTGACAAGGGCCAGGATGGTGTTTTGTTGTGGAGGACTGTCTGGCGCATTGCGGGATGTTCAGCATCCTCCCTGGCCTCTACCTTCTAGATTTCAGTAGCAGCCTTCACAATGATGATGACCAAAATGCCTCCAAACATTGACAAATGTCCCCTGAGGGGCAAAACCACACCCAGTTAAAAACCACTAATGTCATCAATATATCATTTCCTCTTCCAGAAATGGAGGCCAGAGTAGAGACGTGGAGATGTGAGTGATAAGGACAGTGGTGGCATTGCTCACAGCCAACTGTGCACTGCCCATTCTGGATTCTCTGCACCCAACCTAGGACCAGTGACACAAACTGGACTTTGGGTCCTTTATAACCTTTGTCTCAGTGGTTCCCTCAGATTTAGAAACAGAAATCCAAGCTACTTCCTTGCCTTGCTGGGAAGAATATATTGCATCTGTTCTTCAATTTATATCCAGTTTGAGAATCATCAGTATACTTAATTAAAAAAAAAATCCTTACCATGTACAATGTGTAAAGATGAAAAAAAAATCCAAGAGAAAAAATCCCTTGAAATCTTTGGTCCATTGAGAGTTAGTGCAACCAAACGGAAAAGCGTATCCATCAAGGGAAACATAATTGACGCAAAAGACAGCAGTAAAATGAAACCCATCATCATATTCTAGGAAACCAATCAGTCTTTGAACATGGCAAGCACAGGAGAAAATGTAACATAGTGAACAGAAGAGAAGTGGGAAGTGAGTTAGCCAGAAGGCACTGGAGAATTTGGCTGAAGAGAATGTCCCACAGCCAAAGGGCTCGTAGCCTTTTTTCTAGGGCCCCCGGCCAGTCCCAATGTTCCTAAGGCTTTGGCATATTGAACTGAAGGGCAGCTCCAGCCCAGGAGGGCCCAGCCTTGCCTTGTGGTCTTTTGATCCGCGGGTTCAATCCATGGACCCTGTGGGGTTCCTCTCCCTAGTTCTGAGGTCTGACGATCTGGAAGCATCAACGTTCATTTTCGACTCAGACTTTTAAGAATGGTGAAAATGCAACCTGCTGTTATTCAAGCTGATCCCACCCCTATATCCCAGGAAAGTTTCAAAAGGGTTTGTGGCCAAGATATTAAATTTCTCTTAGTATTCACCATCGGTGTGAGCCAAAGAGAAGGCAGGGTATTCTGCAGGGTATTCCAGATTCTTTCAATCTGGAAAACCAAACCAGGAAGATGCCACAAAAGCAGAAAAACAGAAAAACAAACACAGGAGAGTCCTTGTCATTGTTGGATAAGAGCCAGAATGCTGAGAGGTGACAAACTGATTGATGAGTGCCACCTCCCTCCTTAGTAACCATCTTCTTTTAAGAAGTACCATTCTTCTTTTGGCTTATGTGGTTTGTGTTCTCTGATTCCAGTCTTACTAGAACACAATCTCTCAGTTCAGTTTTAAACCAAAATGGGCCCTAGGAAACAGCCAATTCAAGGACAAATCCCCTGATCCTGTTTTGTTTGTTTTCTTGGTCCTGGCCATGTTTTTGTCCCCTCTTCACTTGGCAGCAATTGAAGGACTTATGATGCTCCTTTGTGCCCCCTTTTGGAGAAGGAGCTCTTCAATGCAATGTTAGTCTAGACAAAGAAAATTAAGGCAATTAGTAGAAAGCTAGCAAATGTGCTGTGTAGGAGGCCCTGTCATTACAGACCCTCACTCAGGCTCCTGTGGTTTGGTGTGTGTACAGAATGATAGTTCTGGGTTTCCTCTCTGCAGAGAGGAATAAAATAATACTGGGTTTCAATTAAAGACATAACTGCAATTTAGTCAGGGGTATAGGAGCAGGGTGGCTGTCAGCTATGCCAAGCTAATGTCATAAGACAGAAAATCCCAGCACGTAGCAAGGGCTCCTGAGGCATCTGAGTTACCGCAGCCCTCATACTCAATAAGGCACCAAGACTAGCAATTAGAATGCAGACAGAACAAATATTTACATTTTGAGAAAACAAAAAAGGAGGCATCAACAACAGAGTGAATCAAAAGCCACAAGGTCTCAGATGTGGGCAAGCAAAGTGTTGCTGTCAGTGTGAAGCAGGAAGGCAGAATTGGTTTCCAGTATTTGCAATTCAGAGATGTAGATTACTGGAAAATTTACAATAACATTGCAGTTTAAAATCCGTGTTACCCAGAGTTGAACATGAGGAGTCAATTGCCCTTTTCCTCTCCTACCTAACTGTTAACTCCAAGTCATTTCTTCATGTGTATATGGATTATGTGTTCCAGGGAGCCTGGATACGTTATTTTGAGTCTTTCAAAGTCCTAGAAGTGCTCATCCATTTATAAAACTATATTTCAATTCAGAAATTTATTTTGTTAAGAAGCCTGATGTTCTCTGCTGGGTGCGGTGGCTCACGCCTGTAATCCCAGCACTTTAGGAGGCTGGGGCCGGCAGCTCATGGGATCAGGAGATAAGAGACCATCCTTGCTAACGTGGTGAAACCCTGTCTCTACTAAAAATACAAAAAATTAGCTGGATGTGGTGGCACGCTCCTGTAGTCCCAGCTACGGAGGAGGCTGAGGCAGGAGAATGCTTGAACCCTGGAGGCGGAGGTTGCAGTGAGCCGAGATCGCGCCACTGCAGTCCAGCCTGGGTGACAGAGCAAGACTCCGTCTCAAAAAAAGAAAAAAGAAAAAAGAAGTCTGATGTTCCGAATGATCAGAGGATATTAGTAAAATCTAATACCAGAAGAAAAATTAGGGCTTTGGGAAGGGGATGTCCAGGAAAGGAAAGAGATGTGTGACTCCCCTCTCATCTCAAAGTAGTGGGAACATATTTTTCTCTTTTCTTTAATTTTCGATGGGTCACTCATGCAAGCTCAGGGAGTGGATTCTGAGTAGGGGACAAAACTCTGGCTGGTTAGGCACATCATAGCAAAGAGACTTGTTACCAACAGGAAGACCCCAAGCCAGGCGTTATAACTACAGTGAGGCACTTGCTTTTGACCCATTTGGCATGCATAGGGCTATTATAAGAAATCCATAGGGGACGGTAAATAAGGATGGAATGACAGGGGCCTGGCTAGTGAGGAAAAGCTGCTCAGTGCACAAGGCTTGGCTTTGACATGGCAAATGATGCTGACTTTCCCCTTCTTAATGTCTCTAATTCTGAAATTCTATAAGCATGAGATGGTGTCTCAGCCCCTTTTGATCTACATCAACCCATAGTGGATGTCTGCCATGTGCTTGGCATCAGTACTTGGGAAAATGACTTGGCTGCCAATTATCTGATGCTGTTATTTCATTTCTAAAATGCAATATCTAGAAATTGTTCATTTGAGAGACATTTCAAAGTATTTGTAGCCTGTGTGCCAAGTTTCTGATTCATTTTGGGAGCGACACCCATACGTAGTATTTCACTCAGTTTAATATTTTGCACATATCTAATATTAGTCAAGTACATATGGTTTACCAAATACAGTTCTAAAAATATATATATATTTTTGGAGTATCAGGCTATGTTGCCCAGGCTAGAGGGCAGTGACACAGTCTTGACTCACTGCAACTCTCGACTCCTGAACTCAAGTGATCCTCCCACCTCAGCCTCCCATGTCGCTGGGACTATAGGTGCACATCACCATGCCTGGCTAATTTTTTGTTTTTTTGTTTTTTTATATAGCAACAAGGGTCTCACTATGTTGCTCAGGCTGGTCCTGAACTCCTGAGCTCAAGTGATTCACCCACCTCTGCTTGCCAACAGCTGGTATTACAGGCATGAGCCATTGCACCTGGCCTCTAAAAAGGCTTTACATGTCTTTAATACAAATGCAGGCAGGTGAGATCACTGAATGATTCCATGCTGTTTTAAATCTTTTCCCAGGTTACCAAGGCTAAGGAAGACAGATATTCTATATTAGTTCTACCTTTAAAGAATTGGCATTGTTAGAGAAGTCATTAATCATGAAGGCGCTAAGAAGAAAGTTTAAAGAGGCTAAAAAGTGTGAGTCAAGACAAAACCACCAATTATAGCATTTGAGGGGTGCATCTAACCTGAATGTTTTAGGTTAGTTTATAGATAATAAGAGTAATGAAATTTAAGATCAATGTGGTCAGGCCGGACGTGGTGGCTCACACCTGTAATCCCAGCTCCTTGGGAGGCTGAGGCAGGTGGATTACCTGAGGTCAGGAGTTCAAGACCAGCCTGACCAACACGGTGAAACTCTGACTCTACTAAAAAAATACAAAAATTAGCCAGGTGTGGTGGCAGGTGCCTCTAATCCCAGCTCCTCAGGAGGGTGAGGCAGGAGAATCACCTGAACCCAGGAGGCAGAGGTTGCAGTGAGCTGAGATCATGCCATTACACTCCAGCCTGGGCAACAGAGCAAGACTCCATCTCAAAAAAAAGAGAAAAAGTTCAATGTGGTCAAGAAATTTTGCTTTCTAGACAATCCAACTTTGACTTGTTCCTCTATTGATTTTCATTACTTTGAATTCCATTGTTTCAAATATGAAATTTAATGAGCTTCAATATATCTTTAGTTTTAATAAAGTGAAACTCAGGTTTTTTAAATGGGCATGGCATTCTGCCAGTCATTTTCAGGGTTCAACATCTGAAGCAAGGTTCTACAGGATATTATGAAAGTTATTGTTCAAATGATGGATATTTTGCATGATTTATATGAGTGCTTTTTAAAAATTTGTATAACAGAGTAATATACCCTCACTTTTTGCAGAAGTCACTGAACTCCTTTTGTTGCTTCTTTTTGAGATGGAATCTCGCTCAGCCATCCAGGCTAGAGTTCAGTGGTACGATCTCAGCTCACTGCAACCACCATCTCCCGGGTTCAAGCAATTCTCCTGTCTCTGCCTCTGGAGTAGCTGGGATTACAGGCGCACACCACCACACCCGGCTAATTTTTATATTTTAGTAGAGACAGGGTTGGCCAGGCTGGACTTGAACTCCTGACCTCCAGTGATCCGCCTGCCTTGGCCTCCCAAAGTATTAGGATTACAGGTGTGAGTCACCGCACCCAGCCTCCTTTTGTTTTTTCTTTAGACATTAACTCCTCCCTCCCCCCCCTTTTTTGGTCAGTGCTGTTTCTTGCATCTACTCCACT
This sequence comes from Callithrix jacchus, assembly GCF_049354715.1. Lineage (NCBI taxonomy): Eukaryota > Metazoa > Chordata > Mammalia > Primates > Cebidae > Callithrix > Callithrix jacchus. The sequence goes on from NC_133520.1 coordinate 45,297,457, forward strand.
TTTTAAGTGTCTGTCTCTGTGTTCTCTGGGTAGACAACTTCAGAGAACAAAAAGGCTACCAGGCAAAAATCCCCTCCTCCCTAATAGTCATCTCCCTCCACAACTAACTGTATTTTTCTCCTTATTTTCTATCTCAAAGAAAGATATCTAATCTTGTCCAGCATTTTCTTTCTTTCCTCTACTACTTTTACATTTCTCCTATTTTTTTCTTTTTTTCTTGAGACAGAGTTTCACTCTTGTTGCCCAGGCTGGAGTGCCATGGCACGATCTCGGCTCACCACAATCTGTGCCTTCCAGGTTAAAGCAATTCTTCTGCCTCAGCTTCCCAAGTAGCTAGGATTACAGGCATGTGCCACCACTCCCAGTTAATTTAGTATTTTTAGTAGAGATGGGGTTTCTCCATATTGCTCAGGCTGGTCTCAAACTCCCAACCTCAGGTGATCCGCCCACCTCGGCCTCCCGAAGTGCTAAGATTACAGGCGTGAGCTACCACACCCAGCCTACTTTTTTGCTTTTGTTCATTTATTTATTTTTTTTGCTCTCAATGTTTAAATGTATTCAAATAGCTTCCATTTTAAATTTAAAATTTGCAAAGGTAAAGGAAGGGAAGAAGGGAGACTACAATATCTAAGGTCTATTCTGGCTTCTGGGGAAAAAAATCTATATTTAATTTATCTTACTGTAGCACAACTGAAACTGCTTTCACAAACGCACCCAAGTCTTAGTGATTACTTGGTCATTCCCATTCATCTTCTTTAGTATGATGTGGCATCTCACTGGTCAGCTTTCGGTTGCTTAGTATTCTTGCTGTGCTTGGATTCTGTGGTGCTCCTCCTTCCAAACCCCCTGTCTTTTTTGAAGGTTTGTTATCTGCTGTTCGGCCCAAATACCAGTTTTCTTCAAGATTCAATGTTTGCCCCTTTTAAATCTCGCACTATGCCTCAGAGATCTTATCCTCGAGAACATAACTACAGATGGCTTCCAGAGCCACAGCCCCAGCTGCCACTTTGTCTTAAACTCCTGGCCCATAGTTTTGATATGTCATATTCCCCGATCCTAGGAACAATTACCCACCTTCTCCTGGACTGAGAAAATCAAATTGCCCAGTTGTGAACACCAACTGCTCACCCCTCTACATACCAATTTACACTTCCATCCCTGCACATTTTCTCTAGGGTCAGAGACAAATTAACCATTGGCCAATTCAAGGTCAGTGCCTCCACCTGTGTGCGTGGCTGCATGACCCTTCCTTCCCACCAGATTGCAGACCTCACTTCAGGATTTGTTATATTTCCTTATTCATATGATTTAAACCTCACACTTTAAGCTAGGTTTCTGCCCTTAGCTCTAAAGTCACATTTAAACATAGCCCATCCAAATAAACAAGCGAATGAATAATACATTATCTTCATTGGAGCTGCCTACCTCCTATCCACCATAATGGAGGTCTTTTCTTCTTAATCAAATTTCTTGAAATTGAAGGCACTCTGGGTTCCAGTTCCTCTCTACCTTACCAGTCTTCAGCTCCCTACAAGTTGGCTTCTGTGACACCTGCTATAGTGAAAAGTGCTCTCACTCAGATCCCACCTCATCCCAAACTCAGAGTCTTTATCTTACTCCACTTGACCCAGATGACACTGGGTCATTCCCTTCTGCTTGGAATTGTCTTTCTGTTGGTTTTCGTGTGAGCCTTGACTAGGCTTTGCTTTCTCTCTTTTTACTCAAGGTATCTGGTATAGATAGTTCCATCTATTCATTCATTCATTCATTCATTCATTCATTCGTTCGTTCATTGAGACCAAGTCTCCCTCTATCACCCAGGCTGGAGTACAATAGCACAATCTTGGCTCACTGTAACCTCCACCTCCCAGGTTCAGGCAATTCTCCCGTCTCCTGCCTTAGCCTCCTGAGTGGCTGGGACTAGCGGCATGTGCCATGACACCTGGATAATTTTTGTACTTTTAGTAGAGGCCGGGTTTCACCAGTTGGCCAGGGTGGTCTTGACCTCCTAACCTCAAGAGATTCCTCCTGCCTGGGCCTCCCAAAATGCTGGGATTACAGGCATGGGCCATTGTACACGGGCAATATTTCTTTTTCTCATTCATCCTTTAAACATTGTTTTCCCAAGGGTGTCATTAAAAAACAACAAAAAAACTTGTTTTGAGAACCTAAGCAAAGCTCAGCTCTCTACTCACTTTTACTAATAACACAACTGTGGGTAAGTTGCACAGTCTCTTTAAGTATTAGTTATCATGTCTGTAAAGGGAAGTGTTTGTATCAACTCAGATTGCTAATTGATATACTCAGTAATATAAAGTATTACTCAACACTTGTACTTAGTAAGTGCTTACAATTATAGTTTTATTATTGTTATTGTCTTTATAATTATTTTAACAAATAGCTCTATGTTATAGACTCAAATCTATCATCTTAAACAGAGTCCTCTCTCGGAGTTCAGATTGAAATAATAACTACTAGGTGTCTCTACTCAGATGTACCTCCATGATGCAATGTACAGAAACAGACAGGTCATCTTCATCTCAACACCCACTCGTCCTGCTGTGTTTCTTCCCTCAGCTGGAAGCTAAGTATCTGGTTTCACCAAATTTTCCCAACTCACAGGTTCTAGCTTCCTAAACATATTCCTGTCCCTTCCTCCCACCCATATACCAATGCCTTGTTCAGGCCATCTCTCTCTCCCACCGGGGTGATTACAGTAGCCTTCTAACTAATCTCCTGCATTTTAGCTTTTCCTCATTTCCATTCATCTTTCATGCTATTGCACTCTCTTAACTGCAGATGTGCAGTCTCACTTCTCAGAGCAAAACCCTTCCACGGGTCCTCATAATTGACATAAAATCCAATCTATTGAGTAGCACATACGTAGATTTCTCCATGACCTTGTCCCTGCCTTCTCTTTTGTGTTTCAGTGTAACTGGCTGTCTTTCTCACATTTCGGATGCTCTCTTTCTTTGCTCGTGCTGTCTTGAGATGCCCCACCAGTCTCTTCCTGAATTGTCCATCATCTATCTGTACCTTCTCGAAGACCTTTCTAGGTTTGCCTCTGCTTCCTTACTCTACACCATAAAGTTAAGCTAATTGTGATTTCAGGACGAGCCCATGCATAACTATTTTGGTGCATTTTCCATATCTGATTGAAGTTATCAGTTTGCTACTCCGCCTTTCCAACAAATACATGTTATCTAAAAGTAGCACCGGGTCTTACACGGCATATTTAATAGTAGTAACCTTTTTTCATGTGAACTGAACATCGCAGGCGACTCAAAAATGACACACTTGAGATTGAATTGAGCTGAGCCTCTCTTCACAATTGGCCCCTCTTTCCATAGACTAGTTTCCCAATAATAGAAGCAGTCACCTTCTATCATCCAACTCAGAAACCCTGGAGGCACAGTCCATGGTTATCTCGTATCTGTTTAACCACCAAAACCCTTTCTATTTTGCCGACCACCCTCCCATTATCTCTCCAATCCAACTGTTCCTCTGTATCCCAATTGTTGATTGTTTCTTTGACTTTGCGAGGGGCTGTTTGTACAGCTGGATGTCAATCAGTTCTTCCTGCTTCTATGCAGGGCCACCTTCTCCCCTTGACCCCTTGTCCTCCTCGCTGCTTCCATGGGAACTTCCTTATTACATAAATATATTATGCTTAAAACTCTCAAAGGACTCCCTGATTATTTCAGGATAGAGTTCTATAACGTTAGCATGAGATACCAAGGGCTTCTCAATTGGAGAGTTTTCCAGATTCAGCTCCAAGTATTAATCATGCCTTGTGTACTTTTATATAATACCAAGCTAAATTTGGAATTTTATACATCAATTGACAAATATTTCAAGGCCGGATGTGATGGCTTATGCCTATAATCCCAGCACTTTGGGAAGTCAAGGGGGATAGATCACTTTGAAGTCAGTAGTTTGAGACCAGCCTGGCCAACATGGTGAAACCCTGTCTCTACTAAAAATACAAAAACTAGCCAGGCGTGGTGGCAGATGCTTGTATTCCCACCTACATGAGAGGCTGAGGCAGGAGAATCACTTGAATTGGTGAGGCAGAGGTTGCAGTGAGCTGAGATGTTGCCACTGTACACCAGCCTGGGTAACATGGTGAGACTCCATCTCAAAAAAAAAAAACAACGAAAACAACACACACATATTTCAAGCTTCTTGGTTCTGGTGAAATCTTCTTTAATTTTACATTTATTTGATTGTTTATGATTGGAGATTAATACCCCTCACAGAAGGGTTCAGGGCATATCCAAGCATAGTATGAAACCCCAAGGTATTCATAAAAATCACACTGAATGCCTAACACCTTGGTCTTCAGCTATTCCGCATGGGTGCACCATTCCACATCTCCTTTGCCCAGAAAAGAAATTCCAGATATTTTCCACACCCCAGCACATTTCCAGGAGAGCTTTTATTCATCTTTATGACAGGAAGCATTCCTGAGTGTTTAAATATTTTATGGAACTTAGCCTAATTATTTTACTAAAATTCATGGAAGGTAAATAAAAATACTGATATGGGAGGTAGAAATTAGAAATTATTAAGGCTGGGCACAGTGGCTCATGCCTGTAATCCCAGCACTTTGGGAGGCTGAGGTGGGTGATCACGTAAGGTCTGGAGTTCAAGACCAGCCAGGCAATATGGTGAAACCCTGTCTCTACTAAAAATACAAAAAAAATAGCAGGATGTGGTGGCAGGCATCTGTAATCCCAGCTACTCGGGAGGCTGAGGCAGGAGAATTGCTTGAACCTGGGAGGCAGACAGTGCAGTGACCTGAGATGGCACCAATGCACTCCAGCCTGGGCAACAAGGATGAAACTCTGTAAGAAAGAAAGAAAGAGAGAAAGGTAGGGAGGGAAGGAGAGAGAGAGGGAGGGAGGGAGGGAAGGAAGGAAGGAAGGAAGGAAGGAAGGAAGGAAGGAAGGAAGGAAGGAAGGAAGGAAAGAAAGAAGGAGAGAGCACTCAGAGCTGAGTCCATGTTAGGGAGCAGGCAGATGCCTTACAGGTAATGGGCAGAGCCGTGGCCTTGTCACATAGCCACATACCAACTCCACTATTCTGTTTCTTAATTTCCTTTGTTTGGGAAGCTTTTCTTTTCCAATGAAAAGAAGAAGCACACAGTGGAAAATTCTGAAATACTATTACATACAAATCTGATTAAAATTGTAGCAACTGTAAACCTTAACTTGAGATGGTCACATTTCCCAGGGCTGACATGCAGCTCTGATCGTGTTTAAGGTCAACATTTCTGTCTAGTTTATTGTGCTGCTTTTTCCCTATTAACTGATCTTCCAGAAATATTTAAAATTTTAATTATATCGCTAATTTGTTTGAGATACTCCAGTGGGTTAGAAAGAAAATCCACATAAATAGAGGTGAACACACCGGAGAGAGCATGAAATAAAAATATCAGTTTTTGCCAGAAAGGTGGAAAATGCTATATGGCTGAGAATGTTTCTTCCTCTTATGGGAATCCAAATGGGATCTTCTAAATGAGTCTTCCTTGGTTAAGTGAGTTTTCTAATTTCATGAGTTTTTTGTAATAAATTCAATTATCTCAATTATTTGTCACCAAATCTGACTGAAGACTTAATAAAAGAAAGCCTTTAATAAGACAGGCTTCTAAATGTCTGTCATCATTTGAAAGTTTGTAGGATGCTTTAGTTCTGCTCTGTAATTTCTTTTCTTTTCTTTTTCTTTCTTTTGTAGAGACAGGGTTTCGCCGTGTTGGCCAGGCTGGTCTTGAACTCTTGATCTTGAGATCTGCCCACCTCAGCCTCCAACATGCTGGGATTACAGATGTGAGCCACTGTGCCTGGACTTTTTTTTTTTCTAATTTCTTTAAAACTAGAAGTTAGCTCAAGAAAGCATTGTGGTTTTCCATTTATTTCCTTCACTTTTTGCTATTGTTCACAAGCATTTGATTGCTAGACAAAGTGAATGATCCTTTCAAACTGTGAGGCCCTATTTTTGTCCTTTATATTCAAGGAAAAAGTACAATGGAATGAATAGCCTTTGGCGTGGAGTTCTTCACAGCTGGCTAGTATAGAAAGAATCTCAGGACTTTTTGGTGGTTTATCATTGCATTACCTAATGGACCATGGATGTTTTTATTTTCTAAAAGAATGGTTTCATTTGGGAGGGTCCTACATTAGAGTGGTTAGTGATGATAACTCTTATTTATAACTCTGTGTAATGCTTCCTTTGAATTGTATGTTTTATGCACTACAATTTTAAGATACCTTTCTTTTCATGGAAGCCACATGTGATCCTTTTGATCTTTACACTAGTAAACAGAGTCATATATTTTAGAGAGGAATGTTGAGAACTAGGTGTGTAGAAAATTTCTGGAGAATAGCTTGGTTTTTTGTGTGTGAACCAAAAATGATGGGAGAATTTAGAGCAGTAAAGGCTCTTAGAAATCGCCTTGTCTGGCAGGTTCCAAAATATGTCCCTTGCTTGTAATGACAGGCCAGTGACATACTTCTCCACAGTTTCCATTGTCTGAGAATTCAGGAAATCCTGCACATTATAACTCTCTTTTAGAGACTCACATATCACATTAGTCACATTTAAGTCTTACAGAAAAGGGGTTTCTATAGCTCTCTTTAACCCTGGTTGACCTAATTTATATGGTTACAGAACTTCTTATTGTACCACGAAGCTAGCATTCAGAGACTGATGTTTTAGGGAACGTTGGGCTCCTCCCCTTTCTTGAAAAACCCAGTGCCCAGTCACCTTGTCAAATGGTCAATGAGTATCTAAAACTGGAAGCTTAGTCTTCTGACTTCAAGCCCCATATTTCATACATAGAGCTGAAATGCGAACCAGAATTTCAGGATAACCAGTGACCTAAGAATACCTTTTCAAAGTCCTCGAGTGCTGAAAGTAAAGCCTACCACTGTTTGCTTATTAAATAAGTCATTCTTATTCAAGCAGCAACGATAATGTCAATGTCCCAGAGTATATGAAATAAACCTGGGAATCTAAGGGGATTAAGGATACACTGACATCGCTTGGGAGCGTAATACCGAAGGATCTACTCTCAGAAAATTTGGGGCAATTTATAGAACTAATATGCTCACCCCACTGCCACTAAAAGAATCATTAACCATGCATTTGTGCCAGGCGCAGTGGCTCACATCTGTCATCCCAGCACTTTGGGAGGCCGAGGCAGGCGAATCATGAGGTCAAGAGATCGAGACCATCCTGGCCAACATGGTGAAATCCCATCTCTACTAAAATACAGAAACTTAGCTGGGCATGGTGGCATGCACCTGTAGCCTTAGCTACTCAGCAGTTGCTTGAACTCGGGAGGCAGAGGTTGCAGTAAGCCGAGATCACACCACTGCACTTCAGCCTGGGTGACAGAGCAAGCCTCTGTCTCAAAAAAAAAAAAAAAAAAAAAAAGTATTCGTAGGACTTTCTGTTAATCTTGGAGTTTCATGTTTAAGAGGGTTTTGAGCAAACTTACGTTGTTTCTGTTGTTGTTTTTTTATTCATCTGACATGTCTCTTTACTTGCCATAATAGAGACGGCAGGTGTATATTTATATTAGCTTGCTGGAAAATAGATGCCCACATAGGTTATTCTTCTGGGAAGTCATTTCTCAGTGAAATGGTTCTTGAGCCGAGGCCACGAGAACAGCAATATGGGAAGACCAAGATTTTGTTCAATCAGCTGTTATCATGTCTGTTAATTCGGGTTCCAACTTCCCATTCCCTGTTGTCATTTCTTAAATTCTTTGTTGCAAATGTGCAATCACCAGTTTTACAAACTTTATAAGAAAAAAAGCATAACCATAGGCAGTTAAAAAAAAAAAAGCCTATCCACTGGTCCAAATGAGTCAATCAAGAAACACAAGATGGATTTCAATGACATCATTGGGTCCAAACGTCCTGAGAGCTCATCCACGTGTCTTCTCAGCCTCACCAGAAAGTCCTGCAGAAAAATTCCTACCCAAGGCCTTTATAGAGCTACTGAATGAAGGCTAGAAGTTTCATGTGAGCCTCAGATAATAAAGCAAATACAATCCATACAGTTTTGATCGTATTTCACCTTAGGGCAACTCTGCCTTCTGAACATAGAGACTCATCAAGTGCTCTTTTCAAGAAAGTCCCGAGGGCCCTTTCTCGGGGATGTAGGGGACAGATGGAAAACCACTCAGGTTAAGTGATTCTCCTTGATGTGGCTTTGGCAAAGCTGGATGCTAAATCCAAAGCTCTACTTGGATATAAAGGACTGTTCTAAGGCTAGAAAGTCATGAAACCGCAGCAAGCAGGCTGTTCATCATTTCCCTGGCAAGGCTTTGGTATAAGGCAGCAGGGAGAAGCCAGAGCGCTTGGACCTGCGCTCAGGGGCCAGTGAGATACGTTTTCAAGTGCAGATTAGTCTCAGCCACTCACCAAGCACAGCGAGAACGGGCATGGTACTAATTACTTACGTAATTAAATAATTCAGTTCAGTTGTTTTGTGGCTTATGGGTTTATCCACAGAAAACAATACCTCCCATTTAAAATATATATACATATAAATATATAGTACCTCCCATTTTACACACACACATACACACACATATACATTTTTTTTTTTCAACTCAGATACAACTTTCTCCTTGTGGCCATAATGTTTCTAAAATATTAGGGATTGGAGACAGGTGAATAATGGACTGGCTGGTGAAACGTGGCCATTTGGGGTTTCAGTGGATGAATGTAATAAACATCATTGAGCACATATTTCATGAAATTCACATAGTAAAATCCAACCCCAGAAATGTCCAAGTGCTTTGAACTTGTCTCTGAGGCATAGTAAAAAAAAAAAAAAAAAAAGTCCTATGAGAAATTTCATTATTTAAAAGTAAAATTTGATAGATAGATATTTAAATAGAACTCAAACGTCTATGACCCTCTGTCTCTTCAACTATAACAAAGGAATAAGAAGATTACTGTATTGTATTGTGAGAGTTAAATGAGATAATGTGTGTGTCACAGTGCCTGGCACATAGCTTAGCTTTGAGGATTATCTTATCTATTATACGTGGTTTTTGTTTTTTTTTTTCCTCTTTTTGATGGAGTCCAGCTCTGTCGCCCAGGCTGGAGTGAAATGGTGCTATCTCAGCTCACTGCAACGTTTGACTCCTGGGTTCAAGCGACTCTTGCCTCAGCCTCCCCAGTAGCAGGGATTACAGGTGACCACCACCACACCTGGCTAATTTTTTTTCTTTTAGTAGATAAGGGGTTTTGCCATGTTGGCCAGGCTGGTCTCGAACTCCTGACCTCAGGTGATCTGCCTTGGCTCGGCCTCCCAAAGTCCTGGGATTTCAGGCGTGACCTGCCAGACCTGGCCAGTGTTGTTTATTTAACCCAAATTTTCTGTATCTCTGAAAATTATTATCTGGGTTTTTTTTACTTAATCCTTTTAAAATTTTCTTTCTGTAATTTCGTATTCCTCTGGTACCAAAAAACCAGAATGCAATCATGAGGCCATAACATCTTTTGTTTGTTTTGTAACTTTACATATTGCATGGTGGAATAAGCAAAGGCAGAAATAAGACAGATTAACTTTGTATTCACATCACCATGGCTGTGTGACCTTAGACAAGTAATTAAAGACTTTTTGTGCTTATATCCAAAGTAGGGGTAACAGTACACTTGCGTACTTTGGTAGAGATTAGAGATGGTGAACATCATATTCTAACTGTGTAATACACATCAAATAAATGAGAATTTGTTTCAGCTCCATTCCTTCTTCCTTCCTCCTTTTCTGTCACACCTGCATCTCTTGTCCCTCTCCTTCCTCAGACCTCTTATAAACACACTAACACATACATTCAAATGTTTTCTCTTGTCAGCAGAGAAACAGAATTATAAAATATTTTTATTTTCTCCCTGTCCTCCTTGATTGTCCTAAACAAGGTATTTTTGTAAAATCTGAGTACACGCTAAGAAGTTGGTTCAAAAGCAAAGACACTAAAATTAATACTAATCTACTTTAATGATATCAAATTTCCCTAATTAGCTTTATGCAGTATTATTTTAGAGACTCCCTGTGAGTCCTATAAATACTTTTAAGTTACAGATACAGAGTGATGTATGATGATAAACACCTGTGCATCTTGTACAATCTATCAAGATTAAATTTCCCTTTCTTTAATACAAATTAATGGCATTTTCTATCTGGGCTGCTGAGATAAGTAGAAAACATACCAACAGATTTAGAGCAGGATTAATCAACATGTCATGGATACAAATTACTGACATTGAAGATGTAGGCTCTGCCCCAAGTGGACTTAATTCCTTTTTCCTGCTCATTAGCTCTTTCTGTTTCTCTTCCTTTACTTCTCAACCATCTCACTAGTCTGGGCTTTGAAGATTGCTGTTAGTAAGTACTGCTTAGCTGGTAGAACATCAGCTAATAGGGTTAAAAGGTAACAAGATAACTGACCCCATCCTAGAGGTTCAAGTTTCTCTCCAGCAACTGCCCTCAGGCCATCTCTTCATATGCTCAGAAAAGTAGTTTAGAGATGCAATTTTTAGCCTGGCAACATCCAAATTCCATTTTTTGCTGAGTGTAAATATTGAAGGACTTTCACTGGAGCACAGATTTTTTTTTTTTTTTTTGGAACAGCAAAAGAACAATGTGCATCTGTCTATTAGATGCTCTTGAAGGCACGTCCACGTAAGCACGGAGATTTGGAATTGCCTCAAAGACAGATGGGGGTCAGAGAGTGCCTGGTAGATCAGTAATAGAATATTTAAATCAAAGTACTTCTTGGGAGAGAGCCAAGTTAGAGAAGAAGGCAGGAGTAACCTGATCTAGGCCATGGCACCGAGGCTAGCAGCTGCACCAGGCCTCTACTGGATGGAAGTCTGAGCCAGCCGGGGAGAACACAGCTTTAAATGCTTGCTGGATTAGTGCTGACGGCACAGTGAAGACTGAGCTGCTTTGATTTCTGCAGAAACCAGTGTGTGAAGCTTGTGTGCTATTTGTAAGAAAGGCCTTAATTTTGACAAAATAATCACCCCAAACTACCCATCCATTGTGACTATCGTCATGACATGATTAGAAAATAGACTCCCAATGTCTCAGGATGAATTGCCCACCACCTGGGGGTCCCTGAATCATGTTGGAGAGGCAGACAAAATAATGCCCCACTCCAAAGACACTCACATCCTAATCCTTGGGACCTGAGAATATGTCACCTTACCTGGCCAAAGGGACTCTGTAGTTGTGATTGAGTTAAGGACTTCAAGATGGGGAGATTATCCTCGGTAATCTAGGTGGGCTCCGTATAAACACAAGGACCACCTTTCCTGCCTGTGGTCAGAAGGAGACGTAGCTGCACAACAATGGCCGGAGAGGTGCAATGCTGCTGGCTTTGAAGACAGAGAAAGAAGACCAGGAGCCAATGCATGTACACAACTCCTAGAAACAGGAAAAGGCAAGGAAATGATTCTCTCCTAGAACTTCCAGAAAGAAACACATCCCTGATAATATCTTGATTCCAGTCCAGTGAGACCCACATCAGATTTCTGACCGACAGAACTGTAAGATAATAAGCTTTTAGCTGGGCAAGGTGGCTCATGCCTATAAACCCAGCACTTTGGGAGGCCAAGGCAGGTGGATCACTTGAGGTCACGAGTTCAAGATGAATCTGGCCAATTTGGTGAAACCCCATCTCTACTGAAAATACAAAAATTACCCAGGTGTGGTGGTGCACGCCTGTAATCTCAAATACTGAGGAGGCTGAGGCACCAGAGTTGCTTGAACCCGGGAGGTGGAGGTTGCAGTGAGATTGGTTGCCACTGCACCACTACAGCACTAATAAGAAAAAAACAAGGAAATGATGTTTGTGTAGTCTTAAGCCCTAAACTTGTGGCCTTTTGCTATGGCTGCCATAGAAAACAAAGCAGGAGGATTACAGGATGCTGAGGCAGAGCCCTCGCCATTTTCCTTTACTCCAGAAAAGCCCCTCATGGCTCCAGGCTGACAGCCAGGAGAGCCTTAAGAACCATCCTTGGCTGGGCGCAGTGGCTCACGCCTATAATCCCAACACTTTGGGAGGCTGAGGTGGGTGGATCATGAGGTAAGAGATCGAGACCAACCTGGTCAACATGGTGAAACCCCATCTTTACTAAAAATACAAAAATTAGCTGGGCATGGTGGCACGTGCCTGTAGTCCCAGCTATTGGGGAGGCTGAGGCAGGAGAATTGCCTGAACCCAGGAGGCGGAGGTTGCAGTGAGCCAAGATCACACCATTGCACTCCAGCCTGGGTAACAAGAGCAAAACTCCATCTCAAAAAGAAAAAAGAAAAAGAATCATTGAGGCCTGCTGCCTAACTCTCCAGAGAGAAGATAAACAAGGAACAATAGACCTACCAGCAGCACAGTCCCTGCATGGAGACACAGCACTGGGGCACAGCTAAGAAATCTTAAGCAAAGATATTAGGGCATTTCCTGCCCAGTAAGTATGTAATCAGGAAATGGTCAGAAGCTTGTACAGAATCCAGTGTTAAAAGGAAAAGGGAGTCTGGGCGTGGTGGCTCACGGCTGTAATCTCAGCACTCTGAGGGGCTGAGGCGGGCAGATCACAAGGTCAAGAGATCAAGACCATCCTGGCCAACATGGTGAAACCCCGTCTCTACTAAAAATACAAAAATTAGCCAGGTGTGGTGGCGCGCGCCTGTAATCCCAGCTACTCGGGAGGCTGAGGCAGGAGAATCACTTGAACTTGGGAGGCAGAGGTTGTAGTGAGCAGAGATTGTGCCACTGCACTGCAGCCTGGCAACAGAGCGAGACTCTGTCTCAAAAATAATAATAATAATAAGGGAGAAGGGAGAGAAAGGAAGTGAGTACAAGTTGTTCAGGGCCTGCACCCACTAGGTGCTTTATATTCACATGGAATGTTGCTGAGGTTCCTGACAACGTAGAGAAAACTAGGCTCAGAGTGAACGTGTGAACTGCCCACGGTCATAGTGTCTCAGTAGCTGGGACAGGAGGTGAGAACTAGGCCTGCCTGACCCCAGAGCTCACGGGCTTTCCACAACTGGCCTCGCTGTTAAATCTCATTGCTTCAACATCATTATCATGAGGTCACTTTGGGCTCCAGCTAAAGGGGCCGAGGCCCTGCTGATATGTCTATTTTTGTCTTGGAAATAGTTCAGAAACTGTGGTAGGAAAAAAGTGTGCAAAAGAAAGGTCATCACAAAATAAACACATTTCAATCTAGTATGGCTTTTTTTTTCTTTTATTTTATACTTGGGAAGGCCTTTACCACAACTAGATTATCTTAAAAAATAATTTTTCTATGGCTTCTTTTAATGCTTTTTCTTTTCAATTATATCTTAGGTCCTTGAGGCATTTGTACGGGTGTACTGTGAGCCATTAACCAACCTTATATTATACAGATTACTTGTCAGTTGCCCCAACACCATTTATTGTATAAGCTATAATTCCACACTTATTCAAAATTCAACCATAAATCGCTTTTTAAATTTCTGTATGTATCTGTTTTTTTCTGAACTCTCTATTCTATCTCATAGGCAAATCAAAAGACAATGAAATGAATTTTTAAAATACCAATACAAAGAGTATAATATGTAAATAACATCTGAAAAAATTCATTGAGCCGGTATGGTGGCCCATGCCTCTAATTCCAACACTTTGGGAGGTTGAAATGAGAGAGTCACTTGAGGTGAGGAGTTCATACCAGCCTGGGCAACATAGCAAGATTCTGCCTTTGCAAAAGATAAAAAATTAGCTGGGCATGATGGCATGTGCCTATAGCTTTAGCTACTTGGGATGCTGAGGTGGGAAGATTGCATGAACTCAGAAGTTTGAGGTTGTAGCGAGCTGTGATTATATCACCACACTCCAGCCTGGGTGACAGAGCAAGATTCTGTCTCTCAAAAAAACAAAATCAATCGGCCAGGCATGATGGTTCATGCCTGTAATCCCAGGACTTTGGGAGGTCGAGGTGGGTGTATCACCTGAGGTCTGGAGTTCAAGACCAGCCTGACCAATATGGAGAAACCCCATCTCTACTAAAAAATACAAAATTAGCCAGGCATGGTGGAGCATGTCTGTAATGCCAGCTACTGGGGAGGCTGAGGCAGGAGAATGGCTTGAACCTAGGAGGCAGAGGTTGCAGTGAGCCAAGATCACACCATTGCTCTTCAGCCTGGGTAATAAGAGTGAAACTCTGTCTCAGAAAAGAAAAATCAATCAAAATGAATAAAAGACAAGGGTTTAAACAGACAATATCTAAATAGATATTAAATAAATCAAAAGTTACTTAGTCTTTTAATGTGGAAATGAAAACTAAATGGACACTGAGACCCCAACTTTCACCTATGAGACTGACAAAAATCCGAATACTAGTAACACACAACATTGGCAAAAATATGTTGTTGCTAAGCATATAAACTGCCATAGCCTCTAAGGAAGACTGTCTGGAAATACCTATCAAAATTATAAATACACGTAGCCTTTGACGCAGCCATTTTTCTTCTAGGAGTTTATATTAAAGGTAATTTTTTTTGTAGTTAAGTAATCTATGTGTAAGATTTTTCATTGCAATCCTGGGCAAATAACACACACACACACACATACCCCAAAACTAAAGGATCATCAATAAGTTACTGGTTAAATAAACTCTTACAATACGTTTAATGAATGACTATTCAGCTCCCCCAAAAACAATGAGAACACTCCTTGTGTGTTCTAATGGAGTTTTCTTTAATTATACTGTTAAATGTGTCTCCACAGGACATTTGGGAATGTCTGGGGAACATTTTTGGTGTCACATCTGGAGAGGGAGGGAGGAACTGCTGCTGGTGTCTAATGGGTGGAACCCAAGACGCTACTAACATTCAACAATACACTTGACAGCCCCCTACAGCTCAGAATGATCCAGCCCAGAATATCAATTGTGAAGTTGAGAAACCCTGCTCTAGAGTGATGATCAGAAACTGATTATGTGACTAGCTGGGCCTGGTGGCACATGCTACATGTAATGCCAGCTACGTGGGATGCTGAGGCAGGAGAATTCCTTGAACACAGGAGGCACAGATTGCAGTGAGCCGAGATCATGCCACTGTACTTCAGCCTGGGAAAGAGCGAAAACTCTGTCAAACAAAGAGAAAGGAAGGAAGGAAGGAAGGAGGGAAGGAAAGAAGGAAGGAAAGAAGGAAGGAAGGAAGGAAGGAAGGAAGGAAGGAAGGAAGGAAGGAAGGAAGGAAGGAAGGAAGAGAAAGAAACATCTACAAAGAGTTTTTTTTTTTTAATTAACTGAGCATGGTTGCATACACCTGTAGTTCCAGTTATTCGGGAGGCTTAGGTGAGAGGATTGCTTGAATCTGGGAAGCTGAGGCTTCAGCCATGAAGCCATGAGCTGCACCACTGCACCCCACCCTGGATGACAGAGCAAGACCCTGTCTCAAAAAAAAAACTAAGACAATATTTGAAATTTCAAAGAAAATCCTGAAACATACTTATTGAGCCAAGGGTCAGGGATGGGTATAAAGTGTTCATTGTCTTCCATTTTGTAATTGTTCAATTATGTACCTATATGTACATAATGTATTATTCATTCAAAAAGACATAAATAGCACTGTCTTCTTTTTTATTATGAAAGTCATCGTTGAATCTTTTTTAAAAAAGGTCTTTTATGTGAAGAAAACTCTGATTTTGCTTGTGATTTTTCTTCCTTTGTGGCCCCTTGTCCTTTTGCAAATAAAGCTCAAGGACATGTACACTGGTTGTTTCCAGATAGATGAGGTGTTCTTTCCTGGAACTCCAAACCGGAGGTAACACAGGAGCATGAAATTGCAATGTGTTGTACCTGACCAAACAGGTTTTGGTCTTAGCAAACCCCAGAGAAAACTGTAACCTAAATTACTAAAAGTTACAAATGTGTAAGTCAATGTTTTGTCAGGGGCAAGGGCAAACTTTCCTATAAAAGGAACTGATAGCATAGAGGTGCCTTTTATTCCTGACAACAATAACGTTCTCTAGGGACCTTTAAAGACTTCTCTAGAATCATTTTTGTAAATATACTGTACATTTTCATTATCAATGGCTCCAGCTCCATTTGCCCCTAGATGTCGGTGGTAAAATTGCATTTACTGTTAAATCTCTTCTCTCTGTTTTAATTTCCACGGTTCCAAAATTGCTTTGCCAAGGTAAAGCATTCATGGGGACTTGAATGTCCCAGAAGCCAAACACATTGTTGTCAGGGTAGGACTTTGCCCAGAGTATCATTCATGGCTTTCTCAGTTACATTTCAAGTTTGTGCTCTATATTTGCTTTTTCATTTCAGTATAATCTCTTTTTTGATTGCTTTCTCTTTGTTTCAGGATATTCTTTGAAATTTCAATTACTGTGTTAGCTTTTGTTTGTTTGTTCATTTGTTTTTTGAGACAGGGTCTTGCTCTGTCATCCAGGCTGGGGTGCAGTGGTGCGATCATGGCTCACTGAAACCTCAACCTGCCAGGCTCAAGCATCCTCCCACCTAAGTCTCCTGAGTAGCTGGGACTACAGGTGTCTGCCACCATACCCAGCTAGTTTTTTAAAAAGTCTTTTTCTAGAGATGGAGTTTCACCATGTTGCCCAGGCTGGTCTCAAAATCCAGGGCTCAAGTGATCTGCCTGACTTGGCCTCCCAAAGTTCTGGAATTATGGGTGTTAACCACCAACTTTGGCCAACATTTGAAATTACATTTAAAAACACAGAAAAAATACATCACATATGTGACTACCAATGTGTATGAAATATTGGTGGCCTTACAGGTAGAAAGAGTTGAACATTTTAAGGTGCAATATGGGAGATCCCAGGAAAGCTCTCTACTGTGAATAGAAAATATCCTAACAGATGTCATTTTCACCTGACATTTTCCCATTTGCCTTTCTGCCTCTTCCTGTTTCATTTTTTAAAATACAGAACAGTGAGACATCAGGGGAAAGAGAGACTGTACTAATGGCTGAGTGTGTGGACATCTATAGGCTGCTTCCATCATTCACAAGACAGACCCAGGAAAATATACAGCCTTCGTAACTCACAGCAGAGGGAATGGAACAGAGCAAGGGGCTCCCAGATGGAATTTAATGGCATCAAAATCAGATTTCACCTAAACCATGGTTATACAAAGAGTGTATTTTGGTACTTTATTCTATCTTTCCGCTTTTCCAAAAAACAAAACAAAACAAAAACAAAAACAAAGGATGGGATACTGAGCGAGATTGTTGGTTCTAAGCTAAACTTAGTAAAAATAAACAAACAAAAACTAAAATGCTTTTTATTGCTCAAGAAGACAAAATATCATTTAAAAAAAAACCTTAAAAAGATAAACATATCTAAAAAAATTAATTCCTGGCCTAGTGTGGTGGCTTACATCTGTAATCTCAGCACTTTGGGAGGCAGAGGCAAGAGGATCACTTGAGGTCAGGAGTTCAAGACCAGTCTGGGCAACATGGTGAAACTCCATCTCTACTAAAAATACAAAAATGAGCTGGGCATGGTGGCGGGTACCTGTAGTCCCAGCTACTTGGGAGGCTGAGGCAGGAGAATTGCTTGAACCCAGGAGGCCAAGGTTGTAATGAGCTGAGATTGAACCACTGTGCTCCAGCCTGGGTAATGAGTAAGACTCAAAAAAAAGCTTCTGCACTTAGTGAATTTCTAATCTGAATGGGAGAGAGAAAAAATCACTCTCATGAAACATCTATTTTATTCCTGTTCCTCAAAGCAACTTATCTATGAGCAGAGTTCACACTGTCCCAGAGTCTCATTCAGCCATGAACATTATGTGAGAAGAGAGAGTAAAGGTCAAGGTGGTTATTGTCCCCCCAGATTCACAGCCCGGAGTTCTGCGTTTGCAAAGAGAATGGACTAGTTGCCCACCAGGGCTCACCCCAACTCTCACACATGACTCCTACACTCAAAGGCTTCAGAGCTAATTAAGGTAATTTTCTAACCACGTGCTTACTCATACACAAAACATGTATACTGAGGAAGTGGGTTTGAGCTGGCTTTTATAAGTGGGAGACAATTTCTGATTACAGTTTTGATGACCTTTTCATACACCATTGCTAAGTCTTTTTTATTTTGCTTTATATATCTTTTGTGGATGATAGCAATAAATTGACAATGCTCTCGAAAAACAAACTGTATGTTTCTATTCCCAGTACAGATTAGACAGACAATAAGGATCAGTTTCAGAAAACTTGAGAAATAAAAGGACGGAGGAGGAAAGAGTATTTACTCTCTATCAAAACAAATACACTTTCACATTTTTTTTTTTAAATTTCTTATTGGATTATAGGTTTTGGGGTACATGAGCAGAGCATGCAAGACAGTTGTGTAGGTACACACATGGCAGTGTGCTTTGCTTTTCTTCTCCCCTTCACCCACATTTGGCATTTCTCCCCAGGCTATCCCTCCCCACCTCCCCCTCCCACTGGCCCTCCCCTTTTCCCCCTATAGACCCCACTGTTTAGTACTCTCCTTTCTGTGTCCATGTGTTCTCATTTTTCATCACCCGCCTATGAGTGAGAATATGCGGTGTTTCATTTTCTGTTCTTGTGTCAGTTTGCTGAGGATGATGTTTTCCAGATTCATCCATGTCCCTACAAACGACACGAACTCATCATTTCTGATTGCTGCATAATATTCCATGGTGTATATGTGCCACATTTTTCCAATCCAGTCTATTATCAATGGGCATTTGGGTTGATTCCAGGTCTTTGCTATTGTAAACAGTGCTGCAATGAACATTCGTGTACATGTGTCCTTATAGTAGAACGATTTATAGTCTTTTGGATATATACCTAGTAAAGGGATTGCTGGGTCAAATGGAATTTCTATTTCTAAGGCCTTGAGGAATCGCCACACTGTCTTCCACACTTTCACATTTTAAAAGAAATGTCAAGTGAATGCCACATGTCGATATCTAACTTGACCAAGAGTCGAAAAAGAATTTTTGAAATTTAGTATTACTGCTTGGTTTCTCAATGGGAATATGGCAATTTTAGTTTTGGAAAATGGTGGTTATAAGGACTAAGTCCTGTTACCAGGATAGAAACCAAACATGAGAAAATAAAGGTAGGAAAAAGAAAACTAGAGAAGTTAGAAATATGTTGTGATAGTAGAATCAATCCAAACAGTGACATTAGCAAGGGGCTACCTGTATCATCATGGGCAGGGTGAGACAAAAATACCAATTATAATTTTATACCCAAGCTAAGAGCATTTGTTGTGTAGACACGTGTTCCATACACATTACTGCCCTTTGTTTTTTTCTTAAACTAATATGTGAATTGAACACTTAGAAAACTTGAAGAGTGTTTCTTCACCTTCCAAGTATTTGCTTTTTGAAAGAATCTATGTAAAATTCTTTCACATAGTTATAAAATTTTAGCCCAATATTATATAGCCTAATATAATATATCTATACTATTACTGTATATATATATACTTTTATTATATATATACATATACTAAATAGTATATATACAGTTATACTTTTAGTATATATACTATATAGTATAAATATATATATACTTTTATATTAGGCTATATAATATTTACTATATATATATACAGTATATATACTTTTAGCCTAATATTGCATAACCTAATATAATATATAATATACTATATATATATTAGGCTAAAAGCATATATATTAGGCTGATATATATGTTAGGCTAAATATCCTATTCATTATATATATTAGTCATCATTATATATATAATTCACTATATGTAATTCACTATACATATATATTTCATTTTATATATATACATATATATGTGTATATATAATTTTTTTATATATATGTGTGTGTGTGTGTGTGTGTATATATATATATATATACATATATATATATATATACATATATATATATATATATATACATATATAATGAATCAGTTTCTGAAATATGGTTTCCACTAAGACTATTGTCTCTTCTTCCAAAAATTCAGGAAATCTGAAAAAGCAGCACACCACCAGCAACCACCATGAAAATTTATTGCACCCTGAAAACCCACATGAACTCTGGTCTTTAGAAATTACTAGCCAGGTGTGGTGGCTCATTCCTGTAATCCCAGCACTTGGAGAGGCAGAGGCGTGCGGATCACAAGGTCAGGAGTTGGAGACCAGTCTGGCCAATATGGTGAAACCCCATCTCTACTAAACACACACACACACACACACACACACACACAAAATTAGCCGAGCATGGTGGCGCATGCCTGTTAATCTCAGCTACTCAAGAGGCTGAGGCGGGAGAATTGCTTAAACCCAGGAGGTGGAGGTTGCAGTCAGCTGAGAAGGTACCACTGAACTCCAGCCAGCCTGGGCAACAGAGACTCCATTTCAAAAAATAAAAATAAATAATAAAAAAAAGAAATAACTAAAGTTCTGTCAAAAAGTAAATTCATCAAGAAATATAAACATGCTGTCACTTGTAAAAACAATGTGTGTTTGAAAGCCTTTGTTTTCCAATGAGTGATGTTTACTAGCACCAAGCCGTGCATGCAAATTTTTGTGCAAAGCCTCTTGACCAACAGCATAAATTCTGAAGTAGCGGCAAAGTAACATTTGTAGCTATGAAAAAGGGTGTTTCTTTTTGTGAGGTGGATGTTTCTGAATGAGATATAATTCTTTGATCAGAACCTGATTTTCAAATAGAATTATCTGTTCTTATTAATCAATCTAGATAACAAATTCAGAAACTGTTAGATGTCACTTGTTAACTCTGGACCTTCAGACATGAGAAGAGTTAGTAGATAAAAGATAAAACAAAACCTAAGGACGTATTTTCTGTTGAAAATTTGTGTCCACCCTTTAAAGACAAAGGAAGTACATTTATCGAGAATAGTTGCTGATTTTGTCTTTTACCAGTGAGTGACTTAATTAGGTCTGTCTCTCCAACCGATGATAAGATTTGACAGATGATAATATTTCAAAATGGCAAGTTTTGCTTCTTCCCAGCATCTCTCTATTCCAAGAATCTATAGCCCTTCACAGAGCATACATGGGTCCAGTACAGCCTAAAATAATTGGGAGAAATTGACACCTTTTAGATGCATGAGAAACAACTTTTTGGCTGACATAAGGAGTTTAGCAGACGTGATTTGCAGGAATTATGAAATATTGCTCTTTCTGTGGAAATGAACAAAAGTAACATTGATGACGAAACCTGCTGCTTCACAGGATGTTGTCTTCACTATGTCAGCATCTCTGAAATGCCCTTGACTGGCACGTGTAGGATTTGGGCTTTTGGAAGTTGGGGGATTAGGCAGTGGGTCTATGGTGGAAGACCTCTGTTTTCTGCTGGCACTATGTGTGTTCCTAACTATAATGCTGTGTTTTGAGATTTGTATCATTTTCAACAGATTCATTACTATAAAAAAGCAAGAAATTTCTTTTGAATAGATGATAAACTTCTGGAAATAATCTCAGAAATTCAGGAGGACCAGAAGAGCTCTGGAATAGCCAAGGCCCTAGGAGTGATCAGACTCATATATTTATTCCCAGGAGCTGTTTGATACGTGTGTTTGTATCTGTGTGCTTGCATATGCATGCTATAACACACAAAAAACTTGTGAACCGTAGCTTGAAACATAGAGTAAGCTCTTAAGTTCGGCTCAATTAATAGATCTATGAAAGTTCGATTGTTCATTTTCCTTTTTTTTTTTTTTGAGATGGAGTCTTACTCTGTCACCAGGCTGGAGTACAGTGGCGCAATCTTGGCTCACCGCCACCTCCTCCTCCCAAGTTCAGATGATTCTCCTGCCTCAGCCTCCCAAGTAGCTGGGTCTACAGGTGCATGCCATCATGCCCAGCTAATGTATGTGTGTGTGTGTGTGTGTGTGTGTGTGTGTGTATGTATTTTTTTTTTTTTTTAGCCGGGACAAGGTTTTGCCATGTTGGCCAGGATGGTCTTGATCTCTTGACCTCGTGATCCACCTGCCTCAGCCTCCCAAAGTGCTGGCATTACAGGCGTGAGCCACCACACCAGGGCCATTTCTTAAAATATTATTCAGTGAAGCTCTTAGCCCAATCAGGAGTAAGAATCCATACTATGGTTTATCATAGCATCACTACTGTAATTCCCATCCAGAGGGTTGAGAAGTTCCGCTCTTCTGGTATTTTTGAGCTACTTTCAAATACATAATACTCCATGAAGGACCAGCTCCATAATTTATAAGACCCAGTGGAAAACAAAAATGTGAGACTCCTTGTACAAAATTTTCTAAGAATTTCAAGATGATCCAACAATGGGTTGTTACAAGTTTTAAATGTTATTTTGTGGTTTTCTTTAGATACTTAAAAGATGATACAATTGGAAAGAAACATTGTTAAACTATAAATAAGTAAAGGTAAAGGGAAGTCATTGTGATATATTTGGGAAAAGCAAGACACTTTTTTTTTTTTTTTTTTTTTTTGAGGCAGAATCTAGCTCTATCACCAGACTGGAGTGCAGTGGCATGATCTCAGCTCACTGCAACCTCCGCCTCCCAGGTTCAAGTGATTCTCCTGCCTCAGCCTCCCAAGTCATTGAGATTACAGGTACGTGCCGCCACACCCAGCTAATTTTCGTATTTTTAGTAGAGACAGGGTTTTACCATGTTGGCCAGGATAGACTCAAACTCCAAACTTCAGATGATCTGCCCACCTTGGCCTCCTAAAGTGCTGGGATTATAGGCATGAGCCACTGTGCCCATTGGAACTTTTAAAATATTAAGGTTGAATTCTGGTTCTTAATAATGGTGGAAACTCAGTTTTCTCATGTGGAAAATGGGACTTCATGGTTTTTCTTTTTTGGACAAATATTTATTATGAAAGCCTTATATGTATTAGCTTATTTAATCCCCACCATAACATTATGAGCAAGTTGTATTACTTTCCCCAGTTTATAGATGAGGGAGCTCTGGCACACAGAGTTTTTTGGTTTTTTTGGTTTTTTTTTGAGATGGAGTCATGTTTTGTCACCCAGGCTAGAGTGCAGTGACGCGATCTTGGCTCACTGCAACCTCCACCTCCCGGGTTCAAGCAATTCTTCTGCCTGAGCCTCCCAAGTAGCTGGGACTACAGGCGTACACCACCACACCCAGCTAATTTTTGTATTTTTAGTAGAGACAGAGCTTCACTGTGTTGACCAGGATGGTCTCAATCTCATGACCTCGTGATCCACCTGCCTCAGCCTCCTTAGGAGTTGGGATTACAGGCAGGAGCCACCGTGCCCAGCCCAAGATTTTAAGACTTCCTGAAGTGTTCACTAAGTGTTCACCAATAATAAATATTGGAGATGCAGCCTAGATGGCCTAGCTTCAGGGCCCAGCCTGGCTGGCCACCATCTTCCAACACGTGTTACATCACTGGATCATACTGGGCACTTGATGACAGTAACAACAAAAATTAAAACCCACAATTCTGGCTCAGAATTAAGGCTCACTTGCTATTTGATGACTCTTCTGGCACTTACAATTTTCTAGGTCTCTAAAACCCTGAAATTATCTCATAATGGGGAAATAATATAAACCAGGAGGTAGGTGATTTTTGTCGTGTTGTTATTTAAATCTAGGTAAGAGATTACAACCTGAGAAACAGCAAATCAAATAACATTCTTTTGGAGAGACACAGTATATAATATTATACTTACTGGAAGCCCCTATGAAAGGAGTTTTCATCCCAGATGCTCTCAAATATGTTTTTAAGGTTTCCTCATAAATGCTCTTCTAATATTATCATTCAAAAAGAAAAGTCTATTGAAATCCCCAAGGCAGATAAATAAATTTAGGGGAACAGAATACAAATAAAATCATCAATATCAATTTAATGCCTCATTTTGATAAAGAGAAAACGGACTGGATTTTCAACATCAAATGTATTCATCAGTTATACAGTTGCTCATAATTGTGAGTTTGCAGATCTGACCTAAGATCATTTTGCACTTCCTAAAGAATTACTACTAAGAGTCAAGGTTGAACTTGATGCTATGGTGCATGCCTCTAGGCTTACCTACTCGGGATACTAAGGTGGGATCATTGCTTGAGCCCAGGAGTTCAAGGCCAGCCTGGGCAACATAAAAAGACCCCGTCTCTTAAAAAAAAAAAAAAAAAAAAAAAAGTCAGGGTTGGAGAGAACTCAATGACCTTGATTCCAAACCAAACTTCTGAGAAGTCCACAGAGTATACTTGGGGCGTGGGGCGGGGGACTGCATGGGAGGTCTACCATAAAGGCTTAGCTCTTTCTCATTAGAAGAAAGATCCATGATTTCAATGACTGAGATCTAGAAACCTTTAGGAGCCAGAGGAGTCATCACCTAGTAATTTAGCATCAACTCTGTGGTTTAGTGGTGGTCCTTTTTATGTTCAAGAGGGAGAATTGTTCAAACAATATAGTTGGTTTGAAATACTTCCAGGACCAATGCAAACACCAAGTGGGCTGCCCAGAAACCACACATTGTTTCCCTCAGACAAAAGATAATGATGCACTAATGAGTTTTACCCTTTATTGCCCTCTCTGGAACACAGCCTCAGGAGGAAAACCCGCAAAACCAAATTGTTAGTCCTCAAATTTACAATATTTTGCAATGACCCCTATCCCTTTTACTTTAAGTGCTAGTGCTTGGGTTAAGTATTTGTGTTGTTTTACTCATAAATTCCAACCTCATGTAATCTCAGAAGTGCCCTCCCAGAGAGAGAAGGGAAATGAGTAAATGAGGAAAAATGATAAAAGACTCCCTGATACTGAATACCTCCAAGAGGCATAAAGCACTTCTGAGATATTATCTGATTCTGATGTACTCTGATTTCATTAAAGGGGAAGAAGGTAACATTATTTTAACTATGGAGAGGAAAAGTGAGGCAAAAGCAGTTGGACTAGTAGGTCCATTTAATAAAAATCATTTAGTAAATAATCAAAACTATGAATGGAGGAAATTAGTACCCCATTAATTAGACTCGTAAAAGTGTATGTATTGAGGATTTACAGGATTTGTTAGAGTCATTTGTGGTTGTTTTATTGAAGAGCAAGCTTAATGGCACAGTTGCACATCACTTGGACTGAAATCACCCACAACTCTTCCTTAACGGTATCAATCCCCCTCCCCATTCCAGCTGTTATTTCAGTCCTATGTGCTCGCAACACCTCCAAAAAGTCTTGCTTGTAGATATAGTTTCTATATCCTCACCTCTTTCCTATTTAATGTGGCTTCATTTTCAAAACATTTCCACTGAAAATGTTAAAGTATGCTTTGGTTTGCTTTGTTCGGTTTCTTGTTTTTTGAGATAGAGGCTTGCTCTGTAGCCCAGGCTGGAGTGCAGAGGCACAGAGGCTGCAGTGCAGAGGAGATTGAGCTCACTGTAGCCTCCATCTCTTGGGTTCAAACTATCCTTCTGCCTCAGCCTCCTGAGTAGCTGAAAATACAGTTGTGCATCTCCAAGCCCAGCTACATTTTCCTTTTTTTTTTTTTTTTCAATAGAGATGGGGTTTCACCATGTTGCCCAAACTGGTCTTGGGCTCCTGGCCTCATGCCATCCTCCTGCTTTGGTGTCCTGAAGTGCTGGGATTACAGGTGTGAGCTACTGCTCCCGGCCTTCTTGTTAAAGTTGATAGTACTTTTCAAGGCTGGAAAACCACAGAGTTGTTTCCTACCTGTTCTTCTCTAGTTTCTGTCTAAATGTGTTCATCCATATCCCTAACTTTAAGCCTTGTTTTTACCCCAGTGTGTACATGTCACTCTCACCTTTCACCTAACTTTAGAAAACCTAAGTTTTTCCAATGTACATTTAATAGACATCTCAAACTTAACATGGTCAAAATTGAACCCTTGAGTTCTGCCCCAAACCTCTTCTTCCTCTAGTCTTGCTTCAAAAACTTTGCTCTACTCTCACCTCTAGAACATGTTGTTTTTATTTCTGAACATTCTTTTTATTTATTTATTTATTTATTTTGAGATGGAGTCTTGTTCTTGTTGTCCAGGCTGGAGTACAATGATGATCTCAGCTCACTGAAACCTCCACTTCTCTGTTTCAAGCAATTCTCCTGCCTCAACCTCCCAAGTAGCTGGGATTACAGGTGTCCACCACCACGCCTGGCTAATTTTTGTATTTTTCATAGAGATGGGGTTTCACCATGTTGGCCAGGCTGGTCTTGAACTCCTGACCTCAGGTGATCTGCCTGCCTCAGCCTCCCAGAGTGCTGGGATTACAGATGTGAGCCACCACACCTGGACTATTTCTGAAACACTCTCAAAACCATTTCTGTCTCTTTCTCCGCTACTCCCACCCTAGGGCAGATCGTCATGATTTTCCATTTGTAGGTTATTCCCGTAATTCCTGAATGGTCTTCCACTTCCATTCTCACCAGTATGTCTTCTGTTCTCTATAAAACAGTAAGAGTTAAGCTTCCAAGACATAAAATTAGATGATGTCACTTTGCTACTCTAAATCCTGTTTTGGCTTCTCACCAAACATACAATAGAATCCAAACACTTTATCATAGTCCATAAGACCATGCATGATCTGGTCCCCATCTGCCTTATCCCCCATCTCTGGATACTGTCCCCTCTCACACAGTGAGTTCTACCCATCCTGGAATTTCTCTTTTTTTTTTTTGAGACAGAGTCTCACTCTGTCATCCAGGCTGGAGTGCAGTGGTGCAATTTCTGCTCACTGCAACCTATGCCTTTCAGATTCAAGAGATTCTCCTGCCTCAGCCTCCCCAGTAGCTGGGACTAGAAGTGGGTGCCACCACACCAGGCTAATTTTTTGTATTTTTAGTAGAGATGGGGTTTCACTGTGTTAGCCAGGATGGTCTTGATTTCCTGACCTTGTGATCTGCTCTCCTTGGACTGATCTCCAAGTGCTGGGATTACAGGCATGAGCCTCCGTGCCTGATGGCCTTTCTCTTCTACGAACATGAATAGTTTGTCCTCACCATAGTTCATTCTCATGCTAGCTGTTCTCTCTTCTCATAAATCTGGCTATCATCCCTGCTTGTTATTCAGGTCTCATGTTGCATGCCTTAGAGAAGCCCCCAACCATTCAATCTAATTATGTTCTACCCCTATCATTCTCTCTACCATCATCTCTTTTTATGTCCTTCATATAACTTCCTGCCATCTGAAAATATTTTAATCATTTACCAGTTTATTATCTGTGTATCCTCTCTAGAATGTGAATTCTAGGAAAAATAGGACCTTATCTGCTGTATTCCTCATGCCTACCACTGTACCTGGCACATAGTGGGGTTCACAATATGTATTGAGAATGAATTCATTTGCATCTTGTTGAAAGTGCCAAAGTAGTGTAGTCTAATGGAGAGTTCAGGGACAGGAATTGGAATTATAGAGGATATTAAATTTCTACTAATATCAGGGCCATAACTTTAAAAATAGTAACTTAAGGCTGGGTGTGGTGGCTCATGCCCATAATCCCAGCACTTTGGGAGGCCAAGGTGGGCGGATCACCTGAGGTCAGGAGTTTGAGACCATCGTGGCCAACATGGTGAAACCCCATCTCTACAAAAAATACAAAAATTAGCCAGGTGTGGTGGCATGCACCTGTAATCCCAGCTACTCTGGAGGCTGAAGCAGGAGAATTGCTTGAACCCCAGAGGTGGAGGTTGCAGTGAGCCGAGATCATGCCACTTGCACTCCAGCCTGGGCAACGGAGTGAGACTCCATCTCCAAAAAATAAAAATAAACATTAATAATAATAATAATAACAAATGTGTAACAAATTCTGTCAACCATCTGAAGTATGAATGTATTTTAAATGATTCTGGAAACTTTTTTATCTACAACATTTCAAACAAGTAAGATCTTAAATGTCATATTGCTTTTTTTTTTTGAGACAGTGTTTCGCTCTTGTTACCCAGGCTGGAGTGCAATGGCGCGATCTCGGCTCACCGCAACCTCCGCCTCCTGGGTTCAGGCAATTCTCCTGCCTCAGCCTCCCGAGTAGCTGGGATTACAGGCACGCGCCACCATGCCCAGCTAATTTTTTGTATTTTTAGTAGAGACGGGGTTTCACCATGTTGACCAGGATGGTCTCGATCTGTTGACCTCAGGTGATCTGCCCGTCTTAAAAAAAAGCAATATGACATTTAAGATCTTACTTGTTTGAAATGTTGTAGATAAAAAAGTTTCCAGAATCATTTAAAATTACATATATTAAATATATACTAATTAAATATAATATAAATTATATTAATTAGTATATATTTAATATATGTAATATATTAAATTATATATATAATTTGTATATATATAATTATATATAATATATTACATATATTAATTATATACTAATTATTATATTGTCTTTATATATTATATAATTAATCTGTATATAATATATACAGATTGTTGGGCTCCAAAACACCCCATCTCTTTCACAGAGTTTCTAAGTCAGTAGATCTGGGGGGTGGCACAAAATGTGCATTTCTAACAAGTTCTCAGGTACCGTTTATACTAGTGGTCTGAGAACCTCACTTTAAGAAACTGATAAAGATGAATAAGTAATTCATTGTGAAAAGAAAAAAAGAGCCTCAGTAGCAGGAAAATAGGTGGCATTTTAGTTAGAACTCTTGAATAATTCTACTAGCCCGGTGCTGAGTTATCCAGACAAGTCACTTTTTATTTTTAAATTTTATATTTTCCATTAATATTGAAGGATATTGTCCCACTTGATGCTGAGACTTTTCTTTTATTAATAGATATTTAACACACTATTAGAAGTTTTCATACTGATGTGGTATTCACATATATTCTTTATTCTTCAGCAGTAAATTCTTCTCTTGCATTTTTCTTGAGAAAAAAAAAAATCTCCCTTAAATAATTTTCCTTTGTACTTCACTATTTCCTTGCATTGAAATAGTAACTGGATCTTCAACAAAAATCTATTATGCTTAAAAACCATTTGCCCAAGCAAACAAAAATTACAATTAAATTGGTTTGACAAGTGTACAGAGAAGATGGGAAGCACATGTTCTTTTCCCTGCTTCTGCTTAACTTCTAACTGGTCTGTTGGCCTCGTCAGGAGTTTTGAAGTGTCAGTTTCCACACTTATTCTTATTGGGGTACAGGGATCGCAGCAGCTACCTCACCCTTGTTTCCTGGACCACAGACACTTGATTCCCTAAACAGATAAAGTCATTTCTAGGTGTCTAAAAGGAATTGATTCCACGATCCCTTAAGTTTACTGAAATCCATGGATGCTAAAGTCCCCCTTTTTTTGTTTTTTGATGGAGTCTCGCTCTTGTCACCCAGGCTGGAGTGCAATGGCATGATCTCAGCTCACTACAACCTTCACTTCCTAGGTTCAAGCGATTCTATTGCCTCAGCCTCCCGAGTAGCTGGTATCAGGTGCCCATCACCACACCTGGCTAATTTTTTTGTATTTTCAGTAGAGATGGGGCTTCACCATGTTGGCCAGGCTGGTCTCCAACTCCTGACCTCAGGTGATCTACCTGCCTCGGCCTCCCAAAGTGCTGGAATTACAGGTGCGCCAGGCCTCAAGTCCCTTTGATAAAAGGCTTATGTAAACATAGCCTACGGATATTCTCTCGTATACTCTAAATTATCTCTAGGTTACTTATAATATAATAATTCAACATAACTGCTATGTAAGTAGCATTTCTACTGTATTTTTATTTGCATTATTTTTTATTGTTTGGGTTTTTTTCCTGAATATTTTTGATAGGCAGATGTGGAACCTGTGGATATGGAGGGCTGGCTATACTCAAACTCATTAAATGTTAGAGTTCAAGGTCTCTTAGTAAGAAACTAATGCTACTTCTAGATACCTAACTTATTATAACAATCCAAAATTAATATGTACACTGGTGTTCAAAACAGTATTACTTGTAAAACTGAGAACTGATCCTGGGCGCGGTGGCTCATGCCTGTAATCCCAGCATTTTAGGAGGCTGAGGCAGGCAGATCACCTGAGGTCAGGAGTTCAAGACCAGCCTGGCCAACATGGTGAAACCTTGTCTCTACTACAAATACAAAAATTAGCCAGGCATGGTGGTGTGCACCTGTAGTCCCAAATACTGGGGAGGCTGAGGCAGGAGAATTGCTTGAACCCAGGGGGTGGAGGTTGCCATTGCTTGAACCCAGGGGGTGGAGGTTGTAGTGAGCCAAGATTGTGCCACTGCTTTCCAGCCTGGGTGACAGAACAAGACCCTGTCTCAAAAGAAAAAAAAAAAATTATTTAGCACAACTTTAGTAAGAAAATTTAAACTTGACTTAGCGCAGTGACTCACACCTGTAATCCCAGCACTTTGGGAGGCTGAGGTGGGTGGATCCTGAGGTCAGGAGTTCAAGACCAGCCTGGCCAATGTAGGGAAACCGCATCTCTACTAAAAATACAAAAATCAAAAACAACAACCTGAAAACTGGAAACAATCTAAATAGAAGAATTAAGTACTTTGAAAACACATATGTATTAGATTATATAGTCATTTAAAGTTACTTGTAGTTGTCATTAATGTTTTCTAAATTCTCCAAAATGTCTATGAATAGTAAATAATTTTTGTAACCAAAATAAAGTTAAAGAGAAAAGGATTAAGTTTTTAAAAAAGAAAAGCTAGTTAACTTGGGTCATACATAGTGCCACTTTCTACTTCATGCAAAGGCCTCTTTTTTGTTTCCTTGAAGAATAATCATAAAAACTTCATTTATGTATTTTCTTAGAGAAAAAAAGAACAAATTTGATTTATATTAATTTAGATGTTAACCACAAACCGAATTTGTTCATCAAATGGTTTTGAAACAAGTGGAATTTTTAAATCTCCATTCTAATTAATGTCTCTGCTAATTCATTTCTTTTAATTGAGGTGAAATTCAAGTAACATAACATTAACCATTTTAAATGTACATTAAAAAATGTACATTAGTAAGAAAATTAGTACATTAACCATTTTCAGTAGCTTCAGCACTGAAAAGTGTTGCAGTTTTGCAGCCACAAGCTCTAGCCAGTTCCAAAACATATTCATTGCATGCAAAAGAAACCCTGTTCTCATTAAAGAGCCGTGCTCCCTTTTTCCTCCACCCCCAGCCCCTGGCAGTCACTAACCTGCAATCAGTCCCTATGGATTTACATATTCCAGATACCATTCGCTTTTTAAAGAGCTGTAACTATTTTTGTAAATGGATGCATTGAGTAAGAATACTTCTGCCTGTCTCTCTGCTCATTGGCCTTAGCTTTTCTCTGGAGTAGCCCCCAGGAAGGCTTAACTGTGGCTTCCACATGACAGTCCTTCAAATATTTGACAGCAACTCTCAGGGATCATGATTTCTTGACACCCCATCACTACCCTCTCCAGTACTTACTTCCACCAAATACATATGATCGTCTTCATACTGAATATGCAGAATTCCTTATATGACCCCTTCCACCATAACAGTTCACCTGCCTATGGATTCTCTTCAGCTTCTTAAGTTTCCATTCAAACTTCATGGGAAAGTGGGGAAAGAAAGGGGCAGGGAAGTCATAAGAATCAAATGAGCTGGCTCCTGGGCAGGCCTCTGCATGGACATGCATGCTGACCTTCACTACATCTGAGTTGGAGTGAGCCAGGTCCCTGGTTCATACCCTGGGCCCAGTGCAGGGGCCTCTCTCAACATTACCCTCCATAGTGCTGCAGAAACCACAGCTACAGGCCCCAGAAGAAAGGCATCCTAATTGGAAACACACATCACAATTACTTTCAAATCATCTCCCTCACATCTTCCTGTCACAAATCATTAAAGAAGTCCTCTACTCTAAACATGGGGAAATTGCTCAAAGAAAGAAGAGATGTTAGATCTAAATGTCAATTCACTCTAACACTGATTGCTATGTAACACTGCATTAATCTCTGGTTCTTATTAATGAGGTTTTGCCCTGGGTAATGTAGCAGAGCCCAAATAATTACATTTTAGACAGATAATTTGGGCTTTGTTTTTCAGAGTATGGGGTGCTTATTAAAAATATCAGTTCTCAGTTTCCAGCTCAGATCGTGAGTCAGGGAATTCCAGAAGTCTATGGACTTGGAATCTGTATTTCCAGGTGTGTTGTGCTCATAATGAAGTTTCAGATCCAATTACAAAAGAAAAAGAGAGTCCTTTATTGAATTTGTGTTGCATACAAGTAATAGATTGTTAATAAAACTTGCTCTTTGAAAAAATGTGCCAATATTTGTGTTTGGAAACAGTGTATTCAAAAATACTTGATAAGCTTGGCTTAAGGTAGAACTGGTTCTGTTTGATGTTAACAAAAATCATTCTCTACAAATACTTCAAAAGTTCAGTAGAAGCCCTTTTTATTTACATTATTTATAATTAGGCTGATCCCAGGAAAGATCTAAACAGACTTATAAAAGGCCGAGTGGACACGAAACATCATGAGCACATGTGCACTCAGGAAATATTTGCTGCATGAATGGCACACTTACATTTGCTTTATTTCCAAAATAAAAAGGCCAAGGAATGATTCTTCTAACGTCCCAGACTTTCCCCTTCTCAAATATCAGTTATATTCTGGCTGCTGGAATATGAGCAAATACAACATGTATAGTTTCTCTGAAACATTAGGTACGTATTCATTTACTCAGTAAGTATGTACTGGTCACCTACATGTGTCCAGGGCCTGTGCTAAAATCCAGGGATACGGTGGTGAATAAAACACACTCAGTCTCTACCCTGATGAAGTTTTTCCATTGTAGGGAGCTAGTAAGTTAGGTATTTGGAGAAGATTAATTATTTGAGAAACAAGCAAAAGCTCAGAAAAAGTACAGGGAACTTTAAGGCCAGGCACCAGCTTGGCACATATCTCATGTCTAGCTTTTCAAGATGGGGTGTCTTGAGTTCCCAGTGCTGTGGCTCAGAAAACACTCTCCATCCTCTCTAGTTATTTCATTTGCTTCATTTAGAGCAGATCAGTAAATATTTGGAAGGGCAGATGAATTACGGTTTATCAGCCACATTTTAAAGCATAGTCAACAGGATTCTGTACACATTGTCTTCCGTTCTTCCTCACCGCAATCTTGTTTCCCTCCCACCCCACCTGTTCTCTGAAATTCTTCCATCAAGGTGATCTCTCTCTATTTAATGAAGACTTTTTAACCTTTCCCTCTTCTGACTTGTTATAGCCTTTGCTATTCCTGCTTTTCCTTGTCTTCCTTTGTAGATTTCCTTACTTCCTTGAAAAGCTGGTATTCCGGCCAGGCCTGGTGGTTCATGCCTGTAATCTCAGCACTTTGGGAGGCCGAGGTAGGCAGATCACTTGAGATCGGGAGTTTGAGACCAGCCTGACCAACGCGTTGAAACCCCGTCTCTACTAAAAATACAAAAATTAGCCAGGTGTGGTGGTGCATACCTGTAATCCCAGCTACTCTGGAGGCTGAGGCAGGAGAATTGCTTAAACCTGGGAGGCGGAGGTTGCAGTGAGCCGAGATCGTGCCATTGCACTCCAGCCTGGGCAACAAGAGTGAAACTCCATCTCAAAAAAAGAAAAGAAAAGAAACTCCCTGCCCTGACCCAAACCAGCTTTTCCTCTGATAGTCTCTATCGTGGTAAAAACCAGCCCCAGCTCCAGCCCCGTCATCCAGTTGCCTGAAGCAGCTACCCAGATATTCCCCTTCTTCATCGTTGTGTCCACTTAATCTCTTCAACAGGCTAAAGCCCAAACATCTAAAATGTTTCCTTCACCTCTAGCCCTATCACCGCTTAGCTCGGGCTCACATTGTTTTCCGGCTGACTCAAGCAGCCAGTTCCCTAGCCTCCTATTTCCGGGTTTATTGTCCCTTTTTATTTCTTCGTCTTATTCCAGGGATGCAGTCAATGTCTTGTTGCTCTTTGTATCTCAAACCTTAGGAAGGTTCATGGAACATGGAAGATGAATGAATGAATAAATGAACGTGCACAACTTTAATAAAAGTGCTGCCTATGATAGGCTCATAAATGGAGAAAGCTTTTGGTACTGGCAATCATTTTTAATACATTTTCAACACTTTCTTCTTCACTTTTTCCGTAACTCCATATCCACTGGCATGTTTTAAGTCTCCCGGTTGTCTCTGATTATGTTTGTTTTCCTTGGTCGAGAGCCTTGAATTTGCACTCTAATTTGTCTGAATTCAGCATCAGTTGTCAATAAAGCTAACTTGAAAAAGGCAGGGTGCGTAAGACTTTATGCCGACGAAACCAAACTTCTTGTTTCAATTAAATTACTTAATATGGGACTTTCCAGTCCTCTGTGGACCCATTAGCTAATAGACTGTTTTGAAAAACTGTCAGGAAAGAGAGGCTGCAGAATTCAAGAGACGTGAGTGAGTGACTAGAAGAGGAATAAAGCCTGAGGTCTTTTTTTTATAACATTTACATGTGGACATAAAATTTTTATGTATCAAAGAGTTCAAGAATGACTTATTCTTCTTGCCCAGAATCATTAATGCAATTCTCGTGCTTGCAAATAATAATATAATAACACACTTTCATATACTTCAGTGTACTGTTCGCCAAACATTTTTAGTTTTAAATCTATGACCTCTTATACACTTTTTAATTGACATCTAAAATTTTCAGTGGACATTATTTAAAGAGTATCGCAAACTGGATCTTTTAAAATAAAATGGTTATACCATGTTTTAAAATGTCTCCAGAGGAATATAAATACCATTGCTATTTTATACCCACTATTATACATTTTTTAAGAAAAATGCATGCAGAACTACTCCTTTAAAGGAAATTGTATGTTATTTCTTTTTCTCCTTGACTTATATTTCATTGTAGTTCTACCCATAGAACTGTTTTCTAATAAGTTTTACATATAAAAGGCTTTTCACTCTATCTTTCTTTTTCCCTATTATTCTTTTCTGTGACAAAAAGTATGCATGTAGATTTTGATTTTAATTTTGTGGTCAGTTTTAAGTATTTAAATTTTGGGGATTAATTTTTTTGGCTCTTTGGATTGATTACACATTAGAGTGAAGGACAATATTTGGTAAAAATAGCATAAATGTACCCAGCAACACTGAAAAAAGAAGATAAAATAGCATAAACATGTGATAAATTTAGTAAATAATTATTAAATACAAAAAGGTAAATTTCAATTATTTTCATTTCTGAAATAGATGCCCCATGAATGGAGGCATTTTTATTATTGTTTTTTATTGTCTTTTTCCTAAAAAGAGGCAGGGCTCAGCAGAAACTCCCTATGTGTGTATATGATTATATAGTAGAATCATATATGTAATATATACTGTATTCATCTGCTATAAAGAAATATCTGAGAAAGGATAATGTATAAAGAAAAGAGGTCGAGCTGGCTCACAGTTCTGCAGGCTGCATGGGAAGCATGATGCTGGCCATCTGCTCAGCTTCTGGGGAGGCCTCAGGAAACTTACAGTCATGATACAAGTTGAAGTGGGAGCCAGCCCTTCTCACATAGCCGGAGCAGGAGGAAGAGAGAGATGGGGGAGGTGCCACACGCTTTTAAACAAATAGATCTCGTGACATCTCTATCGTGAGCACAGCACTAGGGGAATGGTGCTAAACCATTAGAAACTTCCCCCATGATCCAAATACCTCCCCACCAGGCCTCACCTCCAACATTGGGGATTATAATTTGACATAAGATTGGGATGGGGGCACAGATCCACACTGTATTATCTATTATATATATAATCTATACTAAGGAAATGTGTCACATAAATAGCATATAATATAATGTATTTTCTTAACAGCAATGTCTTGCTTTCTTAAAATCCTTCAAACTTAGATGTGAAACAAAACCAAACAGCAATCATTATCAAAAAATTATTTTTGGTGTTAATGTCATTAGATTCTCCTTTAATTTGGGTTTAGAAAGCAAATTATGGGAAACAGCCTGACTTGCAAAAGGAATTTATTAGTCATTTATTTTTTAGTGGGGGTAACGATATTTAGAAGTGTCCCTTCGCTTGGTGCCCTAGAGCCTTTGTTGTATTTTAGGCTATACCATACAATAAGAGTGGGTTTCCTGCCTCTCTTCTTTCTTCTGTCAAGTGAAAGAAGAGAAGCAGGAAAGGGACATCTGTCTGCCCCACTGTAGGCACTTCCTCAAACAGATCTCTTGGAAAAGAAGGAACAGATGGAAGTTGAGGATTTAAATAGTGATTCACCTAAAACTACCCTTGTACACAGACCTCTCAGAAAGCCTACATGTAGCCCCCAAGGATTAGACATATGCTGATATGAGGAGAATTGCTGTAGGAGTTAAGATGGGAGATAATAAAGAATATTAGACCAGTGATTGAAGGAACTAAGAGGAGTAGAAAACGCTTTGAAATAAAAGGAAGATAAGGACCTGCAAAAATTATTACTACTGAACAGTTTTTTCCATTTCTTAAAACATTCTATTCTTAGTAATTATGTTCACTTCTGATTTTAATAACTAAATATACATTGAATTATTGTGATTAAAGGCTTATGCAGAAAGTCTCACTCCTACTGAGAAGTTAAGCTAGTTTCAAGCTCTTCTTTATAGTTTCTAAAAATAGAAAAAAAAATCGCATCTGTACCAGTGTAGGTTAAACCTACTCAATCATCCAGTCCTTCATTCATTCATAAATTCATAAACACTTAACATTATTCTCTAGACACACTCTAAGCGACTGTGGAAACAAAGATGAAATACCCTTCTCTTCCAATTCCTTAGTCTCCAGTGGGAGAGAAAATGTGCCAATAGCGACACCGTGTCTATCGGCTGTATTAAGGCCGTCTGTTATGACGATGGCAAAAATAAAGAGCACAGGAAACATGCATGGTTTCACAAAGGAAATAGCATTTTAATGAAATCTAAGTGACTCACAGTGGCCAGAGAACTAATATTTCAGGCTAAAGCAATAGCTATTTGGAAGGGGAAAGCAGCCTTGCACGTGGTAGATAGAACACAGTTTTGTGCATTTCAAGCACAAGGTGTAAGGTAAAGGGATACTATCTGATGGGACCTGAAGAAGACAAAGAATGCAGAACACCTACGCCTTGTGCCAAAGACTTTGAACTTGTTTGTAAGTGATGAGAAATCTTTCAAGGGTTTAATGTGAAGGAATAACAGACAGATTTGCATGTGAAAACGTCCACTCCGATAGGAGTTGAGAAGATGGATTTGAGAGTGTGAGTCTGAAGGGAGAACGGAAGCCAGTGAGAAGACGATCACAATGTTCAGATGACGAGGATCTAAACCAAGGTGGTAACAGTGGGATTAACAAGTGAGGCATGAAAGAAAAGGACGTCCTGTTGATGGATTTAATATATGGGAAGATAAACTGGGATACTCTCCAGTAACCATGTAAAAGTGATTTAAATACTAAAGAATTTCATTCACAAACACGAAGTCCAGAGGTAAGCAGTTACGGGGCTGCTCAGTACAGTGACTTATTAACATCATCAAGAATCCAGTTGTGTTCCATTTTGTGCTCTATCCTGCAAAGATCTTTTATCCCATGCTTCCCCTCCCCCCTCCCCCCACCCCATGGAACCTGCCATAGCCTCAGCCATCACGTCCTTGCCTAACCACAATAAAAAGCTGAACAATACTTTCTCCTGGCATGTCTCTTTTTATCAGGGAATAAAAATCTTTCCAAGGAGGCTGCACCTTGCCTCACAGTTACATTATTGCCCATGCCTAAATCAATCGCTTGCAGGGATAGTGGAATAACCAATTGGCATGGACCAACCAACTTTCAACTCCATGGCAGGTAGAAAGGTCGATGAAGAACTTGAAATCAAATACCAGAACAAATTATGGTTCTGTTAGTAAGGAAGAATGGAGATCTTGACTCTCAGGAAGTAAATGGGCAGAGTCTGTTCAGATTCAACCTTCTGGTTTAGGTGAAAGGATCAGTGCTGTCCTGCTCATTGGGATAGCATCCGTCAGAGGAGGGGCAGATGAGCGGGACGCTATGATGAGATTTGGAACACATAGAATTTGAGGTGTCTACAGGACATTTGGCGAATGTTTGATAGGCAGCTGAGCAGAGGATCTATGAGTCCTGAGCAGAGAGCTAGTTGAAGCCATAGGCGTGAATGAAATTCTTAGTAGAAATTTTAGAAATGAGAAGATGGGGTTATGGAAAAATTGTTGGGGAACCTCAACCTTTAAAAGGCGACCACAGAAAGAAAAATCACAAAAAGATATTGAAGGGGTGAAGCAAAATAATAAAAAATATTTTCTCATGAGTTCCAGAGGAAAAAGGGGTTGCAGTGATAGTTTGCCAGGCTTTGCTATGTCTCTGTCACCATTCCTACAAATTAGCATACAGCAAGTATAATGAAGTAGCTTGAAGTAAGAGTGAATGGGAGAAGTTGGTGGGTAGCGTGAGTAGGACGTTTTTTATTTTGTTGAAAGCATTTTAGACAGGCCTCTCTAATTTTTATGTGTACAGAAAATCTATACTCTGCTTCCAGGGAAGTGGACACCAGCTATTTTAGCTCTCCCTGGACAAAGAATCCCGTCGTAGGAGGGTGGAAGAAGGGGTCTGGGGAGTGTGGAATCGTGGCAGCATGGCTGGTCTTTCGGGCAGCAGCCTAAAATCTTTATCTGAAAAAAAAAATACTTATGTGCCACTAATGACTGCAGAGAACAATGTCACTGTCTGTAAAATTCAAATGGATGGCTTATGATTTCTTCCTTCTTTTTTTTTTTTTTTCCTAAGGGAGTTTCACTCTTGTTGCCCAGGCTGGAGTGCAGTGGCACAATCTCGGCTCACTGCAACCTCTGCCTCCCTGGTTTAAGTGATTTTCCTGCCTCAGCTTCCTGAGTAGCCGGGATTACAGGCATGCGCCACCATGTCTAGCTAATTTTGTATTTTTAATGAGTCGGAGTTTCTTCATGTTGGCCAGGCTGGTCTCAAACTCCCGACCACAGGTGATCCGCCCATCTCGGCCTCCCGAAGTACTGGAATTACAGGCGTGAGCCACTACGCCTGGCCCTCTTCCTTTCTTTCAAATAAAACTCATGATCCTTTTGCTCAGAGGGTTCTTGGATTTTGATGTGATTTCAGTGCCACATTCCTCCTGACAGCAACAGGGTACAGAGGGTGGCAAGTGCCATTAACACCATTTTACAGGGGAGAACCCGGAAAAGCCTGGGAGTGCATCACATAGGTCACAGCATGGGCAGATCAGGGCCCAGAAACCACGTTCTCCCTCCCATACCCACTGAATGTGACCTAGAGAGAAGCAGCCCACATGTG
Source organism: Callithrix jacchus (assembly GCF_049354715.1). Taxonomy (NCBI): domain Eukaryota; kingdom Metazoa; phylum Chordata; class Mammalia; order Primates; family Cebidae; genus Callithrix; species Callithrix jacchus. Next base: position 45,336,716 of record NC_133520.1, read on the forward strand.
TATGAACTCACAGCTTTCCGAGCGCTTCCTCATTCATCTCCTTATGTAATCTAATGCTTTGCTGCCATCCTGCCTCAGCATTCCATTTCCTATCCCGAATTTATCCCAACAATTTCTTCAAAGGTTTAGAACGTTGATTACAAATTCCCTAATGATGCATTTGCTGCCCAGAAGTTAAAGTAATGATGGTATCATTTCTTCCCTGGTTGAAAACCTTTTTAAGAAAACATACTCTAATTTTTCCAGATGAAAAAGTAAGCTTCTCCTGGAACAAAATGATAGTCAGTGTTCCACTCAGGCACTGTCACTTGGAAAAGTAAGTGAATCCATTTGGATTTTAAACTTCTGAGTCATGTAGGATGCCCTCATCTTTCTGCTTTGAAGTTTCAAGTAACTTCCTATTCTTTTCATGACGGTTCAGAAGATTGATAGTTAGAACGTTCTTCTTTTTCCTTTTCTCATATTTTAATTTCTCTCACTTCAGGTAAGGTGTAATCATTTCTTTTCAGTCACACAGCCACAGCATTTGAGCTTGATGTACAATCAGAGAGATGCAAATGAAAATAATCGTAAGATGCCATCCCAAATGTTTCAGGTAGGCCAAAGGTTATGAATCTGTAACACCAAGAGTTAGCGAATACATGCAGCCACAGGGACTCACGTATCACCCAGGGGAAAGGGTAGTGGTACAAGCATTTGGAAAGCAACTTAGCACAACTCAGTGAAGCTCAAGTTGTACATATCCTATGACCCAGCATTTCCGCTGCCCGACGTCTCCTCTAGAAAAACTCTAACAGATGGGCTCAAATAAACACATGCAAAAATGTTCAGTGCCACACTATTGGCAATAGTGAAAAACTAGAAGCAACCCAACTCTTCCTCCGTAAGCTGAATGAACAAGCTGTGCTTTAATATTCAGCGGTGGGGATAAACAGGCTCCTTCTACAAATATCGATGTGCATAAAATCCCAAACACATATTTTTGTGTTTAGATTTATGTAAAGATTTTTCATGTGATATAATTTATTTAAAGATTATTGGCCGGGCATTGTGGCTCACGCTTGTAATCCCATCACTTTGGGAGGCCCAGGTGGGCGGATCACTTGAGGCCAGGAGTTTGAGACCAGCCTGGCCAACATGGTGAAACCCCGACTCTACTAAAAACACGAAAAAATTAGCCGGGCTTGGTGGTGGGTGCCTGTAATCCCAGCTACTCAGGAGGGTGAGGCAGGAGACTTACTTGAACCCAGGAGGCAGAGGTTGCAGTGAGCCATGATGGTGCCATTGCACTCCGCCTAGGCAACAAGAATGAAATTGAGTCTCAAAAAAAAAAAAATAATAATCCACACACACACAAACATACTCTGTTACACAGAACATAAGCAGCAAAAGCATCAATGGGATTGATGAATATCACTTCAGGATGCTGGTCATCTCAGTGAGGGATGAGAAGAGATGGGAGGAGAGCATTGTATCTTTACTTATATTACATTTTCAAACCTGAAAGAGAGGCCGGGCATGGTGGCTTACGCCTGTAATCCCAGTACTTTGGGAAGCTGAGATGGGTGGATCACAAGGTCAGGAGTTCAAGACCAGCCTGGCCAATATGGTGAAACCCTGTCTCTACTAAAAATACAAAAAGTAGCTGGGTGTACTGGCGTGCACCTGTAGTCCCAGTCTCCAGCTTGGGAGGCTGAGGCAGGAGAGCCACTTGAACCCAGGAGGCGGAGGTTGCAGTGAGCCAAGATTGCACCACTGCACTCCAGCCTGAGTGACAGAGTGAGAATCCATCTAAAAACAAAAGAGAGATTGCAAAATAAAAATGGGAAATGTCAATATTTTTTTCATCTTTCTGGTGAGTACCTACAGTTAGTTATATGTTCTGTTTTTCTCTCTGTTTGAAATGTTTCATAGTTAGAAATTTTAAAATTGAAAGCTACTTTTCCGGCAAAAGAGTTCACCGCTAAAGGGAAGGCAAAGATTGATTTGAATAGAAAGTGTTTGGAGCAGGACTTAGCAAAGTGTTTCTGTCAAAGGCCAAAATAGTAAATATTTTAGACCTTGGGCATTACTGTCATGTCTCCACCAGTCACTCTGCCTTGATGGCACCAAAGCAGCCATAGACTACATCAGTGGGCGTGGCCTCGTTCCAACACGACCTTATTCACAAAACAGCCCTCAGGCTGGGTTTGGCCTGTGAGCCATGGTTTACAGATGCTGGAGGTAAGTGGTTTCAGCAAGCAAGCAATCTTTGGCTACAAGAATGATCCCAGGGCCAAGAAACAATGACATCTGTCTCTAAAGGTTTAACTGGACAGTCAGACCACCACCCTCCCAGCCTAAGAATCCAAGTGATTGATGGTGCCTTTCGTCGCTGAGGCTGTGGCAGTACTGAACTTCATACACATGACCTCTGAAGTGGAATCTTGTGGGGAGTTTTGTTTTGGAGAACTTTTGTTTGGTTCTGGGACATTTTTCACTTGGGTCGTGGGAGCAAGTTTATCCCAGACGTACCTATCAGTATTCAGCTATTCAGCCCTAGGGACTTCCCGTCAACCTTCCAAGAATGCCCTAAAATTCCTCAGCTTGCAGAAAAAGCTTCAGCCCCACCCAGTCACCATTCCCACACAGGTGGGTGGATCACTTGAGGCCAGGAGTTCGAGACCAGCCTGGCCAACATGGTGAAACCCCATCTCTACTAAACTGCTGCGCAGCCCAGGACTACCCTGATCTGACTTCTAATACTCCAGAAGGCCATCCTGGGAGCGAGTTCATCAGCTTAGCTGTACCCTTAGCCATTGTTCACTTGCATTCACCTGTCAGGAAGGATGATTCAGCACTACTCTATTCTTTCCTAGAAATCAGGAAGTTTTATTGTTCAGGCTGTTATTGTAGATCCCCTCTTCAGGTCTTGACTCTTTCAGGAGCTGCTGATCGAAGGGGCCTGTGATGGACTTTTTAGTTGCCTAGATACTAGCTCACTGTGGCCTGGGGAGTCCTTGTTCTGGTGTCTGCAGAGGCCAGGCCCAAGGGCGTTCACTGAAGAAGAAAGTACTCCCACTACCTCTCTCTTTGCACAACCAACTTTGGCCAACCCAGTCTGCTTAGACCATCAGCATTTACAGTCCTGGCACCCCTTGCAAATTGAGAACACAGTCAGGCCAGAGAGATGGTTCATAAAACCAACAGGATTTGTTTATGAGTTTCTTCTCATACAAGCCAGATACAAGATGTGCAAAGAAAATGAAGTATCCTCGTGCTGTCATTACTGGCAGGGGCGGCAACATTCCTGAGAGGTTAATTGTGTGCCAACCATTTTTCTGAGTAGCAGAGTGGTTCAGAACAGAGCAGGACTCTCTATAACGTGCTAAATTCAGGTCCTGGCGGGGCCGCTGACATGCTTGCGCAGGGATGGTTAGCGAACTGACGGAGACAAGCACGTTCTCTCCCGTGGTGAACTCTGCACAGCCAAGGGCCAGCAGTGATGATGCTGTTAGCAGTGGTGGGCACAACTGCCTTACACCTCCGAAGTAGCAGGATATATCCTCACATTCACTGTGGGTCACGGTGGCAAAGCACCTCTTGTCTGTTTACCTGTCTGACAGTGAGATGCTAGATCCTTGGCATCTTACTATTGCTTTATGTGAAGGAGGGAAGAGATGAGATGTAGGAAAAGAAAAAGTGAAGAGACCGACTTGGCCCCAGTCCTGGAGGTTTCATCAGCCTCTTTTTCCCCTTCCTGAAAATTGAAAGTGTCCATTTCTTCTTGGGTTCCCGTGAGACATAATTTCTAAGGATGATGGCCAGATGTTTTGAAAACGTGTTCGTAAGTTCAAAGAATGCATGTTCATCACCACATCTAGTACTGCTGGCTCTAAGGGGTTTTGCCCCAGATTGATCTGAACCTGTCTTCGCTCTGTTCTCTCTGACAAGAACTAGGGCCTGTTGAAGGAACGCATGCACTTTTGAGCTTGTCAACCATGCATGTGAGGCCGTTACTGGAACTCGACGTTGAACAAACTGACTCTGTCAATCTTTCCTGGCTGGGACTTGCAAACTCTTGGTTGTGTTTACTCAGAATGTTAATAATTTCATAAATTATTAAAAGGGAACCAAAATACTTTCTTTTTAAGAGGCTATTGAGATCACACGTCATTCCACAAATATAATAAGCTATGTAAGCTGAGCGAGTCCAATACTCCACACTTGCCATGAGCCAGCTGGAAGCGCGGCCATTTTCATCCGACATTTCATGTGTGGAACTACGGAGGCATGAGGCCTTTAAAAGTGAGGCCTTAACATTTTAATAATTGTGTTGGGTAAAATGTTTTTGCAAAAAACAAACGAACAAACAAAGTAATTGCTATTTTTCTCCTTTCTGGTCTCAATAATTTTTACTCCCTGTGCCCAGTATATCGACATTACCAAGCCTCTGTGGTTTTGCCCATATCATCACCCTGAGGAATCCTATTCAGATTTAAGGGACCCGTTTCCTTCTGACTTCCTAAGCTCCTGCTCCCTCTCTAGGTAGAACCGATGCTTTTCCCTCTTACCCTCACTCTTCCTCTTTGTGGCCATTGGATCCTATTAGAATTATGTGAGGCGATTTTTAAAAATATAGATCTGAAACCCCATGCCAACACTACTGAGTCAGAATGCTTTGGGGCCAGTATCCAAAGATCTCATGTACTCCATGAATATATATACCTCTTATGTACCCCCAAAAATTAAAAATAAAAAAAATTTTCATTAAAAATTTTAATGTACTTTAAAGTACTGCAGGTGATTCAAATGTCATTGGTCACAGGATCACTACCATGAGAACCCAGGCCATTGTTCCTATATACCTTTGTCACGCAGTCATTTGCATGCTTTCTCTAGCTTCCTAATTACAAGCTGTTTGAAGGCAATGACATGCATAGTATCCATATTTCACTCAACACTTTTTTTTTTTTTTTTTTTGAGACAGAGTTTTGCTCTTGTTGCCCAGGCTGGAGTGCAATGGCACAATCTTGGCTCACTGCAACTTCTGTCTCCTGGGTTCAAGCGATTCTCCTGCCTCAGCCTTTTGAGTAGCTGGGACCACAGGACCACAGCTGGCTAATTGTTTTGTATTTTTAGTAGAGACAGGATTTCACCCTTTTGGCCAGGCTGGTCTTGAACTCCTAACCTCAGGGGATGAGCCCACCTTGGCCTCCCAAAGTGCTGGGATTACAGGCGTGAGTCACTGCACCCGGCTTCAACACGTTCATTGAGTGCCTGCTGTACACCAGGCACTGTTCCAAGAGCAGGAGACATGGCAATGAACAAAACACGTCGGCCTTCTCTCTTGGACCTTACATTCCCAGGAGAAAAGTCTGTCAATAAAAAGAAGGTGAGATTATGAAATACTGTTTCATTAGATGATAAGTACCCTGGAGGAAGATAAAGCGGGGAAGGAGGAGATGGTGAAGTCCAGGATGGAGGTGAAGGTAACTTTAAGCCTTTGCTACAGAGGTGGTAACTGAGCAAAGATTTGAAGACTGTGAGGAAGAAGGCCAGATAGACATTTGGGAGAAAGACAAGGTAAGGCTCTAATGCCACACTCATTCTAGAACCAGATAGGTGGTCAGTATGGCTGGAGCAGAGTGAGCAAGTGGGAGAGAGGATGGAGGAGGCTGGTGAGATGCGGGGGAGGGAGGAGATCTTGTAAGGGCTCATCTGTCCCTGTGAGAGTGTTGCCTTAGCTTGGCACAGTGACTCACATCTGTAATCCCAGCACTTTGGGAGGCTGAAGTGGGCAATCACGAGGTCAGGAGTTCGAGACCAGTCTGGCTAATAGGGTGAAATCTCATCTCTAATAAAAATACAAAAAAGCTGGATGTGGTGGTGGGCATCTGTAATCCCAGCTACTCAGGAGGCTGAGGCAGGAGAATCTCTTGAACCTGGGAGGCGGAGGTTTCAGTGAGCCAAAATCACGGCACTGCACTCCAACCCAGACAACAGAGTGAGACTCTGTCTCAAAAAAGAGGGGGGGAATTTATGGAGTCCTAGAGATGGTAAAACAGAGAGAGAAAATGAATAAACATAAAGATGATGGTGGTGACAGCTGCATTGGTAGCTGCAGGTGTAATAATAGATGGGAGTCCTCTGTATTGCTGGGTATTAGTGTCCCTTGGGGCTGCTCATAAAAATGTGAGAATTACACTTTGAAGTCTATCTTTTACTTCAGTCAGACTTTGGCTTGCCCTCTGTGAGCCACATTTTAGATAGAATAAGAATAATTTCTCCCTGATTCCCTTCCCTGTTGAATTTGTGTCATAGTCTCCTAATACAAATGAGATGACACTTTGCATGGTCATCAGGCCGTTTTAATACAGGCTTGGGAAATTTCTTAATTCACAACTGGGAATTGGTTTCTACTAGGAGACTCATTTGAATGATTTGAATATCTGTGTGTAGACGTTACATGCTAATGTTATTATTCATATGTAATATAGATGCAACTATTAATTTTTCTAGCCTATGTCCAGTTCTTTTTTTTTTTTTTTTTTTGAGACAGAGGTCAGTCACGCCCCACCTGTCACTGCTAATAAATCCATACAGCATTAAAACCACATGGTCCATGCCTATAATCCCAGGGGTTTGGGAGGCCAAGGCAGAGGAGCACTTGAGGCCTGGAGTTCCAGACCAGCCTGGGCAACATGGGGAGATCCATCTCTACAAAAAATAAAAAGAAATTAGCATGGTGGTGCATGCCAGTAGTTCTAGCCACACAGGAGGCTGAGGCAGGAGGATCCCGGAGTTTGAGGCTGCAGTGAGCCACGTGCCACTGCACTCCAGCCTGGACAACAGAGCCAGACCATGTCAAAAAAAAGGCCTGCTCCCTTACTCTACCGCCCTTCACGGCCAACCCCTCTCGTTTCTCGTTGCAGGATGTTCTGGAAGCTTTCCCTGTCCTTGTTCCTGGTGGCCGTGCTGGTGAAGGTGGCGGAAGCCCGGAAGAACCGGCCCGCGGGTGCCATCCCCTCGCCTTACAAGGACGGCAGCAGCAACAACTCGGAGAGATGGCAGCACCAGATCAAGGAGGTGCTGGCCTCCAGCCAGGAGGCTCTGGTGGTCACCGAGCGCAAGTACCTCAAGAGTGACTGGTGCAAGACGCAGCCGCTGCGGCAGACGGTGAGCGAGGAGGGCTGCCGGAGCCGCACCATCCTCAACCGCTTCTGCTACGGCCAGTGCAACTCCTTCTACATCCCGCGGCACGTGAAGAAGGAGGAGGAGTCCTTCCAGTCCTGCGCCTTCTGCAAGCCCCAGCGCGTCACCTCCGTCCTCGTGGAGCTCGAGTGCCCCGGCCTGGACCCGCCCTTCCGACTCAAGAAGATCCAGAAGGTGAAGCAGTGCAGATGCATGTCCGTGAACCTGAGCGACTCGGACAAGCAGTGAGCGCCGGGCCCCACGCAGCTCAGCCCCGCGCGCCCGGCAGCTGGGAGGCGCCGCCGCCGCCGCCTCTGTCCCTGCCCTCCGAGCCCACTCTCACGCTGCCTGGTGCCCCCCTCAGCAGCAAGCACGTCTCTTAGGGCTGACGGTGTCCTTGTCACAAACGTGGATCGCAAGTGGAGCTTTTGCTGATGTTTTCCTGACCGACCCCGGGCCCCGCCTGCACCTCCCACACCAGGTGGTGGATCAGGCCCGAAGGCAAATGCTGGAAATCACCACCCGCCACCCAGCAGTCCGAGAGGACCTTTCGAGGTGATGCACTGCAAATCCGGCATGGATGTTTCCACCATGTGGAAAAGCGAGGATTTCCCTGCCCGCCCCTGCACTCCAGCCCGCCCAGTTCCTGCGCGCAGTGGAGGATGCGTCCCTTTTCTGAGCTGCCCCTCAGACCTCTCCTGCTGGTCCCTGGACCTCGGGCTGGGGGCGCTCATTCTTGTGACTGGCAGGCTGCCCTCGGTTGCTGCTGTGATGTGGATATGTACAACCTCCATAAATAAGTACGGGGATAGGGGCGTCTCCTAACAAACCGATACCAGGAAGACAACTCGAGCCGCTTGGATCCCGAAGTGGGCTTCCCGGGGAACCCTGAGCACAGCAGGCTACACTCTCCCCACCCTCCGTCACCACCACCTCTTCTTCCTCACTATCCCCACCCCCGATTTGTGGACTAAAGATGAACTCCGGTGTGCATGCTATTATTGCTGCAATTAGAATATTATCACACACACAAAGTCTCCATATTAACGCTGGTTTTATAAGTGACCGTATATTGTAAAGAGCTGTTTAAAAAGTATTATAGACCTATTCATGTATTATTTCACAGATTTTGACTCTGTCTTGCAGCACCATTCTGAGTAAGGATGAGAGCAGGGGATGATCTGCCCAGAAGGTGTTTTACTCAGAAAAAAAAAAACCTGGTCAGCAATTCACTGTCATGCACCTATTTTAGATTGGGCAGGGAGATAGACGGAGTCGTGTTTTTTACTTTGAATATTATTTCACTGAAGGTACTAAAGCATTGCAGCACAAAGTAGAAATTGGTTTGGGATGGATAGGTACAGGGAGAGGCATTCGCTGGGAAATCGATGACCAGAAACTCGAAAGCCCCTATAATGTGGAATACGCATACGTGGGGTGAAACGGTATACTATTCTCACTGCCATGACACTAAGCAAAAAATCTTTCGTGTTAAAAGAAAGAGAAAAAGAGAGGGATATTTAAAAATATAAGGAGTTGAGTTGCTTTGTGGTATAGGAGGGAGAAGGAATAAAATATATGGAATAGTAATCTAGCTGAACTGTTCTGCACAAAACAACATGCTTCCTTTTCAAAGAATAGACTTCAAAGGTGACGAACAAACATTAGGTCACTTTTGTTTTGAGACGGATTATTGCTCTGTCACCCAGGATGGAGTGCAATGGCATGGTCTCAGCTCACTGCAACTTCCGACTCCCTGGTTCAAGCGATTCTCCTGCCTCAGCCTCCCAGGAAGCTGGAACTACAGGTTCCAGGTGCCATCATACCCAGCTAATTTTTGTTTTTTGTTTTTTTTTTTTTGTTTCTGTTTTTGTTTTTGAGACGGAGTTTCGCTCTTGTTACCCAGGCTGGAGTGCAATGGCGCGATCTGGGCTCACTGCAACCTCCGCCTCCTGGGTTCAGGCAATTCTCCTGCCTCAACCTCCTGAGTAGCTGGGATTACAGGCACGCGCCACCGTGCCCAGCTAATTTTTTGTATTTTTAGTAGAGAAGGGGTTTCACCATGTTGACCAGGATGGTCTCGATCTCTTGACATCGTGTTCCACCCGCCTCGGCCTCCCAAAGTGCTGGGATTAGAAGCGTGAGCCACCGCGCCCAGCCAATTTTTGTATTTTTAGTAGAGATGGGGTTTCACCATGTTGTCCAGGATGTTCTCGATCTCCTGACCTCGTGATTGGCCCATCTCTGCCTCCCAAAGTGCTGGGATTACAGGTGTGAGCCACCTTGCCCAGCCACCTTTTGTTTTTATAATGAATTGTAACTTTCTATGTTGTGGTCTCTTGATAGAAGGAAGTAGACATAACTTATTTCCAGCGAAATTATACTTCCTCTGGTTCCCTTTGCTCAGTTGCCCCAGGAAGGCTTCCCTGTGAGTAATGCTTATGGAATCTGACAAATGTGAATGAGCTGCCATTGGTGGGAATCAGTACACTTTGAAAACCTTTCACTGATGCTTCCCCACAAAGTGCTCCTGTGGAGGGGTCATTCCCTAGTATGTGAGAGAGACCTTCTGCAAGCTGCTGCAGAGACTTAGCTTCCTGATGCTGGGTGGTGGCAGTGGATCTAGAGGATTGGGGTGGGGTGGGTTGGTGAATCTATTTCAGGTCACTGCACTACAAGGTTCATTTCTGTCATTTCTGAAACACCGTGAGAGCTGAGCAAGAATGTGCTGCTGCAGAGGGGATCTTGGTTTTGTAAATGGGCATATACAGCCTGAACTCAGGAGGCAGAAATCAAAAGAAATCCTTGAGGGCTGGAACCTGAGGATGGGAAGAAAATGTAGAGAAGGGTGTTCAAGGTAAGGATTGATTTTTGCATTTAGCAGAAAACCTCAAGTCAGACTCAGTGGCAGAACAAGCAGCAGAAAAGCTCTGAAGGAAGGAAATTTTTGTGATTGAAATGGAGGCTAATGGGGCGAATTGGGAGGTGAGTGGAGGAGAGTCTCTGACCAGCTGCAGTCAACCCCTATCATTTGTTAACATGGAACCCATACAGATAGGGGAGGGATTAAGCTAAGAACTTACAGAATGCAAACACGAGCACACTCTCTTTGAACCCAATTGTGGGTGTAGCAATGAAAGCAATATGATATGCTGCGGTGTAGTGTGAAGCTCCTTCTGGGGGTTCTCATATGTAAAAAGTTTACCTTATAATGGCTCAAATTGTATTTAATTTTTTTGTTTTGTTTATAAATGAAGAAAAGCTATAAGTATAATGTAATTATTTTATAGGTATACTATTAAATTATAGAACAAATAAAGATAATCTAGGAATATATGTGATCCCAGTGTGATGTGCCATAAAAGAGGAATTTTTAACTTGTTTCAGTGAGCCGTGACGCAGCACTGTGCATTCAAGAGTGTTTTTGTTCAACCATGTTGAGTTCAACCCCTAGCTCATGTCACGTAATCTCCTTTGGGATCTGGAATCTTCTAAGAGAATTAGAATCAGGCATCCAAGGAGAAGAAGTGATGGAGGTGGCACTCAGTCCTGGTCTTTGGGAGCTTCCAAGCCTCTTCCAGATCCCTGCCAGCTGAAGACAGAGTTTTGTCACTGTGCTGGCTGAATGAGAAACCATAGCAAGGAAGCCTTGAGAAACAGCTGCAAATGGAAGTCCACCGTTAGTGTCCTCTTCAGCAGCAGGACACACTTGTCCCGAGTTTTGTTTATTTTCACATTTACTTCTCATGAGTGCCAACATTTCTTAATTTAAATATTACTTAGTTTACAGTGTCTCCATTTTCCTATTAATTGACTTAATCTGCCATTCTAGAAAACTCAATTATCAATAAAAAGTAAAATCCATAATCAAATTGCCCATGGTTGATTCACTGTGTTTAATTCAAAGGAACTAAACTCTACTTTCTAGTAAATAATTCATCTTGGTTTATTAAAAGGGACAGACTAGTTCACTGTGTGCTAACATATTTTGACCCACTTGTTTTTGAAGTTGGCCAACTGGTTTTTAAGTTATAAAGTCAATGAAAATGACTTTTGCTATTGTGTGAACAATTTAGAATGTGTATACTCCCAGAAAGCTTATTTAATGATTGATCTTTCACCACTGATTATTAATGTCTGCATGAGCAATAATAATGATAATGCAATGAAAACTTTTTAAGTGAAAGCAAGTTTATTAAGAAAGCAAAGGAATAAAGAATGCCTACTTCACAGGCAGAGCAGCCTAAACGTCTCATTCATCATGTTACCGTCTGAATTCTTAATCCCCAACCTCGCACCCCCTTCACCTGATTCCACTGCCACTACTTCTCACACACAGCAGATGCCCATTCAATTCACCAAAGGCAAAGCATGAGAAACAGTGCAGTTTTTATTGTCGTTTTTGTGCCTTGATGTTACTGACTTCTCTAGAATTTGGTCTAGAATATAAGGCAAAACAAACAAAACAGAAATCACTGCCATATTAGTTTTTGAATCCTGAGTTTTCTACCTTGTTTGTCTTCTTTTCTCCACCTTTTAGAGCCTCATGTTATATGTGAGTGTGTGTGTGTATATAAACACAATATATATATAGTGTATAGTGTATGTGTTATGTGAAAAAAAGAGAATGGTGTACATATAATGTATAGTGTGTATGCTGTGTGTATATACACACACACATAATATCTGGAGATTTTAGTGGAGGGAATGGGAAAAAAAAATGTCTGCTGCCATCTTACCCAGAATCAGAAGTTTCCTGAATATTTCTTTGTATTTCTTTCCTTCCTTCCTTCCTTCCTTCCTTCCTTCCTTCCTTCCTTCCTTCCTTCCTTCCTTCCTTCCTTCCTTCTTCCTTCTTCCTTCCTTTCTCTTTCTTTTTCTTTTCTTTCTTCTTCCTTCCTTTCTTTCTCTCTTTCTCTCTTTCTTTCTTTCTTTCTTTCTTTCTTTCTTTCTTTCTTTCTTTCTCTTCCTTCCTTTCTTTCTTTTTCTTTCCTTTTGACAGATTCTTGCTCTGTCACCCAGGCTGGAGGGCAGTGGTGCGTCTTGGCTCACTGCAACCTCCACCTCTCAGGTTCAAGTGGTGCTCCTGCCTCAGCCTCCTGAGTAGCTGGGATTACAGGTGTGCACCACCATGCCCAGCTAATTTTTGTATTTTTAGTACAGACAGGGTCTCACCATGTTGATCAGGCTGTTCTCAAACTCCTGACCTCATGATCCATCCACCTCAGCCTCCCAAAGTGCTGGGATTACAGCCACGAGCACTGTGCCCAGCCAGTTTCCTGAATATTTATAAGGTTTATTACCAACTTTCTAAGGTGTATGGAGTGTGTACTTACCAAGTCCTCCAATATAACTCACTCCATACCTCTCATCAGGTCCTATTACATGAGGTCAATCATAGGGTGAATCTGTGTAGTGATTTACAGAATGTCCCTTCAGTTTACATTTTGACAAAGAACATCATAACTTACATAGTCTGGGGGCAAGACCAGAAACATCAACTGTTCATCCCATTGGAATGCAGGCTACCTTTGATCCTCTCATTGATTGGGATGACAGAAAACACACTTGCCAGGTAAAGTTCTAGAAGTGGTTTTAATCTGCTTTCACAAAGGAATCACACTGAGTGCTGTAGGTGTGCTGGAACATCTGCCATGCTCCATTTGATTTTTGCAGGAGCCAGCATGGTGAAGTAAATGGAAATACAGCCAAGGCTACTACAGTACTGAAATCTTTGAGGGGTTCATTAATTTTCCCGATTCCTTCTGGAATTCAGCATCATTTTAGATGTACTCTTTTTTCCAGGGTTGGAGCAGCTTCAGGGGCTTCCATTTGTCATTTCCCACTACAATAGCTCTTAACTAAGAACTCAAGGATCAATGTGAAGGTTCTTCAAACTACCAACAGTGTCCCTTCTAATTATGTATTTGGAAATGAGGGAAAGGAGCACCAGGTTAGTCTGTGGACCAGTGGGCCCACTGAAAGCCAGACCTCAGAGGCTCTAGTAGACCCTCTATGAGCCCACATTAGTAGGGAGCCATGGTGGTTCAATGGGTCTCCAGGTCAGTTCAGACCCAGTGTTCAATAATTCTCAAAAATAGAGTATTCTTCTCTCTCAAACCACATTTACCTGAATAAAGTGGTCCTGAGCTCCTTGGTTAAGAAGTAGGGAAATAACAAATGAATAGATTTGCCCTGGTATTGCCAGCTCTTAGGAATCAGCCACTGCTTCAGCCAGTGGGTCTGATCTGGAATGGGTCTGATCTGGAAACTGAACAAGGGATTGTGATTTTCATTGAGATGCTGCCCTTTGCCTCTAATTTTCCTTCATTGATTTATTTTGACTGTGTAAATTAAGCAGTACTCTTGTTGTCCTCCCCCCAGGACCTCCCATCTATCTTTTTTTTTTTTTTTTGAGACGGACTTTTGCTCTTGTTAGCCAGGCTGGAGTGCAATGGCACGATCTTGGCTCACCACAACCTCTGCCTCCTGGGTTCAAGCAATTCTCCTGCCTCAGCCTCCTGAGTAGCTGGGATTATAGGCACGCACCACCATGCCCAGCTAATTTTTGAATTTTTAGTAGAGACAGGGTTTCACCATGTTGACCAGGATGGTCTCCATCTCTTGACCTCGTGATCCACCCGCCTCGGCCTCCCAAAGTGCTGGGATTACAGGTGTGAGCCACCACGCCCAGCCCCTCCCATCTATTTTGCCTTCAGGAACATCATGTTCTAGTAACCATCTTCAAGTTGGGAGTCCACCGATGCTACCAGTCCTACCCCTCTTTGCAATAACCGTGGCCAGTTCTGAAAGCTAAGCGTTACAACCTGGCCCATATTCTTTGGAGATCTCGCTGTTCTCGTGTCCTTCAGGGAACCTAGTTTTACAACAGCATCTCTTCCGACAGTTATCCCTGGCCTGCAGATGCCGGCACTACTGAGCACTAGAGTTGCTATGTCTCTCACAAACGCAGGCATCACAGATTTGGTAACTAGAGACCTTCTTGGGAACACAGTTGGCGAGTGGTTTGGTTTTTCTAGCTTTAGCATGCCCACTTCTCTGAGCCTTAGGATGCTTTTATCCATCACGCACCATGGAAGTTTCCACATTTCTATTTAATGGAGTGTGAATCCAAGTGTTTGAGACACTTCAAGAATCATCCTAGTAGTTTATTATCATCCCTGGGGGATTGTCCATAGCCTCAAATCCCAAGTCATGGTAGGCTGCTCCCATGGTGATAGGCATTATCCAACTTAATGTCCATTAATGTCCATTATCCAACTCAGTGTCCTTGTTCAGTTTCTAATGTCCTTGATACACCAGCCTTGGGACACATCCCCATGCTTCTTCTCCTGGATCCTGCTGTGACATCACAGTATACTCCGTTTCTTCCCTTAGCCAACCCAGCAGATCCCCAGCAGAGATGAGTTTGGCCCAGATGGGCCAGCTCAACAATAGGCCTAGCAGGTTCAGGGGAGTTTCAGAGTCCCAGTTGCATCTACCCAAGCACTCCTCTCCCAGTTTTAGGGGTTCTATTTCC